>NC_056003.1:112858302-113469566 GCF_018446385.1 Zingiber officinale | reverse complement strand
TGGGGTAAAAAATGGAACTTAGCCCATTTCTATAAACTAAATCTGGTTTATGAGTCTTGCTAAATTTCACAAAAAGTACTAAAATACATTTCTAATAGTAGATGATAAAAATGTTGGGAAGCCTTAGTAAGAGTTTCTTTAAGTGCATTTAATGTTTAGAGAACATCCTGGTTTACAGGAGAATATCTGTCATCATGTTTCATTCTCAAGTATCTTGTTGCCAAGGTTTATCAATTGTGCCCTTCTTAATTTTTGAAAGATGTGTTAGTTTGGTTATGCATCAGCCAACGATTTGTGCAGAAAGAATTAATATGATAATTATGTAAGATCCTAGAAATAATGCTTCGAATGTAATGTACTTTGCATTGCTGATTTAGATGTGGAGAAAAACTTAATTTTTTACCTAACAATGTTGACTTATCTCACATTATCCAATACATCTTAATACAAGGAACAAAGGACATGAATATTCATTCACTGCATAGTTCGTGATCAATATTTTAACTTACAGATATATCTCCTGTACAATCCCTAAAGTAAATAGAAATATGTGATACACCTCTTGGTTGATTTAACAATGCATTCAACAAGAACCAAAATTGATCAAGTCATCTGGCATGTGCATTTCCTTTCTTATGCACTATGATTTGCTATTTTGGAAGTAACTTAAGACTTTTGCATTTTGACCATATTCACACAGTGTTGTGGTAGTTTTTCTAGACTATACTTTTGCAGACTAAGAATTTAACTAAAATGAGAATATGCATATTTCCTTATCATTTTGCATGAAAGGTTCTTTAAGATTGTTTCTCTCCAATTTGTAGGTGTCAAATGCTCAATTCTGGAGAAAAATGTGGCTTTTTCTCAACATCCACAGGCTCACTTCATTAACAATAGGACCATGGAGGTTTCAAAATTGTATCATTTCTAATGCATAGAATATTTTTTAAATATGTTAGTGATATTTGGTTATAGGGTTTCTCATTTTAGGTACTATGTCGGAAGATAAGAGTAACAAACCAGTGTGTCCATAAAAACATCAATTTCTGATTCTTCTCTTTGTAACTTGCAAATATTGAGTTTTTAATATCATGATGCTTAATTCGTGGTAATTAATTCTCCTCACAGGTGTTCCGGAAGCTAGATGGTCTGACAGAGGAAATCCAGAATTTGCAGCCACCTGTAGATTTGTGGAGGAAATTCATATACTGCACTTCTTTATCTGGTTTAGTTCTTGGATCCGTGGATCACATGAAGTCTCAAGGTTACAAATAGTATCTATCTTTTCACTCAATTGCTCATATCAGTCTTGCTCGTTAACTTTGTGGAAGTTATTCTTTACTATATTTCTTACAGATGTGGACATGGAACTTAGCCCTGTTTGTGTTGCACACTTTTCTCAGTACAAATTGATGAAATTGCTACTAACAAAGCTTGAAAATCTTAACTTCTCTGTTTGCTATCCCAATTCATCTAGAAGCTCAACCTGGGATAGGAAAATTTTGATGAGCCACGAGTGCATCTCTATCCACCCTACACAAGATGGTGTAAAGGTCGGAAGTTCCTTTTGCAAGGAAGGGAAGATAGAAGAAAGATTTTTTCACTGCAGCATCCTTGTTGGGTCTGATGGTGCTAGAAGTACAGTTCGAAAGCTGGTTGGCATTGATATGAAGGGTGAAAGAAACTTGCAGAACCTTGTTAGTGTGCATTTTTTAAGCAGAGATCTTGGGCAATACCTGCTTCACGAAAGGCCTGGAATGCTCTTCTTTATCTTTAATCCTGATGCTATTGGGGTACTTGTTGCACATGATCTGAACCAGGGAGAGTTTGTTCTCCAGGTAAAACAGTCAGCAATCAAAATGATTTTCAGCAATTTGATTGATTTTTTCATTGATTTATTGCTGAAAGTTCCTTGATTTATGCGTTGATCAATATGCATCATTTGCTTGTGATATGTTAGGGACCTCTGTGTAAATAGGAGATCTAGTAGGGTGTAAAAATTGTAAAGTTGCTATAATGAATATGGATAGAGGCAGAGGGACTACCTAGAGACTCAAATTTTTTCCCAATAATCGTAATCTGATGGAGATTATCTATTGAATGTTTTCCGCTTATGATGAAGCTCTAAGTTCTTTCTTTACAATCTTTCAGGTACCGTATTATTCTCCTCAGCAAAAAGTTGAGGACTTTAACCTTAAGGTAATTATTGAGTGATTTTGTTACTGTATCCATTTAATTTCATATATTCTTGACAAACAGACTCTGGATTGTTGTGCTCATGATTTCATAATGTACCATATGAATATGAAATTCAGGTCTATTTCAGTGTCTTCCCTGCTCAGTAATATATATGTGATTGTTCTCTTCACTCATTTACCAACATAATGTTCTATTCGTATATTGAGTTTATCAGGCACATGTGAAAGATATTTATGAGTTGAATGTGTTTGTGCTTACAATAAGCTGAGGCATTTAGTTCTTAATCTTATGGCCTTTAAGGTTGCGATTACTATTCAAGTTTAAGACGCAATCTAAAAGTTGTTTTGGTGATTTTAATTTAATGGTAAACTTGAAATGATAAACAAAGAAAACAAAACTTAATTTCATTTACAAGTTCAATTTATCAATCCATAGTGCCATAACATTCATCTTCAGAGCAAGCTTTATTATGATTGTTACCTTACACACCATGTTTTTGTTTTGTAATTTCAGTAAGAACCTGGTCATACAGAAAATTTCTCTTTGGTAACTGATTTCTGGTATTTGTTCTCTTAACCTTGGTCATAATGACTTATTACTCTTTGTTTTCAAGAAATTTAGAGGCTGTTTTTCCTTGACCATTAATCAGTTAATATTAAACTGTGATTTGCAATTTCTTGGAGAGTGCTTATCCAATTTAATAGGCTAATAACTATCCTGTCTCATGGATCTCGTATCTTCCAGTTTTTATGCAATTAACCTATAAGACATAATAGTTCTTTGGTAACATTTTGCACCGTCAAGTTTTTTTCCCCCTACTTTTCAAGATGTTTAATCTAATCCAGGTGTGTGAGCAAATAATTCTCAAGCTGGTTGGTAGGGAGCTTTCTGATTTGCAAGTATTGGATATAAAACCATGGGCCATGCATGCAGAAGTAGCTGAGAAGTATGTTTCATTTGGCGGCCGAGTTGTACTTGTTGGTGATGCTGCTCATCGTTTTCCACCAGCTGGTGGCTTTGGTAACTTGCATGAAAATCTGTCCTATGAATCTGATTGTGCAGTACCTCCTTGCACTCATGAACTATATATATATATAGTCTTGATACCATACTTACCTTATGGTACTCACCTTGTGAGCACCATGTGTATTTTTTTAAAAAAAAAATTCTTTAGTTTTAATACTATAACCCAAATCCTAAATTCTAAACCCTAAGCTCTAAAAAAATAAAGGAAAAAAAATATACTTGGTGCTCATAAGGTAAGTAGGGTAACATTCTTGTATATATATTAGCTTTGTATGTTTGCTCGATGACTTTCTATTTTCTTCAGAATGTTTAGATCTTAAACATTCTTTCTATTAGCAACCCTGTATAGCTATCTCCGTTAAGATTGTTTGTCTTTATGGGTCAAGAGTTTTTAAGTTAATCTTTTCCTTGTCCAAATCTTTCTAGAATATTTTTTGGATCATTCTGAAAACAGAAGTAACTATTAAATGAATAAGCAGTTGACTATGTTGATCTAGAACCAGATGGCTTAGTTCCTTGTTTAGAAGAATTTGGAATTGATAGGTTATAATTGTTTTCTTGTGATTGACAGCAACATCATAGTTCACGATCATTCTTTGAGTTGACTTGTTACCTTGTTTTTTTTTAATGTTCCCATCCTACTTTTCAATGATTGAAATACCGTTATGTGTTTGGTAGCATAGAGGGTTTTACCATTCCACCACGGGAGCGAAACCGACACAACATGTGTGACAATTTCACGTGCATCATGCAACTGAAAGGGGAGGCGGCGAGGAAACAATCGGAGGAGTCCCGGCTGGAGGCGTCATAGGACGCCTCCGACACCGCTAGACCCACACGATGCCCACGGTTCAGGGACGATTGAAAAATCAAAAATTAGGTTTAATATTTAATTAATTCAAACAATTCCCAATTTAAATGTGATAATTCGAATATGTTTTTATAAATCCTAATTAAATTATCCAAAAAATATTTTTTAAATATATTTAAAATTTTAAAAAATTAATAAATTTTATTAATTGATATTCTGAAAATTCTTTTTTTTACTGTTTCAAATTTTATTTAAAAATTTTAATAAATCAGATTTATATTCTTTTTTTATTTTTTAAATATATTTTACTGTTTACTGTTTAATTGATATTCTGTATTTTTTTACTATTTTAAATATATATTATTTAAATAAATAAATAGTTAATTTATATAATTTTTATATATAAAGTAGTATCTTTGTGTTAATTTATATACTTATTATAGATTGTTTTTCTTTAACAATATTAAGTTGTTCAATAATTGAGAACTTATATAAAAATAATATACAACTTATTTTTAAATTATACACAATAAACATATTTATCTAATAATTACTATATATATATATATATATATATATAAACCGTATCAGTACGGCACGATATGATACTGAAATCGTATCATTCCGGTCTGGAATCAAAATCTCGGCACACGTTGAGATAGTACGGCACGATATGATACTGAAATCGTATCATTCCGGTCTGGAATCAAAATCTCGGCACACGTTGAGATTTTAAACCTTGCTACTTTTAATACGTCGATAGTTTCTCTTCCCTATTTGTTTCTTCAACAATTATGTAATTACATTATTTTATGTTATAATTTATTTTGGTATAAATTGAGAAGGATAAAAATGCAAAAAGAATTTCAACTATAGATATCTGATCCTAATAAATACTTAATGACATAATATCCTATTGAGACTAACTATATACCTAATACCCATATAATGATCGACTAGCACTCCCTTTCAGTCAATGCATCAATATTGATTATGTTCAACTTGTTACATGAAATATAAAAAGTTAACAAATTGAAAAATAGTACATTGAAGATGATGTGGAAATTGCCACTTTGCATGCATGAATGACACTTTCGAGTGAAGTTTACACTTTTGAATGAAGCTGACTGAAAATGTTAAATCTTCTTGAATATAATCATCATAATTCCTTTAAAATGAAAATATCTAAGTTTGCAAAGAAAGTGACAAGTTGTGCAGGATTGAAAAAAAAATGATAGAAGATGAGAAAATCAACAATAACTTTGGATAACAGGGAGAAAAGGTAGAGCGAAGATGTGGTTACATTCTCATATCTACTTGAGAAAGGAGGATACTTGAAGTGATATAGAGAATAGTTTATCTTTTTGGATCAAACTAACCGAGAAATTGATAAAAGCAATGCAAAACATGGGAATATACTTTTTTTCCTTGTAAATGATGACTACTAAACTAGAAAAGAAACTATATTTTTTCATGGATGATGATTAAACTAAACATGAAACATTATAATGTTATATACTTTTTTGGTTTGATGAATAATGTTATCATGTGGAAAGTTGTGAAAAAACTAATCAAATGCAAGGAATTTAAAATTACCAATCGAATAAACAAAATAATTTTTAAAAAGAGGAAATGTGATTATACCAAGATAATGTAAGTTTCGTCAATGTTGAAGTTGCCATGAGGTTCGTGTTGGCTTTAGTTGAGGAGATCCCTTCTTCAAACAACCTTTTTTTTCCTTCTCTTTTCAATATCTGCTTTTTTCTATTATTTACCCCTCTCTCTCTCTCTCTCTCTCTCTCTCTCTTTTATTTTTTTTGTTTGTCATGGTTTGCTACAATAACAACAATTTTTTAGAAAGGACTGAAATATAAATGCTAAAACTCTTTGGAACAAAGTGCAAAATATAAAAATGAGGTTAAGTGATGACCAACTTAGGCAAAGGGTGTGCAGGGAGCGCTGATTTTGGTTGAGGGTGTAGTGATTGCATTGCACCAATTAGGTAGTTTAGCAAAGCAGGATGGGGAGTTTTGTTGTATAGTATAGGATTGAAAAAAGGGGGTTTGGGATCTAGAAAAGAGAAGTATAGATTTGTGTTGGGACGTTGGATATTCTGTTCGTGGGGGTTGACAAATGAAGTGATCATTGAATCTGTTGTCACTTGGTGGTAGCAAAGCTGCTTATCATGGCTAAGGGGAATAACGGATGGATAGGTTAGCTATGGCTTATAAACACACATTTCACTTCTTCTCATGTGAAGCTTCTTTGCTCCAAGTGATGAGAAAACAAGCTGGACGAAGTCACAGTAAGCAGCTGGAGAGGGCGGCTGGGATGAATGGCGAATGTGCAAGATGGGTAGTGTTGGCATTGTTGTTGCTGGAGCAAGCAAATGACAGTAGTAGGAAGTGGTACTCACTCTGGATATAGGCATGTGAACAACAATGGGATTTAATGAAGGGAGGAGGCTTCAAGTAGGGATGGCTCATGAACAGGATCTAGAGGTGGTGACGAAGGTGAGAGGACCCTTCAAGTAGTGATGACTTAGAACACAATTTGGAGGCAGTGACGAAGGCAAGGTTAGCAGATCGTCCAAGGGAAGGCAAAGCATCTTTTTGTTGACTATCGTTGTAGCAATAGATTCTTTTTTTAGCATAGTTTTTTTTTTTCTAGTGGGCATATGAATTCATTTTTTTGCCTTTTTTTCCTAATGTGCTCTCTTTTTTTCCCTACAAATGGAAGTGCCTTGTGGCGATCGAAGGAGAGCAATCATGTTTGAGCAAGCTTGAGGATAATGGATAATAGAGGAGGTAACTAGTAGTGAGATCAAACCACCATGTTTTGACTCTAATACCAATTGATGCATAACCAAAATTGAATCATTGAATCACCTAGAAACTAGGACCAAATTGATGAAGTGAAGAGATATTATCTTATGAAGAGAAAATAACCTCACACAAAGATTGAAAAGTGGAACATATGATTAATCAAAAGTTGAATATTATATAAATACAACGCCACTTTTATAGACTTGATCCTAATGAAATGGGAAATAAATACAGAAAATATAACATGTTAAACTCTAATTGGGATTATAATTTTTTTTATTATCCTATAAATAGAAAATGTTGATTCTACTTAGTGGGATAAAGTCTTGATTGTTGTTGTATCCTATAAATAGAAAATATGCTATAAATTTTCAAATGATAAATTGAATCTAGAATTTATTGTAGACTCACTAATCTTGAATAATTCTTGTGCATTATTTGTTTTCTTGTTTGCATTATTACATTTGAGACACAAAATGCTTCCTTGAAAGAGCTATAAAGGAATCATGCACAAAGTTTTTCCATTAGCCAGGAGGTGGGCATGGAGGTGACTTAGTTGTGGTTTTGGAGGCCTTGATAGATAATAGGGTTGATAACATTGTCTTAGTCAATGGTGGGTTAGCACTGAGCTAGGATGAACTACACTTGGTGGTTAAAGAAGAGGAAGTAGTTGGTTGGATCCTACAGGTTGCAACCCCCAACATGGAAACCTCAATTTGTTTGTATCTTTGTCCTCGGAAGGAAAGGACTCATACCTTAACATATGCTAGAGAAGGACATAATTCTCATAGCTGTGGCACAAGATGAATGGGAGGACGTAGAATATCCATGACGGGGCCCAACATGCTGACAATATAGTGGTGGACGAGATCTACTTGAGTGAAATTAACAGGAGATGAAGTTTATCACAAGCAAGGAACTATTAAGGATAGGGATATTGTTGAGGACATCCACGTTGGCACTGAAGGTTCCTATCTCATTGAGAGTGTCCGTGTTGGGTTAACTAAATTTCTTGCTTATTTGATTTCCCGCTGGAACATACTCAAAAAATATGGTTGAAAATCATAGCAAAAAATGATGATAACTCATGAAAGAAGCCCCTAGACAGGCACTTTAACCACCATGCTTAATCTAACATTGGACCTGAATTCACATTCACTATTTAATGCCACACTCATTTTCTTTATATCTGTTCAATTTTTTTTTTTGTTTTCACTTTTAAATCCAATTTGATCTTCAATAGTCATAGTTGTGGCAATGATAATCTTGCAGGAATGAATACAGGTATTCAAGATGCACATAATTTAGCATGGAAAATCAGCTTAATATTAAATTCCATTGCTTCATCTTCTATCATGCAAACTTATGAAACAGAGCGAAGGCCGGTAAATCTTCTTGATTTTATTTATGTGCTTTTTAGACTTCTGTTGATCTATTACGGAAAGGTATTTGATGTCAAAATTTGACTGTTTCAGATTGCCATTTCTAATACAGTATTGAGTGTTCAGAACCTAAAGGCAGCAATGTCTGTTCCGTCTGCTCTTGGCCTTGATCCTACTGTTGCAAATTCAGGTAGCAATTTTCCATGTTGTCTTGTTCATACTGCTTCTATTTTTCCATTATTTTAATTACTATCACTTATTCTTGGCAGTGCATCAAATAATAAACAGCAGTGTTTGTTCTATTCTACCTCAAAGCCTGCAAAAGTTTGCCTTGGAGGGAATTTTTTCTATAGGACGTGCTCAAGTTTCAGAGTTTATTTTGAATGACAACAACCCAATAGGATCATTGCGACTAGCTAGACTTAAGAAAATATTTGATGAGGGACAAAGCCTTCAACTTCAGTTTCCTTTGGAGGATCTTGGTTTTTGGTGAGTGGTACTTGTGCTAACATGTTGGGGTTTCATTGATATTTCATTGGATCACTAGGGCATTGCAAATTACCTCTGGGGTTTTATGTTTGTTGTCCATGGGAATTTTCACCTCATCCACTGTTATAAAAAGAGTATTATGTAGGAAGCAGAATTTTCCCTCTACATGTAGTTCACTTATGCTGATGTGAAAGAATTTGGGTTCTTGGATGCTTTTTTTTTTTTCTTTGGGTTGGTTTTAAAAATATGAGATTAACCATTTTCATCTGTCAGTGTGTGTTCGTTGCACTCATGTGTTTCTTTTCTTTTCTTTTCCCTTACTGTTATTACTATTATAATCTGCATATGTTATAGTTATCAAAAAGGAGCCCTCATCACTGAGGGTGGTGAAGATGTGCTGGAGTCAGTAGCATCTGGTTCCCCTAATCGAGGTTGTGGGGCTTATTTCCCTTCTGCTAAACCAGGGCGTCGTTTGCCTCATATGCCAATTGATGCTCTGAATGGATCTTCCACTAAGGTTTGTCTGTCCTACATTTGCCTTTTGTGATGGCTTTGTTTTATTTTCTCATGTTATTTGCATACTTTAACAGGACGGCTTCTCGACATTGGATTTAATATCTGGAGTTGAATTCATACTCATTATAGCTCCAGTTCAAAGTTCATATACACTCGCACGTTCTTCGATTAAGGTGGCTGAAGAATTTAAATTGCCACTTAAAGTATGCATCATCTGGCCTAAAGGTTCATCCATCCAGAATGTGAACAGCAGTGAGGTTGTATTAGAGCCCTGGAAGAATTTCATTGATGTTGAGGAGGCTACTAGATCTTCAAAATCATGGTGGGAGCTGTGTCAAATGTCATCCAATGGAGTCATTTTAGTAAGACCAGATGAACACATTGCATGGAAAGTAGAATCTAACAGCATGAATGATAGCTATCTGGAGTTGAAAAGAGTGTTTTCTCAGATACTGCAACTCGATGAAGTTGACACTTGAAGAAATCCTTGAGACACTAGGGTGGTGATGCATTATGGGAGCTCCATCCATCACATTTCTTGCTTTTTCTGATGCTTTGCCCATCCGTAAGTGTTGTGGATTATGCTCAAACTCTACAATGGGTTTAAATTAGTCAGTTTTAAAGATTGTACCTTGATGTTTCTTCACTACTCGGCTAATGTTCGGTGGCTAAAGTTCCCACACTAGCCAGGATTGGTAGTTGGGCGTCTCCACAGTAAAATGTTTGTGGAATGTGCAAGGGGCTCATTAATTTATTGAATGCTAGGAGTGTTTTGTGATTTGGTTACGTAACTCTGGCTGATAAACAAATCTCTCATTTTTCAGTGCCTATGCATCATATATTGCTAGAAGTGCCAGATATATTTATGCCAAGCAAGATAGAATACAACAGTTATATCATCATTCCTTGGAAGAAAGCAAAAATGCTTATCTGTTTGATTTTTCTGATACAAAGATGAATGATGTACTCGATACAAGTGTGTTAGTGAAGAGATAATGCCACAGTAGAGATCTTTCTGGTTGTGGGTATGCAATTCTAGCCATTGTTTTCTGATTCTCTGGAATTCTGATATGTGAAGGTTGCTGAAATGGAGTTCCAAGTAACTGCTGCCACTGCTGATTTCCACATAGTGTTATCAGGCAAATTTGAATATTAGCATCATCATGAAAATAAATATTATCCAAAGACCAACACCGTAGTGTTCTGTTCTCACAACCGACGGTGCTAGTTTTTGAATATTAGCATCATCATGAAAATAAATATTATGTATTCTGTTTGGCTTGTTAATAAAGTAATTTTGTGACAAATCAGTATAAATTTAACATTTCATAATAACATATTTGATACTTGATTAACAACATTAATAACACAAACATAATACAATTATTCAATATGGTTATTAACATTGTTATAAATATAGTATATAAATCCTACAGGACTGATGTGACCATAGCTCTGTTGTATCTTGCAAATACAAATATACAAGTAACATAATGATATAGTTTTTGTTTTACAATCCCTACCCAAGTGTTCTTGTTACAACAAGATGGATAATGAAATTGAAATTATTGAGAATTTGTCCCTCAAATTGATATTGATATTGATACATCAATTCTATTTTTTTTTCATGTGTGCTTATTTGTAGTCCATCTTCATATCATATAGTCAGACATCTATATATATTACATCACAAAAAAGCTACAATCATTGCAATAAATAACATGAGAAATTTAGTATTTGAAATTTAATAAAAAAGTATATATTTATCTTGTTTCTCTTTTACTTATCAAGTGTGATATATATTACATCACAAAAAAGCTACAATCATTGCAATAAATAACATGAGAAATTTAGTATTTGAAATTTAATAAAAAAAGTACATATTTATCTTGTTTCTCTTTTACTTATCAAGTGTGATAGATATTCATTTGTTAATGGGGTGGTAATACTTAAAATAAGGATGAATAACAGTAAGTCTCTCATAAGGATATTCTTTTAATTCAAATACTTATACTTATAAGAATGAAATTTAAAAAAATTAACTTAAATTTTAATTTATACTACAATAATAACATAACATGAATATCGTATGCTCAACGCTACTTCAAAATTTAATGCTGAATTACCATTATATGCAAGAGAGTTGTAATGATTAAAAGTCATTTATTTTATGTCGATAGACAACAAGTGAAAATATGCATTATCGGTGGTAATAGATATAAAATATACCTAACCTCTCTCTATCTTCTATATTAGTTTTTAAGATATGTGTCATGGCGGTCTTCCCTAAATATTTAGATGTTTAATAATTATGCAAAGAGATATATAATAACCATTTAATATAATATATTCAATTATTATATATTATCAAATAATTTAAATTTCTTACAATGAAACCGGTTGAATAATATATAAACTTGTTATATGACCTATCAGATGAGGAGGCCCCCTAAATAGAATGACCAATAGGTATTAATTAACTCCCCTATTGTAAAAATAGTATCATTTACACTAGAGAAGAACGAAGTCATAGGTAAATAGAAAGGTGCCTCCTCTTAGACAAATTCTATAGTAGGCTTGCAAAGAAAATCAATTATTTCCACTAAGATGAATAAACATCAGAACCTGTGAATTATTAAATTTGTAATAAATTAAATTAACTATCTAATGAGACGTTAAAGTTATCATACTTTAATTTTTACAATGTATTTAACAAGTAAATCACTTCTTCGTCTTATTTTTTCTTTTTGGGAGTCTTAAATTGTTTCTGGACATACTACCATAAACAAAAAACACATGTAATTAGCGATTGAAATCAAACTACTCAAATTAATTGATATGTAAATACATACTTACAACAATGACTTCCTATCTTATTTTGTTAAGTTTGGCAATTCTAGCTTGTTACCTCCTTCTCAACCTCTTCTTCATAATTACCTTGGGGAATTGATATAAGTATCTCTCTCTTCTTATATATCATCCATATCAAATTTTTTCCCCCTCTCTACAACTACTTCTACTCCTTGTCCTATGATGTTCTCAGAAAGCTCACAGATTTGTATCTTACTTCTCTTCTTATAAGATAAAAGCTCGTGCCATATAGGATTATCAATAGGAGTATCCTTGTAATCATAGGGTGTTCGATCACATCCTCTCCTAGTTTTAGTTATAGAAGCAACTGGTTCAAGATAAGGATCCACTACTGGGTCACTTGGTTTAACCTAGATGCCTTGATTTTCTATTATTTTAAATAATTCTTTCACCATTTCATGTAGCTACATGTTCTCAGTTGTTAGCTGCTTGATTTGATTCTATGAATAATGTAGTTAGGGAATTCAGTATCACTTGCGCATCTGGTTTCTATAACATGTAACGGTGATGTCTCTGTAGGATCGTAAAGTGTTAGAGGGGGTGAATAGGGCGAGTCACTTTTTTACTTTTTCATAAAATCACGAGACAGTAGCGGAAAAGAATTACACAAAAAGAACACGGCTAACATAAGTTTCTTTTACTTGGTTTGGAGCTATCGACGACTCTTACTCCAAGACCCGCACTTATTGGGCAATCCACTATAAGCTTAAATAATTACAATGATATAGAAAATTAAAGTGCAAGTAAGTAAATACAAATATATCAGCGACTTTGTGTTGAAGCTTAGGTGTAGTCATCGAAGTGGCTTTTCAGCATCGTAGAGAGCTTTTCGGAGTAGTGTTTGAGTATGAAAGTTGTAGCAATTAATGCTCTGATGTTGTTGGTCGAAGTTTCTTTTATAGCCCTTTCTGGGTGCCTAGACCACCTCGGGCGCCTCCAATGAGGTCTATTTTATCCTGCTTTGATGCTGAGTTATCCACCCCAGGCGCTTAGACCACCCCCGGGTTCCTGGACCGCTACCATGGTTGCACATCAATGAAGCTCTATCCGGGAAAGTTGATTCAACTCCAAGCACTTGGATCGATACAGGCGCTTGGACCTTGACGTGTGTCGTCCAATCAATGTGTGCCAACTCAATTGCATGTGTGGTTGGGTTTGGCCCCATCTAGGCACCTGGACCCACTTGGGCCGCCTAGACCTCCAGGCGCTTGGACCCTTCCAGGGCCCCTGGATCTCCTTTTTCCAGCCAACTTTCAACTTTGATTTCCTGCACCATAGAGTTAGAAAAACATGCAATAATATGAAAATTAAGTATTAATATTTTGACAGTTTTGGGACTATCCGGTCATGAATTTAGATTTCACTAAAAATCGTAGTCGGACCAACGTCTACTATTCCCTTAATCAGGAACGCGTCATCACTGGATCTCTCTCCTCAATGCTTACCTCCACTTATCCTTTGCAGACTTACTTTACCTTGATCTCTTGACCCACTATGTCTTCCTGTCAGATGCCCCATCTATACTTCAGCTAATTATCTAGTCCTCCCTGACTCGACTGGACTTTTTGCTAGCTATCTAGTCCTCTCTGATTTAGCTGGACTTCCTGCTAATTGTCTGATCCTCCTTGACCCCGACTTGACTTAGGCTGGTGTTTAGTCCCACCAAGTCTTTCAGTCCTGCACACTTGGTAAATAGGTTAAATCACAAGTCTAACTTTAACCTTTGTCATACATCAAAATCTGAGTTTGATTATTAGTACAAACTACACCAACAATCTCTAATATATGTGGAGTATCATCGAGATAATGGAGGTTCTCAACTAATCTATTTTCAGAAAGGGTAAGGACTAGTTGAATTAGAAAAAAAATATATTTACCTTTTCATGTGAGATTTGGTCCAACAAGACCTTCACTTTACTAATATATGAAGGAGTATACGCCCACTTATCTATTCATGCTCCTTTAGTATTATATGATTTTTGGATTGACATGCTCTAAAACTATATCTGCTTCATAATACGAAGTATTACATACATATTAATATCCATATAAAAAATCTAGTTCACTATAAAATAGAAACTTACAACCAAAAGACCATAAATCCCTTTAGGTAAGGAAGGTGGTCGTTTGATATATCTTAATTAATGAGAAAAGATCCCTATAATGGTAGGTAATTGGGGAGCAATAAATTGATGGATGACTTCAACCCAATTTAATCTACCTAGATTGTCAAAATTATTTACAATATCTACCAGCCCTATAGGAATCTTATATATACTAGAAGGAAATAACATATAAACAAATGTATATATAATGTATAATTTATAAGCTACTAAAACATCATCATCTACTTCAACTCTATGGGAATATATTTTAAGCAATTCCTCAATTCCTGATGTAGTAAGTTGTTTTTTATTAGAGAAGTGAGCAAGAAAAAAAAATCATTCGATGCATTAGTTGAGTTCATAGGAACGAAAGCACCTCTGTCTGCAATACCAAACAACAGAGACACATCTCTTCTACTTAAAGCAACTAGGTACTTGAAAATCTAAAATGAATAGTTTTCTAATATGAGATATTATATGCCGATTAAACTTAAAAAATATGAGGTTTCTCTACTTTCAAACCTGAAGATGTACTTAAAAATATAAAGATTTAAGATGTTGAATTCCAACTTTGAAATATTTCACCAATATACCACAAATTTATTGAATATCTTGTATGTTAAAAAATAGCAAAAGAAGACTATTTAATGTTTGCTTTGTGTTAATCATGTAAACGAACGGAACTACGATACTTTCCTTTATTTGTTAGAGTGCCAAAAAAATAATTAAAGTGGCCTAACATACTAGTCCATTCGAGTTTTTGACCAATATCAACTGTATAATTTTTAAAAATATAAATTATTAACATGGAAAAAATTAATTTTCTCATAATCAAGATGCACAAATCGTGTTTATAAGATTTTGGCATTGATAAACCACCATGTCATGTGACTTCTCTATCTTTAGCAATATGGTGGTACTGGTTTTTCATAAACAAAACCACATTTGTCTGATTTCTCTATTTTTAAAATTGGATGGTGTTGGTTTTTAAATAGCAACACCACAGTGGTGCTGAATTTTGAAATCTAACACCATAGTGGTGTTGTTTCTTGAAATTCAAAACCACCTTGTTTTGAATACCTGAGAATTGCTCGTCAAGGTGTTCTTTCAAATCTAGAACCGCCACTACAACAAATCTGGTCTTTCTTAATAGCGGAAAGATAACAATTTTAGGAAAAACTATTATAAATTTAGTAAAAGACAACGGTTTTTGACAAAATCGTTGTCTTTGATACAACAGTTACTCCAAAAGATAATTTTAATAATAGTTGGGACAACGGTATAATGAACCATTGTTAATGAGAATACTTTTACAACACTTGGAACAACAGTACATAAACCGTTGTTATTGTCCTAATAAGACAACGGTTATAAACCAATATCATTGAAATTATAACCGTTGTATTTTTTTTCTGCCTGAAAACTCATGCATGGGAAAATGTAAAAAAATAAAAAATAAAAAACTTTAACCTAGATATATTCTTGCACAACTCTTTTTTTTACACTTCAGCCTTCGACCTCGCTGCTTCACCGCTCTACCATAAAACAAAAAAGAGAAAAATAGAAGAGGAGGATGGAGAAGATGTAGAATCTCACGATGGCCTTCTCTTCTTCCTCTCCCTCTCTGTGCGTCGTTGCCATTGCTGGGGTTGTGCCTCCACTGGTGGAGCTGGTGGGGGAACGCGGTGGAGGCACAGTTGAGAAGGTGCTTATGGTGCTTGGAAGCCAGGCAGTGATACCGGAGGGGAGGGAAGCGGTGGTGGCGGTGGGTGGGATCGTCGTCCTCATAGAGGCAATGGAAACAGGACCAACAACTGGGAGAGAATTTGTTGTGCATGTGCTGCTGCAACTTGCCGCCAAAAGCCCTCGTATCCAAGGGCTCCTAGTAGGCGAAGGCGCAATTCCATCGTTGGTTGCACTATCACAGTCGGGCTCATCGAGGGCTAAGCGCAAGGTATCTCTTTTACTTGTTTTTCCGTTACTCAATCTTATATTAATCGTCTTACCAACGTCAGAATTGCTTCTTAGGTGGCGATGTTGCTGGGCTACTTGTAGGAACTGCAGTACTAGAACTAATCTGCGCTAGCGGAAGCAAGGTAAAGATGACATGGTAACGTTAATCACTGTACAAATTTTACCATTTTGCATACATTTTAAGCATTAATAGGGGACTGTTAATAGAAATAATGGAGTCTTGAGTTGACTAGGGAAAGTCTGGGACTGAGTAGTCGTGTGAATATCATTTTGGCTGTTTAGTTGCTAACAGTCTAACAATGAGTGTATCTGTAAGTGGCCACTCCTACAACGTTTTACAAATGTGTAATAGTAATATTAGTTTTAACAGAAAAAATTATAGGTCTCGGTGAGGATTCTCTGTAAGTGGCCACTCCTACAACGTTTTACAATGAGCGTATCTGTAGTGTAATTGAAAGTTTTTGTGAAATTTAGATTGTTTGTAGTAGATGGTGTTTACTAGGAGTTTAGAGTAATTTCTTATAGTCACCAATGCTTGTTGCATTGTTGCTCTAAAGGAGTGTTCAATGTGATCAAAGGAACTCAGTTGGGAACCAAAACCTAAACTTGTCTTTGTGACTCAAAAGAAACACTGGTTGAACCATATTTTCATCTGGTGCAATAGATAAATCAGAGATTGGAGGTAGCTTTGTATAAGATTGTTTTTACATACAAATTAATGCCTCAATGCTGTTGCTAATAACAATTTATTTAATATTTATTTTTGTACAAATTTCTCTTTAGTTTGAATAATGTGATTAGACATCCTGATGCATTGCAATTAGATAATGTAATGATAATGTTGTTTCAGCACTTGGAAAAATATGTCAATTTTATCGTGATGGTATTGATGTAGCTAAGGTATTGTAATTGTTCATATTTCTTTGTAATTTTTTTTTGTGCATTTCATGTGTTTTATGATTGTCAATTTTGTTGTTTGAAGACTTGTCAAAATATTTCAATTTTCTTTACTTTATACTTGTGTTGCCCTTTTTTTTGTTCTGACATTTGGTAATTGTAATCAGCTAAAGCATCCAAAATTATAAACTTTTTGATTGCTAATGGATGATATTATTTAGGTTAGATAAGGACACATTATGCATTTGTTTTATTTCAGTTTTCTGCGTGTGTTGCATCTTACGTATTTAAATTGCATCTCACCTATTTAAATCATTAGCATTTCCTTATGCTAAATAAGTGCTATCTTAGATTGAATTCGCTAGAGAATTCTAAATATTGTTGGTTTTCAATTTGTCTTTTCTCAAGACTTTGTTACTTTTTCTATAAATGTTCTTTTGCCCTTCATTATTCTTGTACTGCAAAATACTAATGAAATAGAATTTTTTTTTTTTGGTTTGATCAAGGGGAGATTTATCAACTATTACTTCAGTAACAGAGGGTTGTATGGGCATTCATGTTTACACTAGAAATCATGTTGGTTATATGTACTTTGATATGTGTGCATTTTTTGTGAATAAATTCATGCAAATAATATTATGTGTATTTTTTAAGTGGACTGAAGTTTTTTTTCAATTGGTCTTATTTTTTAGCAAGTTTTTAATCTCCATGCAGGGGTGAGGTCGTTGGAAGTGGACTTGGAGAAGCAGAAGGTGGTGGTGGTTAGAGACAACATCACTCCATTTGAAGTCCTCATTGGTGTATCAAAGGTTATGTTTGCAAAGTTGTGGCTAGACCCTTAGTTAATTGATTGCTTAGCAAGGATAATGCAAACAAAACCAAATGCAAACTTATTCTCTCTGGTATATTTTCTAGTAATTAAAAAATCTTGGCATCAATTTATTTGAAATACAAGAAAATTTATTTAAGTACTTGTTGATGAGGTTTTGAAATCATTGTATCAGTTTGTATCAGCAGAGGCAAAGCTTCCAACTAGCTATCCTTTGGAGAACTCTGAAATTGAGAAAGTTCCATTGCTGACTTCAATAGAGGCCGAATCTACTAGACATGAGAATGAGAAACTACAAGTATTTATATATGTTTGTAAGAAGTATTGTATATATATTTTGAACTTCTAGCTTCCAACTTTTTTGCATTTTCTAATCAATTAGTGGCAGGTACTTTGTGGAATGGTGAGAAACATCTTTGGACTTACCCACCACACATCACCTTTGATTCCTTACCTGGTTCTTCACCATAATTTTTGATGAAGGGAATGAACTCTTCATGTAGTCGAAATTATTTGGGATCAACTGCTTAATTTATTTCTACCTAAATTTCCATGTATCAACAACATTTCTAGGAGGACAATATGAAGTTTGAAATACCTGATATAACTCGCTGAAACTGCTTGTGGGAACTATATATTATTATCCTCCCTTTTATTCATCTTTTTCGTTTGCATATTAGCTATGAACTCTGGATGAGTTACATTTTTGTTGTTGTTGTTTGGTCTAGCAGTTGCGTCCATTGTATCCACATAATCTAGAGCTTTGCAATTATTGCTACATATATTATCCTCTAATCTTAACACCGGACAAGTTTTTAAGAGTATTATAGCATAACTTAGAGACAACACAATTACTAGGATTGAAGTTTTGAACAACGTTTATGATTTTCTGTGCATTTAGTCTCCTGCAATTTTGAATGTCTTGAGAAATAACTTCTTCCAGATTTTATTCTATTTGTATGATACAAATTGTTTATCAAGCTCTACGGTAGAGTTCCCAAAACTGTTCTTGTTGCAATGTCTTGAAAACTATGAAGCATACTAAAGTTTAATTTCCCGTTATTATTTTAATATTGCGTTACTAGACTCCAGCCTATTAAATATCATAAAGTTATTTGACTAATTTCGTTAATTTATTCTATTTTACATTTTTGCTTCTCAAGAGTAATGTAATATATCCTTGCTATGGTGTTGACTTGGAATATATCTTTACAGCTGGTCCTATCTATTTATTCATTATGCACTCCTTGTTGCTTATGTGGCTCGCTTTTCAGAGATTTTAACAAACACCTTCAATATTCACTGTATGTGCACTTTTAGTCTCTCATTAAAGTTGTATATGAAAGAAAATATATGCTATTTCCTTTGAGTTTATGTCAGCAGAAGTTTTATTTTCTCATGTTTCACTTATTTCAGCTTAATCATAGTCCAATTATTTTTTTTATCTCTAGATCTTTTTTTTGTGTTTTATTTTTGGATAGGACATTGTTCTTCCATAAGTCATCTCCATCTACCTTGTTTTTATTATGTTCAATGATTGTTTACAAGAGGTATCAGTATGATTAGGTGGTCATGAACTATTGTACTTGAAAAGTGAACTATGTTCATGTTATATTCACGATTCTACATTGAACTTTTCTTATCTTTATTTTTTAAAAATATTTTATTTTTGATAAATTTTCCTATTAATAATGACTCGACAGTGTCATGATAGTCGTGCACATTTAGGTTCATTTTTTAAAGAGCGAAATATTTTAATTATGAAAACAACTATTTCTAATTTTATTTATAGTTGCATGATGGTTTTAGCATAATGAGAACTAAAAATTTATTACTTTTAGAAGAAAAATTCTCATGTGTGGCGTTCCCAAGAAAATGTTGTACCATGAAACATATAGCTATGTCAAAATATTCATCATTTATAGCAAAAGCCTGAATATTCCAGTACTTAATAATAAGTGTCTTTAAGCCTAGATTGCAAGTAAGACAATTAAAGTTTATTTTGTGTTTTTACCTATACTATTTGATTCGTCCAGATTGATTAAAAGTTATTGAGAAATTATGACAAAAGACACAACAAATGGGAATTGGGGGTAATTGGTTTCGTTTCATTTGGACTTTGGGATATACCCATTTTTTTACTGATTTGATTAGTCAGTGACTGGTTCATGATATACATAGAGTTTACCATTAAAAACTGAACTGGTCCTTATTAAACTGGCTAAGCTATTTAGAGCATTAGTGGCTTGTGATTCATTCATGGGGATGTAAGATGGAAGTTTGTATTGAAATTTTTCATTGAAGAGCTTAATAAATGCGAAACTTTACTTGAGCATGTTATTTACCATATAAGAGATATTATAAATACTAATGGTCTTCGCTAGAGGTGTTAAACAGAAAGCAAGTATTTAATTTCCACTTAGTCATAGTTATTTTTCCTTTTCTCTCTTAGTTCATGTTGGACTTGTTGTTATCCTTCATTAAACGTTTATAGACAACATTGTCTTTTATAACTTTTTTCATTAAATTTGTCTCTTATCTTTTCAATGGTAGATTTATTAACTCTTTTTTTTTTTTCATCAATGAGTATGCCTTTTGTGATCTTTGTTGGTACTCTGATGATTTTACTTGGTTATGTGAGTTTCACATCAAATGTTTGCGACTATAAACATCAAAACTTGTGCAGGTGCTTGTTTACCATGATTGCTGGGAATGTTGCAACATCCTCATTATGCCAAGGTAAATTTGTTTTTAATCAAATTTTCTTTATCCTGATCTGTCCTTTATCTGTCCTTTGCAAGTAGAGTTCTAAGACGACACTTCTGTCCTGAATTCAGTGAAATTAATTGATTGTAGAAGAAGAGAAGAAGCAAAAATCTTGGCTTTGAAAACATTGCAGAGGAGAGGTCACGACGTATAGAAAAACTAAAATATTATTTGTCAGAAGGATTTTGGTGATAAGATATCATTGTATGAATTTATATTTTATGGTTGTTTACTTTAATTTGCAATAATGTACTCTTTGTGTATATGGTAAAGAGTCAATATATATGATTTGCTACAAGTTTGTATATATAAAAAGTGATCATTTAAATTAGGATATTTATGTTGTAGAAAATTGATTATTGTATATTGTTTATAGACAATGTTTTATTGACAACGATTTATTGTTATCTAGTGTGTTTAGAAATGACAACGGTTAAATTGATATGTTGAGAAATGACAATGTTTAAAATGGACAAACGACAATGGTAAAAAACTGTTGTATCAGACTAAAAAAATCATTAGATTTTTATGTGTATATTTTTTAAATAAAATAGTAAAAATTGTTGTGAAAGAGACAAAAAAATCATTGTCGTTATCTGCGTTGAGAAAGATAGGATCGTTCAAAGACAACGGGAAAACTCTTGTTTTTTTACTTTAAACACAACAGTTATAAACTATTGTCATTTTTGAAAAAAAAACATTATAATATTTATCACATACACAACAGTTCAACTTAAAACACAATTGTGAAAAATCATTGTGTTTCAAGTAAATAGACAATGGTTTTTAACAATTGTCTTTGAGCGATCCTATCTTTCTCAACGCAAATAATGACAACAATTTTTTTACCTCTTTCACAACATTTTTTCACTGTTGTGTTTGTGTATTTTTATTGTAGTGCACGCTAGTACTGGTTATTGAATTGCAACGCCATAGTATTTCTAGTTTTTGAAATCCAATGAACCCTAGTGCTGGTTATTGAATTGCAACGCCATAGTATTTCTAGTTTTTGAAATCCAATAAATTTTTGATCAAAACTTATCGATGGATTTACAGACCCTAAGTCCTAAACCCAATACAAAATCAATGAATGCAAGTTAATGTGTGAAAGGCAAACCCTAAACAAGTACAAGAGATGGGGACTACATTAGAAACTGGATACATACTTTTAGAGAGGTTGAAAACATCTTCTTGTGTGATTTTGAAATAGGAGTACAGTTTACAATATGAGAGGAGGGAGATGACCAGTGTTGGCGTAACCCTAAACTCGAATGGGAGAGGAAAAACTTATTAGTAAGTGAGTTTCGACGATAATCTTAACTCACTTGTCGCGAGTTGAGAGGGGAACAAAATGACATGTGTGTAGGGTTTCAACTTCTAAGATTTTTGGCGACGTGAGAGAGAGATTTCTTTTGATGAGCTATAAGAGAAGATATTTGCTTTCCCCGAGCAGAGATAGAAGATATTTTAGTAATTCCTTGATTAGAAAGAAATGTCGAGGTTATGTGCATCTGAACCAAATAATTTTTTTTTTAAAATGCGGCTCAGATGCTTGGAAAAAGGGAATAAGGTAAGTTGTTGGTGAGAGAGGTAAAATGAGAATGAGGTGTACTCTTTGGGCAATATGAAACTTAGGTATGCCTTTTGAGAATTCGGCAACTTTAGGTGCACGCTTTGAGAAATTACTGATACTGGTATGTAATTCTAAAATAGTTAAAAATAATATAACAATTTTATCTAAAATTGGTGCATTCATAGGGGGCAAAGAGCGTATAAAATGTTTATTTGTAAAAAAATATGATTATGTCATGTTAACGGTCCCCTCACGACTACCCCCACGCCATTGAAAGGGAGCTCATCAGGATCGAACTCAAATTGATAAGTGCATGTATGGGTCTGCATAAGTGATAAAATTCTCTTTTGAATCTCAACCCCCCATTATTATCATTATCTTATGCACTTACAAACTATCCAACCTTGGCGGTCATAAAGATGTTTATTTGTAAATTTAGAATAGTTTTATCTAAAATTACTATATGGAGTTAACATATTCAAAATTAAAAAGAATATATAAATGACTCTTTATTCATTGTTCATTTCTAATGTAGAACTCTTTATTAAAAGATTCATGGTGTGAACTAGGAATCTTCATTGATGACAAGAAGATAACAAAACCACAAAAGCCGTACATAAATTTCCATAAATAAAAGCAACGCGCTAGGAATCTTCATAGATGACAAGGAGATAACAAAACCACAAAAGCCATACATAAATTTCCATAAATAAAAGCAACGCATAGGAGCATGTTTTTTTTTTTTTTAATCAAAGTAGATGGATGATTTAGAGTTTAGGATTTAAGTTAATCGTGTAGGTAATGCAGGTTAAGAAATTCCTTAAATTTTCATTAATGCTAACGAGCTATTTATTACAAACACAGTCATTGGGTATATATTCTTATGCTCCGTTGCCCACCTTTTCAGTGAAAAAAAAATCTCTTAAATTATGATAAAATAAATATAATATTAGTAAAAAACAAGAAATTTTTCTGTATATGATCCTACTGTCAATGAAAAAGAAATTGAAATAAAAATCAAGAAGGGAGAATGCTTAAAATAAAGAACAACTCATCAAATTTATCAAAAAAATAAAACTTTATTAATAATAAATAGATTAATATATGTACTTAAATTCTAATTTTATAGAAAGAATAGACATCTTTTGAAAAAAAAACTTCTTGAATGAAATCGAAATTAACATAATAGACACTGACATAAATAAATTAGGATATATAAATATTAGAAATATCAAAATTATCATAAATATTATAAAAATAAAAAATATTTAAAAATAATAAAATATTTAAATTCTCAGTTGGGGGTCTAAATGATAAAATTTAGATCCAAAAGTTAACACTTACGGATATCCTATAATAAATATATTTTTAAAAATTATGTACACATAAATATTAAGTTTGATTCCAAATCTCGAATAAAAAATTATGCCCTTTAAAATGGACCTACATCAGTATATATCATTGCACTGGACATCGAGAGACCATCTTTATCTTTGACTAATTTTCGTGGATATTCACGTGTTGTATACTTCGAACGAAACCAAATGCCGTGACAATGAGGGCTTTGTTCGCATTGCCATAAGATTGCATGTGTTTACATCGTCACAATTATGGATGTATGTCCATGTTCAAATAATGAGCGAATCACGCCTCCGGGAAAATCGGAGATATGAAAATTTTAAATGAGTTACGATTGACTAAACACTTGACGATAGAAGTTCAATAAAAAATTGACATGAAACAGAAAGTTCAAATTATAAGATCGAACATGACGTTAGAGGAGAAATGAACGTTGTTAAGAATTTGGAATTTTTAAAACCGCAGACTGTTGATTATTAAAGCCGCGGGGTCACATGAACTCTAATTACTTTCAGACTTAATGTGACTTCAAAGTTGTTAAGTTTACTTGACTTAAATTCTAAGCTTATTAATTTATCACCTATCTAATGTCATTGAAGCTTTAGCGTGACCCGCGGCTTGAAATGTTTTTTCAAAATGCGACCATTGCCGGTTGACTAATGTCATAAGCTGAATGTGAAAATATAAATTTAAAGCCACGGGCTGTTGCCGATCGAGTAAGTAAGCTTCAATGACATTAGATAGGTGATAAATTAATAAGCTTGAATTTAAGTCTAAGTCTTAACAACTTTGAAGTCACATGAAATCTCAAAGTAGACTAAAGGCATTTAGCTAGTAATCAAGTAGAACTTGCAAATAGAATAGACAAAATAAAATTAAACATTCTACAAGTCAACATAAAAGCTAAAACTAGTCAACTAAAGTCACTACAAGTCAATACGAGTTCATATAAGTCAAACCAAGTCTAAAAATTAATTAAGCATGTAAGCATTAAACTTATAACGAGGGAATACGTAATAACTTAAGTTTTAAAATGATAATTAACTTAACATGGCTTGAATAATTAATAGGCTTTTGAATGATCATGTAAGTATAGATAAGTAAGCTCTAAGTAAGCAATAGTCTTATAATCATCTTAAGTAAGCTCAAATATCTACTTAGTACATCAAAACATGGTAGGCTTAATTAGCATGAAATCTTTGAAATCAAATGAGGTCAAGTCAAAATAAAAATATAATCATGTATCTTGATAAATTAGCTAAGTATCAACATCTGAAGTTATGTTTAACTTTAAAGGCAAAAGAAGTCATCATTTGACAAGTCAAAATAAGTTAAACTAGTTAAATCTAACAAGACCTAAATCCTAGCCTCAGTAACTTGCGAAATTTGTATCTTCTCCTATGTTTGAGCTATGGTTAATAGAGTTGAATCCATATAATAAACATGATATTTGGAAATTCAATACGAATTATGTCAAACGCCCTTCGGTTGTCTGGAGAATGGTTAAATCTCATCTTGACCCAACTTGCTCAGTTTGTTGATGATGTCATCTTCTGATCGCCTAGAAGTTATTTTGGTTGCTCCTATCCCCGACCAATCGTTTGGACCCTCTAAAATCTCTTCATCGAGAATTATCACCAGTCAACCGCCCTTGGACTCTATCTGATTGCCTAGAATCATCAAACATGCTTTCTTATAGTTGGTACACGTAATAAATATGAAATCAAATATAAAGTTACTCGTACTTACATTGAGTTTAGATATTCAGCCTCCAGCTAACTCATCTAGACTAAGGCGCCAAGTTGCAGCTCCCGGCTGTTTTCACTTGGACTTGTTTGCCAAGACTTCAACTCTCAATTGACTCCACTTGGAATTTGTTGCTTAGTCTCCAATCAAGATTTAGCACATGCCTAATTTTCAATCAGGACTTTAGATACCTAGATCCACTAGGACTTAGTTACTGCATGGTTCACAATCAGGATTTTAACACTTGTCAAGTATCCTTCACTTGCAAACTTGGCACAACTTGTTAGATCATAATTAACCTAACTTTAACCTTAGTCATATATCAAAAACTTTGGGTCAAAAACTTTGACAAGTTAAGGTGGATCGAATGTTGGGCAAAGGAAAGCTCTGGTAGATTGAGGTCAATCGGATATCAGGCAAGATGAGAATTTAACTTTGAAAATGTTAAAATAAGACTAGTAGTCCATTGCTAGGTAGTAGCAATTGACTAGCAAATCTTAAATCCCAAATTCAAGGCAAGAGGTTCGAGTGAACAAAAATGGGGTCATGGTGCTCAGGCAAGGGTTTCGCCGAGTTAGAACTCGGGAACCCACTCGGGCTCAAGAGTCGATGTTCGGCCGAGTTGGATCTCGGGAACTCACTTGTGCTTGGGAGTCAATGTTCAGTTGAGTTGACACTCAGGAACCCACTTGGGCTCGGGACTTGGAGTCGGGACACAATAATTAGGTGGGCCCACTCGGGCTCGGGACACGACAATCGACGATGACCCACTCGAGCTGAGTACACGATAGTTGACCGTAGAACACTCATGGTTGGGACACGACAGTTGGTTGCGACCCACTCGGGGTCAAGACATGGTAGTCAACCCGACCTACTCAGGCTTGGGCCTTGACAATCATCGATGACCTACTTAGGCTCGGGCTTCAGCGTTCGATCGTGACCTCAACCCACTCGGGATTAGGACACGGCAGTCGACGACAATCCCACTTAGGCTCGAGTTGGATTGCACATATGATGCTACCAATCAATTGTTAAATCAGTTCGAGCGAACAGAATGCTCTTAAATTGATTGACCAGTTCAAATGGTGGCTAGCAATTGATTGTTGTGTCTCAGTAATTGATTGATGGTAGTCAAATAGCGTTGAAAGAGCCGTTATAGGTGTCAACGGTTGAATTATATTGAAACAATTGATTGGGCAATTGATTGTTAAGAGGAAATTGTAGACTAATAAGAAACAATTGAAAGCAACAAGAAGCATCCAAAGCAAAGTTCACGTGTGTAAATGCGTTTGTTTCAATTTCTTTTAATTTGATTTCATTTGTATGTTTATATTTGATTGTGTTTGTTGCAGAAATAAATTGTAAGAAATGTTTCCACCTCCGGAAGATATATGAGAAGGATAGTGGTGGTAATCGTTAAGACTAGACATTGGACGTAGTGGCTTTGGAATGCAGTGAACCAAGTAAAACTAAGGGGGCGCTTGGTTCATTCCTAGGAATAGGAATCGGAATGAGAATCATTGTATTGTGGAATGAGAATGAGTATGAGCATGGATATCACTCTTAAAAACAATGTTTGGTTAGTTGCATATTTTCTATCTGAATAAATCAAAATTTCCTTTTTTACCCTTAAAGGAAAATAAGAGAAAAAATTATATATGAGAGAAAGATGAATGTGAGAGAAAAATATGATGAAAGAGAATGATGAGAGAGAAAGTGTGATGCCAATGAATGAAGAGAGAGAAAGTGTGATGAAAAAAATGAGAAAAGAGAGTGTGATAGGAGAGAGCATGATGGGAGAAGATGGGAGAGAAAGTATGATGGGTGAGGATGAAGAGAGAGAAAATGTAATGAGGAAAAACGAGGAGAGAGAGTGTGATGAGAGAGATTGAGGAGAGAGAAAGTAAGATGAGAGAGAAAGTGTGATGAGAAAAAAAAAGAACAATGAGTGTGATGAGAGAGATTGAGGAGAGAGAAAGTATGATGGGAGAGAAAGTGTGTTGAGGAAAAAAAGGAGAGAGTGTGACAAGAGAGATTGAGGAGAGAGAAAATGTGATGAGAGTAAAAGTGTGATAAGAAAAAAAAGAGAAAAGAGAGTGTAATGGGAGAAATTGAGGAGTAGGGGTGTCAAAAATGAACCCGACCCGACGACCCAACCCGAGTCGACCCGAAAAAAATCAGGTTCGGGTTGGGCATTTTCGGGTTCGGGTCGGGTTCGGGTTGGAGGGTTGGAGAGTTAAAAAATTTCGGGTTGGGTCGGGTCGGGTTCGGGTTGACCCGGGTTGACCCGGGTTGACTTAAATATAGGGTTTTGTGGGATTTTTTGGGGTTAAATCAAATTTTCTTTTAAAAATTTAGATGTTTTTATGTATATTAATATCATGTTTGTATGATAATGATGGAGTATTGAGATAAAAGTGAAGAATTATAGGGAAAATAGTCCAAAAAAGTCGTTTTGAATCGGATTTTCGGGTTATATGGGTCGGGTTCGGGTTGATCGGGTTGGTCGGGTTCGGGTTCGGGTTTAGGTGTTTTGGGTTGAAGTCGGGTTCGGGTCGGGTTTGGGTTGGGTTAAAAAAAAACAAAAAAAAAATCCAACCCGACCCAACCCGACCCGACCCACCCGAATTGACACCCCTATTGAGGAGTGAGAAAGTATGATGAGAGAGAAAGTATGATGAGAAAAAAAGAAGGAAGAGAGTGCGATGGAAGAGATTGAGGAGAGAGAAAGTGTAATGAGAAAAAAATAGTGTGATAGGAGAGAGAAAGTGTGTGATAAAATGACGAGAGAGAAAACATGATGAGAGAGAACAAGGAGAGAGAAGTGATACAAAAGAAAAAATAAATAAATATATTTTGATATTTGATATTAAGGGAGAAAATTTTAATTTTAGGTCAAGAGTATTTTTGGAATAAGGGAATATTTTGATTGATGAAAATGGGGTAATGGCTCATTGAAGGGGAGGTACATGAGAATGAGCTATTACCCAATTTCAAGGATTCATTCCCTTATTTGTATTCCTATTCCCATAATACAAACATTAACAATGACAATCAATGATTTCCATTCCCATTCCCCACTCCTATTTCTCTAAACCAAATACCCCCTAAATGTGTTTAAGCTGATAATCATATGATAAATTTATATAATTACGTAAAGATTGAATCTCGACAAAATTATAAAAATAACCTCTCACATAGGAGTCTATTCAATAATTTATTTACTTCTTCCTAATAGTAGGAGGCAGTCATTATTTTTATTAGGATGACGGATTTCACCGTAGAATTGTGTTCTTATTTTATTTTATTAGCATCGCTTCAAGTTTATTACTGTGTAATATCATGGAAGCAATAAGAGTTATTTACCCCATGTGTCCTAATAGTTGTTACACAGCTATTATAATGTTGTTAGAGAATTATTAACTGATATATAATTTTATCATATCATAACATCTACGCATGGTAGGAGTTTGTATTTATCACTCTTTAGCTTTTACACGTTATCTTAGTCATAGCTGCTATAATTGAAATAAATATATTCTCAAAATAAAAAAATATACGGTGGAATATCCATTTAATAATTATATATAAAATAGATTAATTCGACGATTGATTAAATATGAAATACTTTTTTTATTTTGATTTTTTTTTTAACTCGGTCCGTTAGTATTTCCACAACCCGGACCGGCAGGCGCCTCTCCCCTTCGCTGGCCGAACCGGGTTCTACTTTTTTTTGAACGCCAGGTATCCCGCTAACGTCGAATCAGCGTGTCGGTCTGCGTTGAATTCTTTCTTTGGCTTCTGGTCCTGCTTTCATTTCGAAGGTTCTCGGGTCGAGTCGATCGGTAGTTGAGATGTCGTCTACCTTCTTTTCCCATCCCATTTCGTCAAACTTCCGCGTTGTGTTGCACACCAAAATTAAGCTCGATCCTTTAGGCCAACAAGCATCACTAATTAATTAGCATTTGCTGAATTTAAAATTAATAAAAAAAAATATGTAAAAAGGTTAATGCATGGTAATAATTAACTATGCCGCTAGTAATTAAATTTTTCAATTTTTTTTTAAATGTGTCGTGGCATTTTCTCCGTTTTTTTATTAAAAAACATTCTTCAAATTATTGACCACTTTTACTAATACTATATAAATAGGCAATCAAATAATATAGTTAAAAATGTCTAATAATGAGCAAATTAGATCATGGATTAAGAAGCTGGCAATAGCTATTTTTTTTAATTAAGTAGCTTGGCTCCATTATAATTGCTGCATTAATGTAACACTTTCACATAATTGCAAATAATATTGTTTGTCCGTATTAGAGATTCTTAATAATTGCATAAAACAAAAAAATAATAATAATAATAATTTTTTTTAATATTTATTGGATCGGTTGACAAATAAAGTTGGGGGTGGCCCATGGACCCCACGCATCTCGAGAGTTTTCTGGGACCCCAACCCATCTGTTATTCTTGAAATTGGATGGAATCGATAGGTTCAATCATAGTTGGTAGAATCGCGATCCTACGTAGGGTCAAGATCGGATCGTAGAATTATACTATCCTACCAAAAATCCTTAAAATTTTATCATACATGATTAATAATTAGAAAAAATACCTAAAAATTCATTTACATATAAATAAATAACTAATTTTGTATATATATTAATTATTTACACTAACACATCAAATTACATTACTACATGTACAAATTTAAATTAACTTGTAATTCAACTATCTCGCATAGTAATAATATTTATATTTTCATATCATAAAATGAAAAAATATAAAATATCTATTACCACAATAATAATAACACATACAATGTCAAAAATATTTCCTTGATTTATAAGATAATTCTATTTAAATGTCAACAAAGCATCTAACGTATATAACAGAAGCTATTGAATCCTTTGATTCAAATATGAATGTCGGAAATAATCTTGTAAAGACTGATTGATGCCACATAATACTAGACAATAGGCATCCAAAAACTTATTATTTTGAGAAAAATAAATGACAGAATATTATTGATAAAAAATTAACTCAAAAATAATTAAACATATATTTAAATAATTTAAAACTCTAATAAGATGAAAAAAAGATAATGGTTAAGGATAAACTTTGAAATTTATTAAAGATATCTGAACGAGCTTAAATTTGATATATTATAGGCCCCGTGGTTCAATCTGAGTTAAAAGTTATGACCTCTCAAAGCTTCCACGGATCCTGCTCTGATTCTGCTCCGATCCTGCTCCGATTCTACCGATTCTGCTCCGATCCTACCGATCCTGCAGCGATCCTACTGCAAAAACGATTCTGCACGATCCTGGATCGATTTTGGGTTTCTGGATCGTAGGATCGTACGATTCTATGATCCGGATCGTGATTTTGTAAACTATGGGTTCAATTATTATTCAACTTAGAATTTTCTATAGAAAATCGATTAAAAAAATACATATCGAAAAGGAAAAAAAAAGGAATTCAATAGTGTCGATCGGGATAAACCCAATAGGTCATACGTAAGCATAGGACTAGTCGTAATCACTTTTAAATTTTAAATACAGGAGCTTATAATTATACTACAAGAAAAGCAAAGCAATCTTGAACTCTAATTCAATCATATTTAAGAAGCTCAATTATATTTCTTTAATAGTGTAATTAAAAAAATGATAATATCCTTATCTTCGACCAAGAAGTCAAATAATATCCCCATTTAGATAAATAAATTGAAATCATGATAAAAAAGATGAAGTATACGACGGATAATGATATTTGAAAACTTGTCGAATTATTTGAAGATATAAAATTTATTAGTTATAAATAGATATTTAAAAGTAAATAGGATTTATATGATAATGTTGGAAAGTATAAGACTCATCTAATCATCAAATGATTCACTCAAAAGGAGAATATTAATTTTTAAAAAAGGAGGATATTAATTATAAGAAGACTTTTACATTGGTTTCGATAAAAGACTCCATTAGGGTAATTATAATACTTGTAACTCATTATGACCTAGAGTTACATCAAATAAAGTTAAAATTGTATTTTTCAATGGAAATTTTGAAAAAACTATATATATGGTGCAGCCAGAGAACATCAAGCTAGGAGATTCAAAGCACATAATATGTAAATTAAAAAAAAAAAATCCATTTATGGTTTCAAGCAGACATCTTGGCAATGGTTTATGAAGTTTGATCAAGTGATTTTTTTCATACGATTTTAAAGAGAATTAAATTGATCAATGTTTATATATCAAGTTTAGTGGGAACAAATTTATTATACTTGTTTTGTATTTGGACTATATTTTACTGATAAACAATGATAATGATATGTTGTTAGAAACCAAGTAATTTTAATCAAGTGAATTTAAAATGAAGAATCTTAGTGATACATCTTTTGTCTTATACATACAGATTATTCGTTATCGTTCAAGGTGAAAACTTGGACTATCATAAAAGACCTATTTAAAAAAGGTACTCATTAGCTATAACATACAAAATTGTGCTCTTAGCGACACATCTGTGTCAAAGGGTGATAAACTTAACTTGTAGTAATATCCACGATATGAACTTGAGATTAAAGAGATACGGTAATTCCTTTATGCATCAGCAATAGGGAGTTTAATATATGCTTAAGTATATATGCGTCCAGATTTTGCTAGGGATATTATAGGTAGATATTTGAGTAATCCTAAACTAAAGCATTAAAAATTTAGAAAGAGGGGTATGCGATATTTGCAACGAACTAAGGATTACATACTCAAATAATAGAGATTACATCATTTAGAGATTATTAAATATTCAGATTCTGATTTTATTGGACGCTTAGATAGCAGGAGGTTCACCTCAAGTTATATCTTCATGTTGGCCGGAGTGACTATATCATGAAAAAGCGTCAAACAAATTAATAGTCACTTCCACTATAGAGGTAGAATTTATAACTTGCTATGAAACTTCCAATCGAGGGATATCGATGTAGAACCTTATTACAGAATTATAGATCATTGAGGACATTGACAGGTCATTGATGATCAACTATGATAATAAAATTACAAAAATATATTCTAAAAATAATCGTAGTTTGTCGAAATTTAAACACATTTATGGTAGTTAAAGAAAGAGTTTAGAGTGATTAAATTATGAATCTATGATAGAGTATATAAGGAAAGATTCCATATTAGCGGATCCACTCACCAAGGGCTTGTCACCCAAAGTGTTTCATTAACATGTGTTGAATATGAGGGTTCTTCATTTTGATGAAGTACTCATTTAGTAGGAATCTATATTTTGGTGTAATACTTTATCTTAATGAACACATATATTATCGTATGTACTAATGTTTTTACATGCTAACATAAAGATATCACAACTTACTATTACTATTTTACATACGGTATTTGTAAATGTGATATAGGACTCTATTTTGAGTTATAAGGTTAAATCATGATTTACTACTACGGTTTATCATAAGGTATTAACAAATATGATTTGGACCTAATTTGGGTATAAGGAGGACTTATTGAGAATAAACATATACATATCACATTTCGTGTCATTCTTATATTGCACATCCACATTTGATCTATGTCATTAATAAAATTAGTACCGTGATTGTTGTTGGATCTTGTTATAGTTATAGTAACTCTAATTTCTTTAGTCCTATACTAATTGAATTAATGAGCCAGATTATTTAAAGGAGTATTTAATCTAAAATTTTTGCATGTTGAGCACAACTAAGGTGTTGTGTGGTGCATACAATATCACATATAGCCGAAGTGAGAGATTGAAAGATTAAGGCTACGTTTGGTTGAGCGTAATGTAATTGAGCTTGTAATGTAATCAAATTTGTAATGTAATGTAATCTTGATTACATTACTACGTTTGGTAATGAAATGTATGTAATCTTTGATTACAAAGGTAATTACATTCTTTTGTTTGGTGTCCATTATTTTTATAAGGAATGTAATTCGTATTATTATAAAATGACAAAAATAACTTACGACTTCTACCAGCGGGCGCTACATCTCTGTCGGAGCTTGCCGTTGGTGGGCGGTGACAGACTAGGGGTATATTTGACATTCAAATTTTTGTTAAAAAAGGTGACCTCGTAATGTAATCGGATTACAATGAGTTTGTCTTGTAATCCAGATTACAAAACTTCATTATATTTTGTAATCCAGATTACATTATATTACAAGTTAAAAATGAAACCAAACAAAATAATCAGCCTTGTAATGTAATCTGGATTACATTACAAGGCAGATTACACCCTACCAAACGCAGCCTACGCCTCTATTTGGTGGCCTAATATGAGATTGATAATAACACATAACGATTTTGTCATTAAGGATTTAAACCTCAATTAAGTGATATAACACTTTAAGCTTGAAGTGGGGTTTAGACTATTGGATGTAGATTCAATGTATTGATCTAATAACTTGGTTCGTTAACATTAATGGACTATTAACGAATTATGAGCTTTAAGTGGGTGATCACTGTAAGATGAGCCTAGTATATAAGGAAGAAGACTTGAGACATTTGGGCATGCTCCTGATTTTGGTTGCTTCATCTTCCTCCTCTTTTCCCATTAAAGACTAAGGTTGTCGCTCATTCTCATAGAAGATTTTTATGGTTTGTAGGAATTCATCCGACCATAAGTAAGGAACAATGACTCTTGCGATGGATTCAGATCAGTACTCTCTTGCCATGACATTCGGTTTTCTAATGTAACATAACAGATGATAATAACTAAATCCTACGATGCACCATATGGTTTCGTTCCGATGTATCACTATTGCATGCTTTCAATACAAACCTTTATTATAAATTTGTCCTACCAACTTCGGTATGTATAAATTTTATTTTATACATTTTTCCCTATATAGAGAGAATGGATAGAACTTCTGAGTTTTAGGATCATCATTATGTTCACAATTTGAAAGAACAAATATTTTATTATTTTTACCTTTTGCTTAACTAACACCATCATGTTACATAATGAAATGCAAAATGATAGAAGATTGCATCATCATAATTGTGAGTATTTTGTCTATCTTAAGAATTTTGAAGGCGTTTGGTAAAAATTAACAAGGTAAATCTCGAGTGAAATGTAATTTTTTCTTTTTATAATAATTGATTGCTAATTTATAATGTATTTTATGAGTTTAACAAATTTATCATCTTACTTTTAAAAATAATAAATCTTTTATATACAATATAAAATTATAACAAATTCATTGTATATGTAAATTTTCATCTAAGTGTTTATAATGACCCATACCTAAGAATCATGCACTCAACCTCTTTGCCAAATTCTAGCTTTGTATACCTAAAAGGAGGGGCAATGTTCGTGAGAAGGTAAAGAGGACTACATAATCTTAAGCTACATTAGAGACTCAAAATTTCCATCTATCATTGTTAGTTGTGGGCGTGGAAAGGCACGAGGGAGGAGAGGATCAAAGTTAGTTTGACAAGTGAAGACCTTATCGATGCAAGAAATTGAACTCTCATGAAATAAGCAAGTCGATATGAAGTTGTGAATAATTGAGTGATATTGCTATAATATGAATTATCACTTCCTCCACGTCCATGTCCAGGAGCGGAGCTAGGATATTAATTCAGTATAGACATGGTCGCTAGTACTATCTAACATGACAATGATGTGACAATCTCACAAGCAATAGTTGCCCCACCAAGTAGTGATGTGGTCGTTGCGCAATGCAACCACGCCGCTGCCTTACGGGCAATGACCATTTCGCGAATGGCAGCACCAAGTAGCACCATCACCACTACCTTGCAAGCAATATAATGGCTGTTTCACGAGCGGTTGTGTCATTGCCTGGTAAGGCAGTGATCGTGTTGTTGTTTGGTGGGGCAGTGACCGCTCAGGGGCTGCCACATCACTGCCTCAGCGCAAGCGGCTGCATCGCCGCGTTGTATCTTTTGTATTGAACAAGAAAAAAATTAGGATTACCTTTGAGCAAAATATTGCTTATTGTGTGCGGGACATTGCTTGCTTCGAAAAGGGAAGAAGACATAGGGTTGCTTGCTACGGAGAGGGAAGAATATAGAGGGTTGTTTGCTATGGAGAGGGAAGGAAACAGTCCAGGCAGAGGACATTGTTTGCTAGCTTGCCACGGAGATAGAAGGAGACGGAGGGTTGTTTGTGCTACGGAGAGGGAAGAAGATAGAGGGTTGCTTGCTATGGAGAGGGAAGGAAACAGTCCAGATACAGGACATTGTTTGCTAGCTTACCACAGAGATAGAAGGAGACGGAGGGTTGTTTGCTATGGAGAGAAAAGAAGACAATCTAGACCAAAGGCATCGTTTGCTAGCTTGTTACGGAGAGAGAAGGTTGGAAGGAGACGAAGCCAGGCTATTCCTTTTGGAGAGGGCCTTGGGTCAAAATATGTATAATAATTTTTTATTATTTTATGGCCAATGTAGATGACTATTGGGCTCACATTGTCTCCGGCCATGCTTAAAGCCATAGGAAAAATAGTGTAGATAAGTGTAGTAAGCACATTACTCGTATGTTTTTATTGACCCAACAAATATAATAGCGTGGCTTAAGTAAAAAAAATAAATAAAGTTTTGATAATTATTATAATTATAATTATTTAGATTGTGTATTGTCACAAACAACTTCCTTGTGAAGAATGGACCATATTTAGTCCAATATAGTAAATGAGAAGTGTCATATCTTTCAATTCTCCTCACCTCATCTATCAAAGCGTAAGGTCATTCATGGTGATAAAAGACGAATACGTTCACCCCTAGCTCCCCGTTAATTCATTCCAGGATCAACACGAAGGAGGTAAATCACAGGCGGCTACTACTCTTTAGAATAGTGACTAACACATAAGACAAGCATTAGCCACTAGATCCATTTGAGGGGATAAAGTGTAAAGCCATTCATGATGATAACACCTCATGCGCTAGCCACTAGATCCATCCGAGAGGACAGTATAAGGTCATTCATGCCCCTGGACTTGGGTGCAATGGTAAAAAATTTGACAGATCGAGAGTTTAAATCTCACGCATAGCAAATTACATTTAAACAATTTATGACATTGAGCCGTACATTTGTACTTCTCAATTTATTTTATTAGTTGGAGGAAAATTTTGATAGGATTAAATTAATCATCTTAAACATTAGTTGGATCGTAAAAAATTACTAATAAAAAAATTATAAAGTTATTCATTTTCCCTCTCTTGTCCTGTGTTAAGTCATCAATTCATGCCAATAGCGATTTAATCAAGCTAATTATTATCTTTTAAACTTTTTAATTTCATATAATTTTTAATTAAATAATTAAGGATTAATTCATCGCTTTGCAAGTGGGCGGTCTGGGCTGCCTTATTACCATCTAGTTCATCTCCTGAATACTTGTTTAGTAACAAAATCAGAGTTTGTTCTAGATTTTTTATATTATAAAAATAAAGTAAACATATTCACGAAGAAAATATATTAAGTTTTTTTCAATTCAATTGAATATTATTTAATTTCATAAAAAAGAATTCAAAAATATAAATTTTATTTATACCCTTTTTATTTTTGCTCATCCCCAATCCCGATTTGCTCAATAAACTACGAAGGAAAGACGAAAGAAAAGAGAGGACCAGGGTCTTCTTCTCGCTGGCTCGTTCGTAATAGGAGGAAAGAGGCAGAGGCCGATCGAGAGGCGAGTGCGTGAGATCCTTCTTTCGTCTCACAAAAAAGGTAGTTTTTTTTTTCTTTCTTTCTTCCATTCATTGCTCCTCCCTCTCCGAAATTGTGGCTTTGGATTTGCAAAAATTCTGTCTTTTAATAATTGTTTTTTGTCATTAACTTTCGCCCTTATTGCAACTTCTCTCCAATTCTCGCTTCAAAGCGTGACCTTGACCGCTCGGGATCGCACAGATCGTTTTGATCCTGTTCGGGCAGCCCATCAAATTTGGGGGCGGTGAGTGGAAATATGCACTGCTGATTGAGTGGAGCGTCGGGTTGATTTGGGTGCCGGCGCTTGCTGTTTTTCTTTTTTTTTTTACAGAGATAACGACCAGCTGAACGGTTTTTTTTTTTTCTTTTTTCTTTTGATCTGCTCTACGTAATGGATCTTTGCTTGTGTGATAGTTCCTTAGATTGTGGATGTTCCAACAATCTTCTTTTAAGTGAAAAAAAAATATTTTTTCTCAGGATTTTGAAACTTGTCTAGGAATTTGTTAAACATTTCCTTGGATATCTATGGAAAAGGCAAAGGAAGAACCATGAGGTTAAAGGCAGTGTCTGCCAGCTAAGGCAACCATTAACTATGAGACTTGTGCCCCTGAAGAGACATCCTTAAGATCTCAGACTGTTGTTATTTTCCAACTTAAATATCTTACCTTCAAGCATGATTAAGCAGATACTAAACCGGCTCCCAAGGAAACCATCAAAATCATCTGATAGTTCAGTTGGTGGATCGGTTCCTCCGACCTCTTCTTCTAGCAGTTCGAGGAGTGGAGATTTGCAAGGCAATAGGACCACAAGTCTCAACAGTCAGGTCCCTCCTGGTTCAAATCCTGGGTCAAATCATCTAAATACATATTCTCTATCTGTTAATTCGAGATTGAATGGGAACTATGTCCCAATATATGAAGCATTGCCTAGCTTTAAGGATGTTCAACAGTCTGAGAGGCAGAGTTTGTTCATTAGAAAGTTGGACTTGTGTTGTGCTATATTTGATTTCATTGACCCAACAAAGAACTTGAAAGAGAAAGACATAAAGCGTCAGACTTTATTGGAACTTGTTGACTATGTGACTTCAGCAAGTAGCAAATTTCCAGAAAATGTCATGCAAGAGACAACCAAGATGGTGTCTATCAACTTGTTCAGAAACCTAACTATTCCACCTCGAGAACACATGGTTTTGGAAAAAATTGATGCAGAAGAGGAAGAGCCTGTAATGGATCCAGCATGGCCTCACTTGCAGGTTGTCTATGAGTTTTTTCTACGGTTTGTTGCATCTCCTGAGACTGATGCTAAGTTGGCAAAAAGGTATATAGATCATTCCTTTGTTCTTAAGCTCCTTGATCTATTTGATTCTGAAGATCCTAGAGAGAGGGAGTACTTAAAGACGATACTGCATCGTATCTATGGAAAATTTATGGTGCACCGACCCTACATCAGAAAAGCTATAAACAACATATTTTATCGTTTTATCTTTGAGACAGAAAAACACAATGGGATTGCTGAGCTATTGGAGATTTTAGGAAGTATCATCAGTGGGTTTGCATTGCCATTAAAAGAAGAGCATAAATTATTCCTTGTACGGGCCCTGATCCCACTTCACAAGCCAAGGTGCATAGCAATGTACCATCAGCAATTATCATATTGCGTAACCCAATTTATTGAGAAGGATTGCAAACTTGCTGATACTGTTATAAGGGGCTTATTGAAATACTGGCCTCTTACAAACAGTACAAAAGAAGTCATGTTCTTGGGAGAGTTAGAAGAGGTTCTAGAAGCTACTCAGCCTGCAGATTTTCAACGATGCATGGTTCCACTTTTCTACAAGATTGCTCGATGTTTGAACAGTTCTCACTTTCAGGTAGCAACCCCATTATCTGAATTATAAATTTTTCATGTTAGGCCATTCACAGATGCATGTATACTTCTTGCTTCTGAAAATATATTTCCTGCCACAACTTATATTTCATTACTTTTTTCAGGCTTTCTAAAAGCAATTAGCTGTTAGTTGGCATAGGCCTTTTAATCCTTAAAAGTTTTTTCTAGGTTGCCATGATAATCATGCCACGCTCTCACATGTGTAAGCTATCCACATCAATTAACTTCATTAGATAAGAAATGTGCATGCCATATCTACATCGGTCTTTTTTCTTTTGCCAACACAATAGATCTCGAGTGAATTTCCATTTCATTGTTAAATTAATACATGATCTCATTATGATAATATTACATAAATGGATTTTGTCATACTATTTATTGGTAAGTAGTTATAACTGTACTTTACGTATATTATGCCAGTGTAGTCTCCAACTAAAGTGTCACCTAATTGGAAGTATGAAAATTTCCTCTCATAATAAGCTGCTCACCACATCTGTAATTTATACAACTTTAGCTTGTCATAAGAAGTTTTTGGATGAACCTATTTGCTATTGTGGAGGGTAGTTGCACTTGTTATTCAAATTTGTGATTGAAGATTTGCAGAAGTGCACCATATTATCCTTTTTTTTCCTGGTTTATGTTACTCTTAACCTCATCCCATCTGAGTTGAATTAACTATTTGCAACAAGTTTGGTTTATTCATCATTTTCCTTCTCTTCTAGGACAAATATTCTAAGTTGAAAATAATAGTGGTAATCAAAATAAGTAGTTTGTTTGATAAGGTAACATTTGATAAGATTTGTTACTAATTTAATGTTTGAATGGATGAATTAATGATTTCAACTAATATCTAGACACATCGCAGTAGTGTATACAAAGACAGGCTACCATTGCATGTAGTTAAAGTCACATCTTTGTTTTGCATAGAATAAATTTATCACTGAACTTTTGGTGCATGCATTGATCTTGGACATGCATATAACTTTTTGTTTGGTAGTGTTGTAATTTCGTTTGTTTTATTATTTTAAATTTGAAGTTTTTTCAAGGAAATATAACTTTTTCCCTCTAGTTATAGGCATTAGGATAAATCATGAACCTTATATAGCTATTCTAGTTGAGTGCTGAAGGGTTAATTGTTGGCAATCCAATTTGAAATAACATCAATGTCAGTTCTGCAAGCAAGCATTGTGACATTTCAAATGTGTCAGACACAAGTAGGCGCCTATAGGTTAGAGGATTTGGTGCATGCCTAGTAAAATTGAGGTACACTTGATCAAGTGATTACATATGCAACATGACTACATGATGTAGACCATTGAAAGTCACAAAAACTTAAGACCTAGAGTTGTAAACAAGTTAAGTCGAGTCATGTCGAGTTCAACCATATTTAAACTTGCTTATTAAAAAATAGTAGCAAGATCAAGTCAGATTCATGTTCAGCCGATTTTAAAAGACTTTAAGCTTGTTTATCAAAAAAGCTTGTCAAGCATGATTCAAACTCTAGCTTAGTCACATTTACTCTCCAACTAGAGCCACATAGTTAAGTGAATCTTCACTTCAAGCTAATAAATTAAATCCAAAGTATTTTATGACATGTAAATATAGTAAACTTGTTATAAATAATTTAAACAATCAAATTTTATATTAACTTATTGAAAGACTTGTTTATGAGTTTGAATCATATTAAAATGTCACAATGCTAATAACAATCATGATGTCTTTATTTTGATCAAACTTATCATATATTGTTTTGTATATAGCTTTCAATATTCTATTTATGTAATGTATATTTCTAATTGAATATCCAAATAAACTAAGGCAATAATCAAGGGGACGATACAAATTTATAAAATCATCAAAGAGGCATTTTTAGAAGTTTTTTTTTTTTTCAAGTTGACACCCATGTTTCCCAAATTAATCTTGTCATTATCTTTCTCCATCCCTACTTCCCTTACATTATTGTTACCGTATATGCCTGCACCCTTTTCCACTCCCGCAACCCCCTTTCAAGGGTTGTAGTCATGGTGGTGTTGATGTGTGTGTTAGAGTGCCAAGGAATCATCAACGGTTGTGTTGCCATTGGATTCGTTGGACTTCTAGAGCATCAAGAAATCACCACAATGCTAAGTAGCTGTCATTGCTTGCGTTGTTGCACCAAGGAGTCACTAATGCTCTCGCCACTATGAGAGTTCTTGGACTTCTTGAGTTTGAAGTAGTTACCAATGCCTAAGAGTTGTCTGCGCATTTGTTTCCATGCTAAGGAGTCACCCACAATCGCATTGTTGAATCAAGGAGTCGGTGATGCTTGCGTCATAACACTAAGGAGTCATCGACATCTAGAGTGCCAAGCATAATTGAACTTCTAAACTTGCTAGATTAATTCGTCGATGCCCATGTCGCCACTGGTTCGTTGGTGCTGTAGATGTGGATCAACTATATGGAGCTGCTTGCCACCAACTTTGACACTCCAATGTGGATGCTAACATTACGGTTGTTGCAACCATCGATAGGGAATGTTGCAGGGTTGACAGTGAGTGTAGGCGTATACATTGACAAGGAGGAGGGAAGCTAGGATGGACAAAGATGAGAGTAGGAGTAATTTGGGGGAGTGCTGGTTTGATAAAAGAATTTAAAAAGGATGCATGTTTGATGGTTCTATCAACTTGGAGCGCCCTTTGATTTTTTTTCCCAACAAATCAATATATGTGCTAGCAATGAGTATAATGAATTCAAAAGGAGTAGTTATTCATTTACAAAACTTGTGTAGCCTATGTTATGTTGAATATTCAAGCTTTGTTTTTATGAAGTATAAATTTATGAAGACATACTTATATACCATTCACCAACTTTAAATTTATGCTGACATACTTATAGACCATCACTAACTTTTGATGATTTTTGTATGGATTAGCAGTGCACGAGCTTCATTATATTTGTGTTTCATTTGTATATTGGTAAACTCTGAAATTGGGAACATATGTTTATTGCCTCAAACCAAATCACCTGGCCATTGCCCTATGAATTAGTAACATGCAACATTCTTTCTTGTTATCATCCATATGATGGAAGATTGGGATTTTAGAGCATCCTAGGTAAACAAAATGACCTCAATTTTTTTTTGGCACGTGAGCTTGTTTCACAATAAAGGCTAGCAAGAAGTGTTGCATAAATTTGCTACAAGGCTTATCCTATTAGGTGGGTTGACTATGTGGATTCTTTTATGCTATTGGGTTCTATCCTCTACTTATATTATCATCTATGCTAAATAAATGTTATCTTGCTTTATTGTTCCTAACTAAGTTTTTTTTATCTTTCTCTTTCTTGTTTGATGTGCGTATTTTTCATAGTTTCATATCGCCTAACTGGAGTATTTATTGACCGTCTAAGTACATGTTTGTACCATCTTAAACGTGTCTCTCGGAGTTTTTCCTCCGTAGATGTAATTTTGACTTTCTTTTTAATGCTCTCATTTATTATTCTGTCTATTCTTGTATGTCCACATATCCACCTTAACATCCTCATCTCTGCAACTCTCATCTTCTACTCTTGTGCTCGAGTCATAGTCCAACATTCAACGTCATGTAACATAGCAGGTCTAATCGCTATTTTGTAGAATATAAAACACCTGACTCTCTCATCCATTTTAACCATCTTGCTTGTATTTTATGTAAGATATTTCTCTCAATCCCTCCATTGTTTTAAAAAATTGATCCTAAATACTTAAAGCTCTAAGTTCCAAACAACTTGTTATCTCCTATCTTAATAATTGACTCATTAGGTCTAATATTGCTAAACTTAAATTCTATATATTTTGTTTTTACTCTACTAAGGTTAAAACCTTTCATTTCTAGTGTTTTCTACCCAGATTCTAGGTTAATATTTATTCCTTCACGTGTCTCATTTATTAAAATAATATTATCTACCAACAACATGCACCACGGTAGTGTGTTTTGAATGTGGCAAGTGAGTTTGTCCATAATTATCCTAAAAAGATAGGGACTTAGAGCTGATCCTTGATGTAACCTCATCTTAATTGGAAATGTTTCAGTTAATCTGTTTGAAGTGGTCGTTACATTCATATATATATCCTTAATTAGTTCAATATATGCTACGCTAACACCTCTCTTTTCTAGAATTCTCCATATAATTTCTCTTGGGACTCTATCATAAGATTTTTCTAAGTCAATGAATATCATATGTAGATCTTATTTTTGCTCCCAATACTTTTCAATTAGTTGTATGAGAAGATCTGAAGATGTATAATTTCTATTGTCGACCTTCCAAGCATGAACCTGAATTAATTTTCGGTCACCGTGATCTCCTTTATTATTTTTTTCTATTATGTTTTTTCTATTGCCCTTTCTCTTACTTTAGTTATTTTATAAATGTTTCTTTCCCCTTCTTTTTATCCAATTTTCGATATAACTGTTCAAAAATTTCATTTTTTGCTTCATTCATTATTTTCTTAGTTTTTTTTGGCTATTGTATAATTTTTTAAGTTTTCTTCATTTTTACAAATATATAATTCGTTATAAGCTATTCGTTTTTTCCTAAAACTTTCTCTTATACTTTCTCATTCCACCACCAAAATTCTCTTAGCTATTATTTTCAATTTTGATATTAACTTATCCCATGTCGTATTAGACTCATCGTATATTTCACCTAATGCTTGTACTCTTCCCTTCTCCTTAAATATGTTTTGCTTCCCATCATTTAACTTTCACCATTAAATTCTAAGAGTCGTATATATTTTTGTTTTTATTGATACTATGTTTGAGGTGTTTATCCAACATTACTAACATATGTTGGGTAGTTAAGCTTTCTTCAAGATGACCCGTAATCTTTCTCTTCCTAATCATAAGAAAGTCAATTTGTAATTTATTTTTCCCACTTTTAAATGTGACAAAGTGTTCTTTTCTTTTCTTAAAAAATATATTAGCTAATATAAGGTTATATGCTATCGCAAAATCCAATATAATTTTCCCTTCTTTATTTCTCATTCCAAACCCATGACTCTACCCTCTCATATTCCTTATTTTTTACTCCGACATGTCCATTTAAATTGTTTCCTATTAAAATCATTTCATTTGATGGAATATTTTGTAATACTTCATCTAGGTCGTCTCAAAACCTTGATTTGGTAGCTTCTTCTAATCCTACTTGAGGTGCATATATGCTAATTACGTTTATAGTTTCTTTCGTCACTACTATCTTGAGAGCTATAATTCTATCCCCTTTTCTAACTATTCTTACAACTTCATCCTTTAATGAACTATCTACAATAATACCACTCCATTTTTTGTTTGTATGCATATGAAGACTTGGCTTAGCCAAGGTCAGAGATTAGTTTGATGGCTCAATAGCTTAGATCTCGGATAAGGATGGTATGAGACATTTGAGGGACCGTTGGATGAGAAGTATCAGGTTTAGTTGAGTCAAATTGGAACTACATTGGTGAAGAGTGAAGATGACACATGGAGTGAGCTGAGGGCTCGGTGCATCCGAGGACCGAATAACTTGACGGAAGATAACCTTATGGTGAATGACTTCTAGGTAAACTCTTGAATGAGTTGAGAGTGAGAAATTTGTACTTGGGAGAGGGAAGTCTTTAATTCAGGCAATGACTTGACCATTAGGATGGTTGTAGTCGACGATCCTTGCAACTGAAAGTGGTTTCAATTTACCAGTGGTTGTGTGGACCAAGTAGTGGACTCAAGATTTATCAACCATGGAATATCTCTATTCTCGTTGAGTTGACTAGTTGATTGGTTCAGAGTCAGTCTAGTTAGTCAACTGATGGAGGTTGAATCCACCAAGTAATCAATTCAAGCTGATTAACCAACTAACTGAATGTGGCATCAGTAGACCTGATGGGAAATTCAAGTGACCTTATGATACAAATTGAATGACAACGATAGGTGGTCTAAGGACTACAAGAAACCAGTGGATTCATAATGGAATCCAGTCAACTATGGTAGCCTTTGGCAGTCTAGAAGTTTTTGCAATTGGGAAAACAATTGACAGATGGTGGATCCAAGACATTGAAGAGTTATAAAAGGAGGAGCATGGGGAGCAATTAAAGGTGGCATTCACACTTATTTGTATTCATATTCTGAGCTCTTTCTTGACTAATCTTAGGCCTTAGATATCTTAGCCTCATTGTTCATCTTGTAAAGAATTGTAAGAGGCTTCTCTATCTCCGAAAGAAGTACGAGAAGAAGAAAAGCTAGGGGGGCTTTCAAGAGTGACTTGCCGAAGAGTCATAAATTGTAAAATAGGAACGAGAGTTTCGTTCTGCATTATTTGTTTAGCAATGACACCTAATGTTGAACTTGGATCATCATCTCATTAGCCCAGTGTGGCTTTCTATTCACCGCACTTTTTTTTTGCTTTGCCTCACCACTCTAATTTATTGCATCTAGAAAACCATTTCATATATGTTACTGAATGCATTTTATCTGTATTGCCTATACCCTAGCTGCTAGGAGTGCCTAGTAATTATGCTGAATAACTTTGTAATCCGATTGATAACTACTTTGTTTAAGGGATATGTTTTTCTACGTTAAATTCTCTCCATTTGCATCTGAAGTTCATTGAATTGGCTGACAGGAGAGATAAAGGACAATGAATTAACCTACGGGTAGAGGATATATGTGATTGTTAGGCTGGTTAATATGGTAATTATACATTTTGTTTTTTATTGCTAACTTTTCTTCCCAAGTAAACAAAGTAATTAACTTAAACTTTGCATTCTCCTCTATTCCCTATCTTTCCTATTAATTAGAGAAATTTGTAAACTTTCTTCCTCAATTTTCTATTTTTCTATCCCCACCTATGATCTCTGTCTCTATTTTTTAAAAAGTCCCCCATGTTCTGTCATCTCATTAGGCAGACATAGACTTTCTATTTGCCACACTTATTTGCTCTTCCTTGGTCACTCTAAAATTGTGCACACTTGTTGCCTAATGATGATGTTGGCTGCCATAAGTTGTAGTCTAAGTAAGTAATAAGTATTCCTTTTAAGGAATACCTTTTGTTTTCTAACTTCAGCAATTGATGTTTATATCAGTTTATCTAGTCATCTATATATTTACTAAAGTTGAACTTGAAATGTGAGTTTGTTGATGGAATTTTGAATGAATTTGCATACTATGTTTGATACTGCCCTCTCATTCTGCCTTCTTATATTAATTCTAATTTCTGTACTCTATTCATCCTTTTTTGGCATCAGTGTGCCACGATAATCACTTTGATGTATTTTAACCTTATGATGAAGGAATTCAGTGACTAGATAGATAATTCCGGTTAAGCATATCGAACTTCAGAACAGATGTTAAATTTTAATTGAGTAAATTGGTCAAAGCTGTGCTTGTTTTCTTATTTGACCATTAAAATTAAAATGGTTTTAATCAAAGTTTAAAATTTCGACCCGTGCCGAGGTTTCGGTCCGAGACCGGAACGATACGGTTTCGGTATCATATCGTGCCGTGCCGATACGGTTTCGGTAATTTTATATTTTTATTTAAACATTAAATCATAAAAAATATAAAATAATTAAAATATATATATAGGAATATAAATTTGATTTAATAGAATTTTTATAAAATTTTTTAATTTTAAAGAATTTTTAAAATTTTTAAAAAATTTAAAATAGTAAAAATAATTTCAGAATATTATTTAATAAAATTGATTAAAAATTTTAAATATATTTTTTATATTTTATTGGGATAATTTAATTAGGATTTAAAAAAGCCCTTTTAAAATATCACAATTAAATGGGAATTGTTTAATTTATTTAAATTGTAATTTTGCACAGTGATTCCTACCCCGCGACCCAGCGCCCGCAACGCGCTTCAGGCGCTGCGAAGCTTCTGGCGACGATTTCTGCTGCGCGCGTGACTCCTCCTGGCGCGTGACGCACGACGCGAAGAAATTGTCACTCGTCCGGTGCCGGTTTCAGTGCGCGGGCGGAACGGTAAGTTTCGCCCGTTCCGCCCGGCACGAAACGAAATTTTATTCACTGGTTTTAATACAAGTGTGATTGTTTTGGGTGATTTGACATGATACCACTCAAGGTTTAAGGGTTTGTTCTATGTCAGATGGCACATGCAAAACATTTCGTTCCGTCCGCTCATCAGAATGTGGAAGGACATGAGGCATGGCCATGAGAACTATGTTCTTAGTGAGCAGCCGTGAGCAAACAAGGCACCTTGGTCTATGAGATAAGCTTTCATCCGCCTCCATTTGTGTTGTCTTCTTCTCCCTATGCCTTCTCTTGTGTCTTCCTCCTCTTCCTCTACCTTTGTCCATGTCTTCCTTTTTTTCCTCTGCCTTGGTTCATGTCTTCTTTCACCTTTGTCCGCATTTTCCTCTGCTCAAGCTGTGCCAAAACATCTTATGCCTTTGTTTCCTGTTTGAGTTGACCAAGCCACTTGAGCCACAATGAATGCCTTCCGCCTTCGCCATCCACCTCTTTCCAATACAAACTCCTCTTCATTCTCCTACGAGCTTTGCCCAAGCTGCCCTCTTCATCCTCTTCTTCCTCCTCCTCCTTTTTTCCTCTCCTCTTCGGAGTAAGCCAGCATCCGACTGAAATGGAATGATACTGTTTTGAATGTTTCTCTCTCCGGCTGAATTTTGTATGAATTTTTCAATGTCATCATTTATAGGCCAACACGATTGATTATCAATTGTTTGTTTCTAGAATCATTTATTAAGTTTTGGTTTTTAATACTTGGAAACTTGAGTCTAGACTAGGCGTCATGAGTGTATCTTAATATTGTCAAGTTGACTTTTGAGGATAAATTGCTAATGCATTCAGGATTTTGATTGTATGGGGTAGGGAATTTAACATTAACTTTATTTTCCCATTCTCATCTACTATACCTTCTCATTTGCTTTTTGATTATGATGATTTTACAAGTCTGTTGTTATGAACTTAGGTTATGTTTGGTAGGATGAACTGATGAAATGGAATGGATCAGGAATGGAGTGGAGTGATCCAACGATTCCTTTGTTTGACTGTAGTAACGCAATGGGAAAGGAAATAGAATGATTTATTCTATGTACTCATTTGATTCATCTAATTCTTTCAACCAATTTAACCTCCTATTTTCAGTTTGCTTTGCCCATTCTGCTTGGTCTATCTTAGTGTGACTTGACCAACCAACCCATTCCTTTTGGCTTGCTTGCCTGTCCCACATGGATCGTTCGGCCCAATCCACTCCATCCGCTTGGTTTATCTTGCCATTTGACTCACTAGGCCAATGTAACCCATTTGCTCAACCTGTCTTGCCCACTCAAGCCACCTAATTCAATCATATTTCTCAGTTTTAGATTTGAAAATGTCATGAAATATTACATTTAAGAGAGGTGGAATGAAGGGAATCCACTGCTTAAGTTATGCAATAGGTGGAATGAAATGGTTCATTCTTTGAAATGATCGTTCACTCTAATTGTCCACCTAAATATGTAAATGGAATGATGGAAGTGAAATATCCCCTTTCCATTTCATTCCACACAACCAAACATAACCTTACTAAATGTTCACCTCTACCATCAACATCTGCTTTATCTCGTCAATTTCTTTTTTGGTAAAGTTAATCATCTTCATCTTCCCCCGTTCCTCTCCACCCTCTCTTATATTGGTTAGTCAAAGCTGTTGGTGCGTTGCTATTGTTGATTTCTGTTTTGTTTTGTAAATTATTTTTTAACAATCCATCGTCTAAAAAATACATGTGTAAATGTCACTTTATATGTGCATTCAAATGTCTAGAATTGAAGTAAAGCTTATACTGTTGGTACAGAAGACCTTGAGTCTATTGCTTTGGATCCCAATGCTTCGATTTCCATGTACTTGTTTGTTCCCATATGGTTGGAAGTCCCAGATTCTGTTATTAAGTTGATCCCAAACTATCCATTTTATGACTTAATAGAAATGTACTCCAACTCATACTTCAAACATAATCTGCTTGTCCAAGTAAAATCACCTGCTAGTGTTTCTCAGTTTCTTGCAAGTTAGTATCATCATAAGGTATAAACAGTCAGATGAGTTAGTATCATCATAAGGTAAACACTCACCTGCAAGTGTTTCTTAGTATATCTTTGTGAAAGATGACACTTTCTAAGTTTACACGTGGGGAAGGCTGAGCTTTATCTATGTCCTTACCTTTGTAGTCAGCTTAGTTGTCATTGATTGAACTTCTTTTATGGGATTTTTCATTTCTCTGCATTCCGTTGGATATAAATCTACACTATCAATGTCATACTGTCAGTAGATATCTCTTAGTCTGGATCCCTCCAGTTCCAGCATGTAGATTTGTGTTGCATACGACCATAGGTACGATATCAAGTATCTAAGATGTTAATGAATCTGATCCTGTTGACACATGAAATCATTGGCAATTACTTGTTAATATTTCTCATTACAAAAGGCAGTTCAAATTCAAACTTGTCTATATTCTCCATACAGGGTCCACATACTTGAACTGTGCAGATCAGATAGTAAACTTGATCCATGTCTGTTCCTATGATATTAACACAACACCAAAATGGAACTATTGAACCATCTAGGAATTTGGAATGAAGTTGGTGAAGCTAAGAAGAAAATCACCTCACCTAGAGGCAAAATTTCTCACATAGAGAAGTTAAATTAGAAATTGTATTAATTTAAAGGTGATTAAAATAGAGGGCTAACTCCTTTTATATAGACTCGACTTAACATAAAATATAGAAATAGATATTCTAAATAAAGAAAATATGGTAATCTTAATATGAATTATAATTATTCCATATATATTATTAAAATAGAAAATGTTAATTACCATATGATAAAAATTGGGCAAAATCAAATGGGCGCCTCTTTTTTTTTTTTTTTTTTTAAAAAAAATCAAAACAATGCCCCCAATATATTTTTAATCTCGAAAGAACTCTTCTTCTAGTGTGGTAGCAACTATAGTGTAGCTGCTACAACGTGTGTTAAAGTAAACCGGCTCAACTTAATCAAAATTACTACACATAGAACACGTTTACCAACTTGTAGCAACTATAGTGTAGCTGCTATAGCAAAATGCTCTTTACCAACTTGGTCCATATCACTTCAACTTATTCAAAATCAATTCAAAACTATTGTAGTAGTTATGATATAGCTAACACAACTTGCAACAAATATTGACAATAGTTGCTATAATGGTTCATAGTAGCTATGCCATAGCTGTTACAACGCTGTAAGAGTTATGACATAGTTGCTATAATTGTAGCAACTATGGACAATAGCTGCAATAACAATGTTGACCCGATTTTAAACATGTTGAAGAGATTTTGATTATGTTTAGACAATTTTGACCAAGTTGGTAAGATTATCTTGATATAATAGTACTCAATGTATAATAATTTTGACTAATTTTAGCATGTTGTAGCAGCTATATGATGAAAAAGAGGTGCCCTTTTGACAAAAACGATAACAAGGGATGCCCTTTTGATTTTTTTCCTATAAAAATTAAATCTCTAATTTATTGCAGATGTGCAAATTTTTAATATTTTCTAATCTTGAAGATTTCTCAATTTCTTTTCCTTCATCATAGATGAGCATTTTTGTTGCCATATTTGTTTCCTTGTCTACATAAGTTTTTTTTAGCACATGAGCAGAAGATAGAGTTACAGAGATGAGAATGTTAAGGTTGATGTGCGTATACACAAGAATGGATTGAATAAGAAATGAAAATATTAGAGAGAAAGTCGGGTTGCACCTATTGAGGGAAAACTCAGGGAAACAAGTTTAAGATGATACGGATATGTACTTAGACGACCAATAAATACTCCAGTTAGGCGATGTGAAATTATGACAAATGTCCATATCAAACGAGGAAGCAACAGACCAAAAAAGACTTGGTTAGTAACAATAAAACAAGATAAAATTTATTTAAATATAAATGATGATATAGTAGGGGATAGAGCTCAATAGCGTAGAAGGGTCCATATAACAGACCCCATCTAGTGGGATAAGATTTGGAGGTGGTTGTTATTTTGTCGTCGTCTATATAAGTTCACTCCTGACTAGTTAGATTGTCGTTTCTAAGCATAAGGAATAATTATTTGATAATTCTGTTTAGCAATGTTTCTTCATTAATTTTATTCTATTGACATCCTTTCCAATAAGAAAGAAATCGATACATTTTGTTTCTCTTTTTATAGCTTAATTGTGATATTTCTTTTTTGGTCATCCTTTCCAACGATTAAGAAATATCTAAGTTTGTTGTATGATAAGAATAAAATATTCATGCTTTCATTGAAATCATATGACACAAAGCAATAATGATGAGATGATTCCACAAAACCTATAATAAAATCAATATACGAAGATGAATGCTCGAACTTCTCTAAGCAAATTAGCACATCCTCCAATTTAAAAATTGAACTTGTATTTAAATAAGTTAGAAAGTTAAAATGAACAAGCATTATAAAAAACATTTCCGACAATATGAGCAAATGAAGTAGATTTGATGAGTTTGGATTTATATAATGTAGTTGTGATATGGAATTTTGAATTAATAAATGCAATATAGAAATTTACAATATCACTAGACATTTTATAATAATTTTTACTCAATACAATTTCCACCTTGGTAGATATACCTCTCATGGTGCATTTCTTAATTTGGTAGATAAAAAAACATTCAACTACGAACATCAAAGATATAAATAGCTATGGGAGGACTCATGTCAAGTAATTTACATTTTTTTAAGTTGGCATATTTCATTATTAGTTTATGTAGCTTGTTCTATATAGTTCTTTTGGCATTTCTAGATAACATGAATGCATTATATTTTGTAAGTCAAAGTCATGATTAATATCTAGTTGATTAGACTCCAAAGAAGTTAAGGCAATAAGAGATGTTCTCCTAATACCACATCATCAAAGGGATCATCCAAAATGTTATTGGAGCATTCTTCTTGGAGGATTTTTCTAAGATTGGGTTATGAGGACGTTTATTCAAACACAATTCTTTCATTTTAGTGACAAGCTCATCGATTTTACGGGAATTAAGGTCGGGTGATGGTTTTGAAAATTAAGTTTTCATTTTTACATGCTTGTTAGGCAATCATCTATTAAAATTTAGTGGGACATCTTTTCCGGTGTTCTAAATGGCGGTTGAGGCAGTTGCCTAGGCACTGCCTAGGCGGGAGGTCAACTTCAACCGCACCGTCTTGTCCAATTCGGACTCGGACGGTGGTAAAGCGTTTCCAATTCAAACTCGGGCGACGTGTCTCATCGTCGGGCTTAGGCGACGCGTTCGACGTCGAAACACCGAAGTTGATCGCCGAATAAATAGGGTTTTAACTTAGAATTTAATTGAAACTTTAAATTAAATAATTTTAATCATGATTGGGATAGTTTAATTGGCTTAATTAAAGCCCAATAAAATTATTCTATTAATTTAATATATATTTAAAAATTATTCTTAGTTATTTTTAAAAAATTAAATTAACTTTTTTATTTTTAGTTAATATATTTTATAGTATTTTTTTTTTTAAAATTTGATCATTTATTTAATTTTTTATCCTTTAATTAATATATTATTTAATTATATATAAAAATAATAAAAAAAAATTCAAATGCCTAGGCACCCCTTAGGCGGCCGAGGTGGTAGGCAGTAACACTGATCTTTTCATCATTTGTCTTTTCATTTCATGATAATGTATAAATGGATTCTTGTCTGTCTTGGTTTTTAATGCTTGGGATGCATTGCCAATAATTATTAGTAGGTCCGCGGAGTGTGAACTAATAGGGTTTATACTATGTTGGTCAAAATAATTTCTAATGTCGTCTAACCAATTAAGAAATATATTAGGGTTTGTAGTTCCATCAAATATAGGGGTATGCGACTTAATGCGTTTCACAAAAATAATTAAATTCTTCTTTATATATGGGACAATTTAATCTTGATCTTATATACATGTCATTCTTAAATTTAGCAATTTATGAAGAATAGTTACTATAGTGATTAAGTTCATTGATCACATGGGTATAATTTGGTTGATATCTCATGTTCCTAAAATTTGAATCTCACATATATTTAGTAGTTGGTATGGTGTTTTCTGTCATTAAATTAATTTAAATATTGATAATTATAAAATAAAATGATGTGATAATTAAATGAGATGTTGAAGAATATGATAAATGCTAATATGCAAGTATAATCATTAAACTAATAATGATATTATTTTTTATGGATTATGACTTAAATTATATAGAAAATATATATATTTTTTTATGGATGATTAAACTAAAATAGAAAATATTTTTTTAATGGATGAAGATTAAACTAAATAAGAAATAATTTTTAATGAAGGCTAAATTAAAATGGGAAAATTTGATGATATTTTTTATATGAATAAAATGCTAATATGTATAAATTTGTGAGAAAAAACTTATTAAATGCTAGTAATTTAAAATTAACAATTAAATAAATAAAAATTAAATTTTTAAGAAGAGGAACTGCATTTATACCCAGATGATATGAGATTCATTGATGTGGAAGTTGCTTAAGGAAGATAGTTAATCTGTGCTTTGTTGAATTTAGAAGAGATAACGACTTTTTTCGCTTATTAAAATGCAAAAGCTCAATTAAAACTTTTTAGAGATTCTGTTGCCTTTTGGTTGCCCCCATGTGTGTTGTTTGCAATCAGGAAGAGCTAGCACATTACTGTCATGGTCATTGTGATGAGCTAGTGTTGGTGGATTGGGAAGGCAGCAAATCAATAAGATTATGGTGTAATGTTTGAGAAAACGGTGATGTTTTGAGTTGATGGGTTGTGACATCGATCAACTTTGTTGTAACGGTGGAAGCAATGACTGGTGATCTGATAGGGTGAGGGTGATGAGGAGCAGTGGGGCGGAAGGGTAAGGTAGCAGAAGTGACAGAGATATTCGTGGCGGTGGCACTAGTGCTTGTGGTGGTGATGTGGTAGGAACAAAATGTGATCACAATAAAAAATAGAGTAGTGTTAAAGAAAGATATAAAGAAACAAACTAGGTCACCAACTGCGAATGAGTCCTGGATAGGGGTGGAGTTGAAGTTTGGGAATGATGGATAATGCATATAACTAGTATTGAAACCAAACTACCAGACTTAGGCTCCAATATGAATTAATGCAACACCAAAATCGATCTGTCGAAGTGAACCACTAGGAACTTGGATCCAAGTTGGCAAAGTTAAGAAAGAAAATTATGTCACCCAGAGGGAAAAATTCTCATATGGAGAAGTGAAATTGGAAATTATATTAATTCAAGGATGATTAAATACAAGATTTTTGGCTTCTTTTATAAATCGATTCAACAATAAATATAGAAATAAATATTTTAAATAAAGAAAATGTGCTAATATTAATAAAAATTATAATTATTCCCTATTTATTACCAAAATAAAAATACTAATTATGATATGATAAAAAATAAAATTTTAATTTGTCATAGATACACCAATTTTGAATATTTTTTAATTTACTTTCATTTATTGCTGATGTGTTGATCTTGAATATTTTCTAATCTTGAAGATTTTCAATTTCTTTCGTGGATGAGCCAATTTGAAATATCTCTTTAATTTATTTTCGTTTCCACAATATTTGTTTCCTTATTTGTATTAGATATCTTAATTATACACGACAATGGATAGTTGTTGATAGGTATTAGCTACTTCTGTTCATGCCGAATTCTTGGAACTCAGAAATTGATTAACATGCCTAATGTCAAAGATCGATCACCTAGCCTCCAAAGTTTTGGTATTAATATTATAGAACATTAGAAACAGCAGTTCTGTGTTAAATTTTACTTAACCAGTTTATTATTTCTTCTGCCATGTGTATAATATTAGAATAAACTGGAGTAGTCTTGGTATGACTGATTAGTAAACTCCTATTTCCTAGCTTACTTTTTTTGAACATTGGAGATGATTGCATAGCTTAACTCCTATTTCCTAGCTTACTTTTTTCAACATTTGAGATGATCGAATAGCTGTAGATTTGGCAATTCCAGCTTTTGTATGTCTCCTTCTGCACTTGAACAAACTGAGTATCTATGTTAGATGATTAATGGTTGGACCTAAACGACACAATGTGATATATGATGATGATCCATCTTTTCACAATTATACGAGAATGATGGATCTTGTTTCATGTCTGTCTTATCATCCATGTTAATTTGCTGATCTGTAAATTAGATTACTTGCATCTACCTTGCTTGGGTTGTGATAGATTGATGGATCTATCACAGTTTGATACAAGGTCTCTGATACAATCTTCTGTTGCGTTTTAGGTGGCAGAAAGAGCATTGTTCCTTTGGAATAATGATCATATTGAGAACTTGATTAAACAGAACAACAAGGTCATACTACCTATCATCTTTCCTGCATTGGAGAGAAACTCAAAGAGCCACTGGAATCAAGCTGTTCAAAGTCTCACACTCAACGTTCGCAAGATTTTCTCCAGTCATGATCCTGATCTAGTAGCCGAGTGCTTGAAGAAGTTTGAGGAAGATGAAGCAAAAAACAATGAGATTATTTCAAAACACGAAGCAACATGGAAGCGCCTCGAAGAAGTTGCTGCTTCAAATGCTGCAAAGGGGTAACCCCTCCCCACATTGTACCACATTGAATTTCCTCTAGATGATATCGTTGTTATGTGGTAGCTCAGCATACTTAATCAGACATGGTTATGCGTATTGATATCGATGTCCACAGTGTTATCTCACCCAACTACTTCCACATTGGCTGATTTTGCCCAATACTTTGGGATCTAGAATACAGGCCTAAATGGTCAATAGAGCGATTGGAGAAGAGAAGAAAAGATGTCAAATCTGGGAGCCAACCAATTATTACTGGAGGAAGAGCTGGAATGATTAAATTTGATGGTGATATGCAAAATTGCAGGCTTCTGTTTTGCCACTTGCTGTATTCTGAGTTGTTTACAACTTGTTTAGTGTTTTTATTGAAGCAGTTTTTATTTCTTGTGAATGTGGCCATGGTTAAGGTTCTTGAATGAATTTGATACCTTTTTCTGTTGTTATGTAGCAGACTTAACTCATTATTGGATTAAGGTTGCTATGCTTATGTTGATATTAACACAATCAAAAGACCATTTGTAGGACTAGTACCAATAAGATATGTATGTTTTTGACTCTTTATTCTCAGGCCACTACAAAGATGAATGACAAAACCAGTCTCCCATAGTTGAAGATATTAACATCATGTCCATGGTCACAAATACTTGCATTTTTTTAGTATTTACTCAGAGATTTCTTTATATATGGGTGTAAGTTTATTCTGTCTAAGGCAAGCGTGACAAATTGGCTAGGAATTTTGTTTTTGTTATGTTTTATATATAATCTAAGTATCTAACTCTTCGAATTGATCAAACATGAATATGATCAGTCTGATTTTATATAAATTTTTTTATTAATCATTATGATAAATTTAAAAGTATTTATGAAAATTTATTCAAGAGGTTAACTTTTTTAGGTTTGTCATCTCACTAGAAAATAAAATTTCAGTAGTGGGCAGTTGCCACGTGGAGAGGCCTCTTACGCGTGCATGTCTGTTGCGTATGCTAGGTGTGCAGCGTAACAAACCCGCCATACAATAATACTAAATCAATATAAAAATTATTAATAAATCTAATAATCTATTCCAGGGATAAATTTAATGATCTTATCTAAATTAATAATAAATATAATAGTATATTTAAATTATAATATTTTGAAGGAGTTATTTGAACAATTCTATGATCGTATCAGATAAATCGGTGTCCATATTGTGTACCACACACTTGTATCTTGGATTGTTCTCGTATGCTTTGTTTACTTAGGGTGTGAATTGAAGATGAATAGAATCTAGTTGGAAAAAACAAAATTGACGAGAAAAAAAATAAGGAACAAGGAGAGGGAAAGACAAAGGAAAAAGGTCAAAAAAGAGAGCGACGAATTTTGGTGATTTCGTGGGGTCCACAATTGTGTCATAGAATCTTGCGGTCACAAGGTCATTTTTTTACCGTAAAAAGATGAAACCGTTATACCGACGGACACCGTGCCGAAGGGAAAGAAAGTTTGTTTAATCTAATTTCAGAGTTGATGAAAAGAAATTTCAAACATGAGTTTAATGAAATGCAAGATAAGGATTTTGGATAAATTGTTATTCACATTGTGTACCAAACATTTGGCGTCCTTATTGTTCTCTTAATATTAATACAGAGAAAATTTTATAAATTTCTATCTCAAGTACTCAACAAACACTATGAGAAGAAATCCTTTGTTTTTTAATTAGCTCTCTAGTCTTTCATACCCATTGGAGGCATCTCAAAAGTATCGTCATAATAGTTTAGGTCTAAAGTGGACAATATATCATTATAGAGATATCTAAATTTCTTTGATCCGAACATTTTCACCATGTAGGGTTTACTCCTAGGATTTTCTTTAAGCATCTGGTCACCCTTGAACTACTTGGACTTTTTTCTTATAGTTCAAGGTCACTATTCCACCCACATGACTTGACCTAGACCATGATTCTAATACCACTTGTTAGGATTAAAAAAATTTATATATCTCCATAATAGTATAATATTACCCACTTAGCCCTTATGGATTTATTTTTGGGCTCTACTCAAAATGTTTCACACCAATGAAAATATCTTTTATCTTTTAAACTCATGATATTTTTTATATATTTCTAATGTAAGACTTTAATTGTATTCCCAACAATCCAGTCCTCTAAGGTAAGTGAAGGTGGAGGTGCTGGAGGTCCTAGTAGCGGGGTCGGTATATGATCTGGATCATCATTGAATGCAGCCAACATCTCGTAGATTGAGGGGCATGCCTCCCATCTATCCAAACTAATTTTTTTTTTTTCTGAGGACCATCTTAGCTAAGGTGAAGTTTTTAAGTCTGATCTATAGGATCGAAAAGAGCGCTTGAGAGGAGTGAATAGCTCATGTCACTTTTTTGAAGTGCGTAGCAAAATAAAGCGCAACAGTATAACACAACACATACACTTTTATTTTTACTTGGTTCATAGCCCGTGCTACTAGTCCAAGGCCCGCAATTGTTGACCATTTTCGATAGTTAATTCATTAAAAATCTCTCCTTCGAATAATGATTCGGATGTAAAGATTCGTCCTTTACAAAAGTAGAGGAACGATAACATATTTATCGCTCCTTACGAATTAATGCATGAAAAGATAATTTAAAGAAATAAGAATACCAACAACTTTAAGGATCCAAGGTCAAGCATGGTTATCAAAGCAACACCTGAGTGTTGTGTCCGAATTTTAGAGCAAGATGAGAGTAGGAAGATAGTCGTAGGTGTTGTTCTGAGGCTACTATTCACAGCTTCTTTTATAGTCCCTTCCGGTTATGCATATAGCCTTCGTGCGCCCCTAGCTAGGCCTCATCCAATCTGACACTCTCCAGTTGTCTGGACCTCCTATCGCCCGTATCCTCTCCGGTCGCCTAAAATTGTTGTTTCGTCCACTTTGCCAATTTCAAGTCCCTATGCTACATAGTTAACATAATAATATAATATGTGTAATTTGGATAATTATTCAATTGTCCGATCTTGACTTAGGATTTCCAGTGAAACCTTTCGGTTGGATCGATACCTAATGTTCCTCAATGGGAATGCATCTTCACATACTTCCTTTCAAAAGAATCTCTCAACTCAGGAGCATTTACCTGATTTGCTAAACATCCAGTCCTTCAGACCTTGTTTAGAATTTCTGCTTAGCATCCGATTCTCTGACCCTATGGCTTCCTTCAATGTCCAAGCTTTGTTGACCCATCGACTTACTAGACATCCAGTCCATTGACTCGTCTAGACTTCCCACATGGGGTCCTTGACTTGCCATGTCTTCTAGCTTTGCTCAGTATCTAGTCAAGATGATCTACTAGTACTTCCCTTTGCCTAGTATCTGATTTAGATGACACTTTATCAACCTTTTTTTATCACAACACAATTTAACTTTGAATCCTTATCAAAATCAGGTTCGATTATCTGATGCTCATTGTACCAACAGTCTCTTCATTTTTAATTATAACAATACAGTTCAAAGTTAAGGAAAGATAAAGCAATTCAAAAAGTTCATTTAAATCAATTTTCAAAAATAATTCCCCCTTAATTTAACCTCTCCTCCTAAAATTAATGTCTTTGAGTTTTTTTTAAAAAAAATACTTAACTTTTTTCAAAAAAAAAAACTCTAACTTTTTTTTAGTTTATACTCTTCCCCCTTGACTTATATAAAAAATAACCAGGGAGGCCAAAGCATAAAAATATATCGGGGGTGAATTCAAAATATTTCCAAAAGATAGATAAGTATTTGGAAATAGTTTTCGAAAGTGCATTAAATAAATTAAGGCCCCTCGATCGCTTTAGGTTCTCTACCATTGCAATTCATAAATATTTTTTTAAAAAATATTTTTCTTATAAATACCGCCATTTAATTCATAATTATGGTCATTTGGCTTGTAACATTTAGAGAGAGAAACTCTTCCTTCTCTTTAAGAAGAGGGCAACAATAATCCAACCTGATAATCTCAACGGCGAGGGTACTCCTACTCATTGGGTTCTAATCAAGAGGGTAGTGGTCTTCATTCAATCGCACATTGGCGGCACTATTGAATACCTCTTATTTGGGTGAGATTTTCTCACGTGGATAAGGGGAGATCTTCTTGGGAGATTTGGTGCTATATGAGCAAGGATTCTTTGGAGTTGGTTTCCTCAAAGTAGTGACAACATTGGGCGGAGTTATGTAGCTGGAAGATAGGAAGTGACAAGGTTTGCAAGCATCAGTTGATGCCCTCATTGTCAACCTGTGTAAGGAGGTCGACGTGGAGGGTAGGTGATGTGGATGACATATCCTGTGTAAGCCAATCTGATGTTTGCACAGTGGATCCTTATGGTTGGTTTTTGCATAAGGAAAATCCTTGTCAACAAGGGCATTTGGAAGGCTGCAGAATTTTCTCTACTTATTTCTAGATTTGGAGGCATATCTTGGCTATCTCTAGGGGTAGATGACTCTCTTCTTACTATCCAACTAATCCAATTTTGAATTATCTAGTCTCAGGCAATAAGTGTTTGACTATTTGGAAATTCTAAACGAATTTAAAAACTTACGGATTTGACCCACGACATACCATAAGTGGTTATCTTCTAAATTTGATGGCAGACAACAGACAATGGGTAGAGGGGAATCGTGCCATAGTGGGCACTTAAGTGAGGACAATAAATGTTCTGAATATTCCTTAACCTATATCTCAAGGCAGTGGTGAAGAGGGACATCCCTTAGCTCCGGTCCCCCCAAGGATAAGAATAATAAAAGGTGGGTTGACCTTTTCTCCTGCAATTGATTGTTCACACAGGAGAATGCCCTCCAATATATGACATCTGATAATGAACGAGTTACATTAGAGTCTGATGATATTGATACAATCAAGATGAATATAGACGATTATCTAGTAGGATGATTCGTTAGGCAATTTCCAAGTTGGGTCATGATCAAAGCCATAGCTAAGCAATGAAATGTCATGTATGATATAATTATCCACAAAATGATGTATCTTATCTTCAAAATCCATTATACGGAGGACTGTGAGAGGGTCATGAGTGGAGGACCTTATGCGACAATAGGATGTCCTATGTACTTGAAGCCACTTCCAATAGGATTCTTTTTCAATGGGAAGAACTACAATAACTACCAGTATAGGTACACATATTCAACCTACCACTTGAATGTTGGACTATTCGTACCTTGAGCATGTTAGCTTCCAACATTGATCGACCATTGTTTATTGATTTGGTAACCCAACAAAGGAATTGAATCAATTATGCACAGGTGCTAGTGGAGGTGGATATAATGCAGGAGCCGCCGACAACCATCCCAACGATCCTTCCTAGAGGTATGGAGGTAGATCTTTAAGTTTTGCTAAAAATAACAGCATATGGAGCATCACCAAGATCATTGTTAAGTTTTGGGTGATAAACAATTGACATTACAACTCTCAGACATGGCAGCATCTACTGGCCTAGTTCAATAACATTTGGTTATCAGGGCGACAGAGATGCAACACCCCCATTCACTTGCTTTGGCACAAAGAACATCACCAACATAGGAGGAGGTGATTCAATAAAAGATATAAATTGCTCTAAACAAATGGAACCGCTAAGGGAATGGGGCTTCTAGATGTTCTGGCAATGGTTATTGTCATAAGCTCACCACAAGCATCGGTTGTTGAAGCGTCTCAATGGATGAAACCTATTGAAGATCTTGGGACGACTAAGGAGCAAATTGTAGGAGGGGAGCAAGGAAGTTCTCCGGGACACTATAGGCTGTGCATGAACTATGCAGGAAATTACTAGGAAATGGAAGGTACAAGCTCAACGGTGGAATAAAAAACACAACAAAAATATATCACAGTAAGATCGGTCACTAAATATCATACTTGAATTACCAACTCATCCAGGGACATGTAAAACTTACCTTCCAGTTACTTGAGGAAAAGGCAAAACCCTAGCTATAGTACAAGAGAATGAGGAGGATTGGCCAAGGATGATTACTAGAACTTCAAGTGAGTCTAGTATACTGTAAAGATCGAATCTATCCATGGGACAATACCCTCATCCTTTAGGATGGCGCAAGCCTTCACAAGGCAAATGAAGATAAATTCCAGGAACATTAGAGGCCTCAATAAAGGTCTCAAACAGAAGGGGGTGGAGTCCCTCTTTTGTAATACAAAGTTAAGTGTTTTAGGTGTACTGGAGATGAAGTTATTGGCAGAGGGTTTTTAAAATTGAAAACTTATAGATTTCATCAACTTCAAATGGAACAGTAAGATAGTTAAGGGAGTAAAAGTCAGATGCTACTGATTTAGGATGACTAGAAGGTTGATTTGGATGTGTTGAATAGCATGACCAATTTGTGCATTGCCTGGTCAGATGCATGATGTCACAGAGACTCTTTGTGGTTATATTTGCCTATTGTTAGTTTGCTATTATAGAGAGGAAGGCGTTATGGGTGAGACTACAATATATTTCAGTTGATATAGGGACCCCATGACTGGCTAAAAGATTTCAACTCTTACTTAACAATGGAGAATAAGAGTGGAGGGCTCTCGATCACACCTTATTGCATATTAAAATTTCATCATTGTGTGGCATTTACAGAACTGGAGGACCTAACATACATGGGTTGCAGGTATACATGGATAAATGGTAATTTCTATAGCAAATTGAACAAAACTCTTGTCAATAGAGAATCATTGGAAGCTAATTTACAGAGTTTCATGAAATTCACCCCTAACCCCTGAAATGTATATTAGATCATTCAGTCTGCTTGATATCAATCATGGATGTAGGGGTTCTCATACAAAAGTCATTCAAATTCTTCAATATGTAGACTCAACATGATTTGTTTCCCCAGTTAGTAGGGACAAAATGGATGGAGTACAAACAACAAGCAGTTTGAAGTAATAAGCAATATTATCTTAAGCATATCTTGAAGTCATTGAAAGGGGATCTGAGGAAGATGAATGATGAGCACTGCCAGCACATTATTGCACATGCAACAGCTATGAGGAAACAATTAGAAGAGGTGAAAGATGAAGGGTTAACACATGGTGGAGGATTACGTGTTTCAGAACATCGTAGCACGTCTGAGTGTCGTTAAACATTCATTTGTCATGTAGGGTATAAAAATTAGATACTTCAAATAGGTGGATCAAAATACCTCAATCTTTTATTCACTAGTGAAGTGTCAACAAGAGTAATGTGATTATTATTGTGTAAAAGTAGAATGATAATTTTTCTGAATCATTTGAAGAAGTGGTAAAGACATTCACTAATCACTTCCAACACCAACTAGGTTCGACTCTATGTAGAACTGCCCCCTTTCCTCAATCTTGTATGAGTTTTGAGCAGTATATTATCTCAAATTAGCATTGTGCTCTAAAGTACCTTCCTACAGTAGAGTAAATTAAACATACATTATTTGGCATTGGGGATCAAAGGGCACCTGTATTAGATGAACATAACTCTAAGTTCTTGAAGTACTCTTGGGACACTACTGGGTTAGATTTCACTATAATGGTCATAGAATTTTTTCAAGCAAGAGATTATTGAGGAGATGGAACTACACTCTGATTGCCCTTGTTCCAAAGTTGACTCATGCTAGTAAGATGATAGATTATAGGTCAATCTCCTATTTCACGGTATTCTATAAAGTCATCACAAAGATATTAGCTTCACGACTATATGAGGTAGTAGGGGGTCTACTCCATCAATCTTAGAAAACTTTTATGCAAGGATGACTCATTATAGATAATATTCATCTGGCACAGAGTTATTCCGAAGGTACTATAGGAACAGTATCTCTCCTAGATCCATTATAAAGGTTGACCTTTAGAAGGCTTTCGACTCAACACATTGAAAGTTTTTATGAAAGATGTTTATTGAACTATATTTTCCTATGTGATTTATATCCTAGATAATGGAATGTGTGACCACCACATCATTCTTGTTGGCCATTAATGGAGGTCATTTGAATTCTTCAATGGGGCCAGAGGACTATGACAGAGGATCTACTCTCCCTTATCTATTTGGTATCTATGTGGAGATTCTTAAGCAATAGATACAACAGTGGATGACCAAATCGGATTATAAATTTCATCCTCAGTGTGGGTGCCTTAGCTTGGCACATTTGGCTTATGTGAATGATTTATTATTATTTAGTCAGGGCGATGAGTTATCAGTGGGATTACTATCTTCTTGTCTGTAGGAGTTTGGGGCGACAGAAGATCTACAAGTTAATCGCTAGAAGTTGAACATATTTTTAATCGGAGTGGATGACATGACGCTCATCCAACTACTTTCTTTCTCACGGGCTTCTAGGAAGGCACCATGCCTTTTTGATATTTAAGGATACCATTTGCTACCGAGCGTCTGAGGATTTCAGACTATAACCTACTTCTTGACTCACTAGTATGACGGATTAATGATGGGTGAAAGCTATAAGTGCACAACTATCATCAAATAATTATAGATTGGTCCTACAGGAACTGTAAATCGAGTACTAGTCGGAATCACAAAGTAAGCTATTTAGACAATAAAAAATAGCAAGAATTGTGAGAGAAAGAAAACAATTAAGAAAGCAAATAAAGTTTGTGGGAGAAAACCAATTTTGAAAAGCAATTCTAAGATTTCAGTTTCACCACAATGATTGTTAACACCATAAATACTATTCACTATTTTACCTCAATATTTGTTTACTTGCAAGTGGTCTATCCTAAGCTAATCAATATAGACTTTTAGAATACCCAAATACAACGTCTACTTTCAAGGTAGCTTTACTAAAGCAATTGCTTTCTCAGGGAGACCAATATCATGATACCCCAGAGTCCTCTAGGTGATATCCCTTCGTGATACTAAATCAGGGTAAATTTATTAAACTCATTGATAACCAATGGCTCCCTCGTGAGATTTTAGACTACTTTCATGAACAACACCTCACATCTTAATCTTTATGGGTCGAAGATTTAGTTCCATCTTTCGGTCCTTCCTTATGTCCCATGAGATATGAAGGTGCACGGTTAATGCCAAAATCATATATGCACAATAAATTTGGGTCATAGACAAACATATCATGCGGTAAAAAAAAAGATAAATAAGTACATAAACAAGTGTCAACAATCGATTGGTTTACTCCCTCAACCTAGAATTATGAGTACTATTCCATAAAAATAGAGTTACAAGTAAAAGACAAACAAAAAGACATCCTGCAACTCAAATCAAAGAGAAAAGAAAAGAGAAACTTAGTCATGATGTTGTTGACATCTTCAGAAGAATCTCCAAGATCTAGGGTGAACGAAAAGTTTGACAACTCTTTGGAATGACTCTCTTAGGGTTCTCTATCATAGAGAAAACCCTCTTTGACAGAGAGGGGAAAACCCCTTGATCCCTTGATACCTTAAACAAGTTCCTCCTTGGTTTCTTTATAACCTCCAAGAATACCAAAACTAATAAACTTTCTAACAAATTGAAGCCACTTTTCTAGGATACAAAATCTCTATAAAAATAGGAGGCACCGCTACATGTCGATGAAAATAATATTTTGAGGCCTAAAACTTGGAAGTTAGGGGTTCCACCCTATATTAAAATATAAATCTTAGAATGAATTTCGATTTGATAGGTTGTGGGTCCCGTGGCTCAACCGAGTCAAAAGTTATGTCAGTTTAAAATGGTATGCTGTTTTCATCTCAGGACAACATCAAACACGCTAGCGTTGGCCAACATAACCTATCCATGTTCCACTTTAGATGCTCCAATTTGATGCTTTTCGGGTGATTCTTCTTCTAGAATGATCCATGACCATGCTGAACAACATGAGATGGTCATGGATCATGCTGTAATATGTATTCCTTGGTTTACCATCTCTAAATTTGCTCCAAGCGTCAAGATCTTCATGTCCTATCAATAAAAACATGCAAAGAGCAATTCTTCGAATGAAAAGAATGAAAATAATAAAAATAAAATAAAAATATGTTCATGTGATTAAACAAAATGCATAAAAAATAATACCAAAAATCACATATGAAATATGCACATCAAATACCCCTAGACTTAAACTTTTACTTATTCTCAAGCAAAACATGTAATCTAGATCTATGTATGAGTGATGCATCATAATCTCTAACGAATTAGTCTAGTTCTTTCATGTAGTTTCACTCATGAGCAAAGATAATTGAATTGTTTTAATGAGACCTAACTGAAAGTTCTCCGTACTTAATACAAAAAGTAGCTTAACTTTTCTAGTTTCAACTTCCAATCCTAGTCAAGTCATCATCTAACCATGTTCCTAATACTTTTAGTAATAGACACTTATCTACCACATGCAAAGTTCGTCCTCCCTCCCCCGTAGTGTTATGCAATGTATGCACAAGGTCTCATGATAGCCATTTTTCTAATAATCTAAGTCAGTCTTAAAGGGGTATCATTTTAATTTCTACTCATGATAACTATTTTTTAGCCAATACTTTTTTATTTTTTTATAAAGTGCAATGTTCAAGAAACTATTTTTCTTTCTTTTTTTGCACAATATATTCTCAAAAATTTTGATTTTTCTCAATGATCTGAGTTTTTTCAGTAACCAAAATACAGTGAGGATCACCTAGGCAATAAAAAACTAGTCTAATTTTATAAATCATAACTATTCTCAGATATATCAACTATCAAAATCAAGCATAATGTAAAAATAAATCCTAAACAACTAGGTCAATATTAAAACTCTTACGATAAAAATACTATTCAAATCATACTACCACTGATAGAAGAAATAGATTACTAAGAATACTAGCATACTATCACAAGAACATATTATCTATCATGGTAGAATTTTACTATAAGAAACAAACAAACAATGCATGATGACATGACAGCATGATGAATTATGCAAAACAAACTATCAAATAAACCTAACTAAACTAACTAAACCCCCGAAACTTGAATAAAACATTGTCCTCAATGATAACTATCTACGAGTGGCTTATATTTGAGTGGAAGTTAATACGAAGGGCATCACGAAGGAGGGAAGAAGGGGCATGACCTGTCATAACCATGCCTACTAGGCATGACCAGGTCGTGTCTGGTTCTAGAGGCGCTGCACACCCAAGCACGGGCATGCCCACTGGACACGACCTAGTCGTGTCCGATTCTGGAGGTGTAGCATACTCAGGGACGGGCATACCTATCTTACATAGTCTAGCCATGCCTGGATCTAGATGAGTGACACGGCCAGACACGGTCATGCCTAGGAGGCACAACCCGACTGTGTCTCATCCAGGGAACAATAGAAAACCTAAAAAATGAGGGTGTTTTAGTATCTTTGGTCTGAAACATCATGTAAAAGTTTAGACACCATATATATGAGATTATTGTAAATCTAATATAAGAGTTGAGAGAATTATAATAAAGCTTTGATCGTTTTTGTGGAGGAGGCATGCTACCGAACCACGACAATTCTCCATTGTATATTCTTCTTATTTCTTTCTCGTGTTCTCTTGCTGGGATTCCTTCGTTACATTATTGTCATGCGATCTTCTTTTGTCTCTCCTCCTCTTCTTATGCAACTAGAGTTGTAGAGGTTGTTGCCCATGATGTGACAATTGGTATCAGAGTTATGATTTTCAACATGTCAAGGACATCTTCTATAAAGTTTGATCTAGTGAAATTTGATAAAATAAAAAACTTTGGATTATAGTAGAGGTGGGTCAAGGATCTATTGGTGCAATAAAGTAGGGTGAAGGCGTTAGGAGAAAGAACATTGAAAAACATGGAAAGAATGGATTGGGAGGAGCTTTAGGTGAAGGTAGTGCCAATGATAAAACTTTGTCTTATGGATGATGTGATATACCATATCATGGACGAGGAGTCACCAGTGGTAGTTTGGCAAAAGTTAAAAAACCCGTGTGGAGACAAAGGTAATATAAAGATATATTGTCCAGAGATAAAGAAAAATGTTACAAAGAACAAAGATTTTTTGACAAAGTCTACAATTATAGTTGAAAAGGATAATTCAAAGAGTGGTGACAGAGATATGTTATCAATTCTTTCGAGTTTGAAGCAGTTTGTAGATGCATGGATCTTAAATTCTACATATTCATATCATATGACGTCAAACAAGGAGTGATTTAACATTTACAAGGCAGTGTATTCTTGTAACAACCCGGCCCCTCGACCCATTTGGCGGCCCCTTGGCGGTCCCTTGGGCGGCCCAACTGGCGACCCCTTATGTCATCGACCGACGACCCTCAACCGTGTCGTTACTCACTAGGTCTTCCCACTCCTAGCCAATGGATTTTTACCTTCCCCAGGATTCGAACTCTAGACCTCCAAGTTAAGTACTAGAGTTTATGAATCCTAGTAGCCAAGTGAGTGGCGCTCACTTGGCTACCAGGATTCATAAACTCTAGTACTTAGCCTGGAGGTCTAGAGTTTGAATCCTGGGAAAGGCAAAAATCCACTAGCCAAGGGTGGGAAGACCTAGTGAGTAATGACATGGCCGAGGGTCGTCGGTTGACCACATAAGGGGTCATCAATTTGGACCGCCCAAGGGACCACCAAAGGTCCGCCAGTTGGGCCGCCCAAGGGGCCGAGGGGCCGGGTCGTTACAATTCTTATTCTGTGTTGATGGGGAATCATGCATCCTATAGAATTATTGACACAAGGAACATTAGTCAATATATCTAATGGTGTTGTTAGAATCTTATGTGATGTCAGATGCATACCAAATCTAAGAAAGAATTTAATCTCACTAAGTACACCAGACAATATTGATTGTAGTTATAAATCAGTGATCAAAATGATGAAAGTCAACAAGGGAACTCTGACTGTAATGAAAGGACAAAAACTAGAAGGGAACATCTACAGGTTGATAGGGACTACGATTGTAAATAGAGTTACTGCGAAGGAACTGAATCAGACAACATGCTCTTGTGGCATATGTGGCTAGGGCATATTAGCGAATTTGGGATGTTGTAACTTCACAAAAGAGATTTATTGATGGGTGTCAAGACGTGCAAGCTTAAATTCTATAAATTTTGTATTATTAAGAAATAGAGCAAAGTACAATTTAAAATGACAATTCATAAGATAAAGGGGATTCTGGACTATGTACATACGGATCTTTAGGATCAGTTAGTTTCACATCACATGGACGATACTTGTATTTTATGAGTTTTATTGATGACTACTCATGAAAGGTCTAGGTATACTTCATACATCACAAATCAGAGACTTTCGAAGTTTAAACTATGAAAACTTGAAGTGGAGCACCAGACTGGAAGGAAGATCAAATGTCTTAGGTCAGATAATGAGACTAAGTACACAAATTCAAAGTTTTAAAATTTTGTGAGCAACATAAGATTATAAGGCATTATCAGTTCTCAAAACACCTCAATAGAATGGTGTGATGAAAAGATTAAATAGGATAATCATTGAGAAGACAAGATGTCTCAAGCTAAATGCAAGGCTTGCAAAAAGAAATTCTAGGGTGAAGTGACATAGCAAGCTATCTAATTAATAGATCACCAAGATCAACAATAGAAGGCAAAGTATTAGAAGAGGTATGGACAGGAAATCAGGTTAATTATTCTCACCTTCGAGTATCTGGATATCCAACCTATATGAGCAAATCTAGTGAGGAAAGATTAAAGATAGATGCAAAATCAAAGCAATGGATCTTTCCGGGATATAAAAAAGGAGTTAAATATTTCAAACTTTGGGATCCTAAGAGTAGCAAGAAAACTATGTTACAATGTACTCAGGGAGAAGAAGGAAAAGTAATATCAATGAATAGTAGCAAGGAGAAAGACCATGTGCAAGTGGATTTAGAACTCATGACTCTGATGATACTAGCTCAGGGTACACAAAGGATCACATTATAATTGGAGGCAAGATGAGATGAGTCATAAAGCCACCCACTCGATATGGATTTGAGGATTTGATATCTTATGTACTCATCACCAGTAGTAGAGACCCTACATCTTTCCAAGAGGTGGTTCACAACTCTGAGAATGATAAGTGGATGAGTGTTATAGTAGAGGAGATGGAATCATTGCATAAGAATCAAACCTAGGATCTAGTGGAACTTCCTAAGGGAAAGTGAGTTATAGGGTGCAACTAGGTCTTCAAGGAGAAGGAAGCAATGTTAGAGGGAGCAGAAGTGAAGTTTAAGGTTCGTTTGTAGCAAAGGGGTATTCACAAAGAAAGGGGATTGACTACGATGAGATTTTCTCTCTAGTGGTGAGATATACGTCTATCAGAGCGGTGTTGACTTTGGTGGTGTATCATGATTTACAACTAGAGCAAATGGATGTGAAGATAGTATTTCTTTAGGGGATTTGGAGGAATAAATTTTTATGTCACAACCTCAGAAATTTAGTCAGCCTGGACAAGAGCGTTTAGTTTGCAAGTTTAAGAAAGAACTCTATGGATTAAAACAATCTCCTAGACATTGATACAAGCATTTTGATTTGTACGTGATTCAAAATAAATAAAGATGTGAGTTTGATTGCTACGTATATATGTAAAAAGCCTTAAAGATAGATCATTAATTTCTTACTACTATATGTAGATGACATGCTTATTGCTGCAAAGAAGATAAAAGATGTTAACAAATTAAAGAGACCATTGAGTAAGAAATTTGACGTGAAAGATTTAGGTGAGATCAAGAAAATTTTTAGAATGGAGATTTACAGGGATAGAGCTACAGAGAGATTATGATTATCTCAACGTAGCTATGTAGAGAATGTACTAGATAGGTTCAATATGAATAATGCAAAATCAGTGAGTACATATCTGGCACAACACTTTAAGTTATCTAGTACACAGTACCGAAAGACGGATGAGGAGATCCAAGAGATGTTGAAGGTTTCATATGTCAGTGTAGTTGATTGTTTGATGTATATCATGGTTTGTACGAGTTCAGATTTTGCATAAGCAGTTAGTATGGTGAGTAAGTCCTCTCAAATCCTTGTCGATCGCATTGGAATGCAGTGAAGTGGATTTTTAGATCCTTAAGAAATACAATTGATTATATTATCATGTTTAGCAAACAATCAGAAGATCCTTCAGTTACTGGGTATGATCCATACTATGAAGTCAGAGTATATGACAGTAGTTGAAATAGTGAAGGAAGCTTTATAGTTTACAAGGTTAGTCAAATAACTGGGTATTTAGCAAGGTGAAGTCAAGTTGTTGTGTGATAGTCAGAGTGTTATCTATTTGGTGAACAATTAGGTGTATCATACGAGAACCAAACACATTGATGTGAGATTTCATAAGATCGAAGAGCTGATTGTTTCAAAAGAAATTCAACTTGAGAAGGTTCACACTGTAAATAATATTGTGGACATGTTAACGAAGTCAGTGACCACAAAGAAGTTCATCTATGTCTCTAGATGCTAGAGGTACGAAGTCCTAACCTAGAGTTCTAAGTGGAGTTTTGCTCAAATATTTATGCTTTTCGAAGAAGGTGAATATTTGTCAAGATGGAGATTGTTGATAAGTGCTTATATCTGAGCTGAGGCTAATATGAAGGACATTGTTAAAGAAGGAAGAAGGGGTACGATCTGTAATGGTCGCCCCTACTAGGTATAGTTGGGTCATCTCTGGCTCTATAGGAGTGGCATGCCCAAGCACGGGCGTGCTCACCGGACATGACATAGCCGTGTTCAATACTAGAGGCATGGCACGCCTAAGCACGGGTGTGCCCAGGAGGCACGACCATGCCATGTCTCATTCGGGAAGCAACTGAAAACCTAGAAAATGAGAATTTTTTTTTGTATTTTCGGTCCAACATATCATGCAAGGGTTTGGGCACTTTATATAAGATCATTGTAAACCTAATGTAAGAGTTGAGAGAATTTTAATAAAGCTTTTGTTACTTTCATGGAGTAGATACGCCGCCGAACCATTATAATTCTCCGTTGTCTCTTCTTCTTGTTCCTTTCTCATGTTTGGTGCTTTCCCATGTTCTCTTGCTAAGCTTTTTTTCATTACCTTCTTATTGTGAGATCTTCTCTCTCGTCCTTTTCTTCCACAACTGGAGTTAGAGAGGTTCCCAATTGACTAGAGGGTGGAAGCTTTGCTACAATGGGGTAATGGATCAATTTTCGACGGGCGTATGCCCTCTGGGAAAAAAAATCTCTCCCACCCTATAGTTACTTGGTAGTCGGCTATAAGTTTATTCCGTGATTTATCTCCTTTCACATAACCTGAGGATAGACCATGAGGGATGCCCGGGGTAAGTGTAATCACCTTTTGCTATAATAGAGTATGAGAGGTAACAGTAGGTAACAATAACAAACTCTACAACAGAGGAGGAGGTGAGTGAGGAAGGTTACCTAGTGATACATGCCAATGATACATGTTGATTATCTTCTGGCGATGTAATGCTTCTCCTCTCCCTTGTGATTCTCATTCGCTTGGCAAAGATGATCATTGGCTTATTGGTTACTTATACTACTCTACCTTGTCATTACGCTCATCTAATATGCATCTTTGATTAGCCTACTTAGCTTTGATGGTAGAGACAATAGTGATGATGTCCTTGTCCATCGTGTTTCACTTTCCCTTCACCACATCATCGTTTGAGCATCTTTATCCTAAATAAAATTCTTCTAGACTTCTAAAAGAACTTTTAAACAACATTTTTTGGGTATGAAATTGGTCATTACAAGTTGAATCTGGTACCCAATTGTAGATCTTTGACATTACTTCGATTTGACTAGCTATACACCCCATGGTTCATCCCGGATCAAAAGTTATGTATAATTGAAATATCATCTACAGAGAGACATGACAATGTTGTCCAACACAGCTTAGCCGTGTTTCATGTTGTATGTTCTTAGCCAAGCTTATAGAAATAGCCTTTTGTGTTATGGATTATACCACACCCGTGGCGGTTGCCACGACCAGTTTGTGGATTCCTCTAGCCCTAAAATTAAATAAAATAAAAAGTTTAAACTACAAACAAAAGAAAAGAAAAACTTAATCAAAAAGCAAGAAAGAAACTTGGGTTATCTCCCAAGAAATGCTTGCTTTAAATCAAAAGCTCGACCGCTATAAGATTCAGTTGGGAGCAGATAGTTTGACGTAGTCACGCTTCCCTCTTCTCTCAATAACCCCATTAAGGAAATGTCTCTTGAATCATGCTCGTGCTAGTGCAAGATACTTCCTTATCCTTCCGCTACTAGTCTTGGCCCTTTACCAAATATACTTGATCTCAAAGAGTCATCAAGAGGTTGTTCATGTGATTCTTTTATCATCACCTGCTATGAATAATTGTCCTTCCATAAACATGCTTAACAAAAGTTTGATTACCTTAGATAGATTAAATGAAATCTTGTCTTTACCATCCACCCAAGAAAGAGTAGCTTCAATTGCGGCTTTGACGGTGGCTCAGAAAGACTTTTCTAACTCATTGAGGTTTTTTTTTCATTGAGGTTTTTTGCACTTCTTTGTCAAAGTCTCAATTTCATATTTCTCAAGTTCCTCTTCGTGTGATAACTGAGTGGCTTCTTACTCTTTGCTTCTTGTGGCTGAGGAAGACTTTTCTGGAATATTGGGAGTTTGAGGATCCTCATCCTCAAGTTGTTCAAGTTAATTTCTACCTAGAAATCAACTGATCTTACCCATCAGTCAATTGCTCTATCGAATCTGACCTTTTACACCTGTAGAACAGCTATTTTTTGACCTATTTGGCCACTGTTAGTCGACTACTCAACCTACAGTCGATTGATCATGAACAGTTGAATCTTGTAATCGAGTTTTGAACTTTTTGTTCACTTGAACAATGACATCAGTCGACTGATCATAATTAGTTAAGTTTTGAAATTTTATACATTGCTACAAAGCCAATCAATCGACTAATAAAACTCATTAGTTGATTATTACTATAGTAAAATACTGTTTACAACTACTGTAGCAATACTGTAGTGACCCTATTTTTGAGGTTTTACATCCATTAGTCTATCGATATACTCTATCAATTGACTAATATTCAAGTTTCAGCCTTACCAAAGTTGAAATCTCATCTTGTCTAGTATCCAATTAGACTCAATCTATCAGGGCTTCCTTTTCCCGACATCTGGTCAACCTTGGCCTATCAAGACTTTTCATTGCCTAGCATTCGATTAATCTTGACCTATTGGGACTTCCTTATTGCCTAGTATCCAGTAAACCTTCCTGCTAAGACTTTCTTGTTTCTTAGCATCTAGTCAACCTTGCTGGGACTTCATGCCTCATTCTAACTCCCTGTTAGACTTCCAACCACTAAGTATCGGTCAACCATAATTCACTTGGACTTTCTTCTTATGTCAACTCCATATTGGACTTTCAATAACCAAGTGTCCGTTCAACCATGATTCACTTGGACTTTTCATATCTTATCAAGTATTCTGTCAACTTTGATATACTTGACTTTTCACTTAATTAATTTAACATATTAACAACTGTTAAATATTCGATCAACCTTGACCTACTTGACATCTCAATTAACTAATATATTTATCAAATATCAAAATTCCAACTCGAGTCAACTCAAGTTTGGTTAATCTACTCAACCTTGACCAGAGGTCAATTGCACTAACATTTCAAAATAATTATATTTTAATAATTATATTTTGCTAAAAGATCACCAAAAATTCTTTTAAACAAAGTTGAATGGACATATCCAAGTGCATGGTTTGACTGTTGGTGCAACATCCCTCAGGTCAAGGTTGACCTAGTTGACCAAGCTTGAGTCTTGGTTTGGGTTTCGATGTTTGACAATACAAGATTGATTGAAGAAGAGTCAAGTAGGTCAAGGATGACCAAATACTTGACTGGGAAGTCCTAACTGGGATGTTAGGCAGAATGAAAGTCCTGGTGAGTGAAGCCAGGTGAAAATCCTAGTGAGTGAAGCTAGGTGAAAGACCTGGTGAGTGAAGCCAGGCAGAAGAGAAGTCCTAGTGAGTGAAGCTAGGCAGATTGGAAGTCCTAGTGAGTGAAGCTAGGCAGATTGGAAGTCCTGGTGAGTGAAGTCAGGCACGGAGAAATCCAGATGGGTCAAGGTTGACCAGACATCTGGTGAAAGTCCAAGCAGGTCAAAGGATTGACTGGATACTTGGCACGGAGAAATCCAGATGGGTCAAGGTTGACCAGGCATCTGGTGAAAGTCCAAGTAGGTCAAGGGAGTGACCGGATACTTGGCAAGATGAATAGAAGTCCAAGTGGGTCAAAAGGAGTGACCGAACACTTGGTGAGGGAGTCCTAGCAGGTCAAGGGTGACCGGATGCTAGACATGATGAACCAACAGGTCATGGATTGACCGGATGTTGGTTTGGGGGCTTTGGGACTTGGTTTTGGGCAAAAACCAACAGCTGGATCGATCAGCCGATCGATTGGCTGGAGCCCAATCGATCGGCCGATCGATTGGGGTGTCCCTGCGAGAAGCCTTCGTCCCAATCGATCAGTGGATCGATTGGGAGGAAGCCGCGAGTGTACAGAAGCCTGCTGGATTGATCAGTGGATCGATCCAGAGGTCTCAATCGATCAGTGGATCGATTGGGAGCTGCGATTTCGCGCGATAAGCCCTGGATCAATCAGCTGATCTATCCAGGCTATTCCAGAGAGCACAGAGGTGCTCTGAATCGATCCACTGATCAATCCAAAGCCTCCTCGATCGATTGGGAGCAATCCAATCGATCGGGATCCGACCGTTGGCGTAGATAAAGGCCGTTGGCGTGCGTCTGCTTCGGTAGAACTTCACCGATTCATCTCAGATCTTCACCAGTGACTCCAAAGAGCTCTCCATGCCAGTTCTTGAAGGATCTTGGAGTTTCTTCCAAGTCAAGAGGCGGCTTTATTGCAAGAAGAAGAAATCTAGGGTTAGGGTTTTTATTGCATTTCTTGTAAGCTTTTGCTTATTCTTTACTACCCTTTCGTTCTTCTTGTATTGAGAGTCTTGTAGGGCTTCTCCGCCTTCGGTAGTTACCGAAAAGGAGTGTTTACATAGTGGAGAGTGTGTGAGTGTGTGGATCCTTGGACTAGTCACCTCCTTTGGAGGTGGATACCAAGTAAATCTACCTTGTTAGCGTTGTATGCATTTGTTTCTTGTATTTTCGCTGCACATCTCTGAAGAAACAAGCAACGCCAAGTACACGAGCACGCGACGAGCTATTCACCCCCCCCCCCCTCTAGCTACTTTTCGGTCCCAACAAGTGGTATCAGAGCGAGGTCGCTCTTCACCGGAATCATCGCCGGAAGGGGCAAACATAATAAGCAAAGCTAGAGGGTAAAGAAGTTGGAGCAAATTCATCAAGTCAAAGAATTCAAGAAGCTCAACTTCAAGATGCAATTCCAAGATGGACTTGGATTTGACACAAGGGTGGCTCCACCGTACACATCTACAAGCTTTGATCTTTGGAAATCAAGGATCGAAAACTTCTTAATGGTGGAAATAGAGCAATGGTTTGCTCTTATGGAAGGCTTCGAAGCTCCAACGAATTCAAAGGGAAAAGTTCTCAAGAGAAGCAAATGGAGCCCGGAGCAAGTCCAAAGGTGCGAAGCAAATGACAAGGTAACCAAATTATTGGTTAATTTATTGCCTAACACAATTCTATGCAAAATTGGAGAGTTCAAGGATGCCAAGGAGCTATGAAGTAAATTGGCATCAATGCATGAGATCCCCTCCACTGCACCAATCCAAGACGAATCCAAAGAGGGCGACTCATTGGAGCAAGACCAAGAGGAGGACTCCGAAGTTGAGAGATGCTCAACTTCCGAAGAAGAAGTCCAAGAAGAATAAGCTTCATCTTCGAGGGAATGCAATGAAGAGGGCAAGGAGGGAGCATACTCCTTGTTCCATGTACAAGATGAAGATGAAGAAGCCTCCACCTCTAGGATTGAGGGGGAGCAACCTTCATTGACACCGGATCAAGAGCAAGAAGAATCTTCTACATCCGGGTCAAGAAGAGAAGAGGATGAAGAAGCTTCCATCTCCACAAGTCAAGCTAAATCAAATGGAGGAGCATCACTATCGGATCAAGAGGAAGCCTCTACATCCACATCATATGGAGGACCAAGTGTCATCCCTACATGTGAAGGTATAAACAATTCAATTAAAAATAAAAATCACATTATATGTTTTGAGTGTAGGGAGAATGGGCACTACAAGAGCAAGTGTCCCAACTTGGCCAAGAAGAAGGGCCAAGTGGCACCCAAGGGCAAGGAGAAGCCCAAGGAGACGATCCCCGGAACAAAAAAGAGCAAGGAGCACATTGTGTGCTTCTTGTGCAACCAAAAGGGGCATTACCGAAGTCAATGCCCTAAGGGGAAGAAGGTGGTCAAGGCTCAAGGAGGAAGCTCAATTCAAGGGGGAGCCTCCAAGGTAAAAAAGAAGGTAACTTTTATTGAGCCTACTCCCTTGAATAATGGTAAAAAGCATGCTAGCACTAATTTATATCATTTTAATGCTATTTATCATGAAAATAGGAGGCATGATAAAATTAAAGAAAATCATGTAGCTTATCATGCTAAAACTACTACACTTAGGGCTAGGAATGTAGGTAAAAGTCTAGACAAGAACTCTAAGGATTTTAGCTACAAGCCTAGAAACAAAAATGCTCATGGATTTAATGGAAAACCAAAAACTAAGGACTTAGTGATGGAAAATCAAGTCTTGAGGTCAAGACTTGACAAACTAGAAAAGACCCTAAAAAGGATGGAAAATATCCTGAAAAGGCAAAATGAGCAAAATCTAGGTTTAGGACAACAAGGGTCATCCAAGGGCCATAGAGGTTTGGGATACAAACCTAAAATTAAAAGGGATGTACCTACTTACCATAGGGTTCCATATAGCTATGGAATCAACTTTAAGTCTAGAAGTCAAGTCAAGGATACAAGGGAAGTCATCCCTAGAAGTATCTTTGCAACAACAAATGTGACTAAGACTTCTAAGAAGTTTAAGAAAGTCACTAACAAGGTCACAAGGGAGGCTATCCCTAGAGTTGACCTAGAAAAAGTGACCAAGGCTTCTAAGAAGTCAAACAAGGTCACTAGGAAGGTATCTAGGGAAGTTATCCCTAGTGAATACCTAGAGCATCCAAGGAGCATCAATAGGTTTTGGGTTCCTAGGAGCATCTTCTCTACCCCATAGATGGGTTAGAGAGTGTCAACTCTAAGAAGAAGGGTAGTTAACCCAATTTTGAAAAAATTGACACTCAAGGAGCATTTTCAAGGTTATTATTAACCTTTGAAAAAGAAGTGGATTTATGTTTACTCTTGGGAAGAGTAAAATGTGTCACAATTTAATAAATTGGATGATATTTTAAGTAACATAAATTTGGAAAATCATAAGAACTACCAAGTTGGGATTTTGGTATGTTCTTAGGAAATTTAAGGCAAATCTAAGCCTTAATTTAAAATGCTACTCTTGTGGAAGAACGAAACATGACAACATTTGAGGAATAAAGTTAATTTCAATTGGCATAAGTTAATCAAGAGAACTAGAAATGCCAATTTAGGCCTTGGCATTTTCTTGGAGCATTTAGAGGGCAATCTAGGGTTAAGTTTTAACTTAGCTAAGGTTTAAGGACACTTAGATAGGTAATCTAGGTATTTTATTTGTGCTAAACCTTGCCATGATTATTTGCTCACTATATGCCATGACATCATATTTAGTTTTGTATTTTTCATTCATGACTTACTATAAAAAATATAAAAAATACCATGTCATGTCATACATACATCATGTAGTCATAGGAATTTTTTTTAAAGCTATTTCATTTTGATGTATGCCATAACATTATCATGCATTATTTTTAATTCCTTAAAAATTAAGGACAAATGACATTTATCAACAACAAGTACCAACAAGTGCTACCAACAAGTGGTACCAACAAGTGGTAACAAGTGGTACAAGTGTATCAACAAGTGACATCCTAGGTGGATGTCCAATATCTACAAAATGTCTAGATAGATATGCATGATCCCTAGATTAGGGCAAAACCAAATTTTACATCTCACAAAGACCTATAAGATGAGTTGTATATGTTTTGTGCACAATAGATACAAGTGAGATGTTAGGATGATGAACAAAACTCAACATGTTGATTTAGTGCATTTCTTTGAGTTTTAAGTTCATCAAAACACATAGTTATGTGTTTTCCCATCATTGGGAAACCTAATGTACAAGTCATGTGCATTAAGCCCAAGGAACATGGTGGGATATTGGTTTTGAAAATGTTTTTAAAATAATTTTGGAAAACCTTGGTGAAGGCTATCTTTTGATAGTAATCACCATTGAATAGTTAGACACAAACTTGAAGAAAACACTAAAGTTTATGCAAGTTTTCAAGTTTGTGTCAATCTTTGAAAATATGATGTATTTTCATAGAAAACTATTTTTCTATGATAAAGTATACCCTAAATAATGTCTACACAAATTTTCACGATTTTTGAAATTTTGTAGAATTTTCTAGGGGTTTCTGAAATTGGCTGAAATTGAATTTCAGCAATTTCAGGCCTTCAATCGATCAGTGGATCGATTGGAGTGCCTCAATCGATCAGCCGATCGATTGAGAAGGTATTTTTCACGAGCAGAAGCTCGCTGGATCGATCAGCCGATTGATCCAAGAAGACTGAATCGATCAGTGGATCGATTCAGCAGGGTTCAATCGATTGGAACCCAACTCCAATCGATCGAAGATGCTGATTTTGGCTGGGAAAGCTTATTTTCAGCATTTTGAACCTATTCTAGTCTAGGTAACCATTCCTAACCTTTCAAAATATATTTGTATACATAAAAAAGGGTGTTTTCATGTGGAAAACAAGGATGGATTGGTTAAGGAAGGCTAAGTTGAAGTTTAGGTTGAGGTTTGTTTCAAATTTTGAATATTTGAACCTCAAAACTTTTAAAATTTGGGTTTCCTAAAGCTTTAGGGATTCCAAGTCATTGTTGGTGCAATGACAGAAGTTACCACCATGTATTTAGGGGGAGGGACTATTTAAAGACGTGAAAATTATTTTTCATGAACCTTGGAAGGTGGTTAACCTTCCGTTAAGAACATGCTCAAGGTTGAGCGTTTGAACTTTAAAGGGGGAGTGGATATCCTCATTGTGCAAGTGGTTTTAAGTGGATAATGCTCAAGGATGGACATTTGCCTACATTGGGGGAGAATGTTGGGTTAAGGATAATGAAGGGTATGAGACCTTCATTATCGTGTTGATCACAACGAGTGAAGTTATGAACAACGATGAGCAACTCTTCAAGGGGAGAGTTTTCAACAAGTGAATTTGTTGATGTGTGCCCAAAAATGGGGCATGGTTTGATGTGTGACAATAGGGAGAGAATGAAAGGGAGTAAGTTAGGCCTTCATTACCTAGAGGGAGTTTGCCCTCTTAGAGGGAGAATGAAGGGCTTAACTTATGTATTCATTACCTAGTGGCATGAAGAAGGTTTAGGCTATGGGATTAGCCTAACTTACATGTGGTATTGTAAGTGATAGTGTTGGTATTGATAGGATCTCTTCGTACGGCTAGAGAGGGGGTGTGAATAGCCGACCCCAATTCGATCGCGTTTCTTCCTACGATTAGGTTAGTTGCAGCGGAAATACAAGGAAGAAACTAAGAAGAAGAAAGCAAACCTCAAACGCAAGGATGTAACGAGGTTCGGAGATGAACTCCTACTCCTCGGCGTGTCCGTGAGGTGGACGAGCCCTATCAATCCGTCGGTGGATGAGCCCCCGGAAAACCGGCTAATACAATATACTCCTTGTGGGTGGAGAAACCTCGCCACAAACGTTTGCAACAGCAGACTAGAATACAAGGAATACAAGTAGAAAGACAAGAACAATGTATAAACACTAACTCGCCTTCTCGTCGACTGTCTGTGAAGCAACAACTTCTCGGACAACAGCAGCAGCTGACCGTCGACTGGAAGCTCACACGAAGCTTACTGGGGAGAGCTCAACAAAGCTCAGATCGCAAGCAGCAGCAAGCTAGAAGCAGGAAGAAGTAGAAGAAGAAGTATCCCTGTAGAAGCTCTCAGCCCCTTTATACCTGCGAAGAAGAAACAGCGAAGAAACTAGCCGTTGCGTCGCAACGGCTAGAACCCTGATCGGTCCATGGACCGATCAGGAAACCTCCTGATCGGTCCACAGACCGATCAGGGAACCTCCTGATCGGTCCACAGACCGATCAGGGAACCTCCTGATCGGTCTACGGACCGATCAGGCTTCTTTCTCCGCTGCCACTGATCTCCTTCTGATCGGTCTCCAGACCGATCAGATAACCATCAGTAGCATACTGATCGGTCACTGATCGGTCACCAGACCGATCAGATGAGCCATGTATCATTGGATCGGTCTGCAGCCCGATCCAAACTTTTCAACCCTAAACCTAAGGCTTCCACACCAACATCCGGTCAACCTTGACCTGTTGGTACATCATGCCTAGCATCCGGTCACTCCCTTGACCTGCTAGCACTCCCCGCTAAGTGTCCGGTCAATCCCTTTGACCCACTTAGACTTTTCAACACCAGAAGTCCGATCATCCCTGATCCATCTGGATTTTCCCTTGCCTGGTTTCACTCACCAGGACTTTCCAACTGCCTAACATCCCAGTTAGGACTTTCCCACTGCCTAACATCCCAGTTAGGACTTTCCCACTGCCTGGTTTCACTCACCAGGACTTTCCACACTGCCTAACATCCCAGTTAGGACTTTCTCACTGCCTGGCTTCACTCACCGGGCTTTTCCAGTACCAAGTCTCCATACTTGGACTTTTCGCGTGCCAAGCTCCCTGCTTGGACTTTTCCAGTGCCAAGTCTCCATACTTGGACTTTTCCAGTGCCAAGCTCCCTGCTTGGACTTTTTCCCGAATCAGGTCAACCAGGTCAACCTTGACCTACGGTTGCACCAACAATCTCCCAAACATCTATTCTTGTCCCACATCAAGAATAGAACTCTCTCACGAGTGTCAAACATCAACATGCAACACAACTAGGTCAACCTTGACCTAAGGTTGCACCGACAATCTTCCCAAGTCAAACATCAAAATACAACTCGAGTCACGTCAACTCGAGTCGGGTCAACCAGGTCAACCTTGACCTAAGGTTGCACCAACAATCTCCCCCTTTTTGATGTTTGACAAAACCATAATCAAGTTAGGTTAACCCGATAACCTAACTTAGGTTTTCAATCATCTTCCAATGTCCAATGTTCTTTCCTTGAACATTCTCTGGACATTCTCCCCTTAGGTTAACCCAATAACCTAACTTGGGTTCTCCAATAATTCTCCCCCTTTTTGACACACATCAAAAAGTATTCCAATGTTCTTCCTCGAACATTCCTTGACATTCTTCCCCTAGCTTAGGTTAACCCGATAACCTAGCTTGGATTCTTCAATAATTCTCCAATGAACACTCTCCCCTTTTTGACACACATCAAAAAGTATTCCAATGTTCTTCCTCGAACATTCCTTGACATTCTTCCCCTAGCTTAGGTTAACCCGATAACCTAGCTTGGATTCTTCAATAATTCTCCAATGAACACTCTCCCCTTTTTGACAATTAGGTAAAACTTCCCCTAAAGGTCAACTCCCCCTTGACCATTGCACCAACAATGTCTTGGCGAGTTTCAAACCTTTAGAAATCCACAAAACCCAACTTCCAGTTGAAATTTCAGACCAACAGCTGAAAATCAGAAACTGGCACGCACTGATCGGTCCCCAGACCGATCAGGAACCCCATGGATCGGTCCCCAGACCGATCCATGCTTTCTGGATCGTCACTGATCGGTCACCAGACCGATCAGGCCTTCGCCAGATCGCACCAAGCTCCTGGATCTCACTGGATCGGTCTGCAGACCGATCCACAATCCTCTGGATCGGTCCGCAGACCGATCAGATCTTCCCTGGATCGGTCCCCGGACCGATCCAGCCACTGAAATCAGAATTTCTGATTTCCCCTTCCGGAAATTCAGAAACTCCTAATAAATTCCAGAAAATTCCAAAAATCGTGAAATTTTGAGGATACATTTCTCATAACATACACTATCATGGAAAAATAGTTTTCTATGAAAATAGTTTCTATTTTCAAATCTTGATACAAAATTCGAAAACTTTGAAATAGTTCAAAGTTAAGTCAATTTTGTATCACAATGTCCAATGATGAATGCTATCACTAGGAAAGCTTCATCAAGGTTTTTCAAATCAATTTTAAAATGATTTCAAACCCTTTAATTTGGGACCACAATCTTAGGGCTATATGTACATGACTTGTACACAAGCTTTCCCTATGATCCCCCATATCTTGAATTAGGCTTATCTAGGTACAAGAGCTATGCACCTTGATCCTAATTCATGATCCTAATATCTCACACACATCTAGAGTGTATCAAGCACATCCATGTCAATTTTGATGTGAGATATGGGTTTAGGTATCTTAGGCTAAGGTCTCATGCATTTTCTAAACACAAATTTGATCTCAATATCAAAATGTGTTTTTTATCCTTAAATCAATTTAATTGATTATTAATGCAAGAGATGATGACATGGCATAAAATGGTATCATAAATAAAAACATGTGCCAATGTCATGATGTCATGGCATAAAGTTTGAAACTAAACTAACACATGACATATAATAACCTAAGCATTATCATGGCATTTCAAATGATCATAAATTAAATATGATGTCATGACATGGCATATGGCAAACAACCATGGTAAGTTAACACAAATAAAATACCTAGATTACCTATCTAAGTATCCTTAATCACTTAGTTAACTTAAATTCTAATCCTAGATTGCCCAAAGTGCTCCAAGAAAATGTCAAAACCTAAATTGGCATTTCTTGATCTCTTGTTTGATTTATACCATTTTAAAAATTTTACAAGAGTAGCACTTCTAAATTAAGGCCCGGATTGCCTTGATTACCTAAGAGAATATCAAAAATCCCAATTTGATATTTCTCTAGGTTTTTCCACATCGTGTCAATTTAAAGTAAGATTAATATATTCTCACTTTGGCACACTTTACTCTTCCAAGGAGTGAATGATAAAGATTATTCCATTTCATTTTCAAAGGTTCCCAAAACCTTGAAAATGCTCCTTGAGTGTCAATTTCCTCAAAGTTGGGTTAACTACCCTTCTTATTGGAGTTGACACTCTCTAACCCATCTATGGGGTAGAGAAAATGCTCCTAGGAACCCAATACCTATTTGAGCTCATTGGGTTCACTAAAAATTCACTAGGGATGACTTCCCTAGCAACCCTCCTAATGACCCTCTTAGGCTTTAAAGCCTTGGTCATTTGGGTCTCATCAAGATCAACTCTAGGGGTGACTCCCCTTGTGACCTTGGTGTTGGTCTTCCTAGCCCTAGATTTTGTTCCATAATCAAATGGAACATTGTGATAAGTGGGCTTGACCGTTTGGAACTTAGGTTTGTGACCCAAACCTTTCTTGTCCTTGGACTTGGGTTTTTGACCCCTTGACCCTAGAGTCAAATCCTTAAGAGCCTTTTCTAGAGAGTCAAGTCTTGACCTCAAGACTTGATTTTCTTTCTCTAATACCTCAAGTTTTGATTTATTATTTTTCTTTGAGGTATTCCTAGGCATGTGTCTAGATGATTTGAGATTTCTATCTAGATTTTCCTTAGTCTTAGATGAGTTAATTCTAGGGTTAGCATTTCTAGAATTGTTCTTATCTAGGCTAACATGCTTGGCTCCTAAGCACATGTATCGATTTCTAGTGTTAACATGCTTATCATTATTGACAATGGCAATAAGACTACTAGCATGCATCCTACTAGAATTGCACGAATGAGCCTTAGAGGATACCTTAGGGTTTGCCTTCGCTCCCCCTTTACACGTGCTTGATCTTTTGTCCGTGTGAGATTGCCTCCCCCTTGGACATTGACTCCTATAGTGTCCCCGTTGCTTGCATTGGAAACACACCACGTGCTCCTTGCCCTTGCGTTTTGGAACTCCGACTTCCTTGATCTTTGGCGCCGGTGGAGTCTTCTTAGTCTTCTTTGGACATTTACTCTTGTAATGTCCAAATTCCCTACACTCAAAACACATTATATGCAATTTACTTGAACTTAAAGTGTTTGAGTTACCTAGGGTCGAGGATGGATGGATGCTCTCTTCTTCATCCCTTCCGGAGGTAGATGCTTCTTCTTCTTGCTCCAATCTTGAAGAAGTGCTCTCATCCTCTTCTTCCTTAGATGTTGAGTAACCCTCAACTTCTAATTCCTCTCCTCCATGGTGTGAGCTACTTAGTTCACTTGACTCCTCTTCATGGCTTGAAGTGGAGCTCTCCTCATGGAACTTGGCCAAGTTGTTCCACAATTCCTTGGCGTTGTTGTACTTATCTATCTTGCACAAAACATTATTAGGTAACGCAAATTCAATAATTTTTGTTACCTCGTCATTGATTTCGGATTGTCGGATTTGCTCTTTCGTCCACTCCTTCTTCTTGATAGGTTTTCCTTCCTCATCCATCGGAGGGGAAAACCCTTCTTGTACACAAAACCAATTTAACATATTAGTCCTAAGAAAATACATCATCCTTACCCTCCAATACGTGAAGTTGTCGTGAGACTCGTAGAAGGGTTGAATCGTGATATCTTCTCCATAGAGATCCATCTCTAGCCCGTGCTCCCCCGGGTGTTGATCCGTCGAAGAGCGGCCTCGCTCTGATACCACTTGATAGGATCTCTTCGTACGGCTAGAGAGGGGGTGTGAATAGCCGACCCCAATTCGATCGCGTTTCTTCCTACGATTAGGTTAGTTGCAGCGGAAATACAAGGAAGAAACTAAGAAGAAGAAAGCAAACCTCAAACGCAAGGATGTAACGAGGTTCGGAGATGAACTCCTACTCCTCGGCGTGTCCGTGAGGTGGACGAGCCCTATCAATCCGTCGGTGGATGAGCCCCCGGAAAACCGGCTAATACAATATACTCCTTGTGGGTGGAGAAACCTCGCCACAAACGTTTGCAACAGCAGACTAGAATACAAGGAATACAAGTAGAAAGACAAGAACAATGTATAAACACTAACTCGCCTTCTCGTCGATTGCCTGTGAAGCAACAACTTCTCGGACAACAGCAGCCAGCCGATCGAAGCTCACACGAAGCTTCGGGAGAGCTCAACAAAGCTCATATCGCAGGCAAGCTAGAAGCAGGAAGAAGTAGAAGAAGAAGTATCCTGTAGAAGCTCCCCCTTTATACTGCGAAGAAGAAACGAAGAAACTGGCCGTTGCGTCGCAACGGCTAGAAATCGTGCCGTGGACCGATCAGTAACATCCTGATCGGTCTGAGACCATCTGATCGGTCCAGGAGGAGTCTGATCGGTCCATGGACCGATCAGAAACCTCTGATCGGTCAGCAGATCGATCAGGGGAGAACTCTGATCGGTCTACGGACCGATCAGCTTCTCCGCCACCGATCTCCTTCGATCGGTCTCGGATCGATCGATAACCATCGATAGCATATCGATCGGTCACCGATCGGTCACCGACCGATCGGATGAGCCATATCATTGGATCGGTCATGCGGCCCGATCCAAACTTTTCAGCCCTAAACCTAAGGCTTCCACACCAACATCCGGTCAACCTTGACCTGTTGGTACATCATGCCTAGCATCCGGTCACTCCCTTGACCTGCTAGCACTCCCCGCTAAGTGTCCGGTCAATCCCTTTGACCCACTTAGACTTTTCAACACTAGAAGTCCGATCATCCCTGATCCATCTGGATTTTCCCTTGCCTGGTTTCACTCACCAGGACTTTCCAACTGCCTAACATCCCAGTTAGGACTTTCCCACTGCCTAACATCCCAGTTAGGACTTTCCCACTGCCTGGTTTCACTCACCAGGACTTTCCACACTGCCTAACATCCCAGTTAGGACTTTCTCACTGCCTGGCTTCACTCACCAGGACTTTTCCAGTACCAAGTCTCCATACTTGGACTTTTCGCGTGCCAAGCTCCCTGCTTGGACTTTTCCAGTGCCAAGTCTCCATACTTGGACTTTTCCAGTGCCAAGCTCCCTGCTTGGACTTTTTCCCGAATCAGGTCAACCAGGTCAACCTTGACCTACGGTTGCACCAACTATCTCCCAAACATCTATTCTTGTCCCACATCAAGAATAGAACTCTCTCACGAGTGTCAAACATCAACATGCAACACAACTAGGTCAACCTTGACCTAAGGTTGCACCGACAATCTTCCCAAGTCAAACATCAAAATACAACTCGAGTCACGTCAACTCGAGTCGGGTCAACCAGGTCAACCTTGACCTAAGGTTGCACCAACAGGTATTGTCAAACATAAAAAAGGGGGAGATTGTTGGTGCAACATCCCTCAGGTCAAGGTTGACCTAGTTGACCAAGCTTGAGTCTTGGTTTGGGTTTCGATGTTTGACAATATAAGATTGATTGAAGAAGAGTCAAGTAGGTCAAGGATGACCAGATACTTGACTGGGAAGTCCTAACTGGGATGTTAGGCAGAATGAAAGTCCTGGTGAGTGAAGCCAGGTGAAAATCCTAGTGAGTGAAGCTAGGTGAAAGACCTGGTGAGTGAAGCCAGGCAGAAGAGAAGTCCTAGTGAGTGAATCTAGGCAGATTGGAAGTCCTAGTGAGTGAAGCTAGGCAGATTGGAAGTCCTGGTGAGTGAAGTCAGGCACGGAGAAATCCAGATGGGTCAAGGTTGACCAGACATCTGGTGAAAGTCCAAGTAGGTCAAAGGATTGACTGGATACTTGGCACGGAGAAATCCAGATGAGTCAAGGTTAACCAGACATCTGGTGAAAGTCCAAGTAAGTCAAGGGAGTGACCGGATACTTGGCAAGATGAAGAGAAGTCCAAGTGGGTCAAAAGGAGTGACCGGACACTTGGTGAGGGAGTCCTAGCAGGTCAAGGGTGACCGGATGCTAGGCATGATGAACCAACAAGTCATGGATTGACCGGATGTTGATTTGGGGGCTTTGGGACTTGGTTTTGGGCAAAAACCAACAGCTGGATCGATCAGCCGATCGATTGGCTGGAGCCCAATCGATCGGCCGATCGATTGGGGTGTCCCTGCGAGAAGCCTTCGTCCCAATCGATCAGTGGATCGATTGGAAGGAAGTCGCGAGCGCACAGAAGCCTGCTGGATCGATCAGTGGATCGATTGGGAGCTGCGATTTCGCGCGATAAGCCCTGGATCGATCAGCTGATCGATCCAGGCTATTCCAGAGCACAGAGGTGCTCTGGATCGATCCACTGATCGATCCAAAGCCTCCTCGATCGATTGGGAGCAATCCAATCAATCGGGATCCGACCGTTGGCGCAGATAAAGGCCGTTGGCGTGCGTCTGCTTCGGTAGAACTTCACCGATTCATCTCAGATCTTCACCAGTGACTCCAAAGAGCTCTCCACGCCAGTTCTTGAAGGATCTTGGAGTTTCTTCCAAGTCAAGAGGCGGCTCTATTGCAAGAAGAAGAAATCTAGGGTTAGGGTTTTTACTGCATTTCTTGTAAGCTTTTGCTTATTCTTTACTACCCTTTCGTTCTTCTTGTGTTGAGAGTCTTGTAGGGCTTCTCCGCCTTCGGTAGTTACCGAAAATGAGTGTTTACATAGTGGAGGGTGTGTGAGTGTGTGGATCCTTAGACTAGTCACCCCCTTTGGAGGTGGATACCAAGTAAATCTACCTTGTTAGCGTTGTATGCATTTGTTTCTTGTATTTCCGCTGCACATCTCTGAAGAAACAAGGAACGCCAAGTACACGAGCACGCGACGAGCTATTCACCCCCCCCCCCTCTAGCTACTTTTCGGTCCCAATATTGACTTATCAAAACCTATGGTCAACCCAATTTTAAATCTCAAGCATTGTAACCTCTACTTGTTAGGGTAACAATTCCTCCTCTATGGCTACTTATAACTATAGTGCTTGATGTTTTGATAATTTAACTTAAATTAGTTGTGTTTTTATTGAGTTGTATGAAGTGTGTAAATTGTGAGGAGCTTTGAATATAGGATATAAATCTTGAGAAGAAAGTGAAGATCATATGACACATGTATTATCCAACTCTTCGAGCCGACTAATCCTGGAGGTGACTGATCCGACCCTACGAAAGTTTCCCATCGATCCATCAGAATAAATCTAGAAACGCTAATGAAAATCTTGGATTTATTTTGATTAGATGATTGATCGTATTGATGTTTCAATAGCCTAGGTAGGGAAGGGGGGCTACCCAGCTACGCATCAATGTGATAGTCTGATTGGACCTTATTCCAATTGAGTGGAGTAGGTTTCGATCCACTAGAATAGTGTCCAATTAAAACAATGTCTAATTAACTAGAAGGCTAGTTTATAGATAAAAAAAAAAAGGTTTTCTTTGAGTTATAGTCAAGTGGAAGACAATGCCTAATACTTTGGAAGTTGGTCCAATTGACTTAAAGGCTAATTTCTAAATAATAGAATGTTTTTATTTGAGTTGCAATGATTGGAATGATAATCCATCAACTAAAACTTTATCCAGTGAACTAGAAATGTTATTATTGGTTATGATACTCATGTTCGACTGGATCATGCTAGCAATTGACTAAAGGTGTCACTTTTCACTTTTTCTAAGCGAACTTTGGACCATGGTTATATAAGTCTTTAGTTGATGATTTTGGCATTAAGGCATTCACTTATGTGTCTCATATTGTTGTGTTTCATTCACTTGTGTTGGAATGCATTTAGTTGCTAGAAAGTATCTAGTATTGATGGGAACTCTTTTGAGATAGCCTCACTAGGTCTTGAGAAGTGAACATGATCTCGAGGGTGATTATTGATTAGAGGATATATATTCCAAGGGTTTTCGTATTATATAAGCGAATCTAGACCGAAAGTTTGTTGATGTTTATGATGAACGCTCTGAGGTTTATCATTGCAAGGAGTTATAAGAACCTATCATTCTCATGTTCTTAGGCTTTACCTGTTATTTTATTTAAAGGGGTGGATTAATTAATGAAAATTTCGTCCATGACGACTGGTCATGGCCGGTTCCAAGCCCGGATAAAGAAGGAGGGTTGCGTTAGGTTGTCAGCCAGCGTCAAAACTATGACAAATATTCAATGAATAGATCCATTAAATTATTATGCTAATGCTAGGTTGTTCCCCGGAAGGAACACATTGCAGGGTCCGACTGTAACATCTCGGCAAGGACCGCTACATCTCCAGAACTCGGGTGCAGTGCTAAATATGCAAGAGTTCGCGTTACAGGGTTCGACTATAACGTCTCAGCAAGGACCGCTACATCTCCATGAGAACTTGGGTGTAGTGTTAAATAGATAAGAGTTCTCACACCATAAGTTGAATAAGAACAAATATGATAGGAAAACTAATAATCTAAGATTTAGAACATGAAACATAGGAACTCTCACTGGTAAATCAATTGAGGTAGTAGATATGATGATTAGGAGAAGAATTAGCATTTTGTGTGTACAAGAAATAAAATGGACAGACGAGAAGGAAAAGATGATAGAGAACTCGAGTTTTAAGTATGGTACACTGCAAAGAGTAAAACAAGAAATGGAGTGGGTATTATTGTAGATAGTTTGTTAAAGAATGAAATTGTAGGAGTAGTTAGAAAATGGGATAGAATTATAGCCCTTAAGATAATAGTGACGAAAGAAACTATGACCATAATTAGCGTATATACACCATAGGTAGGATTAGATGAAGCTACCAAATCAAGATTTTGGGAGGACTTAGATGAAATATTACAAAATATTCCACCAAATGAAATGATTTTAATAGGAGGTGATCTAAATGGGCATGTCGAAGTGAATGAGGAATATAAGAGAGTACATGGGAGTTATGGGTTTGGAACGAGAAATGAGGAACGGAAAACTATATTAGATTTTGCGATAGCATATGACCTTATATTAGCTAATACGTTTTTTAAGAAAAGAGAAGAACACTTAGTCATATTCAAAAGTGGAAATAATAAATCGCAAATTGACTTTCTTATGGTTAGGAAGAAGGATAGAAAGATTTGTAAAGATTGCAATGTCATCCGTGGAGAAAGCTTAACTACCCAACATAGGTTAGTAGTGTTGGATATATGCCTCAAACATAATATCAATAGAAAGAAAATATATACGATTCTTAGAATTAAGTGGTGAAAGTTAAAGGATGGGAAGCAAAATATATTTAAGGATAAGGTAGAAGTATAAGTATTAGGTGAAATATACGATGACTTTAATATAACATGGGATAAGATGGTATCAAAGATGAAAATAGTAGCTAAGAGTGTATTTGGTGAGTCAAAGGGACATACACCACTAAGTAAAGAATCTTGGTGATGGAATGAGAAAGTACAAGAGAAAGTGAAGGAAAAATGAAAAGCTTATAAGGAATTATATATTTGTAAGAACGAGGAAAACTTAAAAAATATACAATAGCCAAGAAAGAAGCTAAGAAAGTAGTGAGTGAAGCAAAAAATGAAACTTTTGAACGATTATATCAAAAATTAGATACAAAAGAGGGGGAAAGAGACATTTATAGAATAGCTAAAGTGAGAGAAAGGGAAACAAGAGATCTTAGCCAAATAAAATGTATTAAAGATGAATTTAATAAGATATTAGTAAACGATAGAGAAATAAAAGAGCGGTGGAAGAGTTATTTTCATCAACTTTTTAATGAAGGTTTAGGTGACCAACTTAACTTAGGTAATTTAAGTAGGTCAAATAACATAGAAATTTTAATTTTTATCGTAGAATTCAAACTTCAGAAGTAAAACAAACTTTAAATGAGATGCACAAAAATCGTTGGACCAGATGATATTGTTGGTGCAGTAAGCATCCGACGATCGAACCTCAGTTTTGATAATGGCAAAGGGATTCAAAGTTAAGATTCCTTGTTATCTAACGTGGTTAAATAAGGTTTCAGGAAAGTCCTAACTGCGGTTAGGCAAGGGAAAATCCTAAGGGGGGGTAACCTTAGGTCCTAGGGGGTGGTAACCCTAGGTGAAGGAAAATCCTAAGGGGGGGGGAACCTTAGGTCCTAGGGGGCGGTAACCCTAGGTGGAGGAAAACCCTAAGGGGCGGCAACCTTAGGTCCTAGGGGGCGGTAACCCTAGGTGGAGGAAAACCCTAAGGGACGACAACCTTAGGTCCTAGGGGGTGGTAACCCTAGGTGGAGAAAAACCCTAGGGGACGGTAACTCTAGGTCCTAGGGGGTGGTAACCCTAGGCAGAAAGTCCAGTCGGTCTGGAGGACCGGACTGGCATCAGGTAATCTCTCCTGAGGACGCGTTCCCCGTAGAGGGAACAGTAGGCGTCGGGTCGACCTAGGGTTTCCGGTTGGAAACCCGAAGTCAGACTCGGACAGTCCGGAGACTGTCTATACTTCTTTTATGATGTTTATTGTGCTAACTTTGTGTTGCAGGATAGTGTTTGGGACTAACGCATCTTGCAGGAGCAAAGGAGCAACCTAAAGCCTCGGATGAACAGTGTCCGAGGCGCCTCCATGGAGCTTGGAGGCGCCTCGGGTGCAAAGGCTGAGCTGGCTGTGAAGCACCATTGGAGGCGCCTTGGAGAAGGCAGAAGGCGCCTTGGAAGGCGCCTTGAGAGGGATATAAGGCGCCTTGAATGGATGAAATTTGACCAGGTCAGATTTGATCCACGCGGAAGACCAGGCAGCATGGAGGCGCCTTGAACAGCCTTCAAGGCGCCTTGAACACCCTTTATAAGGGGGTTTCGACCAGCACTTCATAACAACGCATTCTAAGTCTGCTCTCTTCAACGTGCTGCTCCGAAAGACGCCCGTAAGTGCTGCCACAAGTCTCCGACGACCCGAAGCTTCAAAATTCTACTCTTGTCGTCGGTATAACTAGTTTTTCCATTTACTTGTACTTCATCTTGTAATCATTTTTATCGAGCTTATAGTTGTTGCCCACCGGAAGCGATCAAGGATCGCGGGCCTTCGAGTAGGAGTCGATCAAGGCTCCGAACGAAGTAAAAATCCTCCTGTCTCTGTGTGCTTGTTTTGTTTTATTCCGCTGCTTAATTACTCCGATAATTCTTACGATTCCGATAATCGAACAAAATAGCCACGAGCGCTATTCACCCCCCCCCTCTAGCGCGGTCTCGATCCAACAATTGGTATCAGAGCGGGGTCGCTTTGAACTGGTGCAACCATCATTCAAGCATTCAAGCATTACTCCGCCTTTCGTTTTTTTTCCCCTCCAAAATTGTTTTCAAAAAATCCATTTTCATCTTTTCACCATTGATTGGAATTAGTGAAATATCGTGTTTTCAAAAATTTGTAGTAGTATTTTTTATAATATTTTAATATTATTTTAATAATATTTTATTATTTTTTCTCGAAATTCCTGAATTACTATCTTTATTTCTCTCCCGCACTACTAATCCAAGACTAAGTCTTGGAACAAGTTTTATTGTGTGTATTTTTGCGAGATTGTCTTTCTAAAATGGCCCATCAAGAAGGCTACAACACTGCACGCCCACCGCTCTTCTCCGGAGATGATTTCAGAGATTGGAAGGGTCGGATGGAGGCGTATCTCCAGACTCACTTTGAAGTCTGGATGATCGTCAAAACCGGGTTTCAACTACCAACTGACGGCGCCGGCAAGCCACTACCGTACGAGAACTGGGACGCGAACCTTATCAAAAAGGTAGAAGCAAACGCAAAAGCAACGTATACACTTCAGTGTGGCTTAACGAATAAGGAGCTAAATCGCGCCGGCCCATTCTCAAGCGCCAAGGAGCTATGGGAGAATTTGATGGAACTACACGAGGGCACTTCCGACGCTCAAGTAAGTAAGCATAATTTAATAAATGATTTATTTGAATTAGATGAGCAGAATAATACTACTTCGGCCGAGGAAGGTATTATGATGGTTGCAGGTACAAGTAAGACCGAGGAAAAGATATGGTCCGAATCTTCAGATGAATCCGGGTCTGACGAAGAAGAATCGACGAGCTTCCTCGCTCTACCAGTACTAGCAACCGTGGCGGAAACTGAGTCCGAGTATGAGTTAGAAACCGAGAGCGAATCCGAGACTGAGTCTGATCGAAGCCACGAATCCGCATTCGTTTCCGAAGGACCAAAACCCACTGTAAGTTCACTACTCGCAGAATTTCAATTAGATAACTTGCATGAATTATTACCTTACTTAGTAAAAAAGTTGGCTAAATCCAACGTCCGGGTTAAGTCGCTCCAAAAGGAGGTAACAGCCCTTAAGGAAGCGACTGACTCGAGCTCTTTAACTGAGTCAGTTCAAATTGGAAGTTCAACTCAAGTCCAACAACTTGAGGAAGAAAATTCTAATTTGAAAGCTCAAATTAAAGAACTCAAGGACACGTTGGAACGGTTCACCTTGGGCTCCAAGAATCTGGATCTGATTCTTGGAAAACAGCGAGCCGTTTACAACAAAACTGGACTTGGATTTAAAACTAAAATAAAATACAAAACATATTTATCGCTAGTTAATAGAAATAATAGAAAAATTGTCCAAGCATGGGTGCCAAAATCCAACTTGGTTAATCAAGTTGGAACTGGTCACTATTGGGTCCCCAAGGATCAAGTCTATTACCTTGATAGACCATATCGAGGCTATGATCCAGGGGGAGCTAATAGAAAAATAATATTAAGAACATAATTCAAATTAATATTCAAATTAAATTAAATTCGAAATTCAATTCGAAATTAATTCAAAATTAAAAGTAAATTTCAACTTAAGTTAAATAAAAATAGATGGAGGATCCAGACTTGCTGGCACCCCCAACTGAACTACCCGACAGGGTAACTGAACCTAATCTACCCGAAATGGGTAAAACAAGAGTAGATTACCCGGTAGGGTAATTAAGGTTAGATCAAAACGGGCTAGGTTTAACTTGACCCACAGTACTGGTGAAGTTTTTGGATGATAGTACGTTAGGGAAGCTTGGACATCGCATGTCTAGGAAGATATGGCTTCGACCTGGTGCATTTGGCCAAGTGGAACTGACCGAAGCTACCCTTAAATGAATCCTAACTAGTTAGACCAAGGTTTAGTATTAAGCTCAATGGGTAGGACTATTTGGGAAACCTCGAAGGCATGGTTACTTTAATGAGTACCATGTGACTCACCATAGCCTAGAAGTTTATCCAAAGAATGCTTACTTGTTGAACCCAAAGCTAAACCTGAATCTAACACAAAGTTAAACCAAACCCTTAAATTGAACCTCAATTCATCTCACTAAAATTATAAGATTCCCTGATTGAAAATTTAGATCGGGTGAGATGACTAAGTAATTAAAATTCTTTTAAAAAATATTTAAAGTTTAATTTCAAAATTATTTAAAAATCTTTTCAAAATTCTTTTAAAGATCTTTAAAAATTTATTTCAAAATTATTTAAAAATCTTTTCAAAATTCTTTTAAAATCTTTAAAACTTAATTTAAAAATTCCTTTAAAAATCTTTTCAAAATTCTTTTAAAATCTTTAAAAATTAATTTCAAAATTATTTAAAAAATCTTTTCAAAATAAATTTCAAAATTATTTAAAAAATCTTTTCAAAATAAATTTCAAAATTATTTAAAAATCTTTTAAAATCAATTTCAAAATTATTTAAAAATCTTTTCAAAATCAATTTCAAAATTCTTTAAAAAATATTTTCAAAATTCTTTTAAAAATTAATTTCAAAATTATTTAAAAATCTTTTCAAAATTCATTTAAAAATATTTAAAAATTAATTTCAAAATTATTTAAAAATATTTTCAAAATTCTTTTAAAATCTTTAAAACTTAATTTCAAAATTCCTTTAAAAATCTTTTCAAAATTCTTTTAAAATCTTTAAAAATTAATTTCAAAATTATTTAAAAATATTTTCAAAATTCTTTTAAAATCTATAAAACTTAATTTCAAAATTCCTTTAAAAATCTTTTCAAAATTCTTTTAAAAATCTTTTCAAAACCAATTTCAAAATTATTTAAAAATCTTTTCAAAATTATTTAAAAATCTTTTCAAAATTACTTAAAAATATTTTCAAAATTATTTAAAAATCTTTTCAAAATCTTTTCAAAATTATTTAAAAATCTTTTCAAAATCTTTTAAAAATTATTTTAAATTTTTTTCAAAATCAATTTTAAAAATTATTTGAAAATCTTTTCAAAATTATTTAAAAATCTTTTCAAAATTATTTAAAAATCTTTTCAAAATCAATTTTAAAAATTATTTGAAAATCTTTTCAAAATTATTTAAAAATCTTTTCAAAATTATTGAAAAATCTTTTCAAAATAATTTCAAAATCTTTAAAACTTAATTTCAAAATTATTTTAAAATTTATTTGAAAAATCTTTTCAAAATAATTTCAAAATCTTTAAAACTTAATTTCAAATATCTTTTAAAGTTTATTTAAAAATATTTTCAAAATAATTTCAAAATCTTTAAAAATTAATTTCAAAATTCTTTTAAAAATTATTTGAAAAATCTTTTCAAAATCATTTCAAAACTTAATTTCAAAATTATTTTAAAATTTATTTGAAAAATCTTTTCAAAATAATTTCAAAATCTTTAAAACTTAATTTCAAAATTATTTTAAAATTTATTTGAAAAATCTTTTCAAAATAATTTCAAAATCTTTAAAACTTAATTTCAAAATTTTTTTAAAGTTTATTTAAAAATCTTTTCAAAATAATTTCAAAATCTTTAAAAATTAATTTCAAAATTCTTTTAAAAATTATTTGAAAAATCTTTTCAAAATCATTTCAATACTTAATTTCAAAATTCTTTTCAAAATTTATTTAAAAAATCTTTTCAAAATTATTTCAAAATTCTTTTAAAAATTATTTGAAAAATCTTTTCAAAATTAATTTCAAAATTCTTTTAAAAATTATTTGAAAAATCTTTTCAAAATCATTTCAAAATTCGTTTAAAATTTATTTAAAAAATCTTTTCAAAATTCTTTTAAAAATTATTTGAAAAATCTTTTCAAAATCTTTAAAGCTTAATTTCAAAATTCTTTTAAATTTATTTGAAAAATCTTTTCAAAATCTTTAAAGCTTAATTTCAAAATTCTTTTAAATTTATTTGAAAAATCTTTTCAAAATCATTTCAAAACTTAATTTCAAAATTCTTTTAAAATTTATTTGAAAAATCTTTTCAAAATCATTTCAAAACTTAATTTCAAAATTATTTTAAAATTTATTTGAAAAATCCCTTGAAATATTAATTTCAAAATTATTTCAAAACTACTTAAAAAATTATTTGAAAAATCATTTGGAATATCCTCTGAAAAATTAATTTCAAAACCCTTTTCAGAAGTTATTAAATTCTTCGAAATTCTAAACTCAATTAATTTTTAAATCTTCAAAATAATGGTCACTTATTTGGAATTCTAACTGATATTTTCAATGTTGTAAATTAAAGTAAACTCCATCTGTCACTCACTCATATGCTAAACATGCTTGTTAATCTAGAATGACTGAGATGGAAAATTAGGAAAATAATTTTTTAACCTCTCATGCTTGAACTCTTGAACTCAAAAATTTATTAAGGCATTAATTAAGGGGGAGTGATTTTGAGTCGGTTTTAAAATTAGTTTTTCTTTAAAATTTTTAACTTGACCGTAAAATTAAAAACTATTTTTGGCATATCTTCGAAAATTCAAGCTATTTTTAACTTAGCTTTAAAATTAAAATTATTTATGACCTGACTTTTAAATTATAACTCCTCTATAAGCTAAATGTTTTCAAAGCTGAGTACTTAATTAAGTTTTCTCTAACTAAACTTAGTTAAATTATTTTCTAAACTTAGCTACTTGGCAAGATATTTTCTCAACGCAATCATTTTTACGCTGAAAACATAGCTAAGTATTTTCAAATATAGCTAAATATTTTTTTTTTCAAAAACATTTAGCTAAGTACTTTTTAAAGTGTTTAAAACAAAAAAAAAGAAATTTAGTTAAGTATCTCTCAAAGCAATTGTTTTCAAATGCTAAGTTTTGCTGAAAATGCTAAGTATTTTCCAAAGCATTCTCAAAATTTCATCAAAACGATTTTTTTTTTTAAAAAAAAAAACTAAATCTTTTTGAAATCACAAAAATTTGCTAAGTTACTATTTAAAGACAAAATAATTTTATCTCAGCTAAAAGTATCTCTCAAACTAAAGGAAGAATTTTGCTTTCAAAATTATGATTTCACCTATCTAAAAGTCTTACAAGAAAAACTAAGTGTTTATCAAAAGTAAATTAAAAGATTGGAAGATAAGATTGAAAATTATCTTTGAACGTTAAGCTAAGGCCCAGATTTTCTTCACTCTCTTGGGTATTTTGATATATGGCAAAGGGGGAGAGTATGAAGAAATTCAAAGAATATTATAAAATTAAAACAAAAATTTTGTTGTGAATGTGCCTATGCTTTATTTATGCCTGTGCTTATTTATGCGTATCTTTATTGCATTTTTACTTAACTTTGAATTTCGGTTGCCATAATCAAAAAGGGGGAGATTGTTGGTGCAGTAAGCATCCGACGATCGAACCTCAGTTTTGATAATGGCAAAGGGATTCAAAGTTAAGATTCCTTGTTATCTAACGTGGTTAAATAAGGTTTCAGGAAAGTCCTAACTGCGGTTAGGCAAGGGAAAATCCTAAGGGGGGTAACCTTAGGTCCTAGGGGGTGGTAACCCTAGGTGAAGGAAAATCCTAAGGGGGTGGGGGGGCAACCTTAGGTCCTAGGGGCGGTAACCCTAGGTGGAGGAAAACCCTAAGGGGCGGCAACCTTAGGTCCTAGGGGGCGGTAACCCTAGGTGGAGGAAAACCCTAAGGGACGGCAACCTTAGGTCCTAGGGGGCGGTAACCCTAGGTGGAGGAAAACCCTAAGGGGCGGCAACCTTAGGTCCTAGGGGGTGGTAACCCTAGGTGGAGAAAACCCCTAGGGGGCGGTAACCCTAGGTCCTAGGGGGTGGTAATCCTAGGCGGAAAGTCCAGTCGGTCTGGAGGACCGGACTGGCATCAGGTAATCTCTCCTGAGGGGAGTAGGTGAGGACGCGTTCCCCGTAGAGGGAACAGTAGGCGTCGGGTCGACCTAGGGTTTCCGGTTGGAAACCCGAAGTCAGACTCGGACAGTCCGGAGACTGTCTATACTTCTTTTATGATATTTATTGTGCTAACTTTGTGTTGCAGGATAGTGTTTGGGACTAACGCATCTTGCAGGAGCAAAGGAGCAACCTAAAGCCTCGGATGAACAGTGTCCGAGGCGCCTCCATGGAGCTTGGAGGCGCCTCGGGTGCAAAGGCTGAGCTGGCTGCGAAGCACCATTGGAGGCGCCTTGGAGAAGGCAAAAGGCGCCTTGGAAGGCGCCTTGAGAGGGATATAAGGCGCCTTGAATGGATGAAATTCGACCAGGTCAGATTTGATCCACGCGGAAGACCAGGCAGCATGGAGGCGCCTTGAACACCCTTTATAAGGGGGTTTCGACCAACACTTCATAACAACGCATTCTAAGTCTGCTCTCTTCAACGTGCTACTCCGAAAGACGCCCGGAAGTGCTGCCACAAGTCTCCGACGACCCGAAGCTTCAAAATTCTACTCTTGTCGTCGGTATAACTAGTTTTTCCATTTACTTGTACTTCATCTTGTAATCATTTTTATCGAGCTTATAGTTGTTGCCCACCGGAAGCGATCAAGGATCGCGGGCCTTCGAGTAGGAGTCGATCAAGGCTCCGAACGAAGTAAAAATCCTCCTGTCTCTGTGTGCTTGTTTTGTTTTATTCCGCTACTTAATTACTCCGATAATTCTTTCAATTCCGATAATCGAACAAAATAGCCACGAGCGCTATTCACCCCCCCCCCCCTCTAGCGCGGTCTCGATCCAACAGATATTCCGATAGAGATATGGAAGTGTTTAGGGAAACAAGGTATTGAATGACTTACAAAATTATTTAACATGATATTAAAAACGAAAAAATATCTGATCAATGGAGGATAAGTACTCTAGTTCCATTATATAAGAACAAGGGAGACATACAAAATTGTGCAAACTATAGGGGTATTAAACTAATGAGTCATACTATGAAACTTTGAGAAAAAATAATAGAAAAAAGATTAAGGAAGGAGATCACAGTGACAGAAAATCAATTTGGGTTCATGCTTGGAAGGTCGACAATAGAAGCTAACATCTTCTTAGACAATTAATTGAAAAATATCGGGAGCAAAAACAAGATCTACACATGGTATTCATTGACTTAGAAAAAGCTTATGATAGACTCCTAAGAGAAATTATATGGAGAATTTTAGAAAAGAAAGGTGTTAGCGTAACATATATTGAACTAATTACGGATATGTATGAGGATGTAACGACCAGAGTAAAGACTTCAAGCGGGATAACTGAAGCATTTCCAATAAAGATAGGGTTACATCAAGGATCAGCTCTAAATCCCTATCTTTTTACACTAATTATGGATGAACTCACTGCGCACATTCAAGACACAATACCGTTGTGCATGTTATTTGCAGATAATATTATTTTGGTAGATGAAACACGTGAAGGAGTAAATGCTAAACTAGAATCTTGGAGGGAAACATTAGAAGGGAAAAGTTTTAAACTTAGTAGATTAAAAACAGAATATATAGAATTTAAGTTTAGCAATATTATAAGTAATGAAACAATTGTTAAGATAGGAGAAGACGAATTGCCCGGAACCGAGAAAGTTAAATATTTAAGATCATTTTTGCAAAACGATGGAAGGATTGAGAGAGATGTCTTACGTAGAATACAAGCAGGATAAGTGAAATGGAGGGGAGCATCGAGTGTTTTATGTGACCGTAAAGTACCTCTTAAACTTAAAGGTAAGTTCTATAAAACCATAGTTAAACTTGCTATGTTATATGGAGCTAAATGTTGGGCTATGACTTGAGCACATGAGCAGAAGATGAGAGTTGCAGAGATGAGGATGTTAAGGTAGATGTGTAGGCATATGAGGATGGACAAAATAAGAAATGAGAGCATTAGAGAGAAAGTCGGAGTTGCATCTATTGAGGAAAAACTCCGAGATATACGTTTAAGATGATACATACATGTACTTAGACGACTAATAAATGTTTCAGTTAGGCGATGTAAAACTATGATAAATATGCATATCAAATGAGGAAGAAGAAGACCAAAAATGACTTGATTAGCAACAATAAAATAAGATAAAATTTATTAAATATAAATGATGATATAATAATAGATAGAGCTCAATGGCGTAAAAGGATTCATACAGTCGACTCCATCTAATAGAAAAAAATTTGATTGTTGTTATTGTTGATTAATTAATGAATATTTACTTAAAGCAACTACCTGAGTTTTATTCATAAGATTTTTTTTAGGATTTATACTTAATGATAAACTTGAAATAATTGTAAAGTAATTATTTTATGATGTTTATGATTATAAGATTTTATATCTTTTTTTAATATATTATATTATTATAGTGCAAAAGAACCGACTAGAATGATATGAAAATTAATATTGCTATTTGAGTCCAGTTCAAAAACCTTATTAACAAGTTTGATCCCTTACAAACAACAACGCATTCAAGATGTCAACGAGGATGGATCCAACTAACATTGTTTTCTATATTTCTTTGATTGTATGAGAGAATTTAAAAAAAAAAAAAAAAAAAAAAAAAAGAGTAAATCGGTGACTAATACATGTGCTAACTAATTAACTCACATCACATCAATTAGTCGATGCGAATCTATTTTGAGGACGCTGCCCGACAATTTGCTGCAATAGTGCAATTGACAAACAACCTCGTCGTTCGTTGGTTGTCGACCATGAATCACAACCTAATTCCATCTCTCCATCAAGCTGCTTCTATATTTGCCGACCAACCACGAGGAGAACGACGTTCGTTCGTCGTCGTCGTCGTCGTACCATGGCTCAGATCATCAACGGAACCGATCTGGATCAACTCTCCCGCCCCTCCTTCTCCTATGGCTTCTTCTACCACGAAGACCCCCTCCGAGACACCGCCTCCCTCCTCCTCTTGCAATTCATCGTCTCCGTCCTCACCTCCCGCTTCCTCTACTTCCTCCTCCGCCCCCTCCGCCAACCTCGCATCGTCTGCGACATCATGGTATGTGATCGTACGTCTTCTAGCTAGCTAGGTTCAATGTATTGATGATGATGATGATGATGATGATGATTACAGGGTGGTTTGTTTGGGTCTAGTCCCAGGATTCTTATTATCCTTTCGCATCTACGCGTCCCTGCTGCGCGCCGAATGGCGGAATCCTACGAGCCGACTCTGTTCCGGGACGACGTTATATCCTACACGCGCCTCCTGGCCGCCTACGGCGCCATGATCAAGTTCTTCTTGATCGGTGTCAAGATCGATCCCACACTGGCTTGGCGGTCCGGGAAGCGGACCGCCATCCTCGGATTCGGCAGCATGGTCATACCTTTCCTCTTCCTCCTCGCGCTCCAGTTACCTTTCATGAGGCTGGTGAAAATCGACGACGAGGGAAACAGAGTGATCCCCAGCATCGGCGACCCGGATGTCTTCCTTCATTTGGCGGCCACGGTCGCCGCCACCCCGCCTTCGGTGGTCGCTGACGTCCTCGCCGACCTGAGGCTGCTCAACACCGAGCTGGGGCGCTTCGCCGTCGCGACGTCGATGGTGAACGAGATAACTCGGTGGAGCATCTTCGTGGTCTACAGGGTGATCGATACGGCGCACCAGCGTCACAGCTACGTGAAGGCGATACAGGAGGTGGTCGGCATGGGGGCCTTCCTGATCGCGCTGCTTTCGCTGGTGTGGCCGTGGGCGCGGTGGATCGTGCGGCGGACGCCCAAGGGGGGCCGCGTGGCGGAATGGCACATTCTGGTGATGATGCTGGCGGTGCTGACCATCGGCGCGCTGAGCGACGCGCTGGGGCTGGGATTCCTCGACGCCCCCTTGGTCATGGGGCTCCTGGTCCCCGACGGGCCGCCGCTGGGGATGGCGCTGGTGGAGCAGCTGGAGCTCTTCTCCACGGAGCTCCTGCTCCCGCTTTTTTTCCTCACCGTCGGCTACATCACCGCCTTCGACCGCATTAATAATCCCATCATGATGTTGTGGATGCTGCTGTACATTTTATCCGGACACGTCGTGAAGGCCCTCGTCGCCGTCTTCGCCGGCGTCTACTACAGGGCTTCCATACAAAAGGCCGCTCTTCTCGGCCTCATGCTCAACTTCAAAGGCCTGGTGGAGCTCATGGTCTACATCGGAGTCAAGGGCGACCGAGTAAGCTATTTAATTAGATCCCACGCACATAACTTGACGTCGTCCGGATCCTGAGAATTTAACGTTTGGTATGTAGAAATTCAGGCCGCAAGGTTTCGTGACGGCACTGATCTCCATCGTCCTGGTCACCGGCGTCTGCTCGTGGCTGGTGACCACCTTCTACGACCCGCTGGACACGCGGCACAATGTGGGTTACCGGGCGCTGCAGCACCTGAATGCGCAGGAGAAGTTTAGTGCGGTGGCGACGATGCTGAACGAGGACCCAGTGCCGGCGATGCTCGACCTGTTCGAGGCGTCGTGCGCGACGCCGGCGGGGCAGAGCTCATCGTGCATCCACGTGCTGCACCTGGTGGAGTTGAGCGGCCGGGCCAACTCCACCCTCGTCCCCCACAAGAACCGCAAGGGGGAGCTGGTGAATCCCGCCCAGATGGACCGCCTCCACAACGCCTTCCTCAACTACGAGAAGAGGAAGAAGGAGGGCGTCGCCATCCTCCCCTTCACTGCCATCAGTCCCTACACCACCATGCACCAGGACATCTGCTCGCTCGCCATGGACAAGTGCGTCCCCTTCGTCATCGTCCCCTTTCCCAGGTTCGATTCCGGCGCCAGCAGAGAGATCGAAAAGGTCGCTCGAAACATCGTCCCCCAGGTCCTTTCGCAAGCTCCGTGCTCAGTGGGGATCCTAGTCCACCACGCGCTCACCAGCTCGAGGCCGCTCGTGCCGGAGAAATTCCGGTACTCCGTCAAGGTGCTCTTCTGGGGCGGTAACGACGACAGGGAAGCACTGTCGTACGCGGCGCGGATGGCACGCCACCCCGGCGTGCGCATGTCGGTCGCGCGGTTCCAGCAGCAGGCGAAGATAGCGGAGGACGAACTGTCATGGGACGACGTCATCTTTAAGGAGTTCGTCAGGGGGGTAGCCGGGAACGAGCGGGTGACGGTGGAGGAGTTGGCGGCGAGGGACATCAACGAGACGATGGCGGGGATCAAGTCGATCGAGAGCGAGTGCGACCTGGTGATGGTGGGGCGGGAGCAGTGCGCCGGGTCGATGCTGGGGGAAGCGCTGGGCAAGTGGGTGGAGTTGCCGGAGCTGGGGGTGGTGGGGGACATGCTCGCCTCCAACGATTTCGCCAAGTTCTCTTTCTCCGTTCTCGTGGTTCAGCAGCATAGCTAGCTGAGGAACTTGTGTGCTCAAATTTGCGCCGATTATCAACAACATAAAATCTTCTGCAGAATTCGTGCTCCGCTGGATGCCCGTCGAACTAGTTACAGCAAAGAAATACTGTCAAATCACTACCGCAGAGAGAGGTGCTGCACTCACCGCTGTAGGTTCTCATCTTCTCGAATCAGTTTGCACAGTGTGTACTGCAAAAGATGAGAGACACATGATAAATAAGATAATGATCCGAGCATTATAGTGGATGAAATAATCCACTTAACTGTAAATCAGATAATAATCGAAGGATCGGTGGTGAATACCTTGTAGGCCTTGAAGCTTGATGATTTGCCTTGGGAACCCATTCTAAGAATTCAGTGACTGACTGCACATTGTTATAATGAATGAATAGAGCGGTAGGGAAAGATAGTGAATCATCAACAGGAATAGACAGATTGATAAAAAAAAAATACATGCTTCGCCATGATGAAATGTTTGTTTCTATAATGTTACATGCCAACTACAATTAATTACAAAATTACAGGGTGGCAACTCAAAACACCATAAGAATCAACAATTTGTATCTTAAATAAAAAAAATGGTGTAATGCATGAAATGGAATGAAATTTTAATGATCCTCTACTTGCTGCAAATTGGAATGCTAGTTGTCATACTTCTTTGGTTGGCGCCAATGAAGGATTCTTCTTGTCAGAGAGCTGATGAATGAGGATTTGGGAAGCGGCTGCCTTTTTCCATTTAGATGCTTCCATGCAAGATCAGTGTACATAGGTTGATTTACCAAGGGTCTTTCAATCTGGATTATAGTTTAAGAAGAACAAAAGTTTGTCAGGTCCAAAATCCATATACATGTGTACGATAATCTGAAATAGCGAAACTACCACTGGCCTTGCGGAAATTACAAATTGCTTCACATGATTAAGACATGCTAGATCTTGTGATTAAGACAAACTCATACTAATAAGCAGTCGTTAATTCTCTAAACTGCGACTTCTCAAAGTGCTAATAAGTGGATGTTCTACAACATTTCTTAGTTCATATTGTGATTTCATGGTCCTGAAATCAAGGTTTGTATGCAAAAAGTCAAAACAATATAATGTACTCCAATGACGTGTCAATTTTCATCACCCAGCATCATTGTATTACTCGCAATATAAAATTCAATTTGATATGTGACTTGGAATGTTAACAAAAATGATTTAACTTCGAATACAAATAAGGGTCCACATAAATAATTTGTAAAATCAGCACTCCAAAGTTCAAATGTCACCAATATCCATAAAAAGTGAACTCAACAAACATGTTCGCTGTTCCATGATCCATCCAAGGTTTGATTGACTGGGTATTAAGTTAGAAGACAAGTTTATACATTTTCTGTTGAAAGCTAGCGCCCAAGTTTCAACAGTCAGCTTAGTTTGCTAGATTCTAGACCAAGTTCTACCTTCCATGAGTGCCCCTCTTATAATATGATTTGTTCCAAATACCAATACCCTATCCCCCTTTCGTTCATGGTATCACTCATGTCTCTGATTCTGTAACTGCAATCATGAATTAAATAACCATTGCTCCATTAGATGGAGCTATATATTTTGCATTCAGTTGGGAAAGTTAATGTGCCCAAGTGAGAGATGAATAAGAGTTTGGAGCTCTGGGCAACTGAAACTATGATAATCGAAATCCACCCAAATTTAATATTGGATTTGGTTAAGACAAAACAATAAATAATTGATTATCATTTTGAATTACTTGCTCCAAAGAATGACAAATTCCAATTTAATTAGTATGCATTTGTACTTAGGTTCTATATATACACATATACATTATGTAGGAATATTATATATATATATACACACACAACTATTTTTAGATTTACTACAGAGTTTTAAACTGAAGTGAATTGAAGTTTTGTTTTTTCATCATAAACTGAAACCTAAGTGATAAATTGAATTTTTGGATTGGTTTTATCAGAGTCCCTTAGATTAGATAAGAGAACTGACCCATAACTTACAACATCCAACCACTTGCCTAAAATGCTTAAACACAAGTATATAGTATCTCTCTCATCTAAACTCCTTTATTAACCCATAACTCACCATAAAAGATAGCCCCATGCATGAAGCTCCTGTCAATCAATGTGGGTCCCGAGGACGGGTCTATTATACGCAATCTTACTTTGCATTGCAAAGGGCTATTTCCACTCTGCATTGCAAGAGGCTTCCATGATTTGAACCCGTGGCCATCAGGTCACACGGTAGCAACTTTATCATTACGCTAAGGTTCCTCTTCTAACCCACAACTCACCATGTGGGACAAAATTGAGTGCCACAGGTTTGGTTCAATCCTATTTGACCTTTCAGTTCGAATGCACATCCCCTATAAATTGTGTTTTGCAAATGACAAATACACTAAGGATCATCAATTTGGAATATCTTTGGTTGATTGTAGTGTCCAGTATAGCTTTCAATTACAAAATAAGAGAAGTACCAAGAATTGGGCAAGAATCGATAACTAACAGTCCAGTCTGTAACTCCAACTACCAAACTGCTACAGGAGATCAATGAAATCTATGGCATGCCTTACACCTATCAGGACTGTTTGCTTAAGACCAAATAGTAGTTGTGTTCATGCATCTTATGATATTATTTTCCTGCAAATCATGGAACATTATCTTCAAATTAAATCCCCTCCCAACCTCCAAGCAATCGAAACACACACACACAGAGACACCACTTCATATTTATTTCTCTTCCACACATTCACCACATATGATGATACTGCTTGACTGCCTTTAAGACATAAAGCATTTGGTATGTGCAGGGTAAACTGATCATATTTCCCATGATTTGTCAACTACCTTTTTTAGAGACCTTGTTAAGAATTGCATAAATAGTAGCTCTAAAACTGGGAAAAAAATCAGTTGTAAGTTGTAGCCTTGTCAAAATTAAAACAAGGTTAAATAGACATTAGTTTACCTTTCTTATTTTCCCATTCTTCAAGTGGTACCGAACACCAGACCAATTTATATACTGCGAGAAATGTGATCGGAATGCTGAAATGGGGTACAGGAAGTTGTCCACAACCATGGCAACAAACACCTGATCAGCAGTATAAAACAAACCCAAGTTATTCATATCTTCATACTTCTGGCCTTAGTTATTCTCATAGGTATGAACACTAACCACACTTAAGATGACTAAATGAAATAGAAGAAAACTCACCAAACCCCAGTTATAAGAACCAAGTGAGACAGTTGGTGCTTCTGGAGACAGCATGTTGCACAGCTGAATTTCCACCTTAGTCAAGTTCCACATTGAAAGGAGTTCTATCACAGTAGAAACAAGCAAGCAGGTAGCGAGCAAAGAGCCTGCAGAACATCAGAATCAGAAATTTAGTTCTACAGGTAGCAGCTTAGACTACGCCCTACTTTCAAAGGGGATAATTAGCTCACCACAAGATGAGGCAGATGCTTCGAAGATAGAACCGTTATATGGTGCTCTTATCGCTGTCAGAAGATGTATCAGTGCCATAAAATATGGCCATGCAAATCCCCATGACAAATAACAATGTGTAGAAAACAAAGCCCGGTTCATCAACCAGTTAACCCTCGATATGTAGGATTCAAGAACAAAAGTTTGCTTCCTTAGGTAATTCCAGTATCTACATGAATATAACATGAAAAATGAAAAGAAAAAAAACATTGTGAAAATGTTTACTAAAATGAACCCCCAGACCTTGAGAAGCTAAGGTCACTTGCAAGAGGGTGAGGAAAGACTGCAACTGGTGGTGACCAGATAAGTCTCTTATATTGACCTACAAAAACATTTATTATAATCTTATTTCACCAATTCAGACACTACGTGTCCATGGTAAGAAATAGCATAAGAATAACAGAAAGTAGAAACATATCTAGTATGTATACTGTCAAAATGTTTGATCCTTGGTTTCTGAAAGAATAAACAAAGAAACACAATTTGGAAAGTAAAAGCCATCTTGAAGAGACAATTATAACAAAATTCGGTCGTTCCAACTCAATCACTTAATTGAATTTGTACCTCATCTGTGACAACACGGACCCACTGAAAATTATTACAAAACACAAATGGACTTCTCCAACAATTCTTATGGTTTTATATGATAACAAGAATTGAATCAATTTGGTAAACATTCAGACTTACAGATGAATTGTATTTAGTCAAGTACTCTTTTAGAAAGCTTTGCCATAAGAACACTGAGATGCATATTGTTTTTGAGAATTTCCACATAACTTACTATCTAAAACTAGAGACAATTTTCACAATTGCACATGAAATTTTCATTGTAGACACATAATATAAAGTCCACAGTATATTGACAACTGACAAGAAGATTGATATAAATAAATAAATGAGTATATATGCATGTGACTTAAATATGAATTGTATTTAATCACGTACTCTTTTACATAGATTAATCAAGTCCATAATACACTTGCCAAGTAGATTGATACAAATAAATAAATATGTGTGTGACTTACATGTAAATTGTATTTAATCAAGTACTCTTTTACATAGCTTTGCTATGAGAACACTGAGATGCATATTGTTTCAGAGAAGTATTTCCACACAATTTACTGTTTAAGACTAGAGATAATCTTCACTTTTGAACACAAAATTTTCAATGTAGACACATAATACAAAGTCCAATTACACTTACAAGCAGATTGGTATAAAAAAAACATGTGTGTGCATTTACAAGATTATTCCAATCCAAGATATGTAATTCCACATCATCCAGACACTTGCCATAGACCCAGAACCGTAAATGGGTCAATGGGCTAGTTACCTGTTGACCCGGTTTGATGATAGGAACCATAACCAACCCATCTCTAGACGGACCGATTACGGTTCCAGCCCAAACTTAACCGTGAACCAGCAGTTTGAACTGCCAGCTCAGACAAGTTTTTTTTTAAAGATCATTTGAGGTGCTATTTTTAATGGTCTAAATTATTTGATCGGATTATAAAATTATAGTTTAACATAAGAATTAGACGGTAATGCAGCTGAAACATATAGTTGGTAGTAGTAACAATTTAAAACTCACGAAAGCTCAACTTTTATTTCGAGAATGGATGAAACATCCACAAGGATCCTTAAGTTTCAGACACGAACTTAGAATTATTTGATAGACTTCTTTTGATTTTAGTGAAATAGATAGCAAGCCGATTTTGATAGTTTATGATAGTGGTCACATAAGACCCAAAGTTATCCCATCCTCTCTATCATAAAAAAGAAGATTCTAGCTTAACTGGTGTCAGTCTTTACTATGGAACAAATATTTAGTTTGGAGGTAGTAATATCTTGGATGAAAAATCTACTTTGGATCCTGACTCTGTGGAAGAGCAGACTACTTGATGATTGGACGAGAACTACAAAAAAAAATGCAACTTTCATAAAACAAGGTAGAAAATTTTGATATCGAAGGAACTACCACTACAGAATGAGAAATGAAAGTGAGTAAACATCACTTCCTAAGGTAATAAGAGTATACCTTAGAGTAAAAAGGTAAGTGAATTATATGTGTTTTGATTCTCCTATATTCTAAGGGGATACGTCGAGAGCTTAAATAAGTTCAAGTCCTTTTTTAATTTTTCTAAGTTTATAAATTTTTAAAATATTTTTTTTAAATATCAATAATGACCTTAAATCCTCACAAACCATAAATTCAACCATAACTGACGTTTCTAAATTGTGAACCATAACCACCTTTCAGTCATGTTGAAGTTGGGATACTCCACGCTCATAAGTGTCGCATGGACAAGTGTGGTGGTCCAATGTATATCAATATTTTTTTCCTAACAACACAATTTTTGGGTTGAGTGGATAGCCAATCAAGTTTTAACAAACTTTCATATTTTACACTATTAGTAATTAACACAAATATTATTTTCAATAATATCTCAAATATTTATCTTGAATATATTTGCTAAGTTGATCTAGTACAAAATTTAAAAAAGAAAAATTCATGTGGATGAGATCAAAGTTTCAAAATCTCGGGCAATGCTGGTATTTTGGTCTTTGATTGGGACCATACTGCTTCGATATCGTGCTGGCATTTGATATATGGTGTTGGTGGTGAATTGAGGTGAAAGGAGAAAAGAAATGAAGAAGAAAAAGATGAGGCTATATAATTAAATTCAATGTTTGTTATTCATTTGCAATGCTGTGATTTTGATATTATCTTATATAGAGACAAATTATAAAAAAATAATAATAATAGCATTATCTCAATTTTAGCATGCCAAGGGGTGTTGAGTGTTGACATAAATGATGCTTGTCAACATGAGTTACATGACACAGGATTCTTAGTGTCAAGTAGTATTGAGTTTTGGTAATCTATCATTTCGCCTAAAACATAGTACGAGATTTCAAACCATAGACCAAACCCACCATTGATGTAAATATAAAAATTACAACAATTATAATTATAGTACAACTATTTGATAACCTTTCAATAATTTTAATACTCATAATCATACATGTTATTTATAATATCAATATAATTATTGATATTTATTCCTATTCTATAACTCGCCACAATAATCTAGGGACTCTATCATAATTTTTTAAGTAAGCCAAAGACATAAAATCCTTCTTTTTTATTAGATGAAATAAAAATCCTTCCTTTTTTATTAGCCATATAATTGTACTTTTTTATTAAATGTATTTCTGAGTTATCTTAACCAACATAACTCAAAATAAAAATGAAATTTCAATTCATGTGTTAGGATAACTTGGTATTGTAGGGTATTATTTATACTATTTAGTGAGTTGATTAGTACAGAATGGTTTGGATACTGCAAATCCAATTAAAATGCATTATTGTCTTATATAAATACAATCTAATGATTCAATTCATGCAAAGAATAATATAAATCAACAACTTTTTTCTTCTAAATTCCTCCAGCTACAGATCTCATTGGCCCCTAAACATTTGAATGAAAAATGAAATTGCAATTATTGAGTTTTATACCTTGTTTACTTGGAAGTGTTAAAAAAAACTAGAGAAAATTTTTCACGGATGAAAATTCACCTGTTTATTTTATCAAAAATTTAGGGGGAAGGAAAATATTATCAATCAGCAGGTGATTTTGAAGGCAAAATCTCTGCCAAATAGGATAGAAAGCAGAGAATGGGAAAGGATCAAAAACAAAATTACATAAATCTTCTTCTTCCATAACAAAATTACCACATTATATACCTCTCTTCCTAGGCTTATCATCTACTTTTTCTTTTTGTCTTCTTCTCCTCTTGTCAACCAAACTGCAACTTCCGGTAGTAGCCGTTCCAACCGTCGAGCATCTTCTTCATCACCTTCATCATCAGGCTGCAGGTTGAGGTCAATAGAGGAAGAGTGGAAAGGAGCCAATATTATCTTTTTGGCCGGGAGGCGGCTGTAAAGCAGGCTAATCTCTTTTTCGTAGAGAAGGATTGGAGGAACTAAGGGCTATGGGAGGAGTGGGAGAGGTCTTCTTGGTGGTGGAGAAGCTTGTATCTATTAGATGGTGGTAACTCCATGATTCAGAGTAAAGAGAAGGAAAGATTGTGAATCAAAGGGTGGAGAGATGGAAGGAAAGGGAGAAGAAAAAAAAAATTAGTTTTCTTTCCTTTGTTCTGGATAGGGTATTTTGGACAATGAACACTTTAGTTTTCTTTGTTCTGGATAACAATTTAATGAATTGATCTTACTCACTTCCTCAATTTAGGTAAGCAAGTACGGCAGATAAAAGGATTCCTTTCCCTTTGACCTCCTATTCCATGCCCCTAGGTTTGCTCCATCCATCCATCCATCCATCCATCACCCACTCCTCCGAGTAAACAAAGCATTAAATATCATGACCATAAGTTTGGTTTTAATGCTCAGTGACAATGCCAAATTTGCCATTATAAACAGTTGGAATGTTGATAAGGTTTTACAAAGCTTAGCATTCCAAACACAACAAGAAAGCTTCTGATACCTCAATTCTTCCACATTGGGTATTTTTAAGTTTTAACAAGTATTTAAACGTTGATTCTACTCTCCAATAGCTAACAAGACTTGTATGACAATTGTTTGATCCTCAGTATCTTGTACCCTGAAACTATCTTTGGAGAAGAAAGTAAATCTGAGACTAGTTTGTATGCTTCAAAGAACCAAAAAAAATATGTATTAATTGAACAGGCACAACAAATGATAATTATCCAGACCATATTTCTGCACTAATCAGTATACAGTGAAGATATATGGTACTCAGACTCAGGTACTAGTATTCAATACAAGTATAGATTCAAGTGTCAGACATGTCATTTTTAAAGTGTCGAGTTGGCCCACAAGGACTAGATGGAAAAAAAAAGTCCAAATTCACGATAAGGATAAGGGAAACGAGCTAAAATAAATCTATGAACCAAATCTATTTGATAATTAATCACCACAGGTTAATAGATGATACAGTTAATATATTCATATAACTTAAAGTTAACAGATTAGCTTAATTAACATAAGTTAAAGAATTAATTTAAATAAAACATAATTAAGTTATAGCATACATAAGTTATATCTCATATACTGTCATTCAAAGTTATATGATACATAATTTATAAGTATAAACCTAATTTTAGCCTAACCCATCGCCCACACCATGCTGCACAATGCGAGCCCCATTCATCTGTCTCCCTGCACAACACTCCCCTCCCTAAGTGAGGCTGACTAAGACACAAGCCTTCCCACATGGCACAAGCTGCCTGTGATGCCTAGATGAGTTGCCAGCCAAGGCTCTCTCTCTCCTTGCACAATGTGAGATGCCTACAAGGAGGTACATCCTCATCCCCCTCTTCTTCTCTCACTTTTTGTTTCTTCTTCCTCATACGAGTTTAGCTCAGACCCACTTTCCATACCCATAATCATGTCGTGTTGTCGTGTTGGCTAGATACAAGATGGAGGAATAACCGGAGGGAGGAATAAAGATAGAACAAATGATTTAATCTGCAAAGTGGTTTGTTGTATTAAGAAGTAGCATTTAGCAGTTGCAAATTCTAACTAGATCTCGGTTAGCTTGAGAAAAGCAATCTAGTTGAAACAAACAGGTCTTTAAGTTACCAACATGACAAATATCTACTATTTTATGACTGCGCATTCAAATGTTTAACTTGACAAAAATCCACTTATTTGCCATATGGTAACTTGATAGGAACAAGTATGCGTTAACTTTTTAATGGTGGGTATCTTACACATTGTTTTCTAAAACTAACTATACATGATTGTTAATTATAATCAAAACACTCAAATATGTAATACAAACTAGCATTCTCATGATGTGAAGATATTATAATTACGAGACACAAGCCAGTATAAGTTCATTGAATATATAATAAATGAAAATCATGCAGCAACTTCGTTCACAGACTAGGACCATAAAATAAACATTTAAACAGAAAAATGTGCAACATTACCAGCAATAGCTGCAAGTGTCATGTCATCTGAGTATCCACCATCTCGAAGACCGCTAACAATTCCATACAAGTCTTTCCTAAAATCTTCAGCATGCATCTAAGAATTAAAGGCCATGTATAATGCTTGCATTTCAAAGTATATAATGATTCCATGAAGATATAACTGACATAAGATGATTCCTTTACCATCATGCAGCCTCCCCATAAAAAGAAAGTTTTCCCACCAGTTGCAAATCCCATAGAGCAAGGCTAAATAACATTAAACAAAAAAGAAATAAGAAAATGTAATCTTGAAATTAGCAGAAAACAGATGGCTAAAGCTAAACTTCTACCAACTATCGTTAATGTTGGTGTGTTTGTGGATTACTGTTAAAATACAATCACGTCCATAAGGAATGAATGAAAAGAATTAGTTTCAATGCATTTAGAGAACAAATCAGCTTATGAACTTGATAAGAGTCAAACCCATGAGATGATCAGCAAAATACAATTTTCAGGCATCTCGAAGAGTTCTCCTCGAGCCAAGAACAATCAAATATACTCAGTATTCTGTGATCCTCCAATTCCTCACCCTTCCAGTCCCCAAACTCACCCACCAAATATTTTTTCAATTTGAATTCTAACAGTACAGATTTTACAGGAGAAGTTTGTGAAGTACCACACAAGCAACATGGTTAAAGGAGTACCCTATAAAGAGTAACTAACTGATAACATGATCTAACAGTTCCCAAGAGCATAGCTTTTGATAGTATCCATCTTGTTACTTCAAGCAGACCTGAGATCTCTCGGCAGTGTTGTAAATGGTGGTAGGTGATGGTGGTGCGGTAATGACCACCTACCGCCTCAGCCGCCTAGACGGTGCCTAGGCGGTTGAATTTTTTTTTTTACTTTTTTTATACATAATTAAATAATATACTAAAGGATAAAAAATTAAATAAAGGATAACAATTTTTTTAAAAAAAATACTATAAAATATATTAACTAAAAATAAAAAAGTATATCTAAATATTTTTTAAAAAAATAAATAATAATAATAATCTTATATATATATATATATATATATATATATATATATATATATATATATATTAAATTAATAGGATAATTTCATTGAGCTTTAGTTAAGCCTTTTTAAATTATCTCAATCATGATTAAAATTCTTAATCTAAAACTTGATTAAATCCCAAGTTAAAAAAAAAACAGTGGCAGTGAATAAAAGCTTCATTCCCTAGAGATTCCTCAGTAGAGATAGGACTCATTCTTGGGTTGTATCTGTCATGTGGGATTCTAGTTGGGTGCTTTGATCAGCAAGGAACAATAGAGAGAGTGATTTGTCGTGTGCTTTGTTACCTTTGAGTAGGCCATATTCCTAATATGGCTATATGATGTATGTGGGTTTATGATTGTGTTGCATATGTGCAACCAATACAGGGACTAAAGAATTGGAGAAGAAATTCTTCATCTCGAGACAGGAAGAGAGAGGTAGGACAAGTTGTGTCTTATGTATGCTACATTTTGTGTTAAGTTGACATGGATCAGGAACTAAAGTTGAAGGTTAGATCTTGGCCTTGAGAAAGTTGTGCAGTGATGCGGCTGAAACCCTAATGTGACAGGGAACCTCAGTTTGCTTATTGCCTTTCTTGCTTGTGTTAGTTCATATAAATCTTTTTATCCTTTTTAAGAATTCTTTGGCCTGATTAAATACACCTATCATGCTTATGTTAGCATGTGATTAAATATTTTATGGATAAATTTTTAGATTCATTATATGCTCTCATTCTGACAATATCTACACGTATTGACATAATAATAAGATATACATGCATTGGCATAGCGATTAATTAATTGTTAGAATATATCCGTGTTGTAAATGACGGTAAGCGGTGGCGAGCGGTAGTGACCCTCTACCGTCTCAACCGCCTAGGTGGTTGAATTTTTTTTACTATAAAAAAAACTTATTCTAAATATTATATATATATATATATATATATATAGGGTAATTTACTAGGCTTTAATTAAATCTATTTAAATTATCTCAATCATAGCTGGAAGTTAATTAAAATGATTAATCAATTATCCCTAAGTTAAAAAAAGAAAAACCTAACTTCTATTTTGCGTTTCGGCTTCAGCTCGAGTCGCGCGACGCGTCCGGGCTCAAGCAACGCGTCCTAGCTTGTTGCCAGGCTCAAGCGACATGTTTGAGCTCGCACAATAGGTTCGAACTCGTCGACGGACCCAAGCGACGCGTTAGGATGCGTCGCGGCGCGCCGACGCCTCGCGTCGTGCCAGCTCGAAACGACTGTATTTGTGTGATTTCAATCCAAAATATATAAAAGTCTAACCTAATGACGGTGATGGCGACGCCGGGAGGTGGCGGTAGCAATGGTTCAAGACGGAAGGAGGTGAGTTTAACCTACATTGACTTTGACTGCCTAAAACGACGCCTTTGACAAAAGCGGTGCAGTTGATGCCCACCACGTGCCTAGGCAGCCGACTTAGCCACTATTTAGAACATTGGAATATATTTGTAATGCATTGCGTGAGATAAGTTAGTGCATAGTGACATGCATCTGTAAACTTAAGATGGTTGTGTCTGATCAGCTTCTAAGGGATTGCAGATAACTCTAACAAGAGATATATTTTGTACAACAACAATGTCTTTTCAAACTCTAGCAATAGATCACATATCTTAGAGATATGTTTTTCTGTGACTGTTATGCCATTTTGGTTTTAACAAAAGATCACAATATATCTAGAGTACCCTTGCTATGAGTAGTATTGTACCGCTATAGTTAGAGTTGTGGCATTATTGAGTTTGGTGCATTGCATGCATTTTCCATATTTGTTGATTTTTCATTATCATATGCTTTCATTTCATATTTGAGGCTCTCCTACTAGGCATATTTTCAAGCTGACTGCTCTGCACTTGCTCTAGATCATCCTGAGACAAATAGAAGAGGACAAGTCAACTCATTAGGCGTGCTTAGTGTTGCTTAGAGATTGGAGTTGACGATTTGTAATACATTTTTGGCTTTCTGTAGATTTGTTTTACATTTCCCTATTTCTTATTAATATTTATGAGATATATTTTGTTCTAAACATTTTTTAGTATTCCTTCATACTTCAAGTCTGAATGCATGGTCAGGAAGTTTTAAAAATAATAATTAACTAGATAGTTGACCCGCACTATGCGAGTTGTGTGTTTTTAAAATTTAGTTATACTTTAAAGTTTAAACAATTAGGAAGTTAGATCAATTAAGTCAAATGTCATGTTATAATATTATTATTGATAATAGGCACATTTGATTTCCCACCGTTTCCAATACCCAATGTTTAAAATATAACTAATGAATTATGACAACTTTATTAACCCTCCCAAAAAAAATTTAAGAACAATATCTACATTTGGGTTCATGCCTGGAAGGTCGACAATAGAAACTATACATTTTCTTAGACAATTAATTGAAAAATATCGGGAGCAAAAATAAAATTTACACATGATATTACTTAGAAAAACTTATAATAGAGTCCCAAGAAAAATTATATGGAGAATTCTAGAAAAGAGAGGTGTTAACGTAACATATATTGAACTAAGGATATGTACGAGGATGTAACGACCAGAGTAAAGACTTCAGGCGAAGTAACTAAAGCATTTTCAATAAAAATAGAGTTACATCAAGGTTCAGCTCTACGTACCCATCTTTTTACACTAATTATGGACGAACTATTGCACACATTCAAAACGCAGTACTGTGATGTATGTTATTTGCAGATGATATTGTTTTGATAGATGAGACACGTGAAGCGGTAAATGCTAAACTAGAATCTTGACAGGAAACACTAGAAGAGAAAGCTTTGAGGCTTAATAGAATAAAGACATAATATATGAAATTTAAGTTTAGCAATATTAAACGTAATGAGATAATTGTTAAGATAGAATATGACGAATTGCTCGAAACCGAGAGTTTTAATTATTTAGGATCATTTTTGCAAAATGATAGAGGGATTGAGAGAGATGTCTTACATAAAATACAAGCAGGATGGTTGAAATGGAGAAGAGCATAGAGTTTTTATGTGATCGTAAAGTACCTCTAAAACTTAAAGGAAAGTTCTACAAAATTGGAGTTGAATATTGGGTTATGACTCGAGTACATTAGTGGAAGATGAGAGTTGTAGAGATGAGAATGCTAAGATGGATGTGTGAACATACGAGGATTGAAAAAATAAGAAATGAAAGCATTAGAGAAAAAGTTAGAGTTGCATCTATTAAAAAAAACTCTAAGAGACACATTTAAGATGGTGCGGGTATGAACTTAGACGACCAATAAATGCTCCAGTTAGGAGATGTTAAACTATAACAAACGCGTATATTAAATGAAGAAGTGGAAGATCAAAAAAGACTTGGTTAGCAACAATAAAATAAAATAAAATTTATTTAATTATAGATGATGATATAGTAGGAGATAAGCTCAATAACATAAAAGGATCCATAGAGCCGACCCCACCTAGTAAGATAAGGCTTGGTTGTTGTTGTATTGATACAAAAATAAACAATATACAAAGGCATCTATTATAACACTTGTGAAATTCTAAAAAAAATCAAAACTAAAGCAGTTAAAATCTTATATATCATGTTAAAATCATAAATTAATCATATAAATCTTTTTAAAAAATGAATTTTAAATTATAATATAAATTATAATTGATTTTGATATAGTTTTATTTCTAACTTCACAAAATAAAATATTACTGTTAGAATATTGTAAACATAATAACTAGGGGCATTATTGTAATTATGTTGTATATCCTTCTCTATATAAGTCAATAACTCCGTGATGTCTAATACATGGTTTTCTCTTAACATGGTATCAAAGTCAAACCTTAATTTTTCCGCCGCCGCCACCAATTCCTGCCGCCATTAGTCACGCTTGGATAGGAGAAAATCTCTCACGATCCCTCTTCTCCCTCTCGCGTCGCCCGCTTCCTCCGTGGTGGCCGTTGACGCCAACGCCGGCCTCCGCAATCAAGATTTGCTCCTCGGCCTCAATAAAGCCGCTCCCTCTCACGTCACCCACAAGCACAAGCCGCCGCCTCCATTCCTTGCGTCGCTGCTTCTCCCTCGTGTGTCGCCTGCTTCTCCCTCTCGTGTCGCCCGCGAGCTCAAGCCGTAGCCTCCATTCCTTGCGCGCCAACAGAGGCGTCTCTTTCTCGATCGCGAGCACAAGCTGCTCTTCCTTCTGCGTGGAATATCCTTGTGTCGTAGCATCCTTGTGCCGCAGCAAACCCTAAATTTTCCAACATCGTCACAGCAAACCCTAAATTTTCCAGCACCGCAGCAAACCCTTAATTCTCTTGCAGTCCGACGACGGAGAGAAACTTCATGCCTGTCTCCGAGGTGTTGCAACGTCGCCGAAGAGTCGAGCTGCTGCCCTCTTTCACCGAGCTAATCAACGACTACCTCCAGCACTCCAAAGCCGGATATTTCCATCTTTACCAACCACATCACTACACCACTCTCCTCCGAGCAGTTGGATGATAAGAACTACTCCTCTTGGGCCTCTCACATTGAGTTTTGGCTTATTGGACAAGGTTATGAGACACATCTCTCTCAAACCGAAAAGGATGTCCAAGTCGTCGATCGTCCTATGTGGAAAAAGGTTGACGCCCAGTTGTGTTGCATTATCCGAGCCACCATCCATCCATCTCATAAGGATGTCTTCCGCACTCACAAAACCTGTAAAGATGTTTGGACATAGGCTCAACAACTCTTTACAAACACCTATCGGCGACTCTATCAAGTTTGTGAAGATCTCATGACCATCCAATGCCCATCAAATTAAGGATTCAATGTCAACTTATCTGGGTTCGGTCTCTATCCTTCTTTGTGACTTCAATGAACTACTTCCACCTGCGGCCACTCCTGTTGTAAAGCTTGAAAATCGAAAGAAGTTTTTTATGTCTCTGGCTTTATATGGTCTGCCCTCAGATTATTCTCATGTTCGTGATCAGATCTTAGGCAGCCCCACAATGGCTACCATAGACAGTACTTGGGCGACTCTCCTCCATGTCCCTGCCAAAGTCTTGACGTTGCCTCCTTCCGTTCCTAGTGACTCGTCAGCTTTGGTCTCTCGAAACAACAACAGACCTCCACCTCGTAAGGGTGGCAAAGGACGTCCTTGGTGTGATCGCTTCCACCGACCAGGACACACGATTGATAAGTATTGGAGTCTACATGGTCGACCTCCTCGCGCTACTCAAATCGTTCAAAGTTCTGTCGCTTATTCGGCTTCCGCTGCGCAACCGCCACCGGATCCGACCCCACAACCTTCCTATAATGACTTTCTGAAATCGTTTGAGGATCGTCAGGCTTCTGATTCCACTGCTGTTGTTGCACATGCTGGTAATTCCTTTGCTGGCATATCTCGCTCTTCAGGTCCTTGGGTTCTTGATTTTGGGTCACTGATCATATCATTGGTAATAAATCCCTATTTTCTTCTCTCACTACTTCTGGTTGATTACCAATTGTCACCATGGCCAATGGTTCCTAAACTGAGTCCAAAGGTATTGGTATTGTTCATCCTTCTCCATCTCTTTCCATTCATAATGTTCTTTATGTTCCCGAAGCTCCCTTTAATCTATTGTCAATAAGTCAACTTACTCGGTTTCTTGATTGTGTTATTTCTTTTACTAAAATGTCTGTTTCCTTACAGGACCGGAGTACGGGGAGGATGATTGACTTCGGATGTGAGTCCCATGGACTTTATCGGCTTCAACAACCCTCTCTTGTTGGTTCGGCGGTGGCATCTCCACTTCTTATTCATGCTTAGTTGGGCATCCAGGTCTTGATAAGTTGAAACAATTACATCCTAGTCTTTCTCACTTGAAGTCTTTGTCTTGTGAGTCGTGTCAGTTAGGTAAGCATGTTCGTAGTTCTTTTCTCCTTGCACTGTGAGTCGGGCTACGTCCCCCTTTGCTTTGGTTCTTTCTGATGTTTGGGGTCCGAGTCGTATTTCTTCTACATTGGGATCACGATATTTTGTTACTTTTATAGACGATTTTCCTGTTGTACATGGTTATATCTGATGAAGGAACGTTCAGAATTGTTTTCTATTTTTCAATCTTTTTTTCATGAAATCAAAACTCAATTTGGTATTTCTCTTCGAACTTTGCAAAGTGATAATGCACGCAAGTATCTTTCTACTCAGTTACGTTCCTTCTTGGCATCTCATGGTGTACTACATCGCACGTCTTGCCCTCATACCCCTCAACAGAATAGGGTTGCAGAATGCAAGAATCATCATCTCCTTGAGACCACTCGAACTCTTCTTCTCCATTCTCATGTCCCTCATCAATTTTAGGGTGATGTCGTACTTACTGCGTGTTATCTCATCAATCGTATGTCTTCCTCCACTCTCCAGGGTAAAATATCTCATCATATCCTCTACCCTCATCATCCCCTTCATCATTTACCACCTCGGGTCTTTGGTTTTATATGTTTTGCTCATGATCTTGATCCTAGCATTGATAAACTCTCTCCCCGGTCTCATAAGTGTGTTTTCCTTGGGTACCCACGGTCTCAGAAAGGGTACAAGTGTTATTCCCCTACTCTTCGTCAGTACTTCAACTCTGCTGATGTTACATTCTTTGATTCGGCTTCATTTTTTGAGCCTCCCGCTTCTCAGTCCAAGGTTTCTCCCTCTCCACCTGCACCAGTGACTATCTTTTATCCTCCGGAGGTGCCTCTATCATCCCTAGCCTCGTCTCCTCCTTTGTAGGTTTATTAGCGTTGTCCTCGTCATGCTTTGCCGCCGACCAACCCTGACACTGCCGTGGACACATCTTTGAAGCCAAGTTCTTCCCCGTTTCCTCTGGTCCCGTCTCCTGACTCTGATATTCCTATTGCACTTCGAAAGAGTATGTGTTCCACTCGTAATCCTTCTCCTCACTATGTTTCTTTGAGTTATCATTGTCTTTCTCCTTCCTATTATTCTTGTCTTTCTTCCTTGTCATTTGTTTCTCTTCCTAAAACTGCAGGTGATGCCTTTGCCCATCCAGGATGGAAACAGGTTATGCTCGATGAAATTTGTGCATTACAGAGTAGTGGGACTTGGGACCTCATTCCTCTACCACCTGGGAAGTCAATTGTTGGTTGTCGATGGGTGTATACGGTGAAGGTTGGTCCATACAATATGGTTGACAGACTTAAGGTGCGTCTCGTCGCTGAAGGCTATACTCAGATCTTCGGATTGGATTATGGGGATACTTTTTCTCCTGTTGCCAAACGCTTATTCCTGTCAATTGCTGTGATTCGCCATTGGCCTCTTTATCAGTTGGACATCAAAAATACATTCTTACATGGTGATCTGCTCGAGGAAGTCTACATGGAGCAACCTGCGTATTTTGTTGCTCAGGGGGAGTCTTCTGGTCTTGTACGTCGCCTGTACTATAATTCAACGGTTTGGCATGGCTTGGAGCGAGGCTGACCATTCTATCTTTTATCGTCACTCATCTACAGGTTGCATCTACGTAGTGGTTTATGTTGATGATATTATCATCACAGGTAGTGATCATCTTGGGATTTCACAGGTGAAACATCTTTTTAAATATTTCCAGACAAAGGACCTCGGCAAACTCAAATATTTCTTGGGGATAGAAGTAGCACAGTCTAAACAGGGGATCGTCATATCCCAAAGTATACAATGGATATTTTTGGAAGAAACAAGAATGTTAAATTCAAAGATAGTAGACAACCCTATGGATCCTAATGTCAAGCTCCTGCCAAATCAAGGGGAGCCTCTTCCAGATCCTGAACGGTACAGGCAATTAGTAGGGAAACTAAGCTACCTTACTGTTATTCGTCCAGATATCTTGTTTGCGGTAAGTATAGTAAGTCAGTTTCTCAACTCTTCATGCAAAGAGCATTGGAATGCTGTAACTCACATTATTCGATATATCGGAGGCACACCAGGAAAGGGTCTTTTGTATGCAGACAAAGGACATACTCGAGTTACTCTGATGCAGATTGGGGAGGATCTCCTACTGATAGAAGGTCCACTTCTGGGTTTTGTATATTTGTCGGAGGTAACCTTGTTTCTTGGAAAAGCAAAAAGCAAAATGTTGTGGCAAGATCCAATGCAGAGGCAGAGTATCAAGCTATGGCCATAACTAGTCAAGAACTTATATGGCTAAAACGGTTGCTTCAAGAACTCAGGTTTGGGGAGGTTACACAAATGTCACTTATATGCGGCCATGCATATTGCCTCGAACCCAATTTTTCATAAGAGGACAAAGCATATTGAAGGTGACTGTCACTTTGTTAGAGAGAATGTCATATTAGAAGAAATATCTATTAGTTTTATCAACTCACATGATCAACTAGCAGAGATTCCCGAATTGACTACATATGTAACAAGCTGGGTGCATATGATCTATATTCTCCAGCTTAAAGGGGAGTGTTAGAATATTGTAAACATAATAACTAGGGGTATTATTGTAATTATGTTGTATATCCTTCTCTATAAGTCAATAACTCCGTGTAATACACGGTTTTCTCTTAACAATTACTAAAATAAATTATTTCGTTGACATGGCATATTTTATTGACATATAATAATGTTATCTGCACAAAAATATTACCATATTTAAGATATACTAAATATGATAAATCAATGCCACTGATATTAGTAGAATTTTTCAAATATAAAAAATTCAGTTTTTTATTAGCTAAGGCCGGACACTGTTGCCCATTTATTAATCTAATTCTGTAGTGTGATATTAGCTAAGGCAACACATTAATCTTTCTATAGGTTCTGCATGAATTGCTTCACCTGCTTCAACAACTACACGACATCTCTGCCCCACGGGCATCGTCTTCCCTATGGGCATCGAGCACTAATGATGTAGGTAACTTAAATTCGGTACCATGACAGATAAGGGAGCATCATACATCATGGCTTCGACATAAGCTTTTAATAATCTATTGTTACTAATCTTTACATTTCTATTATCTTTGAGAACAAAAATTTTATCATGAAATAAATTGGATGGATGGATAGGATTTTATCTCATTGTCTCTTGTAAAAGGGTGATTACAATGGAATTTTGAATTGATGCACAAACCATGTAAAATCTAATGTTAAAGTGTTTTGTAGTTTTTTTTTTTTTATTGTGATCATACTTGACATAAGAAGGGGAGCCTTGGTGCAATGGTAAAGTTGCTACCGAACTTATGATCACAAGTTCGGGTCACAGAAACAACATCTTGCAATGCAAGGTAAGGTTGCGTATAATAGACCCAATGTGGTTTAATCCTTCCTCAGGGCCTTGTATTTGCCAAAGCTTCGTGCACCAAGTTGCCCTTTGATCATACTTGACATAAATCATTGCACACAAGCAATCTCTCTACAAACATTGTGTTGTTTGTGTCTTGTCCTATATAAATAGTATTATGGACACTCTGGCTACGTTTGGTTGGGTGTAATGTAATCTAGCTTGTAATGTAATTAAATTTGAAATGTAATGTAATCTTGACTACATTACTACGTTTGATAATGTAATGTATGTAATCTTTGATTACAAGGGTGATTACATTCTTTTGTTTGGTGTTCATTATTTTATATAAGGAATGTAATTCGTACCGACGGCCGCCACACCTCTGTCGAAGCTTGCGGCAACCAGTGGCCGCCGTCGTTGGCCTCCTCCGTCGGCCTCCACCACCGGCAACCGACGACGGCGGCGGCATCGGCAACCGGCAACGACGGCGGCAGTGGCGGGTGGCCGTCAGTGGCCGGCGGCGGTGGGCGGCGGTGGCCGCCGGCGATGGGCGACGGCTGCGTACATTACAATTTTAAAATTAAACCAAACAAAATAATTAGCCTTGTAATGTAATCCTGATTACATTACAAGGCAGATTACATCCTACCAAACGTAGCCTCTGTAGTCACCCCTACCCTCTAGATAGCCTTCAACACCATCTACATCGATCTTACAAAATCTAAATAGAAGTCTTAACCAACTTCTTTTATATGTTGTTCTAGATACTAAATGAGTATCGTGTTAGTATATAGACAAGGACAAGGTTGTTGCCGGCACTTATTTGGTCATCTAGTCAACCAGAGGAGGCCTCTTCCAGTCTACAAGAAGCAACTGAGATGTATGCATTGTAGGACTTATTATATAAGCTCTCAAAGTGTTTTTCGGCATTTAAAACTTACTGAACGACATATAATTCTCCTAAGGTCAAGTGCATTGAGTGCTCAAAGGAGTCCAAGTTGTTGGATCAAGGTTAAAGGCTTCGACATAAGCACTTAATAATTTACTCCTAGTCTTTACAATTTCATTATCTTTGAGAGGAGAGATTTTATTATGAGCAACCCATTTGTTGGGTGTGTGTTTGTAAAAGGGCAATGACAGTGGAATTTTGGATTGATGCACCAGATCTGAACCATATAAAATTTGATGTTAACATGTCTTGTATTTATTTTTTTATTTCATTCACTAGCACTCACTCTACTAGCATCATGTTGTTTGTGTTTTGTCCTATGTTAGCTCGAATTATGGAGACTATCTATTTATCCCTCCACCTCTACACAGCCTTCTAGATCATCTACATTGATCTTACAAAATCTACATAGGAACCTTAACCTACTTCCTTTATATGTTGTTCTAGATACCAATAAGTATCAGATTGACAGCTAGACAAGGATGAAGTCGTCCAGTCGATTGGAGACCTCTTCCAATTGACTGGAGGTCTTTTCCAATCCACTAGAGGAATTGAAATGTATTCACTGAGGGACTTATTATATAAGCTCTTGAAGATTTGAACATCTAACACATTATCCAGCATCAAATTCTCCTGTGTTCAAGTGCTTTAAGTGCTCAAAAAAGTCCAAATCCTTGGATCCAAAGTTAAAGGGTGCAATAATGGAATGCTTGACATGTATTGCAGGTGTGTGCAAGTAGTGCAAGTAATGCAAGTGTGCAAGTGCAGGAACTGTGCCTCATCCTCACAGAGTTTACCTGTGTATAAGTGTATTCGACTCATCACAGGAGTTTACTTGTGTTCCAAGAGGCTCCATGCCTGGACTTCGTCATGCCGAGAGATCTTGCTTCCATCCAGGTTTTCTATGCCTAAAACCCTTAAGCCTAACATTTGATCCTCTTTGACTTATTGGGACTTCAATCCATCAAGCATCAGGTTCTCAACCTACTTGGTCTTCCATGCCAAGTATCTGTTCCTCGACCTACTTGATCTTCCTTGTGCAAAATATATGATCCTTGACCTACTTGGGATTCCATGTGCAAAATATCATAAAGAAAATCAAAATTTATCTATAACTAAGCATCATTTTTTTCTCTTTCCATCATATTCATCTAGGCTTGGGCATTGACATTGTTATGTTTAAAGAGTGTGGAACAAGAATCAGAATTTAATCCAAAAGGTTCACATGCTTAAAAAATTACCCTGATTAACATAGTAGAGCCCCCTTTTGACTAAGGGTAACTAGCATCAACTTGACATGCCAAGATATTAGAGAGAGATGTTGGAATTAGGAAGATGAAAAAACAATTTGATAATAAACCCTAAATTTTTCACAAGAGATTATCTTTTGGATGTTGATGTGTTCATATTGTTATGTGACTCGTTAAGCATGTAATTAGAGAAAGGTCTTGTTATGTTTTGTCACCATGAACCAAGAATATTTTATTAAGGAAGAGCAATATAATGCCACAATTGAACTCGTCTAGCAGTAAATATTTGATATGGAAGCAATTATAGAACATGGTATCTTGTGGCCAGGTCCATTAGTCACAAACACAAAAGGAAAACGACTTAAGAGAAAGAAGAAAAATATAAAAGAAATTGTATATGCACATACCATGTGGTATTCATAAATGCAGTAACTACCTAAGCTTCCTGAGGGCAAATCAAGAGGATATCCTGTTTGAATGAAAATCTATTCAAAACCAAACATAATCAGTTTACCATTTGAAAAAAGAAAAAAGAATTAAAAAAAAAGCTAAGAGGCATATAGTATAGTGAGCCAATTGTAATGAATTTACCTCAGGATGTTTCTCCATTTCAGCTGTAAGTGCTCCTATTGACCCCGGATGAAGCCTAACATCATCATCTAGAAACAAAACATACTTGCTTTCTCTGTGCATCCTTTCTACACCAATCTGCAATAGAATCACATGATTTTAGACACTGCTACACTTGATTTTACCATCTTAGTAAAAGGTACTTCGATGTGCAATGTAATTGCAAGAAGTATATTTGACAATGATCAAAGATGTTAAGCATTAACATTGAAGAGGTGGATTAAAAATTTAAAACATATAATTTGAAATATTAAAAAAATATTTTGATAATAAACAAACTTGTGGTATGGTTTTTACACAATGAAATCTTTTTCTCAGTAAGTAGCAAAATTTTAGAGTAGCAGATCATTGTCAAAAAAAACTATGGATAAACTTGAAACCCAAATGAACATGGCGTAAAAAAGTAAATATTTGAAGTTTTGAACAACAGCTGTGAGCTGACATCATTAGATAATGCATATGCATTTTTAAACTGCTACAAAGAAAGTTGTGTTATTTGAAACACTATTTTATAATCATGATTTTTTGTATAAAATGCATTCATTGATGCCGTCTTCAAACAATCTTTTTGTTTACTGACCATCTGAAAAGGCAGCATTTTTTATTTTCTTTTAATAAAAGAATATAATTATGCAGAAAAGCTTTTCAGTCAGAACAGAAATTCATAGTCAGATCAGAAATTCATTATATCATATGAGATCCAAGCCTGCACCAGGATATAATTGGAAACAATATGCAAATGGATGATAAGTAGAGCAGTGCATCAAGGAATTTTGTATACCGATAGCTCCTCCACTGGTAAGGTAAGAAGCCAGAATGGAAGTCTAGAAAGATTCCACATATGCCTTTCGTTAACACATCCAAAAAAATTCAATACAAAATTACAAACTGAACCAATTTGATGATTTTGCTCCTATAATCTCTTTAAGTTCCAACTTGCAAGAATGGAAGTCTCATTATCATACTTCCATTATTCCTCAATCCTTATTTCCTAGCTCTAATCAGGTTATTTCCACAAATACATGCAAATCTAGGAGTATTGTGGTTCCCCAAATATTAGATGAGTGAGAAAGGTAGAAGATATTTTGATCAGTTCAATTTGTTCCAGAAAACCAAAGCGCCCAATCAAAATTAAAAAATCTAAGGAAATCTTTGTGATTTGTTTTTTTTCATCTTTGTGATTTGTTATTCATGAGTCTGGATTACCAAATTTTAGTCTCATCAATATCTCAAAATTTTAATTATGGACCACTTACCAATTTTTTAGGCTTACCTTTGGCTCAACAATCAACACAACAAAAGATACAAGCCACTGAGAATAAGAAAAAAGAAAAGACCAAATCATGATGCTTCATAGATGCATTACCTGGATACTAACCTCCGTATCTTCTACAGTTACAAACTACTGTGACGCAATGATTGAATGAGACAAAGACAATAGAACTGGATTAAAAAATAGGTGCATCAAGCTACATTGTGTGCAAACAACCATAAGCATCATTAAGAAATGTTAGGGAGACAACAAATTTTGCCAGGGAACAAAATTTATGGAAGTTGCAGGACCTATATCTTGTCCTCCAATTGGGATTTAAAATCAGCATCTATCATATATTAGATCTACTGTTGTACATGACTCTCCATACGTTTCCTTTCTACTTTGCAGACTTCAGGGATTCTACATAGATGAATTCTCAAAAAAAAATAGCTTCACGTCCTTGGGATTTATACCTTACAACATCCTAACAAATTAAAATAGCTCAGCTGAATACTGTGAAAGAACTAATCTGAGTCTGGACAGATACCTTGTCAGAAGTGGGAATGGCATGTCAAAAGATGGTGCAGAGGGAAGTCACAGATAATTAATCTGAGCATGATGAAACTAAGACAACTAGTTTTCCCTTCAAAAGGAATATAGAAGAATTAACATTATCAGATGCATAGTTCCTTTAGCAATCAAAAGTCAAAACAATCTAGAACTTCATTGGTTGTGTTTATAAGATAGCAACTAACAAAGTTGTGACAGCATTTGCATTTTGTTCTAGTTATTTAACATTATGTTGTAGGGTAGCATAAAGAGTGGTTTTAACACTAAAGAAGGTGAACCATAGCAATCACAAGCAAGCAAAATATTCTTGCTTAAGGAGAAGTAATCCGTTCTAGACAACATCTAAAACAATATACATACTAACTGATTATGAATCTTCTGACTGCATGTTGTAGATAGACCAGCTACAACAATCTTTGCATCAATAGAATCCTGAAAATTAGTCATACATGCCTTTGAATCAGGAATTACAGAAAGATAATCCAAAGCAAAGACTCAACGGCTAGAAACAGATCAATGACAAAATTCACTTCAATTGAAGCTTAGGTGAGCTTTTACAAATCAAAGAAACATAATGGCATGCACCATTATCATGAACCAAAAAGTGCAACGATGATCATCATAATTAAAAGTCATGCACTAGAGTTTTGGAAAGAGTGGATGGTAAAAGCAGTACTTATCTATGAACATTTCCGTAAGGTTTTATGAAATCAACTAAACTTAATAGCATGCATCAATACCATGAAGTAGATGGTGGAAAACTAATAATTACAAATAAAAGCAGATTTTTGGAGAGGAATGGATGATAGAAGTAGCAAACCAATGAGATACTCATCAGTATCTACATAAATGTCATAATTATTGTAGCAAAAGGTGATTAAGCTCACCCCAGACGTCCCTCACAGCTCGCCCCCAAATTATGTGAAGGGAGGTAAATCATAAGGTCAGCTTATAGTCGACCGCCAAGTTGGCTAGAGGGTGGGAGGGATTTTTTTTCCCTAAGGACATGCGCCAGCCGGGAATTGATCCATAAATGTCATAATTATGTATGTACAAAGGGCAGCTCGGTGCAAGAAGCACCTGTCAATGCGGGGTCCTAGGGAAGGGTCTATTGTACGCAATCTCACCCTGTTTTGCAAAAGGTTGTTTCCGAGACTCGAATCGTGACCTCTAGCTCACATGGCAACAACTTTACTGTTGCACTCCCCTTCATAATTATGTATGTACAGCTGTATTAAAAAATTTAAAAACATTATGACCTATATTTCTTGACAAAATGAACGACATAACTTTGAGTTGTTTCACAATTCCTCCTGAATTAAAACACACAACTTATAGATGATCAGACCCTTAACAATTATAATTTGGAATCAAACTTAATGTCCATGCAGACAGTCAATTTTAGCTCAAAAATATTCAACGGAAAAAATAAATGCTCCTAGCTTTAACAACAAAAACATACAAGGGAATATGTCTACCTGAAATTCAGAAATGAGGGTAGACACTGCATGGTAAGCTGGGTCATCAGTACTTTCAACAATGAAAAGAAACTCAAGGGGTCCTCCATAAAGTGAAGTGATCTGCATTCAAAAATCTATTGATCACATTTCAGCTTAGTGAAACTCAGTTCAAATGAGAGGGCAGGAAGCATTTGTAGATACACAATCAGCTACAGAATATATATATGTGCCAATAAGGATCTTTTTCTCAGAATTTATTAATACATAATATGAAGACCATAAAACAGCTAATAGCTCACTTGACTTCTCCAATTCTGCAAGTTATGTTCTCCAAAGCCTTTCAAAGGCATGATAACTGAGACTCTAGGCAACTTCACCTGAGCAGAGTGCTCAAGATCATTAATATCTTCGCATAGGAATGCAAAACCATTGCCATTAGTGATAGTACGCTTCATTCTACATATGGCTCTATTCCTGAGGGAAATAACAACATCAATGAATCTTCCTTTGACTAAAATTCCACAGACCCAATAAATATAAGTTATGGAAGCACCTGGCATGGGCAGCAAAACCCCATCCAAGGGCCAGGGTTAAGCAGATTACGCAACCCTATAAACAAACAAACAAAAAATCTCAAATGTTTGTCTAGACAAATTATACACAAAACTGTCATGTGAATAACGGTTTATATAACTTTGAACCAGAAACATGATCAATCATTGACAATAATGGAAGAAGGAATAATAGAAACAACAATACAAGACTACAGATGCATACAAAAAAGTATAAAAGTATATATTGCGCATTCCCCTCAAAGCTAGCTCTTGTGAAAAAAATAGCCAGTTGAACATAACATGCTGTGCAATTTTTTAATTGAATCCAATAAATGTGATTCATTAACAGGCATAGTTAAGTTAATTTAATCCATGCGTTCAGCTTGGGGCTGACAGGTCTAATCTGCCTACCCACAAAAGATTTAACAACATGAAAAAGTACAGGTTAAGTCTTTCCTAAAAGCCTAAGGTAAACAACCTAGACTGCAAAGTACCAAACTATACGCCATTTTAAGGTTCAAATTTTATTCATACAAAGATATAAATTGAGCTTTTGTTTTGACAACAAAAGGTTTTCCTTAAAAAGAAAAAGTGGCAGTTATTGATGACAACTTCGGTAAAACTTTGTTGCACTGGAAAATACCAATTCAATCATCTCAGAACATTATATGATAGAATTTATGTTTTCCAAGATATTGCATCTCGCCACATTATATTCATCAAATTTGCTCCTCTCCAACCTATTAATATAACAAAACAAGATGTTGCCTGCACCAGGAATTCATTCCACTGTTATGCATTATCTTAATTGTTTCTCAGCCTGGGTTTCAATGTGCTCATACTAATCTGTTGTAGTTCCTCGGTCCATATTTAGGTCAAAAAGCAAGAATTTTTGGAGATTTTCTTTGTCACTTGCAATCCTCATGTCAATTTCAGACTACCAATTTCGGATGGCCAGATCTCATATCTCTCCACGTGTTAGCAATTAACACCCACATGGACCTATAAAAAAATTAAACACCCACATGGAACTGAGCAGTGCATCGAGTCAATCATATAGTACCGAATAGAACCACAAGATATCATGCTACCAAAAACCAGGGGATCAAAGAGAAGACACCAATGCGAGATATAGAAAACAAGAGCAAATTATTAAAACCAAAAAAACTCTTCTAGAATCAAAACCTCTTTTAACATAGCGGAAAGAAAGAAGCGGAAGAAGCTTGACTGAAGACCGACCAAATGTGCCCACCTGGATCTGGATGAAGATGGCAAAGGGGTTGCAGCAAGCTCTGCTCGCCGCGGCCAAGAGCTCGTCCAGTGTGCCCATCGCCGCCATTTCTCTGCCTCCCCGCGTCCGTACAGGTCCGCAAGCACGAGGCCCTATCCCGCACGTCGGCGCTATCAACTCCGCATGCAAAAAGGAGATCGAGGCATTCCCTTCCACTCCTCCCGCTGCGCCGTCTCTTCCGGAAGCAAAAGGGAAGAAAAAACGACAGAAGGAAAGGAGAAGGATAGAAAAAACGAGTCGGGCCCCAAGGATATCTGTAATCATAATTAAAAATAGAAGACAAACTAAGCATACGCCAAATACAACTACGCATTTCGCACCCTCCCCACTCCTTACGATCCATCGATGACTTGCCGTCCGGTAGACGGGACAGTAAGAAACTTTTTGTTTTTAAGGAGAAAATGTGTGACAGCTCCCGTTCATAACTGCTGGCGGATGGAGATTGACCGGATTGGTTGAGAGAAGAAGCCTGTATCCTGTCCGACACGCGACAGCAAATGGTAGTAAGCGTTAATCAAAGTTCCATAAGCCACCACACCCAATGATGTTAGTCCCACGTATAAGTCTGGATCGATTCAATGGATACGAAATATTCCGTTGGTTATCTTATTCCCTACCTGTGTTATTATTACGGGACGAAATTCATTCGTTATTTATTCTCTTTCAAAAATATCATGCCGTATAAAGAAATCTCCTCCGAAATGACAATTTTATCTTTTACCACAGACGCTAACTGTATGCGTGACGCGTCTCTTGCTGTCTGCCTAAATTAAAATGTCCATTCCAGTGGCCTGAGGCCTGCTTGCGATCAGAATGGTCGTGATTCAAACATGCAAACAGCATCTTGATCTGGCAACACGGCAAGTTGGCGTCGCTAGGCCTGTGCCAGTGAAATTAATCACGTGTGTGGGGCCCAATGAATGAGGCAGCGCCAGCCGGGCGTTTGGTTTTGAAAATGCTGACTGACCCAGTAACAATAACAAGGAAACATGAGTTTGAGATACCACATTTTACTGAATCGCATGAATAATTATCGATCTAAGTTTGAAAGTTTTCAAAATATATAACACTTTCTCATTATACCCTTCCTTCTTTTCGTATTTAGAGTCAATTTAGGACCGATCAACTATTAGAAAACTTTAAATCATGTTAAATCAAAATTAATATTGATATAAAATATTGTGGACGGACCTAGGTATGATATGACAGTTAAAGTCAAAGTGATGTGACGGACAAAGTTAAGAGAATGTAACAACTAACGTGTCACACTTTCAACAAGAATTCTTAGGGACCTAGTGTTTCATTCTTATATTAGGACATATATTATATATCCGATCATTCGATAGTCGACCGAGTTTAAGAGATGTCTGACCTACCGCAGAACCAGTCATATGACCGACCGGAGTATAAGGAGTCAACTTCCCACTCAGTATAAGTCTTTCAATGTATAATTGGTCGACTCTATGGGTTTCCTCACATGTCAGTCCTCCTTCATATAGTCGGTTGGTATCAACCCCGATCAAATTTATACAGTTTAGCATGTTCGTCTCCTATGCGTAAAGAAGATAAAAGTGTAAAATAACTCTCCTTATAAACGCAGTCACTTTCATATCTCACTCTCTCACTTCAAAGGCAAGTCTTCGATTATCTGGGCGATCGACTTAAAATAATGATCAAATCTCCCGGGACTCAGTTCTCTATTTCTCAGAGGCAAGTATCTTGGTATATGGTCGATCGACTAAAGAACCGATCAGACCTAGGGGAATTAGCTTCATATTACTTCCAGAGCAGATCTCCAACATTACCTAGTGCATAACCAAGCGGCTTAAGCTAGTGAAGGATGACTATATAGTCGGTTGATTTACAGATCCGATCGAGATACAATCATCAGACAATATGGTTAGAGAATCACAACAACTTATCAGAATAACAACTGTATTGTAATGCAAGCATTCACTAGAACCTTCTTCAAAGATGACACTTCCCATCAGCCAACAGCTTATGACAGCATATTCCTTCAAACGCCTCATTAATAGTGTAAGTTATAAAAGGAGTGCGCACGAGTAACGGAAGATTTCTCGGACGGTGACTATATGCCTCTCAGGCTATACATATTCCCTTACTCAACAACTTTTGGCATCCGATGTTTTGCATGCCTCCTAGACTATTCGCCTCGGACAGTGACTATACGCCTCCTAGCCTTGTAAAAAGCATCCATTGCATAAAACAAAAAATACCTTAGTTATTAATAATATAATGGTTAAGTTAAGGTTTACCAAAAAAGCAACTAAGCGGTGCTCGAACGGGGCTTAATCCGAACAAGTAAAGTAAGCCCTCAAGCAACAATTTGGGGCTTTGAATTGTACGTCGTCTAGCTTCTTCAAGTGGGCGATGAAGGCCAAATCAAGCTTAAAGTTCTCAAGATCATGAAGAGGGAAAAGGGAGGACTCTCATTCGGCCAACCAAGAAGCAGGCTCAGGCATTTCAATAAAAAAGAAACAAGACTTTCATCCCTTATTGGAAGAAGACATGTCCTTGAAGAACATTCTTTTAGGGCGAGATTAAAATAGAAAAACTCTCAACTCTGATTTCTTAGGGTACAAGAATAAATGCAAATTGCAAGGAATTGGAGGAATGTCATAAAAGCGAAACAAAATAAATATCTCGCACATAATGCGGAAGGCATTCAGAGTGAATTGTTGAAGAGGAATGTTAAAGTAATGACTTATCTCATATAAAAAGTGAGGGATTGGAAAATGCAAGCCAACACGCAGTTGGTCTTTGAAGAATGTAATATGGCCAAGAGAAGGATGATGGGGATGATCTTAGGGGAAGGAAGGATGATATGGTAGTTTTGGGGGGATTTTCGTATTGCAAATTGATTAAGTTTCGATCAGCATTATCAAAATTTGAACGAGTAAAAGTATACCAGGGCACAAAGGACTCTTGAACCATAGGGAAAGGCAAGGAAAGAAAAGAAGAACTAGAAAGAGATATCGTTAGAGGGGAAAATCTGTCAATGGAGGTCGCAGAAGAGTAGGTTGAAGAAGACGAAGTGCAAGTGGTTTATTTTTACATCATCTAGAGTTTTCAAACATAAGTCACGAGATATGGTTCAATCACAACCATTGGATCAAGAGAGCATGTTCACGAAAGACCGTTGATCTGTAGAGGAGAAGTGTCATTAGTACGTACGGAGAGGCATGCATCAGCTGTTGCTTTAAAGAATGTGTTAGTGGGGCACATGACATATATCCATAAATGGGCATTTATAATGGATGCGACGGTAGAATCATTATGCTAAAAATATATTCCCGTATATCAATGGTGCACTACTAGACATGTCTAGCAACCAACTTACATTTTCCAAGGAATATAATTGAGTATAGCATGGAGGGGTCAGTGGAAACATATCCTGTCAGTCGAACTAGTAAATTGGACGATCAAACGAAAATCAGAATTTGATCCAATCAGTTAGCTACAAATCTCCTTCAACTATACTTGAATGGAAGGCTAGTGATACGGGAGGTTACGAGTCAACCCAAGTATGGCGTGGCAGTCAAAGTTAAGGGAAGGTGGCAGCCAATGTGTCACTCTCAGTAGGAATTTACTCTTCGCTCAATGCTAAGGCCTTTAGTATGAGGACGATTGGCCCATGATCTGGTCAGACCTAGAGGACCTAGTGCTCCATTCCTATATTAGGACATCTATTATATATCTGATCATTCGATAGCCGACCAAGTTTAAGAGATGTTTGACCTACGGCAAAACCAACTGGTACTACCGTCGGCTAGAGTAAGGGAAGCCAGTTTCCCACTGAGTATAAATCTTTCAGCATATAACCGGTCGACCCTATAGGTTTCCTCATAGGTCAGTCATCCTTTATATAGCCGGTCGGTATCAATCGTGATCAGATTTATACAGTTCGGCATGCTCGTCTCCTATACGTATAGATAATAAAAGTGTAAAATAACTCTCCTTATAAACTCGGTCGACCTTTCAAATCTCAATCTCTCACTTCAAAGGCAAGTCTTCGATTATCTGTGTGATCGACTTAAAATATCGATTGAATCTCCTGAAACTCAATTCCCCATTTCTCAAAGGTAAGTATCCCAGTATATGGCTGGTCGGCTAAAGAACCGACCAAACCTAGTGGATCTCTAGCATCACCTAATGCATAACCAAGCGGCTTAAGGAAAGAATGGATATACAATCTGGTCAGAGAATCACAATAACCTGTCAGAATAACAACCGTTTTGTCAGAGAATATTTCTCTATTGTAATGCAGCATTCACTAGAACCTTCTTCAAAGATGATTACATTTCCTATCAGTCGACATCTTGTGACAGCATATTTCTTCAACCGCCTCATTAATAGCATAAGTTATAAAAGAGGTGCGCACGAGTGATGGAAAATTCCTCAAACGATGACTATATACCTCCTAGGTTGTACATATTTCCTTACTCAACAACTTCTGGCACCCGACATTCTCTGTCACTTCATAATTGGCGAGATAAGTGAAATCACATCAAATTACTCTCAACTACGCTTTTCAATTACACTCAACTATCTACTATTCTTATTTTCGTTCGGTCAGCATACTGACTTGAGCGTCAGAAAGCCTACGTCAGGGACCCCTTCCCTGGTTTTTTGTGCTGACGTCCTGTCTACTCTCTTTGGTGTGTGCGGAGAGGAAGAAAAAACCTCTTTTTCTCAAATTCAAAATCTTCACGCGATCAACAGCACAACTATATGTCTAGCATGTCATCTCTCCATTTTTCAAACGGGATCAAATATATACTCATGCAAACCTCTTTAATGTATCTACATCATTTATATTTGAATTCGATAGTAATTAATTTTTAAACTTATAAAAACTTGATAAAATTTACCATAAACTTATCCTAAGACCTAGGACAATGATACACTAACCAACGCTATCAATATATATTTTTAAAACTCACTTGATTCTAAAAAGAAATCAAAATTTTAAATTTTTAAATGACATAGATTCGTCCATCCAAAATTAGCTAATAGACCAAAAAATAATGAATAATTTTAAATTAAAATCAATAAACTTCTAGAAGAATTAATAATGTAAATTGAGAACAAAAATGTTCAATGGGATGAAAATTTTTAAGTGTGAAAAAAAATTTAAAACACGAAAAGAAGGATGGGATATAATGAGAAAGTATTATCTTTTAAAAAATTTTGAAACGGAATATGTGAAATGGATAATAATGAATCTTGCTCATTTAAAATATGTTATGTTATTGATAAAATCTAGTTGAGTTTTCATAAGTGGCTTGAATCATTATTAAAATTCGAGGTCGAACTCAGATTTAGATGCTCGCGCATCGGTTTATGCGTGTATACTAGTATCAAATACGATTGAACCGTATTGGTAAATTGTGCCATTATTTTTTATATTAGATATTAGAATCGAAGATGATACATTCATTTTTAAATTGTTTAGTATTAATTATCAATCTCATAATAAAATGCTGACAAATAAATTATGGAGATATTTTTATCAAACACAATGACTCTTTGTATAAGGAGATTAAACATCCTATAAAATATTTTATACCAGTTTAGAATTGATCTCAAAATTTATTGAAACAAATACTCGTATAAATAACAATTGCACCAATCAGTGGGGACCTATATCAAAATTTGTATGGATTATAAATCAATTCAAATCTAGATACATTTTTGTAAATCAGCTCTTTGGATTCGAATGTGACTCAATGAAACATGACTCAAATTCGGTAAGATATCCAACCCAACTAAACTTTAATTTAGGCTAAATTTAATATTAGCATTAATAAACTAAATATGTCCTTTCAGAATGGTAAGATGATTGAGACATGGAGTGTTATCATATGAGATCTTAGGATCGAAACTTGGTAAATTTGAGCATGTCATGCCCCATATTTTGGCCACTTACACTAATGGCTAGTAGTCACCCGTGATTTACTTCCTTTATATTGACCTAGAGACAGATTAACAGAGGTACTGGGGTGAACGAATAAACTAAATACAATTCAACAAGCCGAACTCAAATTTTAATTTCGCTAAGACACCCCAAACCAAACTAATTCCACATCAAATTAAATTGACAATTCTAAAATTCTTTAGACCACAAAATAAAACTCTAAATGACACTTAAAATATTATTTTTAAATTTTTAAAAAATACTAAATATTTTCACCCAAGAACATGAAAAATACCAAAAAGAAACTCATTAAAAAAATTAAATAATTTTCAAAAAATTCATGAAAGTTTTGTCGAAGCCAAAGATGATTTTTTAAACAAAATTTGTATTATAATTTTTTAAAAAAAAATATTGCATGAGGATAAATTAATATATAGCTATTTAAAATATATATAATTTACGTATATACTTTTTTTTAAAGCATAAAACTCATATTTCTCATTCAAATAATACTAGATTATAAGTTTTCCATTCAAACTAGAAAATTCCCATTCTCCCCGATAAGTGGAGAAGGAAAGAAGAAGCAAAACAAGTTATATGATGAATAACAAAGTTTGTCGTGTGTCTAATATGTATGAGAGCAATAGTATACATTTTCTCCATAAACTTGTGAATTTGTAAAATTTAAACTCCTGTATAATGTAAATTCTCATCATCATCCATGATTGCCTGCATAAATGTTAACGAGTTAGAAATAATCAAAAGTCTTCTTAAGCCCCAACATTAGCGAACACTAGCCCATCGTGAATTGCATTGAGTTCACCTTCTGTAATCGAGTGTGGTGCTTGTGTGCGCCTCCCAAATCCATATATCCTCCTGCCATGATAATCTTGTATCACTCCACCAACTCTATAATGGTTCAACTTCTCATTGATACAAGCGTCAACCTCCAGCTTTAATGTTCCCAGTAAAGGATTCGTGGCTCTTCTATAGCTTGATTTAGTGGGCTGAGGTCTCAATTTTGCTACACATCTTTGAAAATCCTAGAGCAGATCATCACACTATTTCAGACTAGTTTCAGTGACCCAGACTCTTTCCCATAAGTAGCTTTCATGCACATTTACATATGGCCAAGCTCTTGAATTGTGTTAGGTTGCACTTAGTTTTTAACCACATACAGACATCCAAAGTTTCCATATCTCGCACCTTTGAAATAACACCCTAAAGTGTCGATTCTTTCCAAACACTCTGCACCGCAGAACATATGAACAAAACATGTATGGAACTGTCAAAATGAAAGTCACACAACAAGTAAGGTTTCAAGTATAGAACTCGATGGCGATAGAGATTAGCTGATGTAGGGATGATATCAAGCGATACTCTCCACCATAATATCCGGATTTTAAGAGGAATGTCTAAATTTCATATGAATTTCTACCACTTTTCACATGAGACTTCCGATTGGTTTTTCAGAGAATCCATCATTCCACATGCTAAATGGTATCCACTCTGTACAACATATGTCCCCTTCCTATCAGACTTCCAAAATCTATCATCGCCCATGTCTCTCGAAATCAGTGAGATCTTCAATATTTGATCTGCTATGTAAGGAGGAAAGTCAATATTAATTTGTGTCTTATTCCAACTACCTTCCTTAGCATATTGCAAACCTTTGAATCGTCATTCAGTTGTACCTGAGCTTGGGGTTTTAAGATGCTATGGTTTTCTAGTAGCCACCTATCTTTGTATATCTTGATTTTCCTCCCATCTCTGACTTTCCAGCATACTCTTTATTCTAATAGATTTCTTCCCCACGGAATCAAGAGTCATGCATAGGATGGATTATACCCAATAGGAGTGTGCATTATATTTGTGTTTAAAGTAGTGAGCCTTTAGAATACGAGATAGTAATGCTTGTGGGCATCGAATGACCCTCCATACTTACTTCTCTAATAACGCTTTGTTAAAGGAACTTAATCTTTAGAATCCCATACCTCCCCTCCATTTTGGTAGGCATAATGACGTCCTCTTGTTCTAGTGCATTTGCTTTTTGTCATCCACCCCTCACCAAAAGTTCGTGCACTCCATTTCAATCTCCTGACAGATTGATGTCGGTATTCAGAAGCAAGATATAGCATACATAAGAAGGAATAGCTTGTAATACTAATTTAATGATCACTTCTTTACATCCTATAGAATACATTTTGTGCCCCCAACTTCATACTCGTTTGAGCACTCTCTCCTTTATATAGGAAAATTATAGTTTCTTGCATGCTACACATCAAAAAAGTTGGGAGTTCTAAATACACCTCATGGCCTTGGACCACTAGTATGGAAAAATTCCTTTTATTACCTCACTATCTACCAATAGAGTATTTGGAATGAAAGAGAGTGCAGACTTCTCAAAATTGATTAACTAACTCAATATCCTAGATATTGGCACCATCATCTATTTTCACTTTGAAAATAATTAAGTTGTCGTTAGCGAAGAATAGATAGGATATGGTTGGACAAGAGCTAGATATTTGTATTCCCTAGAAGGCCCAACAAGACTATAAAGCTATGAGCATAGATGACAAACCCTATACGCATATCACAAATAGATAGAGGAATAAGGAACCCCTTGTCGTAGCCCTCTTTATGGTTGAATCGATCCAAACACTTCTTGATTCAATACAAAGCTATACTGCACATTGGTCAAACAGTTCATAATTTTGCTAATCTAAGTATCATTAAACCCCAATTTAGCCATTATCTCCTTCAAAAATGACCATTCGATGTGATCATAACCTTTTCTCATGTCCAGTTTTAATGTCACATAGCCCCACTTCTCTTTTTTCGTGACTTCTCATCTAGTGAACACATTCAAACCCCAGTAAAATATTATTAGTACAAAGACACTTTGAGTTTCATTAATAACATTCTATAATATAGGTCGAAGTCCATTAGTGGTGGCTTGAGCGATGATCTTGTAGCATACCTTGCACAAGCTAATAGGCCGAAATTATTTCATCATCAAAGGATTCACTACTTTTAGTATGAGTGCAACAATTATATCATTCCATTTCACAAGAGAATCTCCCTCATTAAATACACGAAGAACTGCAGCCTAATGTCTCGACCAACTATGTCCCAGAACTTCTGATAAAAGAGAACAAACATACCATCTAGACTTGGCGCTTTATCTGGATGCATATCAAAAAGTGCTTTTTCACTTCGACCCCTGAAAACAGAGTGCATAGTAGATCATTCATGGGCTGACTTATCCTCGACTCTATAGTATTCAAAATGATCTCCAAATCACTTGCAGTAGGCTTAGTGTTAGTGAATAACGTGCCAAAGTAATCCATTATGATCTCTATTATGGACTAGGGGTGGTACACAAGTCGCCATGAGAGGATACTAAGTCGTGAATTGTATTTGTGTCTCGCCTTTAGTTTGCCTAAGCATGTAAGAATTTGGAATTCTGGTCTCCTCATCGTAGAAAATACTTCTACTCTATTGTTTCCAATATAATTATTCCCGCAAGCATAATTTTTCAATTGCTCATTCTTTGTCTCATATGATCTTCTCAGAGCCCTTCCAACACTTGTCAATTTTCATGTAATTCAAAGAAGTTCTTTCAGCTTTAATTCTCTTTAGCAACTCTCGGAAGTTTTGCTTATCCCATTGTTTCAAAGTCTCACTGCATGCTGTAATCCTATCATGGATTGTAGCCCCTTGATGTACCTCATTCCACCATTCATTCATTACCATCTTGCACCTCCAATACCCACATTGGTTCAAATTGGAATCTCTTGGATTTGCGATGCAATCGATCTGGAGCTTCCCCATTTGACCTTCTCAACTCAAGTAGTATCGATCGATGATTAAAATGATAAAATTCAAGGGATATAATCCATGCTGAAGGACATTACATTCTCTAATTAAAGTTACCTATGAATCTGTTGAAGAGCTCAAGAACTAGGTTATTATCCCCTCTTCTGTTAGACCACATGAAAACTTCTCCTTCACAATATAGATCTTGTAAGACACATTCATCCAACACCTCTCGAAAAACACTAATTTGTGATGTTGCTCTCTGATTTCCATCCACTTTTTCACTATCATAACACACCTCATTAAAGGACGAATATTGGACTTGTCATAGTATAAATTACTTAAGGATGGAGCCTTTATGGGGCTGGAATTAAAATTAATTAGACTTTAAGGTTCATCCGACGTTTGGGCCAATTAGATATTTGGGAAAAACTACAAGTGACGGGAGATACAAAGCCATAAAACCCTAGGCGAAATTAGGGTTCAGACCTTAGATAACTTAAGCACTGAGCATTAATAACAAGGAAAAAGTTTACCTTGATACACATACCAACACTTTGAAGTAATGATTTACCAATTAGCTCCATCATAAATATGCATCTCCCATTGGTGACACGTGTCTAGAAACCTCACTTCTCTGACATGATAACCGATGCATGATTTTCCATATTCATAACGATTTACCTTTTGATCTAACAGCCATGATACTTAGCCGACTTCTTTATCACTTCGATCTAAAGGTCTCCTTTAGAGGGATTTGAAGAGTGTCCTTTGCAAGTTCTTTTAAAACCCTTCTTGTGCTCTTTTCTTCCTTAGTGTTAACATCCTTCTGCTTTTGCGAACTCCACTAAACTCTTTACTTCTTCATTCACCTTTCATTGGCCTTACTCCTTGCTTTCTACCATGGACACTCTTGGCGCATGGTACGGACTCCTCACCTCGAACTTTAATAAAGTGGACATCAATGACCTACATTTCACCTATGGGGTTCCTGCTCATATGCACATAATCATACCAACCGAGTAGAATCACCCCCATCTTCCTCCTAAAGGTTATGCAACCATTTTCAAAGAGCAAATTTTGGCAGGACTATGTTTTCCTATTCCACCTTTCTTTGCTTAGGTGAATTAATATTTCTAGGGCTGTAAATGAACCAAGCGTTTGTGAACAAGTTTGATATTTAGCTTGGTAAGAGCTTATTTATATTTGTTCAATATAAACAAAATTAATTAAACAAACAAGCTTGAATAACTCATTAAACTAAATAAATAAGCTTAAACACATATGTGTTCAACTCATTAACGTTCATGAACAATGTTCACGAACCATATTCATTAATAAAACTCTTTTCAATATGATAAATAAATAAATAAGTTTGAATTATTAAGGTCAATAACCAATAAAATAACTAAAAGTTTCAAACAATCAAACAAGCTTGAATTGAGAGCTCGATAACATCTAAAGAAACCAAGATCGAACCAAACTCAAGTCAAGCTTAAATTGAGAGCTCAATAACATCTAAACAAACCAAGCTCAAGCTCATAAAAAATAAATCAAGCCAAGCTTTAACAATTATTTCAAAAGCTTAGTTCATTTTAAGATCAGCTCAGCTTGGCTCGGTTACCTTATCAAACAAGCTTGAACACCCCAAAGCTTGGCTCGGCTCATTTACATCCCTTCCTTTCATGGGGACTTGTTTGATATGGACCATCCATTTAGATTGCATTTGATCTATAAGCTCAGATCTAGAAGAATCTCAGTCGTTCGTTCAAATGGATTTCAAATTAGAAGCTACCATATAAATTTCACGAAGCATAGTGGATGTCTTATTCTTGGCCACTTCTCTCGATCACACTTTCTACATAGCACCGCCGACACCGCACCTCCTCCATAATTGCCTCACCATCAATAGCCAGCGACACCATATCCACCCTCATCACTGTTGGTTGGGCTTCATCTCACCTTATCTTTCTTGAACCTCATGTTCTATCAGTTGGACTACAAGATGGTTGACTCCAAAACTATGAACAACAAAGTCTAGGAACTTTAGGAGATCTTGCATGAGATTTACTCAAAAGAGATGGTTCTGAGTGAAACCTTCCAAGTGACTGCTATTATTAAGAAGTTGCCTCCAAGCTGGAAGGACTTCAAGAACTACCTGAAGCACATGTAGAAAGAGATGAATGTGAAAAAACTCATTGTTAGACTTTACATCGAAGAAGACAACAAGAGTTCAGAGAGAAAGCTATTCTCTCAGGCTATTGTGAAAGCTAGCGTGGTCGAGCACAGTCAAAACTGAAACCGGAAGATCCAAAGACTTCCAAGATAGGACCCAGAGGAGGCATTAAGAAATTCTCTAGGAAGTGCTTCAACTATGGTCGAGCTGGTCACAAATCTTCGGAATGCAAAAAGCCGAAAAAGAAGCAAGAGGCCAACCTGAATGAGGGACCAAAAATGGACGACCTCTGTGCTGTGGTCTCTGAACTGAACCTGGTTGGTATAAACTCGCGACAATGGTGGATCGATACTAGAGCCATCAGACATGTCTGCTCCAATAAGGAGTTGCTCCATAACTTTGAAGAAGTTAATGGAGACAAGCTATTCATGGAGAACTCAGCAACCTTGGACATCATGGGCCAAGGAAAAGTGATGTTGAAGATGACCTCGGGCAAGGACCTTACTCTGAACAATGTGTTATATGTTCTAAAGATTCTGAAGAATCTAGTGTCTAGATTACTGTTAAACAAGCATGACTTTCGTATTATTTTTGAGTCAGACAGAGTTTTACTGTCAAAGAATGGAATATTTATATAAAGGGGCTATGTATCTGATGGGTTGTTTAAGCTCAATGTAATGCCCATTAAGCCTAAGATAAATAAAGATAAAAGATCTTCCACTTATATGCTTGAGTCTTTATGTTTGTGTCATGGTAGACTATGACATGTTAACTACGATGGGTTACATAGATTAATAAATATGCGAAGTATACCTACATTCCACCTTGACCTAAAACACAAGTGTGAGATTTGTATTGAAGTAAAAATGATAAGATCATCCTTTCAAGATGTTGAGAGAAGCAACGAACCACTTGGGCTAATTCACACTAACATGTGTGACCTCAAAGGTACACCAACATGTGGTGAAAATAAATACTTCATCGTTTTTGTAGATGATAATACAAAATATTATTATGTGTATCTTCTCAAAAGTAAAGATGAAGCTATAGAGAAATTTACTCTATATAAGAATGAGGTTAAAACCAACTTAATAAGAAGATTAAGGTGGTTCGAAGTAACCGAGGTGGTGAATATATATCACCATTCGTTGAGTTATGTGCTGAACATAGGATTAGACACGAAATAATAACTCCTTAAACTCCTCAGCAAAATAGAGTTGCTGAGTGGAAAAATCAAACTCTAAAGGAGATGATGAATGCTCTTCTATTAAACTCTGGACTGCCAGAGTTCATGTGGGGGAAAGCTGTGTTACAACTAATTACCTTTTAAATAAGGTGCCCCAGAAGAAGATAGATAAAAGCCTTTATGAGTTGTAGAATGAAAGATAACTGTCCTATATATATTTACAAATGTGGGGGTGTCTTGTCAAAGTGTTGGTGTTTGATCCAAAAAGAATTAAGATAAAACCAAAGACGATTGATTGCATATTTATTAGATATGCACTTAATAGCGGTGCATATAAGTTTTTTGTGTATGAGTCACAAATACCAGATATACACAACAACTCAACAATAGAATCAAGAAATGTCTCGTTCTTCAAGCATGTCTTTCTGTATAAGATCCGAGAAGATGCTAGCTCCTCAACACGGGTATATGAAACATAAGGTGAAGAAGAAAATGATGAATCAGTCGAGGTTGAGCTTAGACAGAGCAAAAGAGCTCGGGTAGAAAAATCCTACGATCAGATTTTATCACTTTCATGTTGGAAAGTGAGCTCCAAAGTTACTCTGAAATCATAAACTCTTCTGATAAACCTTACTGGAGAGAGAGGCAATTGCATCTGAGATAGAATCTATCTTGCAAAATCATACTTAGGAACTTGTGGATCTTCCTTCGGGAAGTAAACCACTAGGTTGCAAGTGGATCTTCAAGAGGAAAATGAAGTCAGATGGCACAATTGATAAGTATAAGGCTAGATCGGTAATCAAATGATACCAACAATAAGAAGACCTTGATTACTTTGATACGTATTCTCCGATATTAAGAATAACTTCCATTAGAGTAATGTTGGTTATAACCACTATAAATCATGAAATAAATTAGATGAATGTAAAAATAACTTTTCTAAATGGGGATTTATAAGAGAAAATCTACATAGAGCAACCTGAAGTGTTTTCTATGCCTGGATAGGAAAACAAGGTTTATAGATTGGTGAAGTCATTATATGGCTTGAAACAAGCACCAAAACAGTGACATGAGAAATTTAATAACGCCATGAAGGAATGTGGATTCAAGATAAATGAGTGTGATAAATGTGTCTACATAAAAGCCATAGAGAATGACTACATCATCTTGTGCCTATATGTACATGACATACTTATTATTGGGAGTAATGATAAGATAATCAATTTCACTAAAGATATGTTGAACTCAAGATTTGACATGAAAGATATGACCCTAGCTGATGTGATTCTAGGAATCAAAATTTTTAAAAGGATAGAAGGACTTATTCCTAGTCAGTCCTATTATGTGGATAAAATTCTTGAGAAATTTACTAAGAGTGATACTGCATTAGCATGAACACTGATAAATATGGGTCAACATCTATCAAAAAATCAAGGTGAAAGTATTTCTCAGATAGAGTAATCTTGAGTGATTGGAAGTCTAATATACTTGATGAGTTATACACAACTAAACTTGACCTACGCTAAAGTAAACTGAGTAGATACATGAGTAATCTAGGTGTTAAGCACTGGAAAGGGATAACAAGAGTACTGAGATACTTGAGGTATACTTGTTGATCCTGTTTGAAGGTTGTGAAATGGTACCCTGGCTCTGATGATCGAAGAGCAATGAGCTTCTCGAGATCTGAAGGAGCTCCTCCTTGATCCTGCGCACAGTCAAACAAACCAACAAAGCATTAGTGACCTAATACCGGAGGGTGGGAATCCCTGGCTAGGACCTCCGACGTTCAAGTTAGTCTCCTCTCTTAAAAGGTGGAAGAAGAACAGTAGCGAAAGTGCTAAAAAATAGGACTTCAGATGCAAATGTTTGCGTATCTTACCAGCGGAGAAGATTCTCTTTTTATACCACCTCACATAACTTTCATGATCATGAGATGGCCCCCGATTTATTAGAGTTTGTTAGATGATGGAAGAAAGTACAACCTGGGTGTTTCATAGTAGTTCCAAAGAATCTTTTTCTACCCATATATATACCTCTTTTGTCATTTATGCTCCACACCATTACTGAAGTTGTTGAAGGATAATACTGTTACAACTGCCTCATCAATGGGAAACCAATTAGTTTTCACAAGAGATTTCAAGAGAATATTCCTCGACAAGTATGACAGGCTGTCAAAATATTGTTTGTCGTTTGTCTGCTGAATGCATCTCAACCGCTCTACAAGGCCGGTCACATTACTTATTGTTATATTAATCTACTTAACCATACATTAAATACTATAAGAACTTGTTAAGAACTAATACAATACTCTTATTATGTCATAAGTTCACTTGAGAAGTTATATAATAAAGCATGTATATTAGAACTATATTGTAGGGGAACTATATCTTCAGGTAATTTAAACCCGTTCAACCTTTAACAGGCCAGACATATATAGAGAACCATATGTTTAATCTGTCCTCATCCGAATGATGGTGTATGTATAAAGAGTTTTATGAGACGAAATATTATTAAGTCCACCCGAGCTTTGCCCGACTGGATGTTCACAGAGAACTTTATGTCCATTCAGCCTTTATCCGACCGAACACGTATTGAGAACTATATAAAGTTAAGTATCTTTGGGTCCATCGGAGCTTTTCCCGGTCGGATATTCACAGAGAACCTTATGTCTGTTTAGCCTTTGCCCGACTGAATGCATATTGAGAACAATATAAACTTGAGTATCTTTGGGCCTGTCTGAGCTTTGCCCGGTCAGGTATTCACAGAGAACCTTATATCTGTTCAGCTTTTAGTTGGCCGAATGCATATTGAGAACTATATAAGATTGAGTATCTTTGGGTCTGTCCGGGCTTTGCTCGACCGGGTATTCACAGAGAGTCTTATGCCCATTTAGCCTTTGTCCGGCTGAATGCATATTAAGAACTCTATAAAGTAAAGTATCTCTGGGCCCGTCCGGTCTTTCCCTGATCAGGTATTCATAGAGAACCTTATGTCTATTCAACCTTTACTAGGCCGAACGCGTATTGAGAACTATAGAAAGTTGAGTATCTCTAGGCCCGTTCGGGCTTTACCCGGCCGGGTATTCACGGAGAACCTTATGTCTGTTCAACCTTTACCCGACCAAACATGCATTGAGAATTATATAAGGTTGAGTATCCGCACAAGCTTTGCCTAGCCGGGTATTCACGAAGAGCCTTATGTTCTTTCAACCTTTGCTCGTCCGAACGCATATTAAGAACTCTATAAAGTTAAGTATCTCTAAGCCCGTTCGAGCTTTGCCTGATGATCCTGTCCGAATGCTGAATCAACGGACGCTGGGCACGTGGCGCTCCCGGCTGCTGACGTGGATCTTCGACTGGTTGCACGATCCTCCGACGAACCTGCACAGAAGTCGGGCCTGGAAGGGGTTCCCGGCGGCGACCCTCCGACGCTCAAGTCAGGCAAGCAAACAGTGAAGAAAGTGGCTCCAGGGGTGTTGAACGCGTACCTCCGGCGAAGTATGCGGCTCTTTATATAGAGCGGCAAAAGAGCTCCTGCACGCCCACCGAGTTGCATACGTGTCCGCAACCCATACCTCGGTATGTGTCTGTCAGAAAGCTTACCTGACGCCATACTGCTACAGTCCGAGTATGTCCTTGATGGGACAACAGAACCCCTCGTTGTCAGACTTGGAGTATGGCCTAACCTAGGGACTTGACGGCTGTCAGAAGCTGTTCCTGTCCTTCTTTACCCACCACCGGCCGGGACGTCCGTCCGGCCAGCTGGACGAAGAGCGTCGTCCGGACGGCCCTCATCCCCTGCGCCGGCCGGGCGGCACGCCCATCACGTCCCGCCTGTCGTTTGCATTGATATGCTGGGGAGACTTCCGGGCGAGTGCTACGTAAGGACTGTTAGCACTATGCTACCTTATATTTTCGACCAAGCTTGACTTCCACTCGGCCATTCTTTACTGTTCCATTGAGCGCCGGATCCCGACTCCTATCCGACCGGCCGGGAGGTCAGCCCCTCCTTCTCCGGTCAACCGACTTGTCCACCTGGCCTTTTGACTTCCACATGGCGTCGACCCCTCCAAACGAGGGCCACCTGTTCTATCCGCCGGATCACTTGCCTCCCCTTCAAGTCTAGTCGAAGGAGGCGAAGTCCGACTGACTGGACTGCCGATCTGACCGAGTAACGATCGCCATATTAATCCGCTCGGCCAGGCTTATGGACGCTAATCCGTTCGGCGGTACCTTGCCCATGCCTTGTATTGCCTTGGAATTTATGACGAATCTTCTTCTCTACTGCCAACCACGTGTGTTGCGTGCGGTATAGGGAGCTCATTAAATGTAACCCATATCTTGCTGACACGTGGCAACCTTTCTGTTGTCAGGGTATGGCGGTGGCATCACCTCCGATGGGACATCCGCCGTTTGAAACGAACGGCTAGATGATGGCCTCGTTCTTCACGACCTGGATCGGACGGTGGGGGTAGCTCTCAGGCGGCGATATAAAGCCCCCGACCTCTGCTCATCGCCGCACTTTGGCTTCATCGATCCAGACACCTCATTGCTCTCTTCTTCTCCGGCGACCTTGCACCTCCGACGACCTCAAAGCCCCCTGCGACTATCTTTTTACTAGTAAGCCTTTCTTCTCCTCGATTCCTTGCTCCTTTTCTTCCTGCTAGTCACCTTTGTCATTCTGCCTTCTTTCCTGGCTTTATTTCTTCTTCCCCTTCCATTCCGTGTTCATTCCCGGTCCTAGACCATGACTAGTACCTCACAGTCGACCGACGGCGCTCCTGGTCTATGGTATACGACCATGGAGAGCCGTTTCGACGAGGAGGACGCTTTGCGCCTCACTCGAACCTATAATCTGCCGCTCGACCACCACATTGTAGTAGCTAACCCCACCGACCGGCCACATGAACCGCCGCCCGGCACTGTTCTTTTCTTCCGAGACCAATTTTTGGCCGGGCTACGCTTTCCACCCCATAAGTTCTTCTTACAAGTCTGCAATTATTTTCGCATTCCGCTCGGCCAGGTAGTCCCTAATTCCATTAGGCTGCTGAGCGGGGTGATAGTTCTCTTTAAACTGAACGACATCCCCCTCGACCCTAAGATTTTCCACTACTTTTTTTATCCCAAGCAAGCCGAGTGGAGCACCTTTGTTTTCCAGTCTAGGATAGGTTTCGTCCTCTTCGATAACATGCCGAGCTCCAACAAACATTGGAAGGAGCATTTTTTCTACGTACGTTTTCCCGAGCCACCGACCTTCCGTATCAAGTGGCAGACGGCGATGCCAGCGCAACCGGAGCTCGGCAAATTAGAGGCGATGCAGCCTATCTTCGTGCAGCCGATCGGCTGGTCGGCCAACGATATCACATCGACAAGCTGCTCCTTCCGGGAGTAATGTACATATTCGGCTTGTCTTCTACCCCAGCCGATCTGCCCTGCAGCATGAGTAAGTTCCCTTATCTTCCCGTTTATTTTGTTCTAACTGATTTATTTTTTGCTTCTGCAGCTGAAGTTATGTGGCGCGCCAAGGCTATCGAGCGGCTGAAACTGCGAGCCGCCGAGATCGAGGCAGCCAAGAACAAGGAGATCGCCGAGCGGGGCCTTGCTCCAGTGGATCCGGCCGGCGAAGAAGGTGAGGGGACTCAGGATGTCCCCGAAGCCTTAGCCACTCCTGCCTCTCACGACGAGGCTGCGGGCGACATAGAACCCTCCGCTCAAGTCGAGGTAGAGGGTCGTTCGGCCGACGACGTTCCTCTGGCAACTCGGAAGCGCAAACAGCCGGAGGCAACCTCTCAACCGATTCCATCCGATGAACCGCAATCCGAGCGGGGCGACGAAGCTCCAGTGTTGTCCGGGACGGTTTCTATTGAGAGTACCCCGACGCCGCTCGGCTCTCCAAGGGCAACCTCTAAGGTGCCGCCCTCCAGTCCTCCAAGAACGCTGCAACGTATTAAGCGATTGGGCGACCGTCCTTCCTCCTCCGCCGGTGAGCCGTCCGGCAAGGCTACTGCTTCTAAAGGTGATCCGAGCGGTCCGACATTGATAAAGACCATCTTGCGCCTCCCGTCTGAAGAATACATGGTAGCCGCTGATCGGCCTATCGTCCCCGAGCAGCAAATCACACTCACGGGTCCCCTCGCCAAAGCTTGGGAGGATGCTCGTCTTCGGATCGCCATGATGACTCCTGGTCAGCTCGGCGACAGCAATCTACAACAGGCGACCGGGGTATGTTGTCTTGCTTTGTTAGTTATTTCGGGTCGACCTTCTAACCTGCTCATATTCGTTCGCAGAACTGGGTGAAGCAGATTGCCATCAGCAATCGCCTGGCCGAACTGGAGGACGAACTGAAGAAGCTCAAGCCTGCGGGGGACAGTAGACAATCGACGGCCGCTCTGGAGAAGGCCAAAAGGTTGCTGGAAGCTGAGCGGAGTAAGACTTCCGGCTTGACAAGCAAGGTTGCCTGCCTCGAAGCCTTAGTCAAGCAGCGGGATAAAGAAGTAAAGACCGCGACCGCTCGGAAGCTCAAGGCCATTGATGATATGGACTTGATGAAGGTGGAGAACCGGGGGCTAGAACAACGGGTGAAGGAGCTAGACGCCTCACTAACTGCCGAGCGGGAGGGTCGCTCCGCCGATCGGACCAAAGCAGAAGGAGCCTTGCAAGATCTTCAGGCTGCCCTGGATACTTCCCAGACCGCTCTCAAGGATTACCACGATGGAGAGCCCGGTCGATCGGCGGAGGTACGCAAAGCCTTCGTCCGCTCGGACGAGTTTGGCGAGAAATTTACCGACAAGCTCTCCTTGACTTTTGAGGAGGCAATCAAAGTGGCGATGGACTACATGAAGAACAAAGGTCATGCTCCTGCCGATCTGTCCGTCCCTACCGATGACCTGGCGACCATGATGGGCTCCATTCCAGACCATCTTTTTAATTTTGATGACTAAGAATCTGTCTGTGAGGCTATTTTGTAATTTTTCTGTATTCGTGCCGGTCGGGGCAAACTTTAGAAGTTTTGTCTATCCGTCGGTCGGCGTGAATGAACTGTGTCTTGTTATTTGCTCATTCTTCCTGCGTCCGATTTTTGTTTTTCGCCTTGGTCTTGAGCTTTTTGTGCCCCAAGTACATTTTATAAAGGAGCCGCTCGACCTTACGCTATTACATCGGATCCGACCGAGGTCTACGCAGAAAACCTTCCATCCGGCGGTCCTATAGGCTTCGGTCGCCCGTCGAATTTTACCTTCGGAACTTAACTATTATCCGATCGATGGGTTTATAAACGCCGAGTCGTCTCTCGACGGTCTTCCGCTCGGACGTTTAAAGACGCCGGCTCGTCTCTCGATATTTAACGTCGGAGCTCGACGGTCTTCCGCTCGGACGTTTATAGACGTCGGCTCGTCTCTCGATATTTAACGTCGGAGCTCGACGGTCTTCCGCTCGGATGATTTATAGACGCCGGCTCGTCTCTCGATATTTAACGTCGGAGCTCGACGATCTTCCGCTCGGACATTTATAGACGCCGGCTCGTCTCTCGATATTTAACGTCGGAGCTCGATGGTCTTCCACTCGGACGTTTATAGACGCCGGCTCGTCTCTCGATATTTAACGTTGGAGCTCGACGGTCTTCCGCTCGGACGTTTATAGATGCCGGCTCATCTCTCGATATTTAACGTCGGAGCTCAACGGTCTTCTGCTCGGACGTTTATAGACGCCGGCTCGTCTCTCGATAGTTAACGTGGAGCTCGACGGTCTTCCGCCGAAGTTTATAGACGCCGCTCGCTCTCGATATTTAACGCGTCGAGCTCGGCGGTCTTCCTTCGGGACGTTTATAAACGTCGGCTGCCTCTCAATTTTTAACGCCGGAGCTCGGCGGTCTTCTCGGGGACGTTATAGACGCCGGCTCGTGTCTCGATATTTAATGTCGGAGCTCGGCGGTCTTCCGCTCGGAAGTTTATAGACGGCTCGTCTCTCGATATTTAACGCCGAGCTCGACGGTCTTCCGCTTGGACGTTTATAGACGGCTCGTGCCTCGATATTTAACGTCGGAGCTCGGCGATCTTCCGCTCGAGGGTTTATAGACGCCGCTCGTCTCGATATTTAACGTCGGAGCTCGGCGGTCTTCCGCTTGGACGTTTATAGACGCCTCGCCTCTCGATTTTAACGCCGAGCTCGGCCTTCCTTCGCCGAGGGTTTATAGACGGCTCGTCTCTCGATATTTAACGTCGAGCTCGACGGTCTTCCGCTCCGAAGTTTATAGACGCCGGCTTGTCTCGATATTTAACGTCGGAGCTCGGCGGTCTTCCTTCGGACATTTATAGAGCGTCGGCTCGCCTCTTGATTTTAACGTCGAGCTCGACGGTCTTCCGCTTGGACGTCTATAGACGCCACTCGTCTCTCGATATTTAACGTCGAGCTCGACGCTTCCGCTCGGACGTTTATAGGCGCCGGCTCTCTCGATATTTAACGTCGGAGTACGGCGGTCTTCCGCTAGGACGTTTATAGACGCCGGTTAGTCTCTCGATATTTAACGCCGGAGCTCGGCGGTCTTCCGCCGGAGGGTTTATAGACGCCTCTCTCGATATTTAACGCCGGAGCTCGGCGGTCTTCCGCTCGGAGGGTTTATAGACGCCGCTCCTCGATATTTAACGTCGGAGCTCGGCGGTCTTCCGCCGGAGGGTTTATAGACGCTCGTCTCGATATTTAATGTCGGAGCTCGACGGTCTTCCGCCGGAGGGTTTATAGACGCCGCTCGTCTCTCGATATTTAACGCCGGAGCTCGGCGGTCTTCCGCCGAAGTTTATAGGCCAGCTTGTCTCGATATTTAACGCGTCGAGCTCGGCGGTCTTCCGCTTGGACATTTATAGACGTCGGCTCGTCTCGATTTTTAACGCCGGAGCTCGGCGGTCTTCCGCCCGGACGTCTATAGACGCCGGCTCGTCTCGATATTTAACGCGTCGAGCTCGGCGGTCTTCCGCCGGACGCTTATAAGCGGCTCGCTCTCGATATTTAACGCCTGAGCACGACGGTCTTCCGCTAGGACGTTTATAGACGCCGGTTAGTCTCTCGATATTTAACGCCGGAGCTCGACGGTCTTCCGCCGGAGGGTTTCGCCGGCTCGTCTCTCGATATTTAACGTCGGAGCTCGACGGTCTTCCGCTTCGGAGGGTTTATAGACGGCTCGTCTCTCGATATTTAACGCCGGAGCTCGGCGGTCTTCCTCGGAGGGTTTATAGACGCCGCTCGTCTCTCGATATTTAACGCCGGAGCTCGGCGGTCTTCCGCCGGAGGGTTTATAGACGCGGCTCGCTCTCGATATTTAACGCTGGAGCTCGACGGTCTCCGCTGAGGGTTTATAGACGGCTCGTCTCTCGATATTTAACGCCGGAGCTCGACGGTCTTCCGCTCGGACGTTTATAGACGCCGGCTCGTCTCGATATTTAACGCCGGAGCTCGACGGTCTTCCGCTCGGACGTTTATAGACGCCGGCTCGACGATATTCAACATCGGAGCTCGACGGTCTTGCGCTCGGAGGGTTTATAGACGCCGCTCGTCTCTCGATATTTAACGCCGGAGCTCGACGGTCTTCCGCTCGGAGGGTTTATAGACGTCGGCTCGTCTCGATATTTAACGCCGAGCTCGGCGGTCTTCCGCTCGGAGGTTTATAGACGACGGCTCATCTCTCGATATTTAACGCGTCGGAGCTCGGCGGTCTTCCGCTTGGAGGGTAGACGCCGGCTCGCCTCTCGATATTTAACGTCGGAGCTCGGCGGTCTTCCGCTTCGGAGGGTTTATAGACGGCTCGTCTCGATATTTAACGCCGGAGCTCGGCGGTCTTCGCTTGAGGGTTTATAGACGCCGGCTCGTCTCGATATTTAACGTCGGAGCTCGACGGTCTTCCGCCGGAGGGTTTATAGACGCCGGCCCTCGATATTTAACGTCGGAGCTCGACGACCTTCCGCTCGGATGATTTATAGACGCCGGCTCGTCTCTCGATTTTTAACGTCGGAGCTCGACGGTCTTCCGCTCGGAGGGTTTATAGACGCCGGCTCGTCTCTCGATATTTAACGTCGGAGCTCGACGGTCTTCCGCTCGGAGGGTTTATAGACGCCGGCTCGTCTCTCGATATTTAACGTCGGAGCTCGACGGTCTTCCGCTCGGAGGGTTTATAGACGCCGGCTCGTCTCTCGATATTTAACGTCAGAGCTCGACGGTCTTCCGCTCGGACGTTTATAGACGCCGGCTCGTCTCTCGATATTTAACGTCGGAGCTCGACGGTCTTCCGCTCGGACGTTTATAGACGCCGGCTCGTCTCTCGATATTTAACGTCGGAGCTCGACGATCTTCCCAAGGCTAACTTTAGTACAGTCGCTCGGAAAACCCATTGACCATCCTTTGAATTAATTTTGCTTCCTGCATTACAAGGACATGGGCGACCACAATATATGCACAAATGAGTTATATTAATGCACCTTTCACCCAGCCCGATAAGGCTGGAGATGATTCGCGCTCCACGGCCGGTCCAGCTGACGCCCGTCTCCATCCTCCAAATAATAGGCGCCCGAGCGGAGCTTTTCAATAACCTTGAAGGGGCCCGCCCACGGTGCTTCCAGCTTGCCGACGTCGCCGACCGGCTTGACTTTCTTCCACACAAGATCGCCGACCTGGAATGATCTGGGGATTACGCGGCGGTTGTAGTTTTGCTTCATCCGCTGCCGGTACGCCATCAGCCGAACGGACGCCTTGGCTCTTTCTTCTTCGACCAAATCCAGCTCCAGGTTCCTCCGCTCGGCGTTGTCCTCATCGTAATTTTGGATCCGGACGGATTCGACGCCAACTTCAACAGGAATGACCGCTTCGTCGCCATACACCATGTGGAAAGGCGTGATGCCCGTCCCTTCCTTTGGAGTCGTTCTGATGGCCCATAAGACGCCTGGCACTTCATCTACCCAGCTTCCTCCCAAGTGGTCGAGCCGAACACGCAGAATACGAAGAATTTCCCGGTTGGCTACTTCAGCTTGACCGTTGCTTTGGGGATAGGCCACGGACGTGAAGTGCTGCTCGATGCCATAGCTTTGGCACCAATCTTCGAGCAACTTTCCAGTGAATTGCCGCCCATTATCGGAGATAAGTCGACGGGGGACGCCGAACCGACAGATGATGTTCTGCCAAATAAATTTCTTGACTATCTGCTCGGTGATCTTGGCTAGCGGCTCGGCCTCCACCCACTTGGAAAAATAATCCACCGCCACTAATAGAAATTTCCGTTGCCCGGTCGCCATAGGAAATGGACCAACGATATCCATTCCCCACTGATCGAACGGACATGAGACTGTGGATGCCTTCATTTCCTCTGCCGGTCGGTGGTAGAAGTTATGGTACTTCTGGCACGAAAGGCACGTCGACACGGTCCGAGCGGCGTCCGCTTGTAAAGTTGGCCAAAAGTATCCAGCTAGCAGGATCTTCTTAGCTAGTGATCGCCCGCCCGGATGCCCTCCGCACGATCCTTGATGTACTTCTTGGAGGATGTAAGCCGAGTCCTCCGAGCTCACGCATTTCAACAGCGGGCGCGAGAAAGCCTTTTTGTAAAGCTGATCGCCGATGAGTGTGAATCGACCGGCTCTCCTCCTTAGCAGCTGGGCTTCATTCTCATTGGATGGCGTGGCGCCCGAGCGGAGGAACTCTATGATGGGTGCCCGCCAGTCGCTTGGAAACATGAGGCCTTCCATCCGGTCGACGTGCGCCACCAACAGTACTTAACTCATCGGCCGCTTGATTTTCTGCTCTGGGTATCTTCTGGATAATAACTTCTCTAAAATTGGCTTTAAGTTTCTCAAACGCTTCAGCGTAGAGCTTGAGCCGAGCGTTGTTAATTTCAAAAGTGCCAGAGAGCTGCTGCGCGGCTAACTACGAATCTGAATGAAGCGTTACCCGACCGGCGCCAACATGCCGAGCTGCCTTCAAGCCGGCTATGAGGGTCTTATACTCTGCTTCATTGTTTGTAGCTTTATAATCCAGCCGGACGGATAAGTGCATCTTTTCTTCTTGAGGGGAGAGCAACAATATTCTGATCCCGCTTCCGAGCCGAGTGGACGACCCATCCACATATATTCTCCACATAGCTTCCGGCTCCGGCTTTTGCACCTCAGTGACAAAATCGGCCAAGGACTGCGCTTTGATCGCCGAGCGAGGTTGGTATTGGATGTCAAATTCACTTAACTCCGTCGTCCACTTGATGAGCCGCCCGGATGCTTCTGGATTCAGTAATACACGCCCGAGCGGGCTATTGGTTTTGACAATGATGGTATGCGCCAGGAAGTACGGGCGAAGGCGTCGAGCGGCGAGGACCAGAGCAAAAGCCAGCTTTTCGAACCCAGTGTAGCGAGATTCAACATCTTTTAAAATATGACTAAGGAAATACACAGGCTCCTCTCCGCTCGCCCTCACTAGTGCCGAGCCGATTGCTTGCTCGGTGGAAGACAGGTAGATGCAAAGTGGCTCACCTACAGATGGCTTGGCTAATACCGGGAGGGAATTCAGATATGCCTTCAAATCTTCGAACGCCCGATCACATTCTTCATCCCAATGAAATTTGGTGGCCTTGCGCAAGATTTTGAAGAAAGGCAGGCTCCGGTCGGCGGTTTTGGATATGAATCTGGACAAAGCAGTTATCCGACCGGTCAAACACTGCACTTCCCTCAGATTTCTTGGGGGCGGCATGTCTTGTAGGGCTTTTATTTTGCTGGGATTTGCTTCAATACCCCGCTCGGTCACTATGTACCCCAAAAAACGCCCTCCTTTTGCTCCGAACAAGCACTTCTGAGGATTTAGCTTGACTCCATATTTGCATAGCGTTCGGAAAGTTTCTTCCATGTCCTTGAAGAGATCGGCCGCTCGGACGGACTTGATGAGAATGTCATCCACGTACACTTCCAGATTTCGCCCGATCTGCTCTCTGAATACTTTGTTCATCAAGCGCTGATATGTGGCCCCCGCATTCTTCAATCCGAACGGCATCACATTATAGCAATAGGTGCCGTCGGCCGTCACGAAGCTGACTTTTTCTTGATCTTCGCGGGCGAGCGGCACTTGATGATATCCTTGGTAAGCGTCAAGCATACATATTAATTCGCAGCCGGCCGTAGAGTCCACCAGCGGATAAAAATCCTTCGGGCAAGCTTTGTTGAGATCCCGAAAATCTATGCATACTCTCCACTTGTTGCCCGGCTTGGAGACTAATACTACGTTAGCCAGCCAGCTCGGGAACTGCACCTCGCGTATATGGCCGACCTCCAGAAGCTTCTCAACTTCCGCCCAGATGATGGCATTCTGCTCGGTGCTGAAATCTCTTTTTCTCTGCTTCACTGGCCGAGCGTCCGGCCGGACGTGGAGCTCATGCTGCGCTACACTTGGTGAAATTCCTGGCAGCTCATGGGTCGACCAGACAAAGACATCATGGTTTCTTTGGAGGCATTTAATCACTTCCTCCTTCTGGTTGGCCTCCAGATCGGACGCAATAAAGGTAGTGGCCTCCGATCGGATTGGATGAATCTGCACTTCCTCCTTTTCTTCATAAATGAAAGAGAGTGGCTTTTCAGTTATGACGTTTACCTCGATCCGGGGTGCCTTCCGAGCGGAGTTGGCTTCTGCTCGGATCATCTCGACGTAGCATCGCCGAGCCGCGAGTTGATCTCCCTGTACTTCACCCACTTTATCCTCCACGGGGAACTTGATCTTCTGATAGAAGGTGGAAACGGCTGCTCTGAACTCGCTGAGCGCCGGTCGTCCCAAAATGACGTTGTAGGACGAAGGAGAATCGACCACCACGAAGTTTGCTGTCCTCGTCCTCCTGAGCGGCTCTTCTCCCAGTGAGATAGCCAGCCGGATCTGTCCGACCGGCTGAACTTCATTACCTGTAAACCCGTATAGGGGGGTTGTCATGGGTAGCAGCTCGGCTTGATCAATTTGTAGCTGATCGAACGCCTTCTTGAATATGATGTTGACTGAGCTTCCTGTGTCAACAAATACGCGGTGAATAGTGTAATTGGCTATTACCGCTTTGATGAGGAGAGCGTCGTCGTGAGGTACTTCAACTCCTTCCAAGTCCGAAGGTCCGAAACTGATTTCGGGTCCGCTCGCTCGCTCTTGGCTGCAGCCGACTGCATGGATTTGGAGCTGCCGGACGCTCGCCTTCCTTGCTCGGTTAGAGTCACCTCCGGTCGGCCCGCCTGCTATGATGTTGATCTCGCCTCGGGAAGCATTGCTTCTATTTTCTTCTTCCCGAGCGGACGATCGGGGGTGTTCCCTTGACATCCGGAGATTCTCCTGTCTCGGAGAGCGATGCCTCTCGGGAGTTTGTCGTTGTCTCCTGTCAGCTACCGTCCGCTCGACTTCACGAGGCTTCTGTAGTCTGTCGGCTGATGGCGACCGACGACCGCCACCTCTAGGAACGGGGTGGGCGATTAGTGGAAGGCTCCGACAATCCCTGGTGTTATGTGTGTCCGTCCAGTGAAAGGAGCAGAACATTGGAGTCCATCTCTTCCTTGTCCTTGGCCGCTCGGCTGCTACTTCTTGAACATGAGGTCTTGGATGAGCACGAATTGTTTCGGCCCGTGGTCCTCTGGGTGGCTGATGAGTAGCGTGCGGATTCCGTTCGACAGGGGGAGCCCGCTCGGCTGGAGTTTCTTTTTTCCGGGCCGCTTGCGCTTCCTCCACGTTGATGTATTCGTTCGCCCGGTGTAGCATGTGATCGTAGTCTCGGGGCAGCTTTCGAATGAGCGATCGGAAGAAATCCCCGTCCACGAGGCCTTGTGTGAAGGCATTCATCATGGTCTCCGAGGTGGCCGTTGGAATGTCCATGGCCACTTTGTTGAACCGCTGGATGTAAGCTCGGAGCGATTCGCGGGCTTCTTGTTTGATGGCAAACAGACTAACGCCGACTGCTGGCGAAGTGGTGGAGGAAGGCCTTTCGGAAGTCTTTGAAGTTGGTGATGGATCCGTCCGGCAGTCTCCGAAACCACCGTTGAGCCGATCCCGAGAGAGTGGTAAGAAAAACCCGACACTTTACTCCATCTGTGTATTGATGCAGGGTTGCCGTGTTATCAAACTTGCCCAGATGATCATCCAGGTCGGTTGTCCCATTGTATTCGCCGATCGTCGGAGGTATGTAGTGCTTGGGCAGAGGGTCTCGTAGAATAGCCTCTGAAAATTGCCGATTAATCCGCTCGGGCGATGAGTCCGTGCGGGGGGCTTTTCCTTTTCGGTCATTCCGTCTAGGCATTTCATCCGAAGAAGATCCCCGATCTCTATGAGTTGCTGCAGCTTCGGGGGTGCGGAATAGGGCTCGATGAAATGCAACGGTAGCCGGTTGTGCTTCCGCTCGACCACCAGACGCTGACGTTGCTTGCTGCTCCGGCCGCTCGGCTGCTGCTTTCTGTTTTTCCTCCACAAGCTTGGCGGCCCTCAATTCGACCAGAGCGTCGAGTTCCTCCGTCGAAAGCGTCACCGTGTGTTGTCGTCCAGCCTCGTCCATTATTTCCGTTCGGATGCAGGAGCGTTCCCACAGACGGCGCCAAATTGATCCTGTCCGAATGCTGAATCAACGGACGCTGGGCACGTGGGCGCTCCCGGCTGCTGACGTGGATCTTTGACTGGTTGCACGATCCTCCGACGAACCTGCACAGAAGTCGGGCCGGGAAGGGGTTCCCGGCGGCGACCCTCCGACGCTCAAGTCAGGCAAGCAAACATTGAAGAAAGTGGCTCCAGGGGTGTTGAACGCGTACCTCCGGCGAAGTATGCAGCTCTTTATATAGAGCGACGAAAGAGCTCCTGCACGTCCACCAAGGTGCATACGTGTCCGCAACCCATACCTCGGTATGTGTCTATCAGAAAGCTTATCTGACGCCATACTGCTACAGTCCGAGTATGTCCTTGATGGGACAATAGAACCCCTCGTTGTCAGACTTGGAGTATGGCCTAGCCATAGAACTTGACGGCTGTCAGAAGCTGTTCCTGTCCTTCTTTACCCACCACCGGACGGGACGTCCGTCCGGCCGGCTGGACGAAGAGCGTCGTCCGGACGGCCCTCATCCCCTGCGCCGGCCGGGCGGCACGCCCATCACGTCCCACCTGTCGTTTGCATTGATATGCTGGGGAGACTTCCGGGCGGGTGCTACGTAAGGACTGTTAGCACTATGCTACCTTATATCTTCGACCAAGCTTGACTTCCGCTCGGCCATTCTTTACTGTTCCATTGAGCGCCAGATCCCGACTCCTATCCGACCGGCCGGGAGGTCAGCCCCTCCTTCTCCGGTCAGCTGACCTGTCCACCTGGCCTTTTGACTTCCACATGGCGTCGACCCCTCCAAACGAGGGCCACCTGTTCTATCCGCCGGATCACCTGACTAGGTATTCACAGAGAACCTTATATTCGTTCAGCCTTTACCCGGTCGAACACCCATTGAGAACTATATAAGGTAGAGTATCTTTGGATCCGTCTGGGCTTTGCCCAGCCGGGTATTCACAGAGAGCCTTATATCCGTTCAGTCTTTGCCCGATCGAATGTGTATTGAGAACTATATAAGTTTAAGTATCTCTAGGTCCGTTCGGGATTTGCCTGGCCAGGTATTTATAGATAACCTTATATCCGTTCAGCCTTTACCCAGCTGAACACGTGTTAAGAGTTTTATAGGGCGAATTACCTTTAGGCTAGCCCAAACTTTGCTAGATCGAGCACCCATAGAAAGCCTTACGTTCGGTCATGCTTCACCTGACCGAATTCTTCTAAGTTCGTCTAACCATTAACTGACCAAACACCCTATTTTTCTTTTTCCATCATAAAACCTTAGAATTCTTATATTCTACCAAGCTTACAACCGGTTGGCCCTATACAAGCGTTGTGCTTCAGAGCTACACGGACTAGATTTAAATGACTTCGAGGTCGGGCTATCAAAAGAACCGAATACCACCCTATATCCACTTTGACTCTCACTTCATCTTGACTTGACCTCCACATCATCTCCTGAACCTACTCTTCATAACCCGTATCACTAACCTCTCCTTCAAGTCTAGTCGAAGGATACGTAGGTGATTAACTCGACCGAAGTTTTATTTTCTTCCACTCATCTTCTTACTAAGGTTATTCCACCATTCGTGCTCAAATTCATGTTTTTTTACACTTAGTGACTTTTTTATTTTCAAAATCCACTTATTGATAACTAAATATTTTATAAGGAAGTATTATGGGCAGGTAGAAAAAATATTTGGGAATACGAAAAGGCATCATTCATCATGTCTCTCATAAATGCCTATTTATGGGTAAACATCACATGGCGTCACCACTCATTTTCTGCAATCTTTTTTGACATTCTTCGCTTTGTGAACTGCGATGACATGCTCTACCTCGCGAATCAACAACACCCTCTCCCATGTAAATCAGCGATCCTCCTCCTTCTTGTCGTTTTAATCAATAGCTACCCTTGAATTGTACTAGATAAAAATCCTAAACAACCATCATTCTTAACACTTTGCCCTTCATCTTCCCGATCTCCTTCTCCGACGATTTCTTTTTTTTTGCAACCCTCTGCATTTCCTTGCTTCTTCACACTTCTCTTTACTACTTCTTCTTTTCAGGATTCCAGTAAGTAACACATCTCTTCCTTATTCTTGTGTTTTCTAATGCCAAAAAAATCATTCTCCTCCTGGTACACTCATACTTGCTCGAATTTTAACTACTCTGATAGAGCCACCCTCTGCTTTCGGTATGAAATCCCTAAAGATTATCATATCGTCATTCCTGAACCCAACACTTATCCTCATTGCCCTCCTATTAATCACGTTACCTTCTTTAAGGGCGAACTAATAACTGGTCTTCGTTTTCCTATTTCCCCCTTCATGTTGGAGGTCAACCAATACTTCAGCATTCCCCTACAACAGTTTATCCCTAATGATTTTCGTGATATGTGCATGCTATACATGTTATTTCATCTTTTTGACATTCTCTTTACCCTCAGCAATCTTTTTCTATTTGCTTATCCTAAGAAATCAAAACTCGAGACGTCTCTTTTTCAATCATGTCTAAAGATCGTCTTCTTTAAAGAAATGTCTTCTTCCAATAAAGGTTGGAAGTCTCACTTCTTCTTCATAAGACTACCTGAGTCAGCCACTTGGTCCACCAAATGACAATCTTGTTGGATCATAGAGTTCGCTAGAGGGGGGGTGAATAGTGATCTTTAAGAATTCGAAAATCAATTCGAGTACACAATGGAAATAAGAAAAGTAAGGGCAACGCTAACACAATCAATTTTACATGGTTCAGAGCCTTTGTCGACTCATACTCCAAGGCTCACACTTGTTGAGTGCTTTCGTTGAGCAATCACTAATAATTCGTAAAAATTATTACAAAATAAGTACAAGAATTATTAAACTAATACCGACAACAAGAAAAATGAAATGAGTCACAGGTTGTCAGAGAGGCCTCGCAGCGTCGCAGGAGCAGAGCGCAACAGAGCAGTCGTATATGAAGTTGTTGTTGTGAAGCTCTGGTGGAGGCCCTCTTTTATAGGAGTGCTTCGGGCGCTCGGATCCTTTCTCGGTGCCTGGATCGTGACATCGTCAAACCAATCGACGCGCTCCTAGTTGTCAGGATAAAATTTACCTTCTGGGTGTCCGGATCCCTTCTGGGCGCCCAGATCCCTTCTGGGCGCCCAGATCCCTTCCGGGCGCCCGGACCACCATTTTCCAGAAGCTCATTTTCTTGTAAGAAAATGTTAGTCTGAGGTAAAATAAAAGTTATACTACCCTGTAAAATAAAGTATTAGTACAACTATATTCAAACAGAATAGTAATTAGATTCTGTCTCCCCGAGACCAGAATCTAGTCATGATCTCAACTTAGATTTCTGAAATGGTTCAAAGTTGAATCGACGCCTAAGTTCCCTGACTAGAAATGCATCCTCACCAAGTCACTCCCCTCTAGTGACTTACCTTAACTTACCTTCCAAACATCCAGTCAACCTATCGACCTGTCTGAACTTCGTGCCAACTATTCGGTTGTCTCATTGACCTAGCTGGACTTCGTACTAGCTATCTGGTCAGCTCGTTGACCTAGCTGGGCTTCGTGCCAGCTATTCGGTCGGCCTGTCGATCTAGCTGGGCTTCGTGCTATCTATCCAGTTGGCCCGTCAACCTAGCTGGGCTTCGTGCCAGCTATCCGGTCAGCCCGTCGACCTATCTGGACTTCTCCTGCACACTCAGTCAAAGTGTTAGATCACAACAAACCTAACTTAACATATTTTGTCATTCATCAAAACCTAAGTTAGACCGTTAATACTAACCGCACCAACAATCTCCCCTTTTTTTTATGTAATGATAATATGGGTTAAGTTAGTGAAAAAATATGCAAAAAGTAAGAAAATGACATGGTTTTCAAGTTAGTCTTATTTTGGTGTTTGTGCTTAGTATTTTGTTGCTAACTTAAACCACCTAACCCCCCCCCCCCCCCCACCCCACCTTTGACATTCATCAACAAAAAAAAAAGAATAGAGAAGTTAGAAAAAATTGGCTAAGTAAAAAATTTCAATAAAGATTATAACATAATCCAGAGTTACTAGGGGGAGTTTAACTTAGAAAACAAGTTAATAAATCTGGAGAATTCTTTAAAGACAAAGAAAAAACGTATGCTTTAAACTTTTATATCAAGATTTCTAAAAAGCTAATAAAGTTGAAATAATTTTCAAAGTCCTTCAAAAAGTCTACTAACTTTTCATAATTTGCAAAATAGCTAAGTATTGAAGATAACTTGTGGAAAAATCTACTAACTTTTCATAATTTTCAAAATAGCGAAATTTTGAAGATAACTTTTGACCACATTAAAAAAATATTTTCAAAATTGAGATTTTAAGATAACAGTTTAAAAATGGAGACTTAATTAAGATAATTGTTTAAAAAAAGTTTAAAGCAGTTTTCAAAAATAATTTTTGTAAAATATTAAAGTTGTTTAAAAAAACTTTACCTATTCAGATAATTTTTTGATTCGATTTTAACTTGAGATTGATGCAACACCTCTCAAATTCTTTTATATTTTTTTATATATCTTAAACTCTGCTAATCCAAGATCAAGTTTTGGTACCTTCTTTAGTTTATCTTTTCAACACTCAAATGACACAACTTAAAGGGTACAGCACCGTACGCCCCCCACTTTTCAACGACGACACTTCCCATATTGGAAGAAGTGGATGGAGGTGTACCTTAAAACTGACTACGACCAATGGTTTAGCGTCACCAAATGATACAAGGCGTCCGTCGACAATGCCAGAATTCCAATGGACCCAGAGAATTGGAATTTAGAAATGAAGAAAAAGACTTAGATTGATTTCAGAGCCCTTAACACAATCCAGTGCGGATTAACCAAGGATGAGTTGAATTGTGTTAGCCCACACAAAAACGTCAAAGAACTATGGGACAAACTCATAAAATTACACAAGGGAACCAACGACACAAAGGTAACAAAGAGAGATTTATACTTGAATAAATTAATATAAAAATACAAGAAGGTGAGACTGTCAGTCAGCTGCACACGAGGATAAAAGATATCCTCAACAGACTTCACACAATCGACCACCAGATGAAGAAGCGAGATCTAATTGGTATGCTCTAAACGCATTTCTTCGGAATGCACTGTAGGCATCTATCGTGGATGCCTATAAGATTTCGAGGAATTTGTCCAAATTAAAATTAGATGAACTCTTTTGTAAATTAGAGCTACAGGAACAAACTAACGCCAAAATTGCGAAAGGTATTGCTCTTATTGCAGGAACGTCGAAAAAAAAATCCAGGACCAAGCCAGAACTTAAAGTCGAGTCTAACCCAGACTCAGATGATGAAAAATACCTGGTGAACTTGGCAAGGAAGATGTTCACAAAGAGAAAGAAGAACTTCACCAACAAGGGCCTATAGAAGATCAACTCTACTTCTAACTCGAACGGCAAGAACGTGATATGCTTTGGATGCAACAAGAAGGGACACTACAAGACCGGTTGTCTGAGTCTCAAGAAGAAGAAAGCCTTGAAGGTGATTTGGGATGAATCGTCAGGGGAAGACTCAGACGGTAAAGAACTGAAGCACTCCAACTACCTCGCACTGATGGCGTACTGACCAGAATAGGAGAGTGAATCAGAAGACGAGTCCAAACTTGAGTCGAGCCACGAGTTCGCACTCATTTCTGAAGATTCTGAGGTATATTTTAATTTAAGTAAAAAGTTTTTTAAAATCATTTCATATTCAAATAAGAAATTAACTACTTCTTAAAATGAAATAATTGAACTAATCCAAGAAAATAAAATACTTAAAGTACAATTAAAATCTGATCCAATAGTTAAACCAATTCAACTTAAAATCCCAACTCAAATTGCAAAGCTTGGGGAGGACAATCTCAAGTTGAAAAGCGAAGTAGCTAAACTAAAAGAATTATTGGAAAAATTTACAACTAGATCCAAGTATCTTGACATGATACTTGGATCATAAAGTACTATGTACAATAAGTTTGGACTCGGATATAAGTCCAGCTCAACCAACAAAACATTTATTTCTTTAGTTAACCAAAATAAAAACCAAATTAAGGCTTGGGTTCCAAAAGCGTGTCTAACTACGCAAGTAGGATTCAATCAATGTTATATACCTAAAGATAAAATTTATTATATAAATAAAAATAAATCAAATAACTCTCCCTTAAATTCTAAATTAAATCTTCAAAAATAAATACAAATCAAAAGAAAAACCTTAAGTCAATTAAACCTAACTTAAATGGATACAACATAAACACAAGCTATAACCGAGTATACTACAACTTTAAAATAAATCGACATAAACCCAAAACTTAAATCTAAATATTCAATAATTCAGGGGGAGACTCTAAATTAGTTGGCACCTCCAAAAATCAATAACTTACCCAGATGAGTAATTAGAACTAGTCTAAATAGAGGCAAAAGTTTAACTTGACCAAATATACCGGTGAAGTTTTGGATGATAGTAGGTTAGGGAAACTCTTTCTATGCATGTCTAGAAAGATATGTCTTCGACTTTTTGACTTAGTGGAACTAACTGAAGCTACCCCTTATTGATCCTAACTAGTTAGACCAAAGTTTTATATTAAGTTTAGTGGATAGGACCATTTAGAAAACCTCAAAGACATAGTTACTCTAATGATGTCCAGGTGACTCACCATAGCCCAAAGTTTATCCAAAGAAGGACTATTTGGCGAGCACAAAGCTAAACTTGAATCTAACATAAAGTTAAACCAAACCATGAAATTGAATCTAACTCATCTCACAAAATTATAGGATTCCCTGATTGTAAACATAGATCGGGTGAGATAAATAAGTATTAAATTAAATTAAATTTTATTAAATTAATTAAACCCTAAAATCAAAATTGAATTAATTTAAAAATAATTTAAAAATCCTTATAAAATATTTTTTTTAATTACTTTAAAAATATTTTAAAAATTACTTTAAGAATGTTTTTAAAAATTACTTTTAAAAAAAATACTTTAAAAATTATTCTAAAAATTATTATTTCAACAATTATTTTAATAACTTCACGAGGACTTTCAAATTAAATTAATAAATAAAATAAAATTAAGTCAACACTTGAAACTAAATCTAAATCTTAAAAATTCAAGTTAATATATCCAATTGATAAATAAATTCTTACTTTCTTTGTAGGAAACAAAGTGGATATTGGATAGTAGATGTTCCAGACACATGACTGGAGATCACACCAAGTTTAATCAACTAACTTACAAAAACTTAGGAACAGTTGCCTTTGGAAATAATGACAAACTCAAAATAATTGGGATAGGTAATATCGAATTGAAAATTAACTTTATTATTAAAAAGGTGCTATTAGTTAATGACTTCAAATATAATCTGCTTAGCATTAGTCAACTGTGTGATTTTGGATATTAGGTTAGGTTCTTATCTTCTGAATGCTTAATCAAGCACTTAGATAACTCTAACATAAACCTAAAAGGGTTTAGGAAGGACAACATCTATGCAATCAATCTAACTGTCTCTTCACTTAAGTGTCACCTGACACAAAAAGAAGAAACTTGGTTATGACATAGAAGAATATCCCACACAAACTTTAGGAACCTAACAAAATTAAATAGTTTGATTAGAAGCTTACCAAAATTACCCAACTTAGATGCAACAATCTGTAATGCACAACAACAAGGAAGCAAACCAAATCAATCCACAAATCAACTAACCAAAATCAATCTAACTCAATACTAGAATTATTGCACTTGGACCTATTTGACTCTCATAGAATCAAATCCATAAATGAGAGTCTCTATTACCTAGTAATAATAGATGATTACTCAAGATTCACATGGATAAAATTCCTTAAGAATAAAGATGAAACGTTTGAAGTATTCAGTAAATTCTGCAAATAAATTGAAAATGAAAAAGATCTAAAAATCAAAAGAATCAGGAGTGATAATGGAGGAGAAATTAAAAATCACAACTTTAATCAATTCTCCCTTGAAAATGACTATCATTACGAATATTTATGTCCAAAAACACCTCAACAAAATGGAATAGTAGAAAGAAAGAATAGAACTCTACTTGAACCCTCTAAGACTATGCTAAATGAATACAACCTTCCAAAATATTTTTGGATGGAGCCTATTAGCATAGTTTGCTATGTATAAAATAAAACCACAATTAATAAAACTTATAATTAAATCTCATTTGAACTCTATTATAGCAAACAACCTAATATCAAATACTTTAAAGTATTTGGATGCCCAGCCTACATACTAAACACAAGAGAATACTTACGAAAATTTACTTCAAAAGTTGAAAAAAGAATTTTTATAGGTTACTCATTAAACAATAGAGCATATAGAGTATATAACAAGGTTACACTAAGAATTGAGGAAACCATAAATGTAAAGTTTAAAGAATCTACCTCGAACTTAAAACCAACTTAGATTCAACCAATTAATGTTTTAAGTAGTACAAGTCAAGGAGGAGCAAGTGAAAACCTAAGTCAAGAATATGAAGAAGAACATCAACCACAAGGAAATGAACCTAGTAGAACAATAAGGGTTAACCCAAACTATCCACTTGAACAAGTAATTGGTCACCCAAACCAAAGAGTCTAAACTAGATCGACCCTCAGAAACCTAAGTCAAATATCTCAAATTTCTAAAATCGAACCCAAAATAATAGAAGAATCCCTACTTGATCTAGACTGAATTATAGCCATGTAAGAAGAACTGGCCCAATTTGAGAGAAATGAAGTCTGGGACTTAGTACCACTACCTGATAATGAAAAAGTAATAGAAACAAAATGGGTATTAAAAAATAAGCTATGTGAAAATGAGAAAATTGTTAGAAATAAGGCTAGACTAGTGGCTAAAGGGTTTAACCAAGTAGAGGGGCTTGACTATGATGAAACTTATACCCCAGTAGCCAGACTTGAGTCCATTATAATGTTACTTAGCTATGCATCCCATAAGGGATTTAAACTTTATCAAATGGATGTTAAGTCTGCCTTCTTAAATAGACTAATAAAAGAAAAGGTTTATGTAGGTCAACCATCTGAGTTTGAGAGTTTAGATCATCTTGACCATGTCTTTAAACTTAAGAAAGTCTTGTATGGTCTTAAACAAGCACCTAGGGCTTGCTATGAAAAGTTGACCTCCTACATAATTTCTAAAGGATTCAACCAAGGATAAATTTATCCAACACTATTTGTAAAATCAATCCAACAAAATATCTTTATAACCCAAGTATATGTAGACGATATAATCTTTGGTTCAACCAATTCAGAATTTTCACAAGAATTTATAATCTTAATGGAACAAGAATTTAAAATGAGCCTAGTAGGTAAATTAACTTATTTTTTAGGATTACAAATTAAACTACTAAAGGGAATTATGTTTATCAACAAAAATATATCAAAGAATTACTTAAAAAAATTTGGAATAGAAAACGTTAAAGAAATAAAAATACCTATGTCAACTAACACAACCTTAGATTACGACCCAAATGGAAAATCCATAGACCTAAAATACTATAGGAGTGTCATAGGCAGCCTAATATACTTAACTGCAAGTCAATCTAATATTTTATTTGTAGTTAGTATGTGTGCTAAATACCAAACATGTACTAAGGAATCCCACTTAACAAATGTAAAAAGAACTTTTAGATATCTAAAAGGAACACAAAATGTAGGAATTTGGTATCCAAGATAATTTTGAAAATAGTGGTCTTAGTGTAACGACCCGCCTTCTACTGACTAGGCTGTGAGACCGATCGTTACATTAATCTTTGCTAACTATTCCAAGACCATCATCAAATCTAGGTGCGGAAGCTGTACTAATTAAAATTTTACTAAACTGTCAACATTTCTTGGTTCTACATGTACTAAGGGGCGTAACTAAAGTGTACTTAACATATACTACATCTCCTACGGTCAAGGAACTGAAATAAACGTTTTCCAGCTATTATCAAACCTCCCAATCGATCCACAGATCGATTGAAAAGGTCGAATCGATCCAGTGATCGACTCAGCCGGCTACTGTATCCGGGACTTGGGTTGGATCGATCCAGCACGCTACTGTGCTCGGGCAATATTCTGGATCGATCGGCTGATCGATCCAGGCTAACCAATCGATCCAGTGATCGATCCCAGAGCCTTCTGTTCACGACAGAATTTGCTGGATCGATCGGTTGATCGATCCAGATGCCTACTGTTCGCATTCGAACTTCCCGATCGATCGGCTGATCGATTGAGAAGCCTCCAATCGATCGGCTGATTGATTGGGGTTTCTGATTTCGCACCAACACTCTGATTTCAGCACTATTTCGTGCTAGGATTACATATATGAGTTCTAAAACAATTGGAAAACATTCTAATCTCACACAACTAAGGTTCTAAGCATGATAGGGTGCATGATTTACTAATCCATAGCATTTAACATACCAAGGTGCAAAATAATGAAATGCTAAAAGGTTCTAATGTTTAACACAAAGTTTGCTGAATTCCCTAAGATCTTTATTCCAAGATTCATCCACACACATCTTCATCGCATTGCCCTCTAGCCTCCGCTAGTCCATCTTTCCTTTACCTTTATCTGTAGTATAAGGAAAAAGTATCTGTAAGCTTTCGCTTAGTAAGAAACCATCTACCTCACAAAAACATGCATTCGATGCAATATGCTTTTAAAACATGCTATTTGAAATATGTACTGATTAGACTAGAATATGGCATGCTATCATACATAGAAATCAAAGCTAGTCATGGCATCCTATCATCTAAAGCATGTGTAACAAAACTGGACATAGAGCTATCATACATAATCATAAGAGAGTGCTGAACTGAAACATGAACTGAGCTAATTCTAGCAAATGCTAAAACTGTACTGATTTCACCTAGCTATTCTGTGGGAGTTTAAAAACTATATACATATAATAGGTGAAAATACATAATCATGCTGCTGTTTAGGCACGACAACTGTACGTGCTATGCGCGCATCCCTAACTAGACCCGGGTTTGCAAGTCCCGAATTTAGTAGGGTTTACTAGGTTATCTAAACCTAGGGACGATTATGGGAGCCCAACCCAATGGATATCTAATCCAGTACAGTGCCACTGAGAAAATAAAATACTGAACATAAGCTAATAATTCTTGTCTTGCTTTTACTAGGTTGTCTAAACCCAGAACTAGGTTGTCTGAACCTAGAGGCGACTGTGGGAGCCCACTCATTGGACGTCTAGTCCATAAAAGCTGTAGCAAGACTCTATAAGCTGTAAAAATGCTTCTATGGCATTCGTCTAAGCTAATAAAATGCCTAAATTGCATTTTGACTGGGCTAAACATTCTACCGAGCACTTGGTGTACGCTAATGCACACCCTATGTGCTAAAATTTGCATACGAATAAACTAATGCATAAAAATTACACGAATAGCTACTTATACTGGAGGTGAGGGGTTTCTTACCTCCTGTGCTAATTGTCTTACGATTCTAATCGCTAGTTTCCCGGTGGAGAAGATCCCTTCGACGATCTCCTTGCGTCTACGTGTTCCTCTTGCGGAGGGAAACGTTCTCGTGCTGGAGTCGTCGCCGGAAGGTGCTCCTATGGTCCCTTGGAATGAAACCCTAGCTTCCTTGTGGTTGGCGCAGAGAGAAGAAGAAAAGGGAGAGGTGGCGTCGGTGAGGGTTTGAGGAGAAGAAATCCCGATCCAAAAATAAAACCCCACTTAATAATTTCCTATTTATATTAAGTGGTAATTCCGGCCCAACTTGAATATAAATTTAATTGTTTCCCTTTCCTTTCAGCACGGCCCTGCTGGGTTCACTTAGTTACTAGAGTCCGCTATAAGTCGTAGGACCCAATAGGTCTCGGGTTCAATTCCCGCGTAGGCTATTTTACGACTCCCTTTATTTTTGCTACTTTCGCTACTCTAAAAATTCCATATAAATATCCTAAAATTCCAGAAAATTACTAGGATATTTTTAATAATTATTTTAAGAATTTTCGGGCGTTACACTTAGTCTATTAAACACATTCCTAGTTGTCGACATAAATCACTAAATTCAATTTCAGGGAGAGGGTTGGTAAATATGTCAGCTAAGTTGGACTTGGACTTAATGTAATTGAGTTCAATGTCGCCTTTAGCGACATGATCCCTAATGTAGTGGTGTCTAATTTCGATGTGTTTGATTCTTGAATGATGCACTGGATTTTTTTTAAGTTAATTGAGCTAATATTGTCAATTAGTACTTTTGTATTTTTGAAGTTTAAATTAAAATCTTTTAAGGTGTGCATCATCCATAGCAACTGTGCAACACATTCTCCTATTGCTATATATTCTGCCTCAGTAGTGAATAAAGCAACACAATATTACTTTCTACTAAACCAGCTAATAAGTGATTATCCAAATAATTAACATCCACCACTTGTACTTTCTCTATCTAATTTGTAGCCAGCATACTTTTGTTGGTGCAATATCCTTTAGGTCAAGGTTGACTGAGTTGACCAAGCTTGAGTCTTGGTCATAGTTTCGATGTTTGACAATACATGTAGACACATGGATAATGCAGGTGCAGTTGTTCATGTGGGGAGATTCTGATCAGGGACTGATCAGTGTGGATGAAGAAGAGTCAGGTAGGTCAAGAGTGACCGGATACCTGACTGGGAAGTCCTAACTGGAAGGTTAGGCAGATGGAAAGTCCTAGTAAGTGAAGCTAGGCAGAAGGAAATCCTGGTGAGTGAAGCCAGGTGAAAGTCCTAGTGAGTGAAGCTAGACAGATGGAAAACCCTAGTGAGTGAAGCTAGGTGAAAGTCCTGGAAGTGAAGCCAGGCAAGGGAAAATCCAGATGGATTAAGGATGATCGGACATTTGGTGTTGGGAAGTCCAAGTAGGTCAAAGGATTGACTGGATACTTGGCACGAGAAAATCCAGATGGGTCAAGGTTAACCAGACATCTGGTGGAAGTCCAAGTAAGTCAAGGAAGTGACCGGATACTTGGCACGAAGAGAAAAGTCCAAGTGGGTCAAAGGGATTGATCGGACACTTGGTGGGGAGTCCTGGCAGGTTGAGGGAGTGACCAGATGCTAGACATGATGCACCAACAGGTCAAGGTTGACCGGATGTTGGTTTGAGAGGCTTGGGACTTGGTTTTGGGCAAAAACCAAGAGCTGGATCGATCAGTGAATCGATCCAGGAGCTGGATCGATCAGTGGATCGATCCAGGATTTTCCCAGCGAACAGAAAGCCACTGGATCGATCAGTGGATCGATCCAAGCCTTTCCTAGCGAACAGAGAGCCTCTAGATCGATTAGTGGATCGATCCAGAGGTCCCAATCGATCAGCCGATCGATTGGGACGCTGCTAGTTCGCGCGATAAGCCCTGGATCGATCCGTGGATCGATCCAGGCATTTTTCCAGAGCACAGAGGCGCTCTAGATCGATCCGTGGATCGATCCAAAGCCTCCCCGATCGATTGGGAGTTTTCGAATCGATCGGGATCCGACCGTTGCGTCGTATTTGAGCTGCAGGCGGGCGTCTCCTTCAGTAGCTCTCCACTGTTTCATCTCAGATCTCTCGCCAGCTCCTCCACAGCGCTCTCAAAGCTCAGATCGCCAGTTCTTGAAGGATCTTGGAGGTTTTCCAAGTCAAGAGGCGGATCAAAGTCAAGAAGAGAAGCTAGGGTTAGGGTTTTCTGTACTCATTATAAGCTTTGCGCTTGTATTTTGTTTCCCTTCCCTTTCTTCTTGTATTGAGAGTCTTGTAGGGCTTCTCCGCCTTTGGTAGTTACCATAAAGGAGAGTTTTATTAGTGGAGGGTGCGTGAGTAGGTGTGGATCCTTGGACTAGTCACCTCTTGTGAGGTGGATACCAAGTAAACCATCCTTGTTAGCGTTGTATGCTTTTGTTTCTTATATTTCCGCTGCATATATCTTTGAAGAAACGAACAACACCAACGACGAGCACGCGAAGAGCTATTCACCCCCCCTCTAGCTACTTTTCGGTCCCAACAACTTTGAGTTAGAGTAACCTATTAGTTCAAAATTAGAAATTCTAGGGTAAAATTTTTTCTTACATTTTTCTCAAAATTTCCTTATTCTTAGAATTTTCAAAATCAATTTTAGCCTTAATCTAGATCAAATCTATAGAAAGTATGTTCCTATAGATTTAGGACCGATCAGATAGTTGGTACAAAGTTCAGCTAGGTCGACGGGCTGACCAGATAGCTGGTGCGAAGTTTAGCTAGGTCGACAGGCCGACTGGATAGTTGATGCGAAATCTAGATAGGTTGATGGGTTGATCGGATATCTAGCAAGGAAGTCTAGTTGGGTTGTGGACTGGACAACTGACAAGTTAGTAAGTTAAGGTAAGACACTGGAGGAGAGTGAACTTGTGAGGACGCGTCCCGGTTGAGGAATAGTAGACGTCGGTCCAGATTAGGTTCATTTTGGATCCCTAATCTGAGACCTTGACTAGTTCCTAGTTTTGGGAGGATAGGGACTAATTCATACTGCTCATTATTATTTTGCTAACATTTATCTTGCATGTTATTATTTTGTTTATTTGACTAACGTGATTTTGTAGGACAAAGGAGCAAAATTACCTTCGGATGAACAGTGTCCAGCTTTAATGCCTAAGGAAGGTGCCTTCCATGCTCTATTTAAGGCTGCTCGCCCAGAGCTTCTTCAAGAACTCACATACAAGCTTCTATGCATCCGATTGAGATTCCGATTGCTCTGGCTTACTACTGTGACTCTGCTACGAAATTGTTGTGCCCGACTACTGCTGAGGAACTAACCGACACCGAGCCTAAGTTGACAATCTTCAAAGGTGTTGGGTAACGAACTATAATTTGTATATTTAAGTATTTGCAATAGGATAAGTGCAAGGTGCTGCTGTACTTGTTCCATCTTTTTGTACTAGATTCCCTTTTTTGGAGGTACCGTAAAAGGTATTTTAGTGGATTTTCTATCGATAGGTCCACGGGACCTGGGTCTTGGAGTAGGAGTCGCCAAAGACTTCAAACCAAGTGAAACCAAATGTGTATTATTTTACTTGCTTTTCTATTTCCGTCTTTTCTCATAGTTTTCCGCTGTATACTGAGTTCTTAAAAATGAGAAAATAAGTTTTTAAAAATCACGTAATTCACCCCCCTCTCACATGCGTATCGATCCAACACTGATGACTGGAGGAGAACCGAGGAGGATCGAAGGAGGGTCGAACGTGACACAAATAATGAAGCTTTCTTTGCCCATATACGAGCGATCATGGCTAATTTCTCCTAGACCCAGATACCACATAATTTTGAGTCACAAGAAACTCATGACGTATTTGGCTATGGTGATTAGATTTTTTTGAGGTTGATTCGAATACAACTCCACCAATGACGAATCAGTCATGGTCGATCCCAAGCCCGGATAAAGGAGAAATGTTACGTTAGGTTATCAGCCAATGTTAAAACTATGATAAATATTTAATGAATTAACCATTAAACTATTGTACTAATGCTAGGTTATTCTTTGAAAGGAACACATTGCAGGGTTCGACTATAACATCTCGGTAAGGATTGATTCATCTTCAGAACTCAGGTGTAGTACTAAATATGTAACAGTTTACGTTGCAGAGTCCGACTATAACGTATCGGTAATGACTGCTATATTTTCATGAGAACTTGGATGTAGTATTAAATAGGAAAGAGTTCTCACCATAGGTTGGATAAGAATAAATATGATAGAAAAACTAATAATCTAAGATTTAGAATATGGAACATAGGAACCCTTACTAGTAAATCGATATAGGTAGTAGATGTGATGATTAGAAGAAAAATTAGTATTTTGTATGTATAAAAGATAAAATGGGCAGGCGAGGAGGCAAAATTGATAGAGAACCCGAGTTTTAAGTTATGGTGCACAAAAAAGAGTAAAACAAGAAATGGAGTGGGTATTGTTGTAGATAGTCTGTTAAAGGAGGAAATTGTAGGAGTAATTAGAAAAGAGGATAGATTATAGCTCTTAAGATAATAGTGGCGAAAGAAATTATAAACATAATTAGTGTTATGAATTCTCAAGTGTACAAAAACTTCATCTGCAATATAAAAGATTGTCGAATCCATAAGGACTATTGATTAAGTACTAGAGATGTTACAAAGTAAGTTATCTAGATAGTTGAAAGTTGGCTTTAGTGCTTGCGAAATAATGAGAGAAATTGAAGAGAGGAAGAGAATGTTGAGAGAAAGAGAGAGAGAGAGAGAGAAGAGAAAAAAGAGTAGAGAGAGGGAAATAGAAATGCTAGTTGATGTGCCCAGTTTGGTAATCTTGTACCCTCTACGTGTATGACTTGCATTCCTTACTATGTACCTGTGTGATCCTCTCGAGCGGATGCTCTGGAGTACCTCTCCCCATGAGTATCGAATTCCCGAAGTAGAAAAGGTAACTTAGAGAGTCTGGTTAAAGGGATACCCCCTGTCACATGAGGGCCCTCCGGTTATACATCTCTAGGTTACACAAATTCCTTCTAACACTATATAGGGGAAAACCCATTAAGCATATAGACAATTCCTTGTAGAGAATTGACCTCAATTTCAAAGCAACACTCAAGATGTCCGGTTAAAGGAATAGCCTTTGTCACGAAGGGCCCCCCATTTATACGATCTCGAACATTCCCTCTACGTAGCAACCAATCAATACCACACGTTCATCAAACAATGCATATTAAAGTTCACACGAGAATTTAATCAAACATGAACAAAACACTCACATGTCATGGAATACGAAATTACCAAATACATAGTGTTTACATCAACAATTAAATCACAACTACTCCATACATCCTAAATATTGAGATCTACTCCATTATGAAGGAAGAACAAACCAAAGATATAATAATAACATTCTTGCAACCCAAATAGAAATGAGAAGAAGAGATGCTTAATTACGCATTGTCTATGTCTTCAGAGAGTCTCCTTGCTCTGAAGCTGGCCGAATAAATGAAGATGAAAGATCTAGGGCTCGCCAAGGGGAGAACCCTTTCCCAAGGAATAGAGGCAGAGTCTCAAGCCAAAGATGAGTAAACAAGGGAAGAAATTCCTTTTTATAGCACTAGGCATATGTAGGTGCAACGGAGACCGGCAAGAGGGGGGTGAATTGCTGAAAACAAAAAATAAAAACTACCCTCCTCGGATTTCAACTCAGAATTTAAATCAGCAATAAAATAACAACTAAATTAAGGAGACAGAAAAAGAAACAGAAACAGAATTTAACCTGGTTACAACCATGGAGGTTGTTAATCCAGGGCGATGAAAGATTATCTATCCTCCCTGATACTGTGGGATGATAGTTTTTAGACTCAAATCCTCGTGTTCCACTTGTTGCCCTAGTTTATTGTCAGTGATGTCCGATCGTTGTCCCGATCAGTAATATAACCCTTGTGGAAGGTGAACCTAGGGGAACACGATCGACGTCAGAATTTGACCGAATCTTAGCAAACTTTCTTCAACCGTCGATCTACTCAGATCCAACCGAATTTCGGTGCCAATCGTGCCAATGACAATTCCCTGGGTTCACTTTCCCTAAGAATTATAGTACTAATCTAGACAATGGTCGAAGACCCCCGATGGTGGACTGGGATGACGGGATGGGACACGAGGATAAGTAAATTTAAGGCAAGAGGATTTAAGCTGGTAATTTCTGATGATACTGAGATATTTGTGCTTCTTAAATTTAAAAACTTTTATAGGACTGGACGTCCATTTCTAAAATTAATTAGGGAGTGTTTGGTTCTTTCCTAAGAATAGGAATCGGAATGAGAATCATTGTATTATGGAATGGGAATGAGTATGAGCATGAATATCACTTTTAAAAACAATGTTTGGTTAGTTGCATATTTTTTATCGGAATAAATCAAAATTTCCTTTTTTACCCTTAAATAAAAATAAGAGAAAAAATTAGATGGGAGAGAAAGATGAATGTGAGAGAAAAATATGATGAAAGAGAATGATGCGAAAGAAAGTATGAAGAGAGAGAAAGTGTGGTGAGAATGAATGAAGAGAGATAAAGTATGATGAGAGAAAATAAGAAAAGAGAGTGTGATAGGAGAGAGCATGATGAGAGAAGATGAGAGAGAAAATATGATTTGAGAGAAAGTATGATGAGAGAGGATGAAGATAGAGAAAATGTAATGAGAAAAAAAATGAGGAGAGAGAGTGTGATGAGAGAAAAGTATGAGGAGAGAAAAGTGTGATGAGAAAAAAAGAGAACAATGAGTGTGATGGGAGAGATTGAGGAGAGAGAAAGTATGATGAGAGAGAAAGTGTGTTGAGGGAAAAAAGAGGGAGTGAGAAAAGAGAGATTGAGGAGAGAGAAAGTGTGATGAGAAAAAAAGAACAAAGAGAGTGTGATGAGAGAGATTGAGGAGAGAGAAAATATAATGAGAAAAAAAGAAAAGAGAGTGTGATAGGAGAGATGAAGGAGAGAGAAAGTGCGATAAAATGATGAGAGAGAAAATATGATGTGAGAGAACAAGAGAGAAAGTTGTATAAAAGAAAAAATTAATAAATATATTTTGATATTTGATATTAAGGGAGAAAATTTTAATTATAGATCAAGGGTATTTTTGGAATAAGAAAATATTTTGATCGATGAAAATAGAATAATGACTCATTGACAGGGGGATATATAGAAATGAATTATTATCCAATTTCAAAGATTTATTCCCTTATTTATATTCTATTTTTATAATCCAAATATTAATAATGATAATAATGATTTATATTCTCATTTCCTATTATTTCTTTAAACCAAATGCGCCTTAGATCGTAGAGTAAATACACGAATACTGGAGTGCAAAAAAAAAAATATCTACCGAGTCGGATTCGGATTTGATTGTGATTCAGAATCGGATTGGAAAGACGATTGTTAGGATTCACATAACCATTTGATTTGAAACCCTAACTCTTCCAACTCACACTGACCTTCATTGAACCCTCGTGGTACCTGTTCCAATAACACATGCCATTGCCGATACACACACCCAATCTATAGGGTGTTAACTCGGGTGGAAATCTCACACCAATTCGTTCCTCAAGCCTGCATAACGGCTGTGGTCGTGCCATCGAAGGGTTAGTGTGAGAGACGGTTGTGACCGGAGAGGAGAGAGGGATGTTGGAATCGCTCCCTCAAGACGGTGGCAAGATTGTCGTCGGCGAGAATCCATCTCCGGAGGAAGAAGCAGCGAAGAGGCCATCGCAGCAGCGACGAGTCATCATAGCGGACCTGAACGTAGACCCGCCGGAGAGCGACGTAGATTGCGCTCTCGCCACCATCCCCCAAGCTGTTCCCAGGTGTTTATGTTTATTTGTTTTATTGAAGTTTCCTTGCTTCTATTACAGTCTCGGCGCTTCTTTGTTGTCTCGTAAGGCTACTATTGATTAATGGATTATTTATCTCTATGATAATTAAGTCATTCAAAGTGTGTGGTAAAAGAAGGATAAGCACCATCTCGTTCTTGTGGATTAGTATTGAAATAGAAAGACATGCTCATAAAACACAATATCTCAGGATGCAAAAAATTTACAAGCTGCAAGATCATAAGCCCGATAACCTTTCTGACAAAGGAGATTGCCAACAAATATGCAGTCTTATCTTTTTGATCAAATTTATGTGTTGATAGAGGCTTGTATCATAACAAATTCATCCAAGAGGGTGAAGATGACTATATGTGTAGGAAACTTATTGTGTAGAACTTGGTGTCTTAGATAGAAGATATGTTGGTAAATGGTAAACTAGATAGTATGCCCAAATTTTAATGGCAAGTTTGCTTGAAAAAGGTTGACAGTTGCGTTAGGTTGCTAGGCAAAGTTCAATGAATGAATTCATCAAGCTATTGTGTTAATGCTAGTTTATCTCTCGGAAGGAACGTATTGCAGGGTTTGATTGTAAAGTCTCGGCAAGGACCGTTACATCAACTTGGGTGTAGTGTTAAATATGCAAGAGTTTTTACACCATAGGTTGAATAAAAATAAATATTATAGAAAAATAGATTGTCTTACATTTGGAACATGAAACATGGAATATATGAAAGTTCATGAGTAAAACAATGGAGGTAGTAGATACGATGATTAGGAGAAGAATTAATATTTTATATTTACAAGAGACAAAATGGGGCAGAGAGAAGATAAAAATGATAGAGAGCTCGAGTTTAATTTATGATGCACAAAAAGGAGTAAACCAATAAATAAAGTAGGTATTGTCGTAAATGGTTCGTTAAAGGATGAAGTAGTAGGAGTGATTAGAAAGAGGAATAGAATTGTAGTTCTCAAAATGGTGGTGGCTAAATAAATTATTAATGTAATTAGCATATATCCACCTCTGGTTTTGGGAAGACTGAGGTATTACAACAAAAATTCTGGCAAACAAAATGATTTTAATAGGAGGAGATCATGACCAACTCTTCTGCTGATTATGCCATTAGTTTGACTCATATGTGTTAATAATCAAGTGATCTTGATTAATTCGATCAATTTACTTAGATCTCGACCATTTCCTCTGTTGATTGCTTTATCTATTGATTGTTTTAGCCTTATCAGTCGATTGTCACCCTCTCAGGACAAAATCCAATTTAACGTTACAATAAATAGAATGTAGAAGTGCTCAGTTGACTAAATTTGAAACATAACTTATCCGTTGCAAGATTTCTATCTTTAGTTTACTGCTAGTTGAATGACTCCCAACAAAATTTGTTCGTTGGCATTTTAGCCTTAGTTTACTATCAGTCGACTCGACCATTAGTCTACTCTACTAATACTCTAACTCCAATCACTCTAAGGCTGAGTCTCGTGGGGTTAAAAGACCCTATGTATGTGGGACTTCCTCATTTGCTTATTACAATTTGATCTTGACTTACGTAACTTTCAATGCATAAAGATCATTTTGTTGGAACTTCAACCATTATGGTCGACCTTGACATATTTAGACTTCCACTTGCTTAACCTTAGGTTAATTGTGACCCACTAAGGTTCTCACTTGCCTAGCAAATCAACCTTGATTAGCACTTTCACTTTGTCAAGCATCCGACCCTCCTTGATCTGTTTGGACTTTTATCACTTTCTAAGCTTTCCAAGCATCCAATTTTCTTTTTGATCCGCCTAGAATTCCAATGCGAACTACTCCTTGTTGGTTATATTCTACTTGCCAACATCGTTGGACTTCCTCCGTTGCCAACTCTATTGTAGTTTTCACTTGTTTAACACCTTTTGAACTTTTTATACCTTCCTCTTGTCAATTCCTATTGAACTTCTTCATTGCCAACTTTTGTTGAACTTTCTATCATTGCCAAATGTCTTGTCAACCTTAACTCATTCAGATTTCATCCAACATCAACCACTAGTCAACCATGACCTATTTGACGTATCGATCCTAAATTACTCTTAGTTCAATCATATTGTCCATTGTATGATTACACCAATATATTATCCAAACATATTATATAAACATCAAAACATTGCAATTGCAATCACCTGATTGCACTAACAGATTATATTGAGTCTGCTACTAATTCAAAGTCGACTTTAGGATCTTGTACTTACATTGAAAGCGACTTAGCACAATTTATTGCAGAAGAGGAATATAGGCCGGTGGCACTAGCATTATTTAAGATGATTCAAGTTATTTCTTTTACTTGATCTTAGTTTTACTATTGATTCGATAAATATGCATTGTGATGATCAGGCTACAGTCTTCGTTGCAAGCAATCTGGTATTCAATAAATGCAATAAACATGTCGAAGTTAGTTGCCACTTCGTTTGAGATCTTATATCTAAGAAGATCAACATGCCATATACTTTGATTGAGGTTATGTTTCTTAGTGAAGCTGAGTATATAAGTATCTGAGTATGAGGAATGCTATTTTCATTTGAAATAATAGATATGATCTCATGCCTAATTTTTTGATAAATGAGTTAGACCTAGAGGCTATATAAACATATGAGTTGTAGACCTTTTTGGAGCATTACAATATGCACATGAAAATATTTTTCTAACTTATACCACCTGGATTTTGGAGCTTCTGATGTATGAACAAATTTCTCAACATAGAGGTTAACTTGGATGACCCTTCTGCTACTCTTCCTTCACAACCCACCCTACTCTGCCTTCACTAAACCCACCCTGGAGATCGAGTGATTCAAGGGATCCCATAGTTATTTAAGGCGTGAGGCACCGAAAAGCAAATAGGTACTATGGGACTTGAGGCGCATGACGCAATTGAGGCGCACACCTTACCGAAATAAAGACACTCTGGGTATAAATTTTTACAATTCAAATATATATATGAAAATTTTGCTACAAAATTTCACTAACAAATCTATAGTCCATAAAATAATAAATAATAATGTAAATAGAAAATTCACTAGCAAATAAATACGTTATGCTCATAATTCAAATAAAAAAAACTTAAATATCTAAATCATCAAAATCTTCATTATTTTCCTTAATCATGTCATTATCATCATTCTCAGATGTTTTAGATTTGTATAGCTAAATCTTCATCGGTTTTCTCAAGACCCATTTCTTCCTCCTCTCACAAGGCACACCCTTAAGGCGCATAAGCGCAAGAGGCTCGCTTGGTTGCGCCTAGATGAGGCCAGGCGAGCACCTTTAATAACTATGAGGGATCTAATTTCTCTTTCACAGCCTTCGTACTGTTCATTGCTTAGACTTACCTTGGAAATGAAATTGGTTTTGAAAAGTGTAGTTGTGGAGGGTTGGGCAATATGAGTGGCCAGTTACCTTGAACCAACCTTGTACTAAGTTAAGCGGGCTTTTTTTTTTGTTCTTTGATGACCCTTCTATACATGTTTCAGGTTGTATGCCGTCTGCTGGATTTTACTAACTTTGATGCTTGCTCTGGAGTTACTTTTCCTTTCTGATTTGCAGTTTAACATGCTTATTTTAATCCTATTGTTGGATTAACAAAATCTGCAGGGACAACAAGGATGAGAGTAGTACAGTACAAAGTACGGTGGTGATAAAAGATACTGATATGGGCGATGGTGAAGGTTGGTTGCTGAATATTGTCTTGTAATAGCATCAGAATTTCAGTGTTAATGTTTAATTTTCACACATTTCCAGATATCGACCAACAGTGTCATGGAGTGTCTACGTTACGTGAAGAGAAAGTTAGTGGTCTCAAAGCTGTGAGTTTCTCTTCTTTTCCATTGTGTCCTCTTTTCACTTAATATTTTGAAGGTGAAATATTATGTTTCAGTGCTAATTGAGCTATATAGGTACCTTTCCTTTTGGTTTATTTTTCAAACATCATTAATTTTCTAAAGTTGTGAAGTTTTGAAAAAATAAGTTCTCTACTATTAGAGAGCAATTAAGTGTCTTTCTAGTTGATGACAGAAAAACAATTGCTATGGTATAAACATATTGAGGTCGTTCAATTTATAAATTAGTATGCTAAATTAATAAAGTAGAGAAACTCATCCCTGAAGGTGCGAGCAGTAGAGAAGACCAATGAAAGCATTAACACAATAAGTGACTTAAAAGCCCAACATGGTTGAAAAATATCATTATGTTGTGTGGTCAACACACACAAGGTATACTCGTACCACAATTATTTCCATAGTTCACATGTGGGTTGACACATGCTTGTGGACGACATGTGTGACAGAAGGAATCAAATTTGATTCCTTTTGTTAATCACGGAGGGGGGCGGGTGGGGGAGAAGATTAAATATAAATTGAGAGGAGATTGAATCAAATTCGACATATATAATAGTTAACTGATCTATATATTATAAATATAAGAGTCCCAAATAATAGATTTATAAATTAGTTATAAACATATGTATTGGTTATTATAAGCATATACGGGTTATATATGACATATTTATATATTAGTTATATCTAAACAATTAATAATAGTTATGTATATATAAAAATTAAAAGCGGTTACACAAATAAATTATATATATTATATGATATAATAGTAATTATTTGATTATCATATTTATAAGGAGATCCTTGACACAATGGTAAAGTTGTTGCTTTGTGACCTCATGGGTTCGAATACTGGAAACAACCTCTTGCAAAAAACAGGGTAAGACTGCGTACAATGGATCATTCCCCGGGACCCGCATGGTGAGAGCTTCGTGTACCGGGCTGCCCTTTGATTATCATAGTTACATAATTATTAATTGTTTAAATATAATTAATATTTTTTATATTATTTATATTAATTAATTATTTGGTTAGAAAATTTCAAGAATTAATTCAATAATTTGTATTTAATAAGAGTCCCAAAAATCGTTGTGCCAATTCTAAGCTCGGATGAAAAAGGTTGAGGGCTGTATTAAGTTGTCCACTAGCGCCAAACACAGGCGAATATTCTATAAATGGATTTATCAAACTATTATGCTAATGCTAGGTTCTTCGGAATGAACGCATTGCAGAGTCCGACTATAACGTCTTGGTAAGGACCGCTACTTCTCCATGAGAACTTGAATGTAGTCTTAAATATGTAAGAGTTCTCACACCATAAGTTGGATATGAACAAACATTATATAAATACTAATTATCTTAGATTTAGAACATATGAACGCTCATTGGTAACATAACAGAGGTAGTAGATACGATGATTAGGAGAAAAATTAATATTTGCGGTTACGGGAGACAATTTGTAGAAGAGAAGGCAAAAATGATAGAGAATTTAGGGTTTAAGTTATAGTACACCGGAAAGAGCAAGGTTTGAAGTGCTGTTCCTTGCCGCCCGGCACGGACGGTTTTTACCGTTCCGCCGGGCGGCCGAAACCGGCACGGGAGGCGTCCCCGTCTCGGCGGCGCCGGAGGAGACGCAGGCGCTGGAGGAGGCGGGACGCCTCCGGCGGCGTCCCGCGGCACATTCGGCAGCGAAGGCGTCGTGCACGACGCTTCCGGCGACCCTTTTGGCGCCGCCGGAGGCGTCCGGCGGCGCTTCCAGCGTCGCCGGACGCCACCCGCGAGATCGCGATGATCGATCGCGGGCGGGCGCGATCTCGGGTACGCATTTTTTTTTTTTTTTTTCTGTTTTTAATAATTATTTATTTTATTTTATTATTTTAAACAATTCCTAAGGAGGATGGGTAGAGGATGTGTGATATTTCGAAGAGGCTTTTATAAACCTAGTTAAATTATCTTAATAAAATATATAAAAAAATATATTTAAAATTAAAATAAATTAAATAAATTTTATTAATTAATATACTGAAAAAAATAATATTTTAAATTTCATTTAAAAATTTTAAAAAATATATAATAATTCTTATTTATATTCTAATATATTTTTATTATTTTAAATTTCATTTATATTTTTTAAAAAATGTAAAAAAATTCTAAAAAAATTTTAAAAAATTCTAATAAATTATATTTATATTCTGATTTTTTTTAAAAATTTTTTACTTGATATTTTTTACTATTTAAAATATATATTATTTAATTAATAATTAATTAAATAAATAAATAGTTAATTTATATAATTATTATTAATATAAAATAATATCTTGTATTATTATTATTATTATTATTATTATTATAGATACTTCCATTTTAATTTGAATTATTGATATATCAATTCTATTTAAATAAAATTATTTTTAATTATTTTTTCTAACAATATTAAATTATTCAATAATTGAGAACTTATAATAAATCAATATACAACTTATTTTTATATACACAATAAACATATTTATCTTATCAGTATTATAGATAAATAAAAAATACCGAAACTATATCGGCACGGCACGATACGATACCGAAACCGCATCGTTCCGGCCTGAGACCGAAACCTTGGCACGGGTCGAAATTTTAAACCATGGGAAAGAGTAAAACAAGAAATGAAGTAGATATTGTTGTAAATAGTTCGTTAAAAGATGAAATAATGGTGTTACAAAAGGGATAAAATTATAACTCTTAAGACGGTGGTGATGAAAGAAACTATTATTGTAATTAATATATATGCATCTCAAGTAGAATTAAATGAAGACACTAAATTTATATTTTGGGAAGATCGAGAAGAGGTAATAAAAAAAATTCATTATTTTGATAGAAGATCCAAATGGGCACGTAGGAGTGAAAAATGAAGAATATGATATGGTGCATAGGGGTTATGATTTTGGAACCATAAATGAAGAAGCAAAAACTGTATTAGGTTTTGCGATAACATATAACTTATAATAACTAATACATTTTTCAAGAAGAGAGAAGAACAATTGGTTTCATTTAAAAGTGGGAATAATAAGTTATAAATTGACTTTCTTATAGTTATAAATATTGCAAGATCATTTAAAGAAAATTTAAATACTTAATATAGGTTAATAATGTTAAATATATGCCTTAATCATAATATCAATAGAAGGAAAACGTATACGACTCCTAGAATTAAATGATAAAAGATAAAAAATTGAAAATAAAATATATTTAAAGAGAAGGTAGGAGTATCAGTATTAAGAGAAATACGTAGTGACTCGAATACAACATTGGATAAAATGACATTAAAGTTGAAAATTATAGTTAAGAGTGTACTTAGTGAATCAAAAGGATGTGCACTACCAAGTAAAGAATCTTATGGTGAAACGAGAAAATACAGCGAAAGGGAAATGAATAGCTTATAAGTTATTATACACTTGTAAGAACAAGAAAACTTAAAAAAATATACAGTAGTCAAGAAAGAGGCTAAAAAAGCGGTTAGTGAAACCAAGAATAATTAGATACAAAAGAAGGAGAAAGAAATACATAGAATAGTTAAAGTGAGAGAGAAAGATAAGAGATCTTATCCAAATAAAATGCATTAAAGATGAATACAATAGGGTACTAGTGAATGATGAGGAAATAAAAGAATGATGGAAGAATTATTTTCATCAATTTTTTAATAAAGGTTTAAGAGACCAACTTAACTTAGGTAATTTAAGCAGGTAAGAGGAGTATAGAAATTTAAACTTTTATCGTAATTTTCAAATTTAGACTTTAAATGAGATACAAAATGGAAAAGCAATTGGACTAGATGATATTTCAATAGAGGTATGGAAGTGCCTAAGGAATCAAAATATTAAATGACTTACGAAGTTATTCAACATGATATTGAAAACAAAAAATAAATCTAATTAGTGGAGGGAGTGGAGAGTAAGTACTTTAGTTCCCTTATATAAAAATAAATAAGATGTATAAAATTGTGCGAATTATAGGGATAGTAAGCTAATGTGTCATGAAACTTTGGGAAAGAGTAATAGAAAATAGTGATAAAAAATCAATTTAGATTTATGTTTGGAAGGTCAATAATAAAAGTTATACATCTTCTCAGACAACTAATTGAAAAGTATCGGGAAGTAAGACTTACACATGATATTTGTCAACCTAGAAAAAGTTTATTATAAAGTACTGAGGGAAGTTATGTGAAGAATTCTAGAAAGTGTGTTAACATAACATAATATGTATTAGAATATAACGACAAGAATGAAGATTTATGCTAATCGAAGTGTTTTTTTTATAAAGATAGGGTTACATCAAGGATCAACTCTAAGTCCCTATATTTTTACACTAATCATGGATGAACTCAATGGACACATTCAAGACATGTTGTCATGGTGCATTATGTTTGCAGATGATATTGTTTTGGTATATAAGACACGTGAAGGAGCAAATGCTAAACTCGAATCTTGACGGAAAACATTGGAAGTGAAAGGTCCGTAATTGGAAGCTTTAAGTATTTAGGATCATTTTTGTAAAAGGATGGAATAATTGAAATGTATGAAAGCGTCAGGTGTTCCTTGTGATAGTAAAGTACCTCTAAATCTTGAAGGGAAGTTCTACGAAATGATGATTAGACCTACTATATTATATGAAATTGAATGTTGGGCTATGACTCGAGCACACTAGAAGATGAGAATCGCAGATATGAGGATGTTTTGGTGGATATACGAACATACAAGGATGGACATGATAAGAAATAAGAATATAAAGTGAAAGTTAGGGTTGCACCTATTGAGGGAAAACTCCGGGAGATACATTTAAGATGGTACATATATGTACTTAGACGACCAATAAATGCTACGATATGAAATTATTACAAATATGTATATTAAACGAGGAAAATCAAAGTAGATTCGATTAGTACTGATAAAATAAGATAATATTTATTTAAATATAGATGATATAGTAGGGGTTACTTCTTAATGACGTAGAAAGATTTATATAGCCGATTCTATCTAGTGAGATAAAGTTTGATTATTGTTGTTGCTGTATTAATGTGATTACTCGGTGTGTATAGTGTTATAGTTGTACTAGTATATTTATGTATTATGGATGTCTTTATAGTTTTTGATATATTAACTTTTTAATTATGTATTAAGTAGACAAATGATACTAAAAGAGTAGTCTTATGATTCAACTTGGAGACACATTGAGTTAGGGAATTGATATTATTGACGTTGTTTACATTGTGATATGATTAAAATGTAGTGGTGGGATCACGCGTCTCAAGTGCATAATATCATGATCCATCTTACATATTGCCTAATTTGCCTAATGAATTATGTAGCTAGAGAGATAGATGCACAATATATAATGCAATGGTCACTCACAATTATGCCAACCTCAAGAGGGTTTGGAGAAATTGGAGCAAGAACATCCAATGTCATTCTAGACACCATATGCAATATGTTGTATTTATTTGGTGATGGAGAACATCAGTAAACTTTTATCTAGTGAATAAGGTAGTGAAACTTGGTAATTGTTAACATAATTCCTGTAAAGTCATCATTCGTCGATTATGGCTCAATAAGGAAATTTGTTGATAGAGAGAATATTTGGTCTAAAGCAACTAGATTTACAACTTATTTCTTCCTATATAAGGTCATTTCCAAAAAGTAGGATTTAAGATCATGTTCACTCAGAACTGAGAAACCTCTCAATACTCTAGTACTACTAAGGGTAGGGAGACACAATAAATTGTTATATTTGCTAAATTTTGGGGATATATTAGAGGAATTTTTATGATAATGAAGGCTTTAATATGTTGTTTTGCACAAGGTCAACATAGACAATAATGCACAAATAATGTTGTAAAAGGTGGTAGGTGGTGGTGGGGCAGTTAGTGACCGCCTACTGTCTCGGCCACCTAGGCGGTTGAATTTTTTTTAGGTTCCTACAATAAAAAAGATAATCTAACGAGATAATTAATGTAATACCACTATTTATACCAAAAGTCAAAGTTAAAAAATTTAAAGTTTCAATTCAACATGACAACAAGTCAACAAGGACTAGACCAAACATAACTAATCTTCTAAATCATCTACACATGCACCATCAACTACATCCATAATCCTCTCATCATTGGATTCAAAATCAACATCTTCATTCTCCTCCTCCGATGTATCTAAATCCTCATCAAGTTCTTTAATGGGGATGTTCCTTGTGCTCCTCCTTGGTTGTAGCATTGCATTCGCTCCCGAGGCCTCCACCCAAGTCCCGAACTCAGTTCGACCTCATCTTCATCACAACCATCAACAAGCCAACCTTGAGCTTCACTAGCTTGAGAGGATAAAAGCAAATCTCCACCCATTTCTCTTACTCTTTTTCTTCATAAGATTGACGTTGAATTTGACATATACAAGATCATTCAATCTTGATGTCTCGAGCTTATTCCTCTTCTTAGTATGTATCTAAATAATTTACCCTTCAAATTGACTCCAATTTCTTTCACACCTCGATGAATTACTTGTTAAAGGGAGAAATCACATTGTCATCTTTTGAAAGTTTGGAGTGTCACCACCATAATTAGACCACCATCCAATTTAAAATGGTAAAGAAGTAAAATAATAATAAATCCATAAATAAGTAAAAGAGACATGCATGCGAGTGAATAGAAATAAAGAAAAGAGATATACCTCGATCAAAGTCATGAGACACATCCACCTTCTCATATGTCGTGACCATCATTTTTCTTTCAAAGTTTCCAGATTAGTTCTTATACAAAAACTCTCTCAACACAATTTAAGAACTCATTCATAACATTGATGTCATTTTGTATGCTTAGATTTTTGAAGTAAAAAATTAGATTCAACAAGCAAGTGTCATAATGCAAGGGACTATCAAGTCTACCTTTAGACTTCTCATCAATAATCTTCAAAATAGGGATGACATTTTCTTCTTTTTTGAAAGCCTTTCTAATTTCATCCTGGGCTTGTTTAAGTGCGCCTAATAAAAAGGCCATTAAGGGCCTTTCGTCACCGTCAGGAAGGTATAAAACTTTCACTAAAGGGGTGAAAACATTCAAAATCAAATAAATACCATTCCAAAAAGAGATACTTGTTACCATCGCCTCTGCCGCTTTCCCCTTTACACTACTCCTTAATTTTGTGTTGCTCCACTCCTCAGATGTAAATATAAGTCTCAATTGATCTTTCTTGTCTTTGAGACTATCTAATGTCAAAAAAAAAGTAGCAAATCTAGTCACCCTGAGTCTCACAATATTCCTCTTCTTGGTATATTTCCTCATAATAGCCAAAGTTCTATGATGTGCACAGATGAATATTGCTAGAGCCTTTGCTTTTTCAAGCATTCCGCTAAACTTGAGTAGCTTTCCAATTGCTCAAGCATGAGGTTGATTGTTTGAGTCACACAAGAGGTCCAAAAAATTTAAGGTTGTGTAACCTTCAACAACTTCGTGATTGCCATATTATTTGTTGCATTGTCTGTCACTTGTTGAACTACATGTTGAGGGCCAATTTTATTGATGTATTTTTCCACAAACTCAAAGATGCAAGTCCCGGTGTGTGCCTCCATGGATTCTTCAATAGAACCAAAGAATGAAGTACCTAGTTTGCAATTAACACATAAATTCATAATGCTTCTCCTCTTGCGATCCATCCATGCATCGGTCATAATTGAACATTCATTTTTCATCCACTCTTCATGCTTTTTAAGAGATAATTTGGTTCTCTTAACTTGTTTCAAAAGTGGCTCTTTTAGAAGATATTGACTTGGAGGTTTGTAGCCCGGACCAAATTGACCTCTACAAATTGTCTAAAACTTTGATTGTCAATTGCATGAAAAGGAATCCCCGGCTCATAAATCCATTTTGCAAGGTGCTCTTGCATTTCATTTGTATACATCATTTATGTTTTGTTGTCTTTTGTTGGATCGATTGCAGATGTCCACTTATCAATAGGCTTGAGGTGCTTTGAATTTTTTTAGATAAATCTCCCTCCATTGGACAATCTTCATCCTCTACATCAACACTTATATTTACATCCATCTTCTCTTTGTTTAGTTCTTCCACCCTTTCTTGATTCTTATTCTTGTTATTTTTAAGATAAACTCTTACTCTTTTTTTTTTAATTTTTTTTTTTATCTTTATCAGATGCTTTAGGACATGCTTCAACTTGTCCTACGATACCCGAAATATGATGTTTCATCCGATAAACTCTTCCCTTGATAAGCCTCTTATATAATTTGCATGTGATCCAATCTCTTTTTTCTTTGTAATATTGTACCCCATAATCCTAAACAATATCATTAGACTTCCACTTCAATTTCACCTCCGGTTGTTTCTCATTTTCCGTCATTAATATTTAATAATAAAAAAATAAGAATTAAAAATTAGCGTAAAAATTTAATCTAAATATTAAAAAATTAAATATATAATAGACTAATAGTTATGTATATGTGATTAGTGCATTTGAGATTTTTTTATATTTTATTATTATTATTTTTTAGCTTGTAGGTATGCCATTTAGGATTTTGTCATAGGGCTTAGAGATTGGATTATGACATTAAGTACAAAAAAATTTTTGAACTAAAAAATTATTTTAGGCGTGGATGGGGCATGCGGTATAAGTTAGGCTTTAATTAGGTTCATTTAAATTATCTCAATTATAATTAGGAATTGATTAGAATTTTTAATATAAAGTATTTGATTATATTTGATTAAATCCTAAGTTTAAAAATAAAATTAAACAAAAAAAAGCCCTAATCATGGGTTTTGCTCCATAAGAGCACGAGCGACGGACGCTCGTTGGATCCGTCTTGTGTGCACGGAAGCCTCGCCGGGCTCGGGCGACGCGTTTGAGCTTGTCGTTGGGCTCGGGTGATGTGTCCGTGCCCTCGCAACGGGTCCGGTGAGGCGTTCTTCGCGCGAGCCTCTGAAGGAATCCTGGAGAAACTTTGAAATCTTAATCTTTGAAAACCTTAACCTGATGACAGCGGTGGCGGGCGGGCGGGCGGGCGGCGGCGGGCAGCAGCTGTGGGCGACTGGCGACAACAGCTGCGAAGCGACTGTAGGCGGAAGGAGGTGAAGGCGGAAGGCAATGAAGTTTTTTTTTAACCTACTTGTTTTACCTCGCCTTAAGGCCAACTTCGACAAAAACGGGGCGGATGACCTCTGCCTCCCTGCTAGGCGCTGCCTAGGCAACCTCCTACAACGTCATTTAGAACACTGTGCACAAATAAACAACACATACACGTAATTAATGAAGCATTAGAAAAATTAATAGGTGCTTATAGCCACCAACAAACTATTAATGTTTATGTTGATGTAATCATTGGATGATGAGAAAATCAGATGGGAAACCCTATTCATTTGCTAGGTTTGTAATTTTTTAATAATAAGGAAATTTTAATATTAATTATTGATAATATTATATATTTTGATAAATTTTGGTTATTATCTTGATCCAACATATTAATACCAATATAAAATACAATATAGTCTAACCACATATAATCTCTTATTGACCCTTATAGATGTAAATTTAAGACTAACCAAGTAAAGAATTAGCTGATAAGGTTCTTAATGAGAGTATGTTGGTTAAGACTCTTTGAAAGTTGAATATTTTGCTAATATTAATAGAAATAGATGTTTGTAAATATACAATAAATTATGATAGTGATTTTCAACACAAATTTTGTTCACTTATTCTTACAGTTGTGTAGCTGTGTGGTGATGGTTATAGTATGGTGGATAAACTTTTGATTTTATTATAGATTCTCTCACAACATCTTCACGTGGTTGCGAAAGGAATTGATCAACTTGTTGGTATCCCGTGGTAGTTTTGATGTGATCAACCAAGTCATGTTAGGTCCTGTTAGTATTTAATCCTTGTGTCTAAGTGTACAGGAGCTTAGGAACACAAGAAGTCGAGCGGAAGACGCAGCCAGCGGGAATGATGACACGGGAAGGGAGTCGACGGGCTCGGTGCATCTGAGGGACGAGGTGCTACGGAAGAGTACACCGGTGGACGAGAAGGACGTGCGTGACGTTCGAGGGACGAGAAGCCAGAGCGGAAGCTTGCTCGAGGAGAAGGCCGGAAATTAGGTTCGGATGAACCCTATTTCGGTTGGCCGAAATCAATAAGGCGATCGGAGCAACGGAAGAGCTAAAATGGAGTTGAAGGCGCCTTCGATCAGGCAGAAGGCACATTCGATTAGGCAGAAGGCGCCTTTAGTTGGGCTGAAGGCGCCTTCAACCAACCATGGAAGGCGCCTTCTAGCCCATGCAAGGCATTTTCGACCAGGCAGATTTTGCCGTTGGCAGTGGATAAACTTTTATCCACTGAAGGCGCCTTCCAGCCATGCATAAGATTTTCCAGGGGCTATAAAAAGACCCCTGGATCTAGGAAATAGGTAACAACTGCTGTATTCATTTCCTAACTACTTTCTGAGTTTCTAACGAGTGTAAGAGGTTTCTTCGCCTTCAAAGAAGGAGATCTTTAGTGCGTTTACTTGCCTTGAATTAACAACCACCCGGTTATAACCAAATAACTCTTTTGGACTCGTTTGTTTTGGTTGTTCATTTATTCTATTTTTTTAATCTGAGTTAAAAATCGAGGAAGGTTTTTCTTAACAGCCAGTTCACCTCTCCTCCCTCCGGCCTACCTTGGGCCAACACAACTTTCTCCCTTATATATATGAAAGTGCAAAATGCCTTATTGTTGCTTGGATAAAATGATCTACATTCGCCATAATATACTCCTTCGATTAAGGACAATAACAAAAGTGATGTGTACTCATTTGGTATTGGATTCATTTAAATTGAGGATGATCCAATGCTAAGATTCCATTTCTTAATGAAGTAGCGATTCTCACCACAATCATTTTTATTCAACAGATTGAAAAAGCGTAAGCTAGAGGAAATGCAAGTGAGAAAGATGGTAATGAGGAGAATTTTGATTTATTCTAATCGACCTAGACATTCCTAAACATTTTAACCCCAATCAAACCCAACACAAGGTAAGCTCAGTTAATCAGAAAGACAAAACTTGCAAATTTCTACTAAAGAAAAATAGAAAAATTCTAAATCTATTTAAGAAAAGTAGTTGTCAAGCGGAAGAGCCAATTGATGATTTGATGAACAAGAACATGATAAGGATGACGAAGCAATTTTGGATTTTGATACTAGCATGATGATAAGTTTGAAATGATGCTATGTTGACCATGGTTTAAAATCTCATGCCCCGGCGAAACATCTAGTTCTGCCCCAACACGATGATGACATTGACACGCCCCGCGCCTTCGCACACGGGGCCTCGCGCAAAGCGTTTGCGAGGCTCCGTAGCCGTCGTGGAGGCCTCGTGCGAGCCCCGCATCGGTTGCGATGAGTTTTTTTTTCAATTTAATTTTTTTCTTTAATGGTTAATATTTTTTTAGGCACTTTTTTCCCTTCAATTTTTTTTAAACTATTATTATAATATTATTATTATTTTTAATGATTGTTTCTTTTCTCTTTTAATTTTTCTTCTCCATATTTTATTTTTTTATTTATATGATTTTAAATTTTTTTCCCTATTTCTTTTCTCGAAAAAATTTCCTCTGTAAACTAATTAAAATAAATTAAATGTGAATTTAATTTAAACTTATTTGATCCTAATTATTACGTCTAGACTTTAGTTAATGCTAAATTATTTTTTACTCCATTTTAATTTTTAAAATATTAAGTTAACCTAATAGTAAGTATTTATAGTAATAAAATATTATAATCATATTTTTTAATTAATATATTTTATATTTTAAAAGTACCTATTGGTACGACACAATACGATCCAAAATTATATCGTTTTGATCATAAAGTGAAACTCCAATACGACGTAAAATTTTAACCCATGATGTTGACAACAATGCAATTGCTAATGTAGGTGATAACAATAGAGATGCACCGAGTAGTAGTAGTGATGAAATTTATGTAACATCAACTCCAACAATTGAGCCTTGGATATATGAATAAGTTACATACCCAACCTAGCATGGTTATTATGGCACAAAGTTATCAAGAGTTAATATGAATGCTGATGTAATGGTGACAAACAAAGTGAAGCTTGTGATTATCATTGATTCCGTTTGAAATAGGTGAAAGCTGAACTATCGATGAAATGACTTCAAAGTTGACTAGAAGAAGGCCTCGAAGGGGGGTCACCAACAAGATCACCAAGTGGAGGAGGAAGGAGTATTAGTAAGTAGGCTAAGGGGGATCCTTGGTGCAGTCACTCTAACACTCAAGTTAGCAAAGTGGAGGAAGATGTGGAAGATGAATAGTAGAAGAATATGGGATGTACATGAAGCAAAAAACGTACTTGTGCTTGCGGAGGTCAGTGTTGTTAGAGGCGCGAGGCGCACCGAGGCGCAAAAAGCTCCTAGAGCCCGAGGCGCGAGGCGCGCCCGAGGCGCGCGCCTCTTGAACATGAGGTTGATGATTACCAGACTATTGCCACACTCATATACTATGTCAAATATGATAACTATTAATATTCCACACACATCAATATCAAATATAACAAGCAAAACAACACCATGATAAAATTAATAAAAGTTTCAAACTTTCAAATTTCAAGTTTCTAATTTAAACTAACAAAGTCCATCAAAACAAGTGTAATAAGTAAAATTAATCATCAAGCTCAAGATCATCCTCATTGTATTCTTCTTCTTCGTTATCTTCATCTTCTTCAAATTCAATTTCTTCTTCTTCTTCATCTCTAAATCTTAGAGATGAGTGTCTCATAGAGGAAGATGCATTTCCCTTCTCGACTTGTTTAGGCCTAGCATTTGAACTAGAGGTCATGGTTGCAATATTTTTTCCTCTAGTACAATATTCAGGCTCTTCAGCTCCACTAGCCCTAGCAACGACATCCCATGTCAAGTCATCACCTTCAAAAACCAACTCATCTTCTTCATTATCACTTTCTCCATCCATTCTACCCATCAACCATTCATTACTATCATCAATATCAGTCAAAGAGATGGGGTCAATCTTATCACGTGCATCATACCGAAGCTTTAAGGCACGATTGTATTTCACAAATACCAAATCATTTAAGCGCTGCTGAGCTAGCCTATTTCTTTTTTTGCTGTGAATCTACAAAATGTCAAAAATCACAATAAGTATAATAAAATATCAAAGAATATTTTCTACTTATAAAAGTAGCATACTAATAGTATCAAACATTTATATTTATTACATACCTGCTCAAATACACTCCAATTACGCTCACAACCAGAAGCACTGCAAGTGAGGCTAAGTACTTTAATAGCAAACTTTTGCAATTCTGGGTATTTGCTCCATAGCATTCCCACCATTCTGACGGAGATAATGCTCTTCTATGTCTAATTGCTACATTCCTCCCAAATAGCCCTTCGCCTTTCGATATATAGAGAGTGGGTAGTGATTTTATCTTGCTCGTAGCGCTTGAAACCAATCTCTCCATAGTTTCAAACAAACCATTCACCACTTCTCCACAGATATTTGAATCTGTGTATGAATAAAAATATTCTGGATTCAAATAATGTCCCGCAGCATGCAGAGGCCGATGAAGTTGACATTCCCATCTTGCATCAATGATCTCAAACACTTCTTTGTATTTCTCTTCTTTCTCCTTGAAGGCCTTCATAATTGTTTCTTTTGCCCTATCCATAGCCTCATAAATATAGCCCATTGCAGGTTTTCTTTCGCCATCAACCAGTCTCAGAACACGGACTAAAGGGCCATATATTTTTAAAATATGCACAATACTGCTCCAAAATCTAAGTGTCATGATAATTTTAGCTACCTTCTTCCCTGCCGCTTCTTTTGCCCATTTACTTTCTGTCCAATCTTTTGAAATGAACATTTTTCTTAAATTTTGCTTCTGTAGGTGCATCCTTTCAAGAGTAAGAAAAGCTGTAGCAAATCTTGTGACACCTGCCCGACAAAGCTCTTTTTGTCTTGTGAATTGCGTCAACATATTTACCATGCCGGGGCGAACATAAATGTAAGCATTCACACTCATTGCCTTCTTCAATGTTGCTTTAAAATCAGGCAATTTCCCTATATCTTCTAAGATCAAGTCAACGCAGTGAGCAGCACAAGGAGTCCAATACAAGTGTGGCCTTTTTGCTTCTAATAATTTTCCTACAAACGAAGTTAGAAAAGTAGATAAATTTAACATATATAAGAAAAAGCATATTGATAAGAAAGAATTAAATAGATTCTTACCAGCAAGCACATTGTTACTTGCACTATCTGTAACAACTTGAACAACATTTACTTCTCCTACACGCTCCACAAATCGATCAAGCAACTGAAATATTTTCTCTCCAGTCTTTGCATAATCAGAAGCATCAACTGATTCGATGAAAACTGAACCTTTAGGAGAATTCACTAAAAAATTAATCAATGTTCTCTGCCTTTTGTCTGTCCACCCATCTGCCATCAAACTACAACCATACTTGGCCCATTCTGTTTCACACGACTTAATGTAATCATTTGTCACACTATCAACCGCCTTTTTTAGAAAAGGAACCCGCACCTCATGATAACTAGGTCCTTTTAGACCTATACCATATTGGCCAACCAAGTCCAACATTCTTTTGAAGCTTGAATAATTAACGGCATTAAATGGAATTGCCGCATCATACATCCACTCAGTTATGGCCATACAAGCTTTTTCCCTCAATTCTTTCTTGTATGCCTCATTTATCGTAGATTGTCTTTCTTTACCCTTTCTACTTTCAACAATTTTTTGTACATTAGGAGCAAAATACGTATCCATTGGACCTATTTGTCTGGGCCTTTTTTGCATATTCACTGATCTAGAACTTGTACTTGTACTTATAGGCGGCACACCTTTAGCTCCAATATTATCCATATCAATATCATCACCAAGAGGGTCTACATCCTCAAAGTCCAATGTCGCAAGTTGAGAAAGATTACTTTTCTCTGCCTTTTTCTCCATGAAATTTTTAATTTCTTCACGTACATGAGGTGGACATTTTTTGCAAGTCGTAGTATTTCGAAACCCCCCAACAAGATGCTGTTTTGCACGATAAATACCCCCTTTTGTAACTTTTTGACAAAAGTTACAAATTAAATCATTTTTATTATCCGGATTAATTCTTTGAAAATAATTCCATCCCGGATCTTTTGATATATATGTTGGAGTATCACTACTACCTTCCATGATAATTGAACAAGAAAATAGTCTGAAAAATTAAAAATAAAAATAGAATCAATAAGGTACCAACAATAAAAAAGCATTGTACAATCTATACCAGTAATTTAAAAGTAAAACTTAGACCAATTCAGGCACTGTACCTACCGCCTGAAAAAATAAAAACCAGTAAAAAAACAGAAATGTTCATTTCAAAGCAAAACAAAAAGCAGTAAAGAAAAAAAAAATAAAAAAATAGTAAAAAGTCTGAAATACTGGACAATTGAGAGCACGGCAGTCGCCAACACCAATACAACAAAACCAAAAGCAGTAAAGACAGAAAAAAATGAAAAAACATTAAAAAAATTGAAATACTGGACAGTGGACAGCAGCACGTAGGAAGTCAAAAACTGAAATACTGGACAGTGGACTGAAATACTGACGCGTAGCACTAATACAGCACCAAATACGAAACAAAAAAACAGTATCAAAAATCCAAAACCAGACGGCAAAAGAGAAGAAGGTGATTAAAAAACAACCGGCAAAAATTTAAAAACAGAAACCAAAACAAAACAAAACCTGACAGCAGCACAGAAAGTACACGAACCGAACAGCAGCGAAAAGAATACTCGGCGGCGAAACGAATACAGAACTGCAGCAGGTAAAAAAATACAGAAAAGAAGAAGAAAAAGAAACGAAGAGAAAGCAGCGAAGAGAAGAAGAGAAGAAGAAGATGTTAACAGACGAATAAGAAGAAGAGAAGAAGAAGAAGTGAAGAACAGAAAAAAAATAGAAAAAAGAAGGAAAACATACTTGGCGACGATGCAACTCAGCGATGGCGCGACTCAGCGATGGCGGCGGCGGACGGAAATGGGTTCAGGTTTCTTCCTTCCTTCCTGCGTTTTCTTCCTTCCTGCGTTCTCTTCCTTCCTGCGTTTCCTTCCGCGTTTTCTGCTGCGTTTTTGCTCCTCTTTCCCGTGCCCTAATTCCAAACAATGCTGATTTGGAAATTTTTTTTTTGTTTAAAATCCAGATTTGGTCAAGATCTATTGCGGCGCCTCGATCGCGCCTCGATTGCGCTTCGTTGAGGTGCAAAGGCGCACGAGGCGCGCCTAGGCGTGCGCCTGGCGAACAGCGCCCGCCTCGCGCGGGGAGAAGCGTTTTCCCTCGCGCCTTGCGCGCCTTGCGCCTGGGGCGCGCCTCAGGCGCGCCTTTAACAACACAGGCGGAGGTATAATACCTTTGTAATCCCCGCATTTATGAAATACCATGTCAGGATAAGGAAAATGTCCCATTATTGTATTTTTGCTGTATTGCGCAATCTTATTGCCCATGCACTACTCATATCCCGTATATGTACAAAGATAATGTCCTATGTGCTTCTAACAACTCCACGCGCAACATTAATTATGGAATGGACTCATTAGTCGAAGGGCTCATTGGGCTTCCTGGCCTGACCCCAATTGTGGGATAGTGGGTTGGTAAAAAGGGGGTCCAATCTCTAATCATGGGCTCACAGGTCAGCTTATTTGCCTGTCCATCTTATAGGGAGTTGAAGGGTGTTAAGCCTCTAGAGTTGGAAGGATCCAATCGGATGAGAGGATCCGATCAGATGGTAGTCTCTGAGCAAGTAGAGGGAGCATGGTCCGTGGGATCGGGGTTGGTAGTCTCTGAGCTAGTAGAGTGAAGTGCGGAGGGAGCATGATCCGTGGGATTGGGTTGTCCGATCGGATGATAGTCTCTGATGTTCCAATCAGAAATTAGTTCGGGTTGACCTACATTAGACTTTGACTGCCACGTTAACTAGAAGATTGACTATTTGATCCTACGTTGGAGACACCTATACCTGCCTCATCAATCATGATATGCATGAGAGTTTAAGTGACAAATTTTGATAGAAGTTCATTATATCAACTTTTTCATTATAGCTTTGATGCATCATAGGAGACCTCAGGGACACATATATCTTATCCTACACCTGCGGTAGTGCTAGTCTTAAGTCTAACTCTCAATAGTAAATTAACAGATGTTGGTGGGCATGTACAAAAATGAACGCATGTTCTAGGATAATTCTATAATCGAGATGTTAGAAAACTGAGGTTGATATTTCAATGTTGCAAAAACTAATGCTTTCATTCGATGCACCACTCTTTTTTGTATTAAAAAGGTGACATGTCCTATGCTTTATTAAACTCATCATAATTATTTGTGTAAGTTTTTATGAGATTTAATATTGCATTATTTATTTATTTATTTTTTTGAAAAGAGAGATATGTTTGCTTGCCTTTATTGAATTTTAAATTGTCCTACATCTGAAAACTTACATAAAACCAATCTAAGATCAAGCATAACAAAAAAACCTATTTTTTCAAAATAAAAAATTGTAGAGTGAACACTTATTCACCCAAGAATTAGTGCAATATGTTTCAAATTATTTCAAAAATCTTAACCACCTTGCTTATAGATATATCGCCATCAAGTGTTTATCTAGTTTTGATAAACAAACTTCAACTTTTTAAAATTTCCTTTCTATTTATCTTTTTGCTAAAAATGCTAATTATTTCTACTTATTTCCTTTATAGGAAGTGGGAACTTATTAGCTAATTGAAGATTATTTTTTATCATGTTTGAGATGTGTATTTTACATTCAGAAAACAAATCTGTGTTCAACTCTAAATTAATATTAGTGTTAGTAATAACTTAATTTTTTCAAGTTGAAAATCATCAAAATGAGATTAAATCTCTTAATATAATCTTTTTCATCGAAAAGAGAAAAAACTTTTTTTTTCCTTTTAAAATTCATGTATATTGTTACTAGTTTCTAGATGTTGTTGCCTACTCGTTTAAACGTTGATGCCTACTTGTATAGTTGTTGCCATTTGATAATATAAGGTTAATATTTAATCAACTATTTAATTAACTTTTCTGCATCATTTTTAATATCAAAATAAAGATAAATTGATGGAACTATAACATTTTTGATAAGCAACAAATCATACGTGTAAAAGCTTTGTTTCCTAAAAAAAGGAACAATAATTAAATCTTTAGTTCAAATTTTACTTAAGTCAGCTATCAAAACATAAATAAATAGCTTCAAAATATAGAAAGACCATTCAGAGCAAAATTTATGCAATTTACATTTGATCTTAATCTCTGTGTTAGAAACATAGCACTTGATTTATTCCATTTAGCATAACCTTTAGTTGGGAACACTAATAAAAATGCAAGAAAAAAGTTTGATTTCAATATGAGTGCAATAAAACACAAAAAATGAGCGCCTAACAGAAAAAAAGAATAGGTAGCTGTATTTACTTTTTATTTCTTTCAAAATATAAATTGAACCATTAATTACACAAAAGTTTTATCCTTTAGTATAAGAAATATTACTTGAATTTAGACAATTTCAACTTATACTATATATTATGCTTTTGATTGAAGTTTTCAGTGCCATTTAATTTTCATTTTTATTGTTTATTTAAGTTGAACCAAATTGATTATTAGGCTTTAGGAAACCTAATCGGAGCATAATTGGGGTGTGGCTAAGTCCTTTAGGTAGGGTTTGTCATTTGGGTTGAGTGAGTTCAAATTAGGTCCAATTTAGAATCAATTTGATGAGTTTAAGATCAAACCAAATTTATTTGATGAGTTTAAGATCAAACCAAATTTATTTGATTAAATCAACCATTGGGTTTTGCTCGCTCCACCCTTCTTCAACACGTAATCATCTTTCTCTGTCACTCCCAATCACATTCTCTCTCTCTCCGCTTCTCCTTTTTTGATGCTGGCACACTGTTCTGCATCTTACCACTCTCCCTCTTTATCCATGTTGGTATCACTCTGCTGATGTGTTTCAATTCAGGTGTGAGATTGGAACAAAATGTTTCAAGGGTTTCAAGTAGCATGACTCGGCACCTCAAACTTGCTTAACAGTCACATTTTGCTCTTAAATATTATCAGAAATATGGTTTTTAATTAGTCAACCTATATTTAAAAGTAAAAGAGTATCTAGATTGTATTAGAATTATATGATATCATATCAGAATCATATTATTTCTGGTGAGATCGAAACTTCAGTATGTTTCGAGACTTTAAAACTTAAAAGTATATTTGTACCAGTAGTGATATTGTTCAAAATAGTTCAAAGAATTGATAATAATTGACTGGAAATAGTTGATACATCAGTATAGCTGACCCAAATTGTTGCCACTTGGCACTTTTTTGTTTGGTTGAGAGAGTAGGTATGGTTAACCTGCTACAAAATTTTATGTGGCAATACTTATAATAGTCAAGTTCCTTGGAATAGAATAAAATCATAATATATAGAAAAAGGAAATATGGATGTAGCTCTCATTTCTCACCTAAGAGGTGGGGTACTATAATTTTAGATTGTCGGCAATTAAATGGATTTTTTGAACTGGTTGAAGAGACTTGGCCTAGAAATACAATTGAATAAACAACTCTTCCTTGTCCATTGGAAACTACTAGTACGACTCTAGGCAACTCCAACAGGCTAAAGCAGGTTACCATCTAAGAGTAAAAAGGTAAGAAGTTAATTTTGGCAGAATTGCTTCTCTTTCTTTGAGCTCAGTCCGTAAAAAATTTGGGGGTACTTGATGAGGATTGATTTATTGATATTCGTCGCAACCTGAATGAAGCAGTCTCCTCATGGAGCAAACATATCAGCTCAATTTCCACTTTGAAGAACCCGAGGTCGCAATGCAGGAGAAATACGAACAATAACAACAACCATTCTTATCCCATTAGGTGGGGTCAGCTAATGTAGGAGAAACATGTCAAACTCAAAAATTGGTGTGCTCGATCTGATTGCAAGGAAGAGTGCATCTTTACTGGGGATGTAGGGGAAGCCTTGCGAGTGTATATGGTTTATAAGATCTGATTCCTAATCTTGACTCGATCAGGTGCTTTATAGACCTAATCTGGTCTTCTATCCGTCTTCTCAGTTATCATCTTTGCTGGGTTGTAGGGGAACCCTTGAGAGTGTATATGGTTTATATGATCTGATTCCTAATCTTGACTCGATCAGGTGTTTTATAGATGTATGTTTGCCTTAGATTCCTGAGGAGTAACCCATGGACACTCCAATACAAACACACATAAATTGACTTCTTCTCATGCATTCTCTTTTATCTATTTTATTTTTCTAATAGAATTAATCTATTTTTTCTCCCTTTATCCACTCATTAATCCCCCCTATTTTTCTAAATGAAGTAAATGAAAATTTGGCTTTTGGTATTTATGTTTAATCGAATCCTTATGTTCTCTTTATTCATTTTTAGTTTGCTACAATCAAATGAAAACATTAACAATTCTCATGCAAAATTGATTGACACTGTAGGGTTTGGTACACATGGCAAGAAAGATGCCAAAGAATGCTCATGCACACTTTCTCCTTGGACTAATGTACCAGAGGATGGGCCAACCACAGAAGGTGATAAGTGTGTTTCAAACCATAGATTATTATGTTGCAGTAGTGCAACTAAATGTAGTCCTCTTGATTTACAGGCAATTTTGGCATTTGAAAAGTCAGCAGAAATACTACAAAAGGATGAAGAAGAAGTTCAAAGACCAGATCTTCTGTCATTAGTGTTGATTCATCATGCACAGGTGCATGTGCTATGTCTAAATATTGTATGCACAAATAGAGGCAGTTAACTATTTCCCTACAAAGTATGAAATATGAATGCACAACTTGAGAGACTGCTGAGCTTTTATTCCTTCTTTTCCTATTCTTAGTGCTTTCTGCTTGCAAATTCTGCTGATAACTCTGAGAGAGAGTTCGAAATGGATGAATTAGAGGAAATCCTAAAGAAGTTAAAATGTTCAATTGAATCTGATACTAAACAGGCAGCTTTCTGGAATATGCTGGGACTGATACTTCTCAGAACTGGTCGTCTGCAGGTGCACAATTATTTAAATTGGTTTATTCCTTGTTGTTTTCCTAAGTTACAGTTTACGGTGTTCATTTGGCTGCTCTTTGTGTATGACCTTTAGAACCTTTTCATTTTGCAGAGTGCAATATCAGTTTTATCATCTCTTATAACAATTATTCCAGATTACTTGGATGCCCTTGCAAATCTAGGAATTGCATACCTCCAAAGGTCTGTAAAATATATTTGACTGATTGCTTCTGAAGTGTTTTTAGTTCTTTAATTGTTCTTCTTACTAGTTCCAATGTTTAAGGTATACCAGTAAAGCTGCTGAATTTTCATTTTGAAAATGTCTAATCTATATGTTTATGGAGTTAATTTGAATAGATGACTTTATTTGGAATAAGCTGCACTTTATTGGTTTGTTCATACGTAGTCTGCAGTTTTGGTGTCTAAATGATTCACTGATGATTTGTTGGGAAAGTCTGAAAGACATTGGAGAGAATCTTTTGTTTGCAAATTGCAATTACTCTGATTAGATGCCGGCAATTTTCAATTACTACAATAACCTTTGGAATACAAAGGAACCTGAAATGCAATAGATGCATGAGAGCCTATAAGAACCAGAGACGCCGATAACCTCGAAAATTGTCAAAGCTAAATTTTGAATTACCTACGGTGCTTCCTTGTTTGTATAATGTTAAACATAATATGGACTTGAACATCTGATGCCATCTTATCATTTATGTTGTGTTTACTTTGGAAGGAATTAAGTAGGGGAGAAAGAAAATTTTTTAGGTGGAGGAAAACACAAACAAATTACATTATCTTATTCAATCATTTACTTAGATAGAACCATAGGTAAATAAGGCCACGGAAGTTGTTATGTTTATTAGAAGCTCAATCGGCGGAAATAGAATTATATTGTGACATGGGAACTCATCAAAAATGGGTCCAAATTTAGAGCATGGGCACAATAAATTTGTGTAAATCTATTAGTAAAAAGAATCTATTAAATATATATACACAACTTAATTTATATAACCTATTAATCTAATATAACTTATTGATATAACCTTAACTTATAATATTAGTGTAATTTTACTATTACCCATTAACCCTTATATTATAACGTCAATTATATAATAGATATATAATTAGGGTTATAATATAATTTATATTATACTTTGTAATATATAGGGTATGATATAATGTATTAATAATAATTTTCCTGCTCGCCCCCATTTCCACGCCCACTCCCACCCCCACCCCCACCCCCACCTCCACCTCCACCTCCCCACCGTCACTCGATCCACTATTAACTAGTGCTCTTCTTTCACTGGAGGTAGATATGAGAGTGCTTAGAGCACCTTGAAGAACACTCCTTTCCTAGTGACAAGAACCCTGATGTGAGCACCTCCTCTCTCAATTATGATCACTGCTCCTCCCTTTCCTCAGAAGACACTATCATTTTCATTGTTAAGACACAACAATAGGTAAACCTCCTCATCATCTTCCCTATCGAGACACAACAGTAGCTAAATCTTGTTATCTTCTCTTCATTTTTCATACCCATACCAGAGTATCAGAGCCTCAAGCGAACAATGGCTTTCATTTCATCTCTTCCGTTCTTCTCATTTACATCCTAGTAAACATATAATGTACATATTTTGACCTTTTAAAGCTATTTCTTTTGCAGAAAAGGCATGCGGCAATTTTATGTTTTTTTAACATTTCTTTCTTCTTTATCTGGTTGATACTTGGATTTTTCATTTTTTGAAAGAATAGTTAAGACTACCTAGTAGCTTGAAATGTATAGTGTTTCAACTCCTTTCCATTTCTCTTTGAGCAAAAGCGTGCTTTGTGCAGGTTGTGGGCAGCTGCAAATTACTCTTGTTGTCTCCTTAGTCCTTACTTCTGCTTTTTTGCATCTTTTTCCTGCTGAGAGCTGGCCTTAGTGTGTCATTCTGTCACAAATTGGACAACATAATTGAATCTGGCCCCTTAATTAAAAAAATAAAACTCCTAAATTCTCACGTATGAAGTGCCCACTGAAATGGGGTAGACAAAAGGTCAATGTTTAGCTTCAGGCTTATGCGAAAGATGAGTCTGTTTTCATTATTTTGATCTTGCAGATCCAATTAACAAAGTGATTGTCATAACCCTAATGCTACTAGATTCACATTGTATTTACATAGGTATGGTAGGTAAAAAATGTTATACGATCAGACATATTTGGTCTAAAAGGTTGATGTGCTTTGATAGCATTAGGTTTATGTTCATGAATATACATCCTTTTTTTTTCTGTTTGACCGATTGGCAATCCACTAATAATATCGAAGGGGCAAGCAAGTTAATAAACTTCAGTGTTGAATTATTGATCAACAAAAATGCTTCTATTACTTTTCAGTTCCTCTTTTGCATATCTTGTAATAAGATCTAATTAACTTGTAGTGGCAATTTGAAACTTTCTGCAAAATGCTTCCAAGATCTCCTCCTGAAAGACCAAAATCATCCAGCTGCTCTGATGAATCATGCAATTCTGCTTTTGTGCAAATATGCTCCAGTTATTCCTGGTATAATTTTGATATAATCCACTTATTAGTTCTTTTCTAATTGATTGAGTAGCAAAACATTTTCTGGACAAAATATTTTGATTCATACATTTCAACTATTTCTTTGAGGTGCTTTAATTTTTTTTCTTTACTATGCAAAATCTATCTGAGCTCTCCAATCTCCTTATTAGTTTGGGTTGATGCGGCCAATGGACCAATTTGTTCTTAGTCATTTGCAGTATTCTGGTTAAGTCTCTGGATTAGTTTTATGCACTGTTGGTTCCTTCCCTATTCCAACATTGTGTGTGGTCATTGTTTTTCTTCTCTATTTGATAGTAGAAGTATTTCATTGGATCAACATAGTTGCTGCTGTGTCTTATTAGTGTTTGAGGAAAATGAAGACGTGGTTAAGAGAGTTGGCATTAACAAATGAACAGTAGTAGGATTAGTGTAAAATTGAGGATGATATGCCAACTACGGCTTGGTTATTGGTGTCAAAGATGGTTATCAATCAAATAAGACACTGTTAGTAGATCAATAATCTAGCTTCTTTATTTTTTCTACTTCTCCCACTAGCATGGTTAAAGTGTGGAAAAATTATGCAATGGTTATGAGAAATTTTATGATGGAGAAAGTAAACCAGATGTTTGGTTCACAATCAAACAGCACTAATATTGAATTAATAACATTTTCATTCATAGTTTCATCTCAGAGTGAACCACCAGCCCTTTTGACATCCTTGAACATATTAGGTCCAGGTGCCAATGCAGGACAAGGGGCTTTTTTGCAACAAATAGAAGCTGCAACTGTCGCAAAAGAGTGCTTATTGGCAACGCTAAAATCTGATCTCCGATCTGGAACAATATGGGTGAATCTTGCAAATGCATACTATGTACTGGGTGATCATAGGAGTGCCAAACAATGCCTGGAGAAGGTAGTTTTCTTTGTTTCTTTGCTTACTAATCTAGAAAGCAAGTTAAATTTTGTTCCAACTAAATAACTTAGTCTGCATCTCCAAATAAATGTTTGGATAGTCTGTTAATTTATCGTTTGATCAATTGTCTACAAAGTTAGAAGATTCAATTACATGATTTATTTATTTTTTCATTTTTCAATATTAATTTTCTGCAAGATTAATGTCTATCCGCAGGCAGGAACACTAGAGCCTAATAACATGTCTACTAGGTATGCAATAGCAACCCATCGAATCAAAGATGCTCTAAGGTCACTGGGTTCCAGGGAGCAGCTTACTTGGGCAGCAAATGAAATGGCATCAATTCTGAAAGAAGGTGATGCTGCAGTTACTGATCTTCCTGTAGCTTGGGCAGGGTTGGCAATGGCCTATAAAGCTCAACATGAAATTGCAGCTGCATTTTATACTGAGCAGACAGACTTGGATGAAGCAGATGAGCTAGCCCTCTGCACATTAAAACGGGTGATGCTTCCAATTTAGCTAAGACTGTTAGACCCTTAATACTTATGCTTCAAAGGAAGTGTTAGCTGTTGTTTATTTGTTTCTGCTCACTTGTTTCGATCTCATGATGGAAGTATATTAGCATTCAGCAGCTCGCATATGACATTATCATTGCCTATGAGTCTGACCCGGAAGCTAGCTGTTCTGTTCTAATAGTAGCAAGACATACTTAGTTGACCGACATGGGCTATCATTATTGTATATTGACCATACTTTAAAAAAAAATATTCTGTGAAACAGGTATCATCTACCTGCTGATAAGGGATGCTACCATTTTAAAAAGTAGAAAAGTCAAGGGGCTTTCCAACAGTTGTCTATTGATCAGTATTTTTATTTGCCTGCTAATCTCGTCCTAATAAGTGATTTCTTATTTAAAAATGAACTGGGCCAACTGGTAGAATTTACATTCTTATGCCTTTTGGCATTGTCCAAATAGGAAGCATGCTGCTCATCTAAGTTGGCCAACCTTGTTTTTCTATCAACCCCGGAATATCTTAGCAAAAAACCTCTCATTTTGTAAGCAAGGACCAACAATCAATGTGTTATATGGAAAAGTTGGGATATACATTGAAAATATTCCTGCATGTCAGATGCACTTTTTGACGTCTAAGACTGAAACATTCATAATACTCTTTATCATCCGAAATTTGAATGCTGGTCTTATGACACTAGTATTTATTATTGATAAGAAGCACATGCTCAAATGCGACCAACATATTCTATATGGAGTTGAATCAATTAGACTGATAGATGCAAGGGGTAGAGGTAGATACATTAGTCAATAAAGGGCAGTCCGATGCATGAAGCTCCTACCAATGTAGGGTGCCGGGGAAGGGTCTAATATACGAAATCTTACCATACTTTGCAGGAGGTTTTTGAGACTCAAACTCACAACCTCTAGGTCACACAACAAAAACTTTACCTATGCACCAAGCTCCCCTCTATAATTTGGATAATTGATTTGAATATTCTTCGTGATGTAATCTAATATAAAGCTCAAAGGAGGGACACCATTCATGTAATTGACTCAAATATAGTAAGGATAAACACAATTTTACTCAACTGGTTTCGAATAAAACTTATTTCCTTATGAGCTTTGGATTATGTTGTATTTCCTCACTCTGTTATATTCCTTAGTTGCCAACTTCTTTCATTGTGTCCTTGTAACACCATCAATTCCTCTATTATGTTTTGATGGATGCTTGAGTAAATTCATAGACCGTCAGTTCAAGATTTTCCAAAACCACTATTTGAAAGTGCATCCTGATCTCTGAATTTTGCCTTAATTGTTTTAACGGGCTGTATATTAATAAAGCAAACAAGTGTGCATATATTGTACACTATTGTTTATCTATGCTAAGGCATTTTTGTGATTGCTTGTTTCAAACCCTACATATACTATGTCAATGTTTGTATTGCATTACTTTCCGCTTGATGTTAGAACATTGTTGTATTCAATCATGGTTTCTTTATGCGATGACTTGTACAACTTTCTTAATAGATTTGTAAATAAATTTATTACAGGCAATTGAAGTGGATGCTGATGATGCAGTGCAATGGCATCAACTTGGTTTATACAGCCTAGGTAGCATGCAGTTCAATACATCTGTAAAATTCCTCAAGGCTGCAGTAGCTCGATCCAGGGAATGCAGCTATGCATGGTCCAACCTCGGTAACTGTTTGCCATTACTTATCTTTACATATTATGTTAGCAGATGTGTTTATTAAAAAGCTATAAGAATCCATTTTTCTGAACTATATACGCCAATTAAGAACATGACACTGAAAGTGAAATTTTGTTGCAAACTATGCAGCTAATAGTTGTTTTAATTGCTCAATATAATACAGAAAGTGCAGACACATTTCGTGCAATTATCAATGTTATTTAGTTTAGAGTTTAAACTTTTCATAATTTTTTTTTGTAATCAAAATTAATATGGTTTGATGCATGATCTCTGATCCAGAAATTTACACGACAAGAAAAGCCGACAACTCCTTTTATAACTTTAAACCTCAAGTGTGTACAAGCATACTGAACTTGACTGGCCCAAGCCTTTTCTCTTGATTGATATATTGCAACATGTACAAAATTAGACCGTTGGACTGCTCCATTATCGTGCCAAGTTTGATTGGTTACGAAAGGTGATGCAGCATTATGAACCAACAATCTCATAGAGAATAAAACTTACTAGTGGAATATTATATAAAGATTATAAAAATATCTTTTAATAGCCCTGACATAGTAGAATGAACAAACTAACTGAACCAACCTCACAAAGAGAGAAACTCACACAGAATCTAATGTAGATTCTTAATAATTGAAAAAGATGAAAATTATATAGGCTTCGGACCACTTTAATAAATTTTTAGGCAATAAATAAAAAAATTGGGAAACACACTTGATCATAATTCTGAATACACTAATCCCTTTAATTAATTACCAAAAAAGAAAATGTGACGATCCTAAATTAGCAAATAACTCAATAATTTAATAAACAATAATAATAAATTATAAAATTCAATTAGACTAAGATATCCTCTATCTTTTTTTTTTTGCATCATTCTACACACCAAGAAGAACTTGACTTTGTTGAATGAGAGATGATTAGACTTTCCAATTCAAGTCTGGCGGTGCCACACAGGTTCGAAGTAGAGACATCTTTGTAGATGGGTGAAGCGATAACTGCCTCATTCCTTCAAGTAGTGCAAGAGCAAGCCATCAATGTTCATCCTCCATGATCTAAGCATTATCAATTTATGGAAGTCCTCTCGAACATACTAGGTACCTTTCGGTGCTTTCGTCATGGAATATCATTGTTTGGGTGCTTATAATGCTTGATTAGACGAATGAGATATTTCATAGATGAGAGTGTAGGTATACTGAGCATAACTTGTATGCAAATTAATAAATAAAGAAGAAGACTCGAATCACCCTCAATATGGTATTAAAAAAGGGTAGCTTGGTGCATGAATCTCGAACCCATGACCACATTGGTCTATTATATGCAGTCTTACCTTGCATTACAAGATGCTATTTTTACAACTCGAACACATGACCACAAGGTCACATGACAATAACTTTATTGTGCCAAGGCTCCTATTCACCCTCAATATGATATTAACTCCTCAAAATTAAAAATTGGATCGATGTTAAAATTAGGTCAATAACATATGCATTAGATTCAACTTTTCTAACAATTCAAAAAGAACTATAGTGGACATGAAGTTTTTTGAAGGAGTTTTTAGAAATTTTTTTTGGGTGAATGTGGATAAGCACATATGGTCATCTACATTTTACTCCTTAAATTTACAATATGTATTAGCTTGGATTTTATAAGGCTCATTACATAGTGCAATTTTGCTCCTGACATGAATCTCTCTGGTACGCTTAGTAAGACTCTTAGGTAGCGTTTGGTTGTGTGATAGGATTACTGAAGGATTATAAATTTACTTGATAGTAATCTTTTAATGAGGATATTTAGTAAACTATGATAAAATTATTTTTGTTTGGCATGATTTTTATGGTAAGGATAAAAGTATGGATTATTAATTATATGACTAAAATATCCCAGTATTAGTAATTTTTAGGGCAAGGAAAGCATCAAAGCAAGGGTAAAAATGTCCTTTTAACTAGTTATCAGGCTTATTGTTCAATTTGGGATTATTAATACCTTCTTTGAAGTGGGATTGATTTTCCAGCTGCTACAGTATTTTAATCAGGCTATGCAGTTATCATTGACTTTTCTAAAAACCAATCAAACATGGATTTAACTTGTAATCCTATCCTAATCCACCATACCAAACAGGGCCTTAGGTGACTCAGATGAATTAGAAGTAGTGGATAAAAGAATCAAGTTAATAGGTTGATGAACTTTTGATCCATACACGACTCCCAAATCTCTTTAAGTCTTCCTACTCAATCTATAAAGTCTTATCCAAGATTAATCATTACAATCTCCAAGTTGCATGCTTGCACACTTTATGCACTTGATTAAATATAAACATTTAACATAAATTGATTGTCGAAACATCAAAGCATCATAATTAGATTTAACCACAAGAGAGGAACCAAGGTCTCAACAATTCTTAGTGGCTCCAATAAATGTGTATTGAAAGGTGCTTGCTTAATAAGGTTCATACATAATATTCAAAATAGTCTTCTATTTTAATTAGACTATCATGAAACATATTTGCTCTTGGTCTAATTGTGTGTCATATGTCAAAAGTTGAGGCATCTGCCTTGACATTTCTAAGTTTATAATAATTATTATTTACAAGTATTGTTGAATCTAGTTCTTGTGTATCTGAGCTCTCCTAAATTTTATAGTTGGTTATGATCCTATCCTCATTTCTAAAATTTTACTTGTTTCTTGTCTCTAGTAGTAGCAATGTTGTTCTCTCTCATCATTTTGATGTAAGCTTATTGACAAGGAACAATGATTTTTTAATAAATTAATATGATAACAAAAAGACAATGAAGAAAATATGATGGATGATGAGTTTATTGTATATAATACAATAAATGATGAACTAACTATTTTTTTTTTGACGAACAAGGTAATGTTATGTTAGGATTTTGTTAGAATTAAATGCTAAAAATTTAAACTAACAAACAAATTAAAAGAAGTAATTCTCTTATGTGTGAATCAATTTGTTGTTGAAGTTATCGCACACTAATGTTGATTAATTGAAATGATGCTTCAACTAAATTTTCCCTTGCAATTTTAGTCAACAATGAGTCGAATCCAAACTTGCATTAGATCCTGTAAAGTGGCAATCAAGGTATTAAATAAGGTAGTTCTAGATGATAAATGGTTGATCCACTGCCTAACCTAAGAGAAGACTTAGGTGGTCAACATTAAAATAATATTAAAATGTAAGAGTAAGGCAGTAGGTGAGCACCGAAAAGAAAAATATATATTAAAGAATGACATATATATAACAATTATTTCCATAATTAAAAGAAATTTACAATCATAAATGAATAAGTCATAATAATTGATAAGTACTAAACACTTAAATAATAAAACATTTTATATTTTCCATTGCAACCAAGAAAACTAAAATCATAACAAAATATAAATCAAATATTTCATAGTCATAAATCTAAATTGCAACAAAACACATAGCAAGTTTATAGTTTGTGTCATGCTATAATGTCAAAATATAAATAAGATAAATAATTATATTGCAATTAAATTCATGAGTCATGACAATCTAAATCTGGTCTTGTTTAGAAAGAAAAACATATTGAAAAATTATATAGACATATTTTCATAGATTTGCTTGTATTGCCAAGTGTATTGCCTAGGTCATTGTTTTAAAACTGGCCCCTAATAGGGTCTGTTTGGGTTGTCTAGGCAGTTTGCTTTTTGAAAGGGCCCCGGCAAGTGTCACTTAGCCATTGGGTGAAGCTGCTCCTTGTTGAAGTGGCCTAGGTGGGTTCATAGGCCACTTCATAAATGGATTTTACAGCATTGGTGACAATGAAGTTTGGATTGGATACCAACCCTTGTAGAATACATTATATGGAGTCTCTTCTATAGAGATCTTTGTCGAGGGTATATTTGTGGAGGGTACCCATGCACCACTAATCTTTATCTCATGTTATGGCTTGTGACATTATGTGTCACGCCCCGCACGACCTTGGCTTGGTGTGAAGTTAGCTTCGCTCACCGCGTGTGAATTGGAATAATGTCAAAGCAAAAACATACATCAACTAGCCAAGCTAAATGCAAATGCATCTAAGTAAATAACTTTTAGGTAAAAAACACCTGAACGTGAGCAAAATGCAAAGTGGGCATAAGAGAGAAGTGCTTGATATCAAATATCATATCTCATAATAGAATCCAGGAAGTAACTAGTCAAGATCTTCATTTTCAATTAGTTTCTTTTATCATAAATTTCTCTTAAATTGACCCTTAGATGAATTCCTCAATTCCTGTATTTTCTCTTTTACCCTCTTACAAGTATTTCTAATTTAGTTTATCAAGGAATCCGCATATGAACATATTATATAAGGGCAAACAACTCACAATCTATCTAATGACAGATGTATCGTATATATGGATGAACGACCTACAATCCATCCAAGACAAAGTGCATCAAAATCATATATGAATACATAGGGTGAATGACCTGCAATCCACCGGATAAAGATCAGTGAACGACCTATAATCTACCAAATACGAAACACATATGTGTATGTAGATGTACATATATAAGGTGAATGATTTGCAATCCACCCGAACACTTCTCACATAGAATAGGACGAACGACCCACTATCTATCAAGTAGAAGTTATCTCATATAAAATGGTTGAAGCCTACGCACTTGCGAAAAGACCAAAGGGCTCTTTTTTTAAGCGCGGACTCAATGTTCTATAATATAAGTAATTTATTTTATTTACATATTTCAGCATAATGAGTTACGTAACTTCTTTGTAGCATCAAACTTCAGCTCTATAATCTAGGTGTTATATTTATTATCTCGTTAATTTAATATAAGTATTAACACAATCATCTTTTAAAGTGTGGAGCCAAAACTCTAGTGTCATTTATTTATTAATTAATCAAATTAATTAGGTAATTTAATTTGTCATGGTTGAAGGGGAACCTTGATACAACGGTAAAGTTGTTGTCATGTGACCTGGTGGTCACGGGTTTGAGTCACGAAAATAGCCTTTTGCAATGTAGGGTAAGGCTACGCATAATAGATTTTTCCCTGGAACCCTGCATTAGGGGGAGCTTCGTGCATCAGACTACCTTTTAATTTGTCATAATTTTCAAAAGGGATCAATTGAAATGGATATCAACTACGAATATAAAAGGGTAAGCAATGTGGAAGAAAGTTGTTGAGCAACAAGAATAAGATCATGTAAAGAATTATGTTAGCAATACTTCATAATTATGTCTACTTTCACAACTTAATCATGTACCAAGTAAATATTAACCATGAAAGCAAGAAAAACCCTCCTTAATTGAGGAAGCTCCCCTTTGTCACTTGCCCAATCAATGCACTCTTTGAACACATCTAGCATACCATCTTGAACAAAAACACCAAAAGAGTTGGATGGACAACCCTTCTTTGAGTTTCCTAAATCAAAAAGTAAGATCCTAATAAAGGACATCATCACATTACAAGACATGAGGCACAACATTAGACAAACTCTAAGTAAGAACTCAATATAAATTCAATTAACAACACATAACCACGTAGGAATTTCAAGAGAAGAAACTGCTAAGATGTTGTGTAGTTGTTACCTAGAGGAGAGACTTGATCAACAATGTGAAGGGAGGAGGCGATGATAACGATTGCTTCCAACAAGGGCAACCATTGCTTCCCATAGAAAAGGTAGGATTGCTTTTAGCGAAAAGGGCAACAATTTCCTTCAACAAGGGCAACAACTACTTTTAACAAGAATGGTAAGATTGCTTCTAGCAAAATGGATAAGAATCGTTTCCTTCAATCACTTAAGCAATCGTTTCCAGCAAGGGTAGCAATCACTTCTTGCAAGGGTAACAAATTGTTTCCAGCAAGGGCATTAATCGCTTCCAGCAAAAGGCAACGATTGCCTCCGCTAAGGGCAGCGATTACTTCTGGCAAGGGCAGGGATTTCTTCCGGCAAGAAGGCGGCGACTGCTTGGTGAAGTAGCGAGAGAGTAGTAGATTCAAATCGATCTCCTCATTGAAGGAGGTATCAACGTGGGTTACTTTAAGGAACAGAGGAGGCATTGCTGTTTGTAATGAAGAGGAAAACCAAAATAATATAAAACAATAACACAGGGCGTGGGAGAAGTGGGGTTATTTTTTTTTAATTGACATTTTGCAATTAAATCCACTAGTTTTGATAAATTACAATTTAGTCCCCTTAGAAAAAAAATTCAAGAACATTATGACATGATGTATTGCATTGTTTTTGCACCGTACTATATTTTCATACATCATGTACCAGATTTATTTCAGATGATATTGTTTTGGTAGATGAGACACATGAAGGAGTAAATGCTAAACTCGAATCTTGACGAGAAACGCTAAAAGTGAAAGGTTCTAGGTTTAGTAGAGTAAAAACAGAATATATAGAATTTAAGTATAGCAATGTTAGACGTAATGATACAATTATTAAGATAGAAGATGGTGAATTGTTCGTAAAGTTTTAAGCATTTAGGATTATTTTTGCAAAAGGATGGAGGGATTGAGATATGTCTCCCATAGAATATAAGCGGGATGGTTGAAATAGAGGAGAGCGTTAGGTGTTCTTTGTGATCGTAAAGTACATATAAGATTTAAAGGAAAGTTTTACAAAACAACGGTTAGACTTGCTATATTATATGGTGGATGGACAACATAAAATATGAAAATATTAGAGAGAAAATCTATTGAGAAAAAACTCTGAGAGACACATTTAAGATAATACGGATATATATGTGAAACTATGATAAGTATGCACATCAAATGAGGAAGAGGAAGACAAAAAAAAGATTTGGTTAGTAACAATAAAATAAGATAAAATTTATTTAAATATAATTGATAATATAGTAGGGAATAGAGTCTAGTGGTGTAAAATAATCTATATAGCTGACCTCACCTAGCGAGATAAGGTTTAATTGTTGTTGTTGTTGTTGTTGTTGTATGTACTACATTTCATTATATTAAATGCTAGATTTTGTAAAGTTATGATATTTTTACAATTTTTATTCGTTAAACCATATACTGTTAACATTGTGAAGCGTCTAAAAGGGGATGAATAGTTGCACTTGAAAATTCAAATTCCTTTTTCTGTGCTCTTGCAAAGGCAAAGCCTTAGATATAGTGGGTTAGTCGATTAGAAATATAAGCAGCGGAAAAATATGAAACATGCTAACACTGAGGATTTTACATGGTTCGGCAACCCCCAAGTGTCTACTCCACGGTCTATGACTCATTAGACGAGTCACTCTTTGAATCCACTATATGAAAAGCCATCTCCTTTTTAGAGGTGGAGAAACCTGGTACAAAAACATGTTTCTTTTATGGATAAGAGTGGAGTAGAAGAGAATATAGAAAACAAAATAACTTAGCACAAGAATAACGAATAAGCGCACAATAGTAGTATGGGTGAATTGATCGCAAAAATGAATGCTTAGGGATGTCTTGGATGTGCTATTTGAGGTGCCTTTGCTTGGTATTTATAGAGCAAAACTGATCACCATTGGTTGACTGATTGAAACTTTAACATTTGATTGAGCTACTACTCTTAGAACCTTATCCTTAGTGAACATTGTTAGACTAATACTTCATCCATGTTACTTCATCTAGTTGAAGCAAACTGCTGACAGTCAATTGTTCGATTCCTTTGTCGATTTAACTACCTTCTAGTCGGCTCCTTTAGATCAACGACCGTTGCTTTACCTCATATGCTATGGTTTGTTACATGATGGACTATAGTGTTTTTTTTTTTTTTTGCAACATACCTTAGTTTTATACATTATGCACTCATGGTTTGAAATCTCATACTTTGCTAGGTGACATTGTCGAAACTAAGCTTCTTATAAATTACGGAAACTTTGATATTATTTGACACATGTAATCTCTCCTATATTTTTGTGTCATGTCGACACTTCATCTCTTAGCATGCTACCATGCTCGTCAAGATGAACCAAATTTTGTATTTTTGTTGTACAACATTATATTAAAATTGTACAAAATTGTACTAGGACATAATATTAAAATTGTCATCCCTTTTTCATTTCCTTGGTTCCTCCAATTCTAATTTGCCACCAACACCATAAGTCTGAACGTTGACACGATATCAAAATTATATTATTCTAATCAAGAATTGAAACTCCGGCATGATTAAGATTTTAAACATTACATTGCATGTACTACATTTCTTTACATGATATGCTATGCTTTGTAAAATTTTGATATACCTACAATTTTTAAGCTGATATACTATAGTACACTAAACCATATACTACTGAATCAATGGTTCCGATGGTAAAGAAGGCACCGTCCATAAGATTTTATGGAGAGTCCCTCCATAAGACTGTTTGTATTAAAGCCACCAAGTGGTGGGTCCCTCCATTTAGGTTTTCCAACAAAAAAAGAGATGTCCACACAAGTTTTTGTAGACCAATTTCTAATATCAAACTTAATGGGTGTTGCGGTCCTACACGAGCTACCAGCAGTTATCTGGTTGATCTGAACTCATGGGAATAGGAGCTCAGTGGCTGGAGTGAAGTGCTCAAAGGTAGCGATCTGGTGGAAGATGGATGGACAGTGGAAGACAGGAAGATGATGTGGTGAGATATGCACATGGAGGTTCTTTGAGGTGGTTGTTCGGAAGCAAGGGTGGCTGACTGGCTTCTACTCTGGATGTGGAGAGCAGTGGATGAAAGAACACGGTGTCAAGACCTAAATGGATCAAGAGATAAATGTCAATTATTATAGCATGGAAGCAGACAAAGATCAGATACCAACAACGGACAAAAAAGTTAAACAATCTCCCTTACTGAATCAAACTGACAGAGGAATATCAAAACAAAGGTATTAGTACCTAGTCTATGACACATTCTCTTAAAAACTAAAGGAATAATCTACCTAATTACTTAGTAAATAGGTAACCAACCTTTTAAATATTCTACTGAAACAAGAATTGAAGTAACTAATTTGGTATGACAGTTGCAACCCATAAAAATTGAACTTCCTAAATTAAAAAAAAACCCTAGGTTTGCTTGTTCGATTAGATACTCTTGATTTTCCATGATATCTATTTTGCTTTCTATAACTGAAACCGAACTCTTTCACCTAGGAGGATTAACTTTATGTCTCTGATTAGTCTATTAACATCACACCAAGCTATCTATTAATGAAGAAATTTCAACATTTTTAGTCAAATATTTGGTAGGTTATCAGTCTCCAGTCTCTGAGATATCTCTTTGTGGCTGAAATACAACCTATTTTCTTAGTCTTTTTATTGTAATGGTTTCATTTCAAGTGATACATTGTATGTTGATTATACTAGGTATCGCGCTGCAATTATCTGATGACCTTCCTACAGCTGAATTAACATACAAGAGAGCTCTCTCCCTTGCGACAAATCAACAGGCACATGCAATCCTCTCTAACCTGGGAAATCTTTACCGGAGACAGAAAAGGTTCAAGGATGCCAAGGCAATGTTTTCAAAGTCGCTGGAACTTTGCCCTGGATATGCCCCAGCATACAACAATCTAGGGCTTGTCCATGTGGCTGAGTGTCTCTGGGAAGAAGCTAAATCCTGCTTTGAAAAGGCTTTACATTCTGACCCACTGCTTGATTCTGCAAAGTCCAACATGACAAAAACAGATGCAATGACCAAGCTCCATGAGAAACGATAATCAAATTGACAAGGTCTGGTGATCTTTTTGACTTTAGAGAACACAGTGGATCAGGAATTGTTCTTAGGTAAGCCAGCAAATTATAGACTCATTTACTGTTTCATTTTTTTACTGCACAACTAAAGGGTGATTCTTGTCTTAAAATTCTATTCAATTTATCTTCGCCTTATTGAATATTCAGGTACTATAGGAACTTGCTGAACTTCTGTATTTGAATGTACAACCTAGCAAAAGCTGAAAGGGATGCCTCTGCTTTATCTTACCATCGCCAAGTAGTTGTATATTTGTGAATGATACAAATTGTACATTCAGACCATTGGTTTGCGAGCATGACCACCTAGGGGCTTCCCTTCTACCAGGAAATTTAATTGTTAAGGTTACATATCTAGTACCAGAAGCTTTTCAAATCATTTTGGGAGATGGCAATAATAATTCTCAAGGTATCATCCAAGTTTCTATGGACAATTAATTTGAGGGCTATACAAGTGGTAACCCTGTACATATATTTTGTACATATGTAGCATATATAGCGCACCTGACTTTGTGTTTTACCTGGGGCAGCCTGTTTGTAGGTAAATAGGCTCCTTGAACTGTTTATGGCCCAGCCGCCTTCAGATCATCATAGAATGGCCATTTCAAGGCCCAAGTTGTTTGATTTGAGTTTGTCCTTGGTTGGTTTATGGCTTATTTTAAATTATTTGGGTTTGTTGTCTGGTCTTGCTTATTTCTAAGTATTTATCTTATTCTGTTTTTTTAATATATTGACTGATACATTAACTTATTCAAACATCAACTGCTTGACATCACTTTTTAATGTACATCCATAACTATAGTTTTACATATTTCGTACTTTATTATCCTTTTAACCATTTTGTATTGATTGTTGCACTTGAAACATGACTACATTTATCTCATTCAACAAATTCATCATGCTTCGCTATCATCATTGTTCAATGGAAACTTTCTTCCTAATTAGACTGGGTAAAATGTGTGAAGAATGTGTGCTAACATTACCTAACTACATCTAGACCATTGGCAAGACTTGTTCTTGATCATATGATATAGGAGGTAACACCATCTTTATGACATTTATAATGCCTTTGAATTGATCTTGTGTTTTTAGGATGAATTCGTGTAGCATATCATGGAGAGCTACTCACACTCGAATACTAGATGTATGTTGCACACATTGCAGGAATCAAGGAATTAGAAAGAATGGATTTTGTGCTAAACAGCTCTAAAGTGAATGTTTATGGAAGTTTAACACATCTTAAGCATCAAGCTAATGCAATTCATTATGGGATAGGAGCTTTGGCGAACAAAGTTAAAGCAAAATAATACAATCATGATGGTGCACTTGTGATTATGATTAGAGATTGGAATTATGAGCATGTATGTTTTTGGGAGAGAGATATCAGTCATCAAAATGGGTGATGCAACATCAAGAGTAGTTGGATCTTGTGATAGTTGATGATGTGACTTCAATACTAACGGAGGGCATCGAAATTATGGTTTCTGTTAATACCCTAGTTGTGACCATTGCTAACTGGTAGATGTTTTGGGTCAGTGATGCTTATATACTACCTAATCAAATGTTTTCGATCACTTTCGATGATCTTGCAATTTTCTTAAATATATGGTGTATAATGGATATTCAAAAGATCTAGTAAATATATATAGTATGACTATATAATATATAAGATGTGGTATTACTATCAAGAATTATTTCTTCGTTGTAAGATCCACAAAAATGATAACAAATCAAATTTCGGAAAAAATATTGTTGAATGCCACAATGAGCCATATAATTAAGGGGAGACTTGATGGAACGGTAAAATTGTTATTGTGTCTTAGAGGTCACAAGTTCGAGTTTCGAAAATAACATCTTACAAAGTAGGATAATATTATATATAATAGATTCTTTTGAGATCCTATATTTATGGGAGCTTTATATATCAGGCTGTTGGAAGGGGTCACTAAAGCTATAAGATTCAGAAATAACAAACTTTTTCAAAGTTATAGCCCTGCACAAAAGGATGTTTTGGCTAAAATCATAGCAAGAGTTTAAATAACCAATTAAACATACTAAATTTAAATCTAGTTGCACATTAAGTATTTAATGAATTTCACAAGCAATATACATGCGAAGGGAGTGGTCAACTTGGTAGTGTAGAATAGTCCAAAGACGGACCAAAACCATACACATGAATATATATTTTTGATATAGAATAATATTTTAACTAAAGTATATTTTTGTGTCAAAACATAGATCTGTGCAATAAAAAAAAATCTCAATAAACACAACATATTTAACACAATAGTTAAGCTTCACTATACCATTAGATTAGACAAAATTCTAGCATGAATGTATGAGTTTCACCTCTGATTTTGTACAGAATCATGCTTTGATATCTGTGATAAAACATGAACATGATAGAGGGATTGATCAGCATGGCAAAGTAAAATTGGCAAAGGATATACCATACAAAAGATGGATATAAATGGGTTCCTTTTACACAAAATTATGTTTTTTTTTTAACCAAAACACAATTCTATGGCAAAAATATGCAGCTACACACACAAAAAAAAAATCCCATCAACAAAGATATTTCTATACAATAATTAAGCATCACCACCCATAGATGTGTCTGCCATGGTAAAGCATTTCGGGGAAGAAATAAGAGAATCAAAGTTTGAATTCTCAGTAGTAGGGACGAATACTTTGGAGGTCGGCTTCTAAATATGCAGAAATTCTGCTCCAGCTCTCTAGGAGAGAACTAGAGATGAAAATATGTCCATTAGGTTAAGTGCATAATGTACAATCGCACAATATATTTACTTTTGATATGAACTATGTAATATATTTTATGTAGAATGATGATTATTGGAGAGATGGAATCTCCATCTGCAAAGAAAAATAAACTTACGATTTTTTTTTAGATTCATTCTATTGCATTCTCAATTTACTTGTCATCGAATTCTATGGAGGAAACCCTGTTCCTCTATATCGATCATGGCAAGATGGTAATGAGCTCGCTTGTACATTGGGATGAATACGAACCTTATATGTACCTTATTTTCATCACTGAATATATCATTTTTGAATACATTTTATGTAACTATAAGAGGCCACTTATATTAGTTTCAACTGTATTTTAATATTAAATCATTTGGCGAGAAAATATAGTTGCGTGCCAAAATATATAGGATTCACGACAATAGTACTAAGATTATAAGGTGCTTGATTCATACAGGAAAATGGAATAATTTTGGAAAAAAAAAATCTGATAAAGAGATATATTTCATGAGTTTTGTAAAAAATATCTTTTTTAACTTCCAGTTGGATATACTTGGGCGGGTACATGCGTCCCAATTGAGGACTTGATTGAGAAGGGTTGCGCCCTCGAGACTCGAGTTTTGTCTAAGCCTCAGATGGCGCCAGTCGAAGATTAATATCCGCCTAATGACGGTGAAGCATGGAACCGACGTGACCCTCCCAAGCACGGAGAGATGAGGAGATGGAGCCTGAAGACAAACCTTCGGACACGCAATCCAGCTTGGAGCATCCCAGCATGGCTGCACAGGCTTGGGAATATCTTTGGAAAGATCACACATGCTTGCCACATTGTACTAGCTTAGGAACATCCCGATCTAGGAACATCTTTGAAAAGACTGGAAAGTTTTGCCGCCTTGTACTAGTTTGGGAACATCCTTGTTCGGAATAATCCTTGAAAAGACTGCACAGGCTTGCTGTCTCATACTAGTTTGGGAACAACCCTGTTCAGAAATTTTTAGGAAAAGCCGTGCAAGCTTATCTCCTTATATTAGCTTGGGAACATCTCGTTCAGGAACATTCTTGGAAAGCCCTAGCTACCAGCTAGTGCTAAGGGGTATTCTCGATCGGGAATGTCCTCTATATGTCACACTCAGGTCATCCCCATTTGGGAATATCACTCTTGAATTGATACGATGAATAGGGGGAGGGGGTCCGAAGGTCAGCAGATCGAAGTAGGTGGCAGTCAAAGTCTAAGATAGGACAATTAATCTGTCCGTTAGAACCCCTCATCTCCCGATCGGCTAATGTCGATCGGACAGGCTCACAGGGGCCCAACTCCCCAACTCACAAGAGGATTTCGACTTGCTAGTAATAGCCAAGCTCAAACGTTGGTGCAAAAGCAACAAGCAGCAGAGCCACCTCTCTCCAAAGCGCCTACAACATCATCTGAAGGGTCACAGACTACTGATAGAAGGTCCAAGCCAAGGCAATAGATTGAGTTCCCCAAGGCCCTGCTCCGAGTGCCTGTAAAGGATTTAGCTAAACCCTAGCTGCCCCAAGCATCCTCGATTGGAGATTCACCTCCCCGCAATCCCATGCATGGGAAGGCCCCTGTCGCTAGTAATTCCCTTGAACGACCAAGTGTGCCCTTCTCTCAGGAGATCTTTAAAGACAAGCTGCCCTATTATTTCTGATCTCTCCCGGTTGGAGAGTATGGAGGCTTCACCGATCTTGAAGTCCACCTTTGACGATTCAAAAATGCTGCCTTATTGCACCAGTACACGGATGATATTAAATGCCGAGCATTTTTAACAACCCTGTCTGGCTCGGCACAGAGGTGGTTTGACCGACTCCCTGATGGTTCTATTACATTCTTCAAAGATTTCAAAAGGGCTCTCTTGCACTATTTTGCCAAGAGCCGAAGGTACCATAAAACCAATCCGAGCCTCTTCACTCTTAAGTAGGGGGCAAAGGAATCCTTGAAGACATACATAAAGCGGTTTAACCAGGTAGCTATGGATGTTTCTTCTGCCACATCTGAAATATTGGCGAGTGTCTTTCCTCAAGGATTCATTGATGGAGATTTTTTTTGATCTCAAGTGAGAAAGCCCTCCAAAGACTTTTGACAGTTTGTTGGGCCTAATGGTCAAATACATCAATTTAGAAGAAGCCCAAGCCGCACAAAAAAAAAAGAGGTACCTGCTCCTGCACCCTCCTTCCAAGCCGAGAGGAAGGCTACTCCTCCTCCCATGCGACACAAAGAGCTCCAACCAAGTCCTCTCCCTGCGGCTCGGAAAGGAAGGATAGTGCAACATGTGGAAATGACACATACCTCATTTGCCAAGTTCCATCACTAGATACCTACTTTTTGTACTTACTACAGAACCAAAATCCACAATACTCAAGATTTCATCAGCATGCCTGGGACTGCCACCAAGCGACTAAACAAGGTCAACCGCCTCCCTAAATTGCTCCACAACTGATCATGCCTTCGGTGCTAAGCCCCATAATAGCTAGCTGACCATCCAATACACAACCACAAAGCATCCCGACAACCCCTGCTGAGAATATAAAGCCCATTTGGACTAGCCAAGAAGAAAACTAAAATAATGCTGCTGTAAGAAGGGTTGAAATGATTTTAGGAGGTCCCACTAATAGAGATTTTAATCGGGCATGAAAAACTCATGGTCGTCGACTCGAAATCCATGCAGTCAATTCTAGGTGGGAGCAAATAGAAGGCTCCCAGATCAGCTTTGGGCCCAAGACCTCGAATGGATAGAACTCCCCCATGATGATACCTTGATCATCAAGGTCATCATCGCCAATTCCGAGGTGGTCAAAGTTTTTATGGATACGAGAAGTTCAATTAATGTCCTTTTTAAGATAGCCTTTGGCAAGATGTAGATTAACCAAGGGAGATCCAATCTATGGCCATTGCCTTATATGGATTCGTAGGAAATGAAGTACATCCACTCAGCCAAGTCTGATTGGCTATCTCCCTGGGAGCCGAGCCCCTAATGAGGACCCAGAGATTTATAGTGGTGCATGCTGCATCGACATACAATGTCATCCTGGGAAGACCTGACCTACATAAGTTTTGAGCGGCGATCTCCACCTTTTACCAAAAAATAAAAATTCGGGTAGAAGGTCAAATGGGAGAAGTAAAGGGAGATCAGTTAGTAGTGCAAAGTGCTACATGGATATGATCAAAATAGAGACACGCAAAACTGACAAAACCAAAGCAACAAGGGTGCGTACCATACAAGAAGAGCCCTTATCTCAGCGGACAAAGCTAGAGGAAGTGAAATTCCACCTTGATCAACCAGAAGAAGTCACTCGGATTGCAGCCGATCTTCTCCTAGAAATAAAAGAGAGCCCGGTGGCATGCTTATCTCGTAATAGAGATGTTTTTGCTTGGTCACCACAGAAAATTATGGGTGTTGCTCCATCTGTGATGGAGCACAAACTTCATATTCCTCCTGATGTCCGACCAATCAAACAAAAGAAAAGGGACGAGGGTGGATTAGAACAAGATTATCTGAGGGAAGGTCAACAAACTTATGGAAGCTGGGCTTATCAGGGAAGTGCAATTTCCAGCTTGGCTTGTCAACATAGTCCTAGTGGTCAAATTCGACGACAAATGACGAGTCTGCATTGATTTCAAGGATCTCAACAAAGAAAGTCCCAAGATTGTTACTTGCTCCACCGCATTGATTATATGGTTGATTCCACTTCAAGGAGTAAGCTAATCTATATGTTGGATGTTTATAAAGGATATTACCAAATCCCCCTTTCTTAAGAAGATCAAGAAAAAGTTAGCTTCATTATCTTTGACTGGAAACAATCTCTTGCAAAAAGTAGGGTAAGACTGAGTTCAATGGATCCTTCCCCGGGGCCCCGTATAGCGGGAGCTTCGTGCACCGGGCTGCCCTTTTTCATTACCTTCGACGATACTTTCTGCTACAATATTATGTTGTTCAGACTAAATAAAACAGGGGTAACCTATCAAAGACTTATGGACAAATTTTTGATAGTAGATTGGAAGAAATATTGAAATATGTGTGGATGATATTCTAATCAAGTCCACTCGAGAGACAAACTTAATTCTAGATATAGATGAAACGTACAACACTCTGTGGAAATATGAGCTGAAGTTGAATTCAATAAAGTACTTATTTTGAGCAAGGGGAGGCTAGTTCCACTGGTATATCATCATTGAGTGAGAAATTAAGGTTAACTCAAAAAAAGTCTAAGCACTCAGAAATATGAATGCTCCGTAAAATCTCAAAGAAGCCTAATGACTGATAGGATAGATCATTGTACTCTCTTGATTTATCGCCTAGTCAGCTGATTGAACCCTCCCTTTTTTCAAATACTTTGTTGAGCTATTAAATTTCAGTGGGGCGAAGATTATGAAAAAGCCTTCACTGAGCTCAAGAAATACTTAGAAATGATACCATCCCTCTCTAAGTCAGTGATCGAAGAGCAATTATGTCTATATATTGGCTATCGAAGAAGTTGTGGGATTGGTGCTAGTTAGGCAAGACAACAATGTACAACAACCTATATATTTTCTGAGTCATCTATTAAAGGGTGTTGAATACTGGTATACTGCTCTTGAAAAACTAGGTTACGGGCTAGTTTTGACCGCTTACCACTTACAACCCTATTTTATCTCCCACCTTATCATAGTCATCACTAATAGCACATTGGACAGGGTGTTGATAAATCTAGAATCTTCAGAGAGACTGATCAAGTGGACTATGTAGCTAAGTGAATATGACATACAATATTAACCCCAAATGACTATCAAGGTCCAAGCCTTGGTCAATTTCTTGATTGAAGTTCACAATCTAGAATAAGATGGCACTTAGAGAATATACGTTGATGGATCCTCTATTCGGTAGGGCAGTGATGTAGGGGTTTATTAATATCTCCCCCAAGAAGATGTGATGCAATTATCCATTCAGCTAAATTTTAGAGCATCCAATAATGAGGCTTAATATGAAGCTTTGCTAGCTAGACTTCAAGCAACAAAACTCGTGGAATCAACTCAGGTGGTAATTAACTCGGATTCACAACTGGCAGCCCAACGGTTGGCTAGAAATTTTGAAGTTAACAGTGAGCGGCTCCAAATGTACATAGAAGCGTATGAGAAGTTGAAAGCCGATTTCCTGGAGGTCACTTTACACAAGATAGTCAGAGTGGATAATTAGAAAGTAGACGAATTAGCAAAAATGACAAGTTCATTATCCACCTAGGTTCTGGACACATTTGTAGCGCAAACCTTGTTGATAGACCAAATCATTCTGCAAGTAAATACAGAAGAGCTGATTGATTGGCGAGCTTCGTTGATTTGCTATCTTTAGCATGAAATCTTACCGGTCGGCATGGAGCAGGCTTGAGATCTCAAGAGGAGTGTCAGTTGCTTCACTCTAATAGGGAATCATCTATATAAACGAGTTTTCTCTTGCCCATTGCTCAAGTGTATTGGACCAAATGACATTGGCTATATTTTTCAAGAAATTCATTAGGATTACTACGGTAGTTATGAAGGAGGTTGAAGGCTTGCATGAAAGATATTATTGGAAGGATACTTCTAGCCTATTTTGTAGGTTGATGCCGCTCAGCTGGTGGCCACCTGAGCTTCTTGTCAAAAGCATCAGAACATTTCTCATCGACCAACCGAGCCCTTGAAGACATCTCTGGTCTCTTGTCCTTCTGATTAGTGGGGGATGGACATCATGAACTCCTTCTCGACTTCCCTCGCTCAGAAGAAGTTCATACTCATGGTAGTCGACTATTTTCTAAATGGATGGAGGTAGAATCTTTGACCTGAATATTGAGCATGCAGTCATTAAGTTCGTATGGGTCAATATATCTTATGCCGGTTCGAATCCCCCAAAAACTTATCCTAGATAATAGGTGGTAATTTCAAGAGCGTAGAATTCAAGAATTGTGTGATTCTTTTGACATTCTCCAAACTTTCACTTCTATGGCATACCCTCAAAGTAATGGCTAGGTGAAAGTTACTATAGGTCCTAGTGACACCGACTATAAGGAGGGGTTGGGGGGAATTGCCTCCAATAACAAATTATCACTTTCTCTTGCTTCTAAACTTAATAAGGACAGACACACATTAGTTAATAAAAAATAATAACATAAAAAAGAAAAGGGAAGACTAAGAATTATTTGGTTGTAACCGGAGAGGTTGCCAATCCAAGTCAATAGAATGCACTCTATAAAAATCCTTCTTCGACGAAGTTGGAGGCGGAGTAGCCTCTTACAATGTTTAAGCACAAACAAAACTAAAACACAAATTCAAAAATGAAAGTAGTGTGTTGTCTTAAACTTCGAAGACCAAAGTTCTATTTATAGCCCATTGGTCACAACGGTTTGCTAACGTGACACTTCCTAGGCACTTGGACGAGGTCCGGGTGCCTAGACATGGTCGACTCAATCCATTCCACAAGAACTTCTTTTCCAGAAGTTATCGCTTCCTGAGCACTGGAGTCCGGGTGCTTGAACTTGGTTTGAGATCATGAACCTAGTTAACTTAGAAGTTGACTTTAGGTAATTCTTTGACCATCTAGAGTTGAGCTCACTTGAACCTAATTTCAGCCTTCCCTTCAGGCAGTCTTCCTCCTCGGTTTCTATCACTCGGAAGCTTTGTGCAGGTCCTTTTTGTCCATTGATGTACTCTTTCATAGCTTCTCATCCCTTGGATGCATCGAGCCCGTCGACTCACTTCTCATGCCATCTTTCTCTCTCGCTGTGTCTTTCACTCAACTTCTTATGTTCTTAAGTCCCTGCACACTTAGACACAAGGGATTAAATCACAGAGCCTAACTTAACTCGGTTGATTACATCAAAACTCATCTGGGGTACTTATAGATATAAACCAAAAAATTATTTGAGGATTCAAAATCAAACTCGATCATGTGGGTGGCAACTGGGTAGAGGAACTGGCAAGTATTTTGTGGGCATACTAGACCACCCTGCGAGAGAGCACTAGGATGATATCTTTTCACTTAGTCGATGACAGGGAAGCAGTAGTTCCTGTCAAGGTAGGTGAAGATTTCACTCGCAGATTGTTGTATGATCAAGATAATATCGATCAATGTCTATTGGAGTTTGATTTCATCAGTGAAACCCGAGAGAGGACATCCACCCAGCTAACATCCTACTGGCAGTGGATGAGGCAAAATTACAATTGACATGTTGCCCGTCGATTTTTTCAAGAAGGAGATGTGGAAAAGAGTCAAGCCAATCAAAGACATTAATAAGTTGGAATCCCAATGGAGCGGACCTTATAAAATTGTTCAAAAGATCATTTCTCGAGCCAACTACCTTCAAAATTCCGGTGAGGCTGGATTGACCATGGAGTGCAACTATTTGTAGCCCTACAAGACTTAAGGGTAGTTTTGGGTTACTAAGGAAAATATGTACTGTAACATGTACTCTTCTCACCCTAGTAAAAAAAAAAAAATGCAAAAATGTTCTCCCTTGATGTCACCAAAACATTCAGACTCTTGCATCAGCTGTGAGTTATAAGCGTGGTCTCTATGTACCCCAATGACCTTTCGGTCGGTAAAACATCTAGACTTTCGCATCCGCTGAGAGTTATAAGTGTGGTCCCACGTGCCTCAATGACCTTCCGATCGATAAAGTCTCCAGACTCTCGCATCCACTGCAAGTTATAAGAGTGGTCCCAACCGTCCTCTCGACACTAAATTTTGCCGCTTGCTTGACACTAATCACTCCCTCAACACTAATTTTGCCACTCACTCGATCAACACTAATTTCACTACTCACTCAACACTAAAGTCGTTGCTTGCTTGACACTAACTCCATTGCTCGCTCGACATTAAGATCGCCGCTCTCTCAACACTAAGTCGCTCAGCACTAAGTCTTCTCGACCAGTACCCTAGTTGACACATAAAGGCTTTAACTTATCAAGAAAAGGTAAAAGGCCAAGATCTTCCAATAATTTCTATCAGCAACTCAAGTACAAGATTTGTAAGACAAAACAAAGGGTACAATTAGTAGAAAGGTAGGCTAAGCGAAGTCGGAAAAAGTGTCATCCAGGATGTTATAAAAAATGATGAAGTTTTCAAGAAGTTTCGTCGTCAGATACTCAACCTTGCAAAGTTGCTTTATGGCTCCCTCAATTCCGTAGGAGAACATTTTTATGGTCCTCCTGCTTAGAAGCCCATTGAATTCAGTAGAGCGGAGGCACTTTACCCTCTTGGTCTCGATGCACTAGGCTTCCCCAGCCTTGTAATTGGTTATTTCTACCTTCAAGGCCTCTAGTTCAACTCCTTGAGTCTCCAAGGCCTTCTACGGCTCCTGGACATGCACTACCTTGGCCATGTTTCTTGCCAGCTCAGTCACATAAGTTGTGCCAATCTCTTTCAACCTAAGGAATATGGCCTTAGCCTTAATGATTTTCTTGTATAAATCCGATAAGACCCTCATCTTCCGAGTTCTCTCATACTTGAGCCGGGATTCATAGATCTATAGATTAGCTTGGAGCCTTTCCATGATGGTCAATTGGGTAGCAACCCTCTCTTCCTCCTCAAGGATGACCTTCTTGGCTTTTATTAACAGCTTCGCTTGGCCTACAACCTCATCCTTTAGCTTAGCCAACTCTTTCAAGACCTGATTAGGAGGAGCCTGGCTGGACTCACTCCCCCACTCTTTTTCTTAGTGTCTGGGTTGCTCAGTCCAAGTCGGCTAATTTATAATAGAGGGTTGTCCCCATGGTCCAAAACTGACCAAAAAAAAAAGTATAAAGATACTACAGATTATCCTAAAGAGAAGCAAGGGCATTCTCTTGAAATTAAGCACATACCCCAATCATGTCTTAGGTGAATCCGTCTACCAATTTGCTCGGCGACCGATTGCCTCCTCCTAAGCTTTGATAAGTTTACCCCTCATCCTGATGAGAAGTTGGGCTATAGGTGGATCTGAGGGGGACACAACTTACCCCCTCTAGGAAGACATCCCAAATGCCGTGTTTATTTTCATTAAAATAGTCCCATAGGATGAACTGGCCCGGAGGGGGAAGCCCCGAGGATGGTGCCAGTCGGAGGAAGTGAAAGGATGGAAAGTGGTTGGGCAACAATAGGGCCAGTCGATTGAGAAGGCAAGGGGGCTCAACTGGAATCTGACTACTGGATGGATTGGTTGGAGTCAAGCCCGAGCCGCTTGCCCGCTATTCTTTTAGAGTAGATATTGGGGTTTCCCTTTGAACTAATAGTGGGCACGTCAAAGGGACCGCTGGAGGAGCCTAGGTGGAGGGGGTCGTCGATCTACTTCTCGTGTCAAATCTTGAGGGTCTCATTAGACTCCGTGGACACCCGCATGGGCACCATAGAAGACCGGGGTGGTGGCAGCTCCCAGTACCTGCTGTCACATCACTACCCTTGCCCCACTAGCCTCCTACTTAATTGTATTAACCTTGCTGTGGAGCCGATCGGCTGGGGGTCGCACTTTTCCAACTCAGCTTTCCTGTCCTGGTTCAGCTTAGCCTCGTCGAGTTTTTGGGTCTCAGCTACAGTAGCCTTCCACATGGTCATAGCTGCAAAAAGGTGAAAAATGACCCTGATTAGCTATAATATCAAAGTGAGTTTGAGTTCCTTACCAAAGTTGAAGGGCAGTCCGACTTTGATTGGAGTTAACCGAAAAATATAGAGAATGCCCTCATGGAGCAACTTTAATATTGAACTTTAGACCGACCAGTGTTTGTGATGCTGAAACGAAGGTGGACTCCCAACGTAAATCACCCAACTTTGGTATAGCAGGTAGCTCCATTTTCCAGATGGTTGGCTAGGATACAAGCGAATCCGGTTGGACGAAAAAATAACAGGACTTTCATCCCTTATTCAAAGATGGCATCTTATCGAAAAAGACTACTTTCATTCAAGCTTGGAGAATGAAAACCTTCACCTCCGATTTTTTTAGGGTAATAAGAAAAATAAAAAATACGAGGAGTTAGGTGGATGTGATACAATCGAAGAGGATAACAATGCCACACAACAACCAAATGGAATTGGGAGCCAACTGTTGAAGATGAATGTGAAAATATTGGGATATTTCTGAGAAAAAGCTAGGAATGGGGAAGCAAAGATCCCTTAGGAACTGGTCTTTGAAAAAGATAATATAACCCGAGGGAAGAAGATGGGGACGATCGAGAGTGTTGAGGATGATAATGTGGTAATCTTGAGGAAGCTCGAAGGTGAGCCAGATCTTGTCTACATCCCCGCCATTAAAATCAGAGAGAGTGGAGGTGTACCATAGAATATAAATGTGCAATGGAGCATTAAGGGCCATGATTTGAAAAAAGTGACACAGAGTTAAGGAGAACTTAAAGGTGAAGAAGAGGGTCAAAAACCTAAGGAAGGAATCACGACAGCAGACGTGAGCGCTTGAGAAGGAGAAGAACGTGTGGGCCAAAAAAACTTGACGAGTAAAGCTTATAAACCTAGGAGGATGAAGCACAGTTATCCGATCTGAAGGGCAAAAGGGCAGGTTAATTACTATAGCCATCCGATCAAAAAGACAAAACTGCTAGCAGCTTAATCATCAGACCTCTCTTCAGGAATTAAAAAATCGAGCATGGGTAGGCCACGTGGCCCCGTAGGAAAGGATATTTATGATAAATGTAACCAACAAATTATTACTATGATATGCCATCATGCATATCACCTCCCATTACCGTACATTTGTGGCATCTGTCATGCTCATATTTGAGAAGGATAAGCTTCAACAGTAAGCATAAGTAGAATGGCGTTAGCCATGACAAAGGATCTGATCAGGAAACTAAAGCTGGGAGGGGGTCTAGTCAGTCGGTCCTGGACTTCCTTTGACTAAACTTGAAGGGAAGACTTGTGATACATTGAATAAGGAGAGGGGGTCCGAAGGTTAGTGGGCCGGAGTAGGTGACAAGTCAAAGTCTAAGATAAGACAAGTAACCTACCTGGTGGGACCCCTCATCTCTTGATCGATTAATGCCAATCAAATGGGCTCTCAGGGGCTAGCCCCCCAACTCTCTCAGATGCCTATGGGGCTCTGCTCCCCCTTATCTCATGATCGACAAATGTCGATTGGACAAGATCTCAAGGGCCCAACTCCCCCCAACTCTCTTGGACGCCTACAGGATTCTGCTCCCCCTCACCTCCCGATCGGACTAGCTCTCAGGGGCCTAGCCCCCCAACTCTACTGTACACCCATGGAGATTTGCTCCCCCTCATCTCCCGATTGGCTAATGCTAATCGGATAATCTCTCAGGGTCTAGCTCCCCAATCTGCAGGTTGTCTATAGGGTCCAACCCTCCTCTAGGACATTATCATAGCCCATTCACTCTCATGAAAGACTGCCCCCCTATCCGTGGCCCATCTCCTAACTGGGCATCCCAATAGGCCTTTTGGTCCATGAGTCCGTCTTACCATTAATACAACACGTGAGTTTGTCAGAATGTCAGAAAATTATATCTTTGCATAGATACACAATACTCACTCATACTTACGATAAGACTACAGGATACAGTGGAAACAAGGTGATTAGACATATTATCAAGTAGTGATATGGTGCCTTATTAAATACAGAGATTATAGAGGTATTTTAAAAGGGATCCTTCTCCACTGGTGCAGGTACACAAGTCCATTACTTTTCTTTCAATACGCCACTGTTCTTCTTCTTTCTGGATTCTGACTTGATCATCAGAATAGCTGTGCTAGGGATCGTCCCCATCTTGCTTACTAATGATTTTTTACCTCCTCCTTCTGTTGGTGTTTGCAAGTGTCCCTTGGTGTTCCCTTGTCAAAGTCTTCTTCTCACCAAACTCCCAACTAGCTCACCGGTAGTCCATGGTTCACCGCTTCTAGATGGGATCATGAACCAAATCCCTCTGACTTATAAGTATAATTGTTTTTGATAGTAATGTCTTCGGTATAGGCTTGACAACAATTATCATGGACAAGACTAGAGATGACAATTTCGTCTGAACCCGATTGAGGATATGATATCTGACCTAAATGGAGAAGGGTATATATATATATAATGTTCATTTTAATTTCTTTTGGTTGAATGATGATAGTTGGATGAAAAGAAGAAAAATTATTAGTATAAAAAATATTTGATCCTTTAATGAGTATGAATATGGTGATGAATATCTGATACCCAATATATATGAGTATGAAAAATATAAAATTCAACTTGAATCCGACCCATTGTCATTCTTAGATAAGACTAACGCCCAAAAAATTGACGCGCGATGACTTCCATACAATACTAACGCCCAAAAAATTGACGCGCGATGACTTCCAAACAATGGTAAGTGCGCTACATAGACCTAGCGTCCTTGTTGGACTATGTCTCCTATTCCAATCCATGCTTCTAGCAAATTGTAATTGTGGCTTTAATTGGCCCATGCGGCTCGCAAGCACAGGCTTGCGTAGATCGCTTGCCTCACCCGTGTAAAAGGGGAAGTATCTAGAGGCTAAAGGCAGAAGTAAGTGAACGCTTTCAGCTCTTGAGCTCCTCTCCCTCGCAGAGAGTACTTCATTCTCTTTCAGTTATATGTTGAATTGACCAGAGGAATCATGCCGATCATGCTGACCCTCACTGATTAGTATTAATGTGCAGCATTGCAAATGATAGACCCGTCTGGGTGCAAAGGATTGAGAGCTCTATTGGATTTGAATTGATAGGGAACGATGCAATCAATTGTAGCAATAAAAACTGATAGAATTTGTCACCTTAATGGTCTCATAATTATTTGTGGGGAGGTAAATTAGAAAGCTATAATTAACCACTATGCAAGGGCAATTATCTCGACTTTGCCAATAAGGGAATGATGCAATCAAAAAATGATAAACCCAGTTAGTTTTATTGACTAGCCCTGGGTGATCGGTCTGATCCGACGAAATTTTTTCACCAGTCACTAGGATAAATCGAAAAATACTTGTGGCAGATGACTAAAAAACTTAGTATCCTTTAGTTGCGATCCACATCAAATATCATATATAGATTCACAAATGCATGTGAAATAAGGTGTAACAAGAATAATGAAAATAAAAGTAAATAAGGTGTAACAAGAATAATGAAAATAAAAGTAAATTGTTAATGATGAAATTGAAAGAGAAATTCATTTTCTCTCACATCTGAAAGTGTCAATAGTTAGTCTAACCGCTCATAATTTATTTTTTCTATGTTAATTTAGAGACTAGTTGACAGAAATACTGAAACAAGTAAATTATCTTTTTGCCGCATGAAAATATCATTATTTACTCAGTATATAAAATGAAAAAGAAAAACAGTATTGCCCTAAAAAGTGCACCTAAAATTCAGAATGATTCAAAGTCGTCCTAATCCTAAACTTTGTTTATCCTGGGTAACTTCTGGAGTATGCAAACTGATCGTCGAGACTAGTGTTCGACACTATCTCCGTAAACGATATTGTTCCGCTACGGTGCTTAACGGATTGTTATAATTCGTTCCCAAGATACAACGACGACGAACGTCTCGGAATCGTAGCACTCCGACTTCCGAGACCAGCGAACCTTCTAGTAGACTTCTTGGACTTTTGAATGCACAAGATGAGATGAATGCTTGAGGAAGAAAAGAGAGGATTGAGTGAATATTCCATCATCTGGAGGGTTCTATTTATACTGAAAGAAGAGGTTGAGTGTCCTTTGGGTGAGTGGATGTGCTCTTTGGGCTGGATCGATCTAGATCATCCATTTTGAAGGGTTGTAACCCTTCTCCAAGCCCACTTCAATCTCATCCATCAGATCTGAGGAGTTGTGACCCTCAGATCCCGCCTATTGTTATCGGCCATCGGATCTGGATCCATTGATTCGATGCTTCAGATCAAGTCTCATCCCAAGCCGTCAGATCGTTATTCTTTGCGATCCAACGCTCTAGATCGCATCACAAGCGATCCATCATACCTATTTGATCAACGTTGATCAACGGTAGCCATCCATTCCCTAATTCAACTGTCTAGTCATCTCCCTTTGCCCACGAGGATGCCGCATAGGTACTGCCACGTCAGGTATGAGCCTGACACGTCACCCGAGTGCCACGTAGGCACTGCAATGTCACCTGGAGCATAAATTTAAGCTCCTCAATGCAAAGTGCGCCTACAAAACGCCCATTGCGCACGTGCGCACGTGGGGGGTGGCGGGCCTCGCACCTGCTCGCCCTGGGCTAAGGGAGCATCTGTCCTTTTATTTTTGTGTTAACTCCATTAACACATCTTCATTAATAAGTAGAGAATACACATCGAGAATTTCCGATGTGGGACTATTCTCCCATGCACTTTATTAATGAATAATAAATGTTATTTTGGGCCGACTTTAAACATTAATTTCTCATTCACCCTTAATCGGTTTTGAGCAAATTAATAGTCTAAATCTATCTACGCGAATCGTAGATTTCAATTTTGAAGTCAATTACGACTTTCAACAATTGATGGCTTCCTTCCTCAAAAATCGTTTTGGTCCATTTAAGGCCCCAATATCCAACAATCCCCCACATGAATGGAAATTAATGCAATGCGTGTATGCATGCTGACACTTTACAAGAGTCCAATCGATAAGTCACTGCATCGGGAGAGGTAGCTTGTGGCTTTGAACCTTCCGTAGTGAAATGCTATCGAGTATACTAGGCTGCGCAGTGAACGTGATGTCTTGAACTGCTCAGCTGTTGGTGTATACTTAGACAATAACACCCACACAGAGATCTATCTCACCTACTTTAGGTTCTCATGGTTGGTTCCGTTTCGGCCATGGATACCATCTTGGATTCATGAGTGTTTCATTGAAGCGGCATGTCTTCACACTCACATAGGTGACACTTCTATCAAGAGTATCCTACCATACTCCACCTTATCAGATATAGAAGTCACTAAAAGCATAAGCTTAACCTCACTACATGAGGTAGGACAGCACAAATTCATCCTAGGATTGGGATAGAGATAAACTATCTAATGTGCTGGACCACAACTTCTGTAACTTCGTTGTCCCATTGAACCAAGATCTTGGGATCTCCAGTCAACAAGGTTGGGTTACCGCTACAGTCGTTTTAGTTGTAGATTTTTAATCTCATTCCTCTTGATGAGCAGTATACTTGATCTCGACTCAACCCCTTCGTTAGAGGATCTGCCAAATTATCTTTGGACTTAACATAGTCGATTGCAATCACTCCATTCGAGATCAACTGCCTAATGGTATTATGTCTACGACGTATATGTCGTGACTTCCCATTATACATATTACTCTGTGCCCTTCCAATCGCCGATTGACTATCACAGTGGATTAGTATGGCAAGCTCGGAATATCTTCCAAGAAATTCCGCAGTCATTCAGCTTCCTCAGCTGCTTTGTCTAATGCTATAAACTCGGATTCCATAGTAGATCGAGCAATGCAAGTCTGCTTAGTGGATTTCCAAGATACTGCTCCCCCACCGATCGTGAATACATATCCACTAGTAGATTTGGAGTCTTTTGTATCTGATATCCAATTAGCATCACAATATCCTTCCAACACAGCGGGATATTTTTCATAATGTAATCCATAGTTCATAGTATATTTCAAATATCTGAGAACTCGCATCAATGCTTTCCAATGGGTGTCGTTTGGATTACTCGTAAAACGACTCAGTTTGTTGACCGTACAGGCAATATCCGGACGTGTGCAGTTTGTGAGATACATCAAACTGCCTATTATCCGAGAATATTCCAACTGCGATATGGTCTCACCATGGTTTTTCGCTAAGTGTTGACTTAGATCCATAGGTGTTTTCACTGTAGAGAGATCGTACGCATTGAATTTTTTTAATACAGATTCTACATAATGGGATTGTGTTAAAATTATCCCTTCTGATGTCCTGAAAATTTTAATTCCCAATATAACATCTGTTTAACCCATATCTTTCATATCAAAATTTCTGGTCAACATTTTCTTTGTAGTCATGATTACATCATGATTACTACCTATTATTAGCATGTCGTCTACGTATAGACAGACAATTACATAGCCTTCAGGTGTGTTTTTGACATAAATGCATTTGTCACATTCATTTATTCTGAATTCGTTTGACAGCATTACTTTGTCAAATTTTTCGTGCCATTGTTTAGGCGCTTGCTTAAGTCCGTACAACGACTTAACAAGTCGACACACCTTTTTCTCATTTCCAGGAGCCATGAACCCTTCGGGTTGCTCCATATAAATTTCTTCTTCCAACTCACCATTTAAGAACGCAGTCTTAACATCCATTTGATGTATTTCAAGGTCATACAGTGCTGCAATGGCTATTAGCACTCGTATGGACGTAATCCTTGTCACCGGTGAGTATGTATCAAAGTAATTAAGGCCTTCCTCTTGCTTGTACCCCTTGGCTACAAGTCTGGCCTTATACTTGTCAATTGATCCATCAGCTTTATACTTACGTTTTAGTATCCACTTACAACCTAATGGTTTATTACCAGAAAGAAGGTCTACTAATTCCCAAGTATGATTATTCATGATAGACTCAATTTCACTATTGACAGCTTCTTTCCACATTGGAGCATCGGGTCTAGAGAGAGCTTCACTTAATGTTCTTGGTTCCATTTCTGACATGAAAGTCATGAAATCTGGCCCGAACGATTTCTCAACTCTAGCCCGTTTGCTACGACGTGGCTCTTCACTTTGATCGTCAATAGTCCTTTTATAATAGCTAAGTTCGATAACGTCATTTTTGTTTGAACTTCCGTTGTTATCACTTTCAACGTTTCCCTTTTTATTTGGGAATACGTTTTCAAAGAATATCGCATTCCGAGATTCTATGGTTGTTCCCACATGTATATCAGGAATGTCTGATTTGTGAACTAGGAAACGATATGCACTACTATTATGGGCATATCCGACAAATACCGCATCGAACGTTTTAGGTCCGATCTTTACTTGCTTTGGTTTAGGTACTTCGACCTTTGCCAAGCACCCCCACACTTTCAGGTATTTGTACGATGGCTCGCGGCCTTTCCATAGTTCATATGGAGTTTTATCATTTTTCTTATGAGGAATTCTGTTGAGAATGTGATTTGCCGATAATATTGCTTCCCCCCACAAGTTTTGAGGTAAGCCTGAATTTATCAACAAGGCATTCATCATTTCTTTTAGTGTCCGATTTTTACGTTCGGCAACACCGTTTGATTGAGGTGAGTAAGGCGCCGTTGTTTGATGGATAATGCCAGATTCTGTACAAAATTCATCAAACGGTGCACCATATTCTCCACCTCTATCGCTTCGAATTATTTTAATTCGTTTGTCAAGTTGGTTTTCAACTTCTGTTTTATAGGTTCTGAACGCTTCTAGGGCTTCGTCTTTACTTCTTAAAAGAAAGACATAACAGAACTTTGTGCAGTCATCGATAAAAGTAATAAAATATTTTTTACCTCCTCTAGTTTGCACAAATTTCAAGTCACATAGATCACTATGTATTAACTCTAGAGGAGTTGTTGTCCTTTCCACCGAATGAAAAGGTAGTTTCGTCATTTTCGCTTCCACGCACACTTCACATTTGTGTGTTCCATCAACATTGACGTTTGGTAATAAATTTAATTTGACGAGACGTTTGAGAGTATTATTATGCACATGTCCGAGTCGATCATGCCATAAATTAAAACACTCAACAACATAGCTGGAAGCATTTATTTTATTACCATCAAAATTTTGGAGTACAGGTATTACAACCATTTTGAATAGACCCTTTTTTAGGTACCCGTTTCCTACAAAGACACCATTCTTCGTAAGTACAAAGTTGTCTGACTGGAACACTAGCCTAAATCCGGCCTTGACCAATGCCGCTCCAGAAACTAGGTTCTTACTGATGTCGGAAAATGGAGTACATCAATGAGTGTTAGCTCCTTTCCGGACGTCATCTTCAGAACAACCTTTCCGAGTCCAACAATTGGCGACGTCGTGGAATTACCCATATAGAACTTCCTGCCATTTATCGGAGTATACTTAGAGAACATCGCCTTATCGGAACAGATATGACGAGTTGCTCCAGTATCAATGAACCACTGCTTCGGGTTGGTATCCACCAAGTTGGCTTCAAATACAACTGCAGTGAGATCCAAGTCCTCAAGAGAGGTTGCGACATGATTAGCAGCATCCTTTAGCCCCTTGGTTGGCTTCTTTGGGCGTCTGCAGTCCTTGGACAGGTGTCCTGCCTTTCCACAGTTGTAGCAGGAGCCTTTGAACTTCTTTGCTTGAGCCTTCTTTTTGAACTGCTTCGGCTTTTTAGCGTTCGGCTCGACCAGGTTGGACATTTCGTCTATAGTCCGCTTGGTTCCTCTGGAGTCGGATAACTTTCGATTATCCTCCTCTATTCGTAACCTCAGGATCAGGTCTTGCAGCCCTATCTCCTTTTGCTTGTGCTTTAGGTAATTCTTGAAATCCTTCCATGACGGAGGGAGCTTCTCAATTACCGCAGCAACTGCGAATGTCTCGTTCAGCTTCATGCCTTCGGCGTCCAGATCATGCAGTATTAATTGCATATCTTGGACTTGAGATGAGACGCTTTTTGAGTCCACCATCTTGAAATCCAGAAATCGACCGACGATGAATTTCTTCAATCCAGCATTTTCGGTCTTGTATTTCTTCTCAAGGGATTCCCACAAAGATTTTGCCGTCTCCAGAAAACAATATACGTTATATAACGTGTTGTCCAAGGCGTTGAGTATATAATTGCGGCACAGAAAATCTCCGTGAGACCACGCATCGCTAGCAGCCTTACTACCTTCCGTAGCGGCTGGCGTGTCTTCGTGCAAAAACCGTACAAGGTTTAGCGTTGTTAGATAAAACATCATCTTCTGCTGCCATCTTTTGAAGTCGGTTCCGGTGAATTTCTCCGGCTTTTTCTCCGTGCGGAATGGTTGTCGGAATGACGGTCGGAACAGCCGTCGGAATGTCGTTGGTAGCCATATTAGTTTGCACGAAATATCGTTTACGACTGTTTAGCCCGGGTAGCTTCTGGAGTATGCAAACTGATCGTCGAAGCTAGTGTTCGACACTATCTCCGTAAACGATATTGCTCCGCTACGGTGCTTAACGTATTATTGCAATTCGTTCCCAAGATACAACGACGACGAACGTCTCGGAATCGTAGCACTCCGACTTCCGAGACCAGCGAACCTTCTAGTAGACTTCTTGGACTTTTGAATGCACAAGATGAGATGAATGCCTGAGGAAGAGAAGAGAGGATTGAGTGAATATTCCATCATCTGGAGGGTTCTATTTATACTGAAAGAAGAGGTTGAGTGTCCTTTGGGTGAGTGGATGTGTTCTTTGGGCTGGATCGATCTAGATCATCCATTCTGAAGGGTTGTAACCCTTCTCCAAGCCCACTACAATCTCATCCATCAGATCTGAGGAGTTGTGACCCTCAGATCCCGCCTATTGTCTTCGGCCATCGGATTTGGATCCATTGATTCGATGCTTCAGATCAAGTCTCATCCCAAGCCGTCAGATCGTTACTCTTTGCGATCCAACGCTCTAGATCGCATCACAAGCGATCAATCATACCTATTTGATCAACGTTGATCAACGGTAGCCATCCATTCCCTAATTCAACTGTCCAGTCATCTCCCTTTGCCCACGAGGATGCCGCATAGGTACTGCAATGTCAGGTACGAGCCTGATACGTCACCCGAGTGCCACGTAGGCACTGCAATGTCACCTGGAGCATAAATTTAAGCTCCTTAATGCGTACGTCTGAAGTGCAAAGTGCGCCTACAAAGCGCCCATTGTGCACGTGGCAGGTGGCGGGCTCACAGGTGCGAGCACCTGCTCGCCCTGGGCTAAGGGAGCACTTGTCCTTTTATTTTTGTGTTAACTCCATTAACACATCTTCATTAATAAGTAGAGAATACACATCGAGAATTTCCGATGTGGGACTATTCTCCCATGCACTTTATTAATGAATAATAAATGTTATTTTGGGTCGACTTTATACATTAATTTCTCATTCACCCTTAATCGATTTTGAGCAAATTAATAGTCTAAATCTATCTACGCGAATCGTAGATTTCAATTTTGAAGTCAATTACGACTTTCAACAATTGATGGCTTCCTTCCTCAAAAATTGTTTTGGTCCATTTAAAGCCCCAATATCCAACCAACTTTAAAAATACCCTAAAGTGTATCAATTTTTTTTTTCTATTTTATGCCTCTATTAGATCAATCACGCTTTTTTTTTTCCTTTCATGTTTTACTCTCCATCTTTTCTCTATTTTCTTTTATTTTTATACATGTACAATTGCTATCACGTTGATTTTTAAAATTAGTACCACGATAATTATATTATCTTTTATACTATCACAGACTTAAGTTCTGAGAGATCGGATCATATTTTAATTGATTCATCTAATAATATTTTAATTCTCTAAAATAATTGAAATAAGCAATTCATGCACCGTTAGATTTTTTTATAATCTCAGAAATTTTTCTGAATCCATTAATAAATTTTGATTAAAATTATTTATAGACTTAAATACGTCCGATTATATTTATTTCAACTCCTATAAATTTTTAAGATGCTAAGAGTTTCGCGATACTTCTGTTACTTATTTTGATTTTTCCGGAGCGTTAAAATATCATTCTAAGAATTAGTTAAAAAAATTGCGTATTTGTTGTCCCGGACCACCCTTATGGCTGTCCAATGACCCAACGCCCAACGCCTACCCTGTCGCAATAAGCCACCTCCCAACTAAAACTATGCCATAAAAAGAATAGAATTCCAACGCGACAGCCCACTTGTCGTTATCGCCGTCTTTCCTTCTCCTCCACCGCGGAACAGAACCAGAGAGAGAGAGAGAGAGAGAGAGAGAGAGATAGGCGAGGAATCGAAGCACAAGCACCACGTCGCCGTTTTTTCTCCTCCGATTTTGACATCGTTCATGTCGAACTCCGTCTCCAAGAGGCCCCTTCTCAAACCCTTCTCCCTCCTCCTCCTCTTCCTCTCCTCCTTCCTTCTCCTCCGCCTATTTCTTTCCTCCAGCGCCACGGCCAAGGCCACGGCCACCGCCTCTGTTTTTACGTCGTCTGTTTCTGAAGCGGTGCCTCCTCCTCCTCTGGTTCGCATCCGGCGCACCTTCCGTTCCTACGACGACTACGTCAAGCTGCAGCTGAACAAGACGCTGGACTCCCGCCTCCGCCGCGTGTGGGCGACCCGCGACTGGGACCGCAAGGTTCGCGTCTTCACCCGCTTTTTCGCCGACCTCGCCGCCGAGGGCCTGCTCTCCAACTCCTCCGCGGCGCTCTGCATCGGCGCGCGCCTCGGCCAGGAGGTCGCCGCCCTGCGCGGCCTCGGCGTCTCCGGCGCCGTCGGCATGGACCTCGCCCCCGCGCCGCCGCTCGTCGTGCGCGGCGACTTCCACCGCCAGCCCTTCCCCGACGCCTCCTTCGACTTCGAGTTCTCCAACGTCTTCGACCACGCGCTCTACCCCGACCGCTTCGCCGCCGAGGTCGAGCGCACCCTTCGCCCCGGCGGCTTCGCCGTGCTCCACGTCGCCGTGCACCGCCGCGGCGACAAGTACTCCGCCAACGACCTCCTCGGCGGGGTCGACGGCCTCCTCGCCCTCTTCAACCACTCCCGCCTCGTCCGCTCCCGCAAGGTCGACGCCTTCGGCCTCGACACCGAGGTCGTCATACAAAAGTTCAAACACTGATATCCAATCCAATTCATTCATTTTCATTTTTATTTTCTTGTTCCTTCCAATCAGAGAGACATGTTCTTCCTCTTTCATCATCAGTTTCACACACTAATTCTTTACATGTCTGCGCGTGAACAGCCTAACTTTTCTGCTATTTTTTTTTTCCTGAAAATCGATTCGGTTCCATTCCATTATCTGTGAAGAATAATTAGACATCTAAAGTGGCAATCATGGAAGCAGAGATGAGTGGAATCCGTCTTTAAATCCCAATTAATTAGCGGTGGGAAGAAGAAGAAAACAAAACAACAGCTGTGTATTTTTTTGTTCGTGAGTTGTGGCCAACTCTGCGGACGGTCTCATTTGCGGCTTTGCGTGTGCGTTGAGGTTGAGGCGTCTCTTTCTGTGTGGACGTTCGATCGACTTGGGAATTCGGTGTTCTTATTATTCCTAAATAATATAATATATGGAACAGGGTTTTCTTTTTCTTATTCGTGAAGAAATTAAACTTTTTTTATTGAAATAAAAAAAAAGATTTGGATTTTTTTTTTCCTTGTAGTTGACATCATTTATTGATTAATCGATTAATTTTAAGGATGATTAATTCAATTCCATAAAAAAATTTTTATCAGTCATTCAAATAAATTAGGGAGTATTTACAGGGATGAAGTAGCAGTACAACGTTATTATATTAATTATCTATTAAAAAATTATTCAGCAATTTATTAAAGTTTAAACTCAATTTTTAAAATTTAAAAAAAGTGTCACAGTTGACGCAGGTCAGAGAAGTGAGAACATTAGTTGATGCTATGTGTACAGGAGGTGTGTATTCAGTGAATCTATGTTTTTGAATTGATTGAATTTTTAAAAATAATTGGAAAAACTCAGCCAGTAAAATACTAATTAATTTGATTAAAAATCTAATTAATCAAAAAATTTTAATTAGGATATAAAAATTCAATTTTATTTAATAAAATTTGGTTACCATTTAAAAATTTAATTTGTCTAAAAAATTAATTTATTTAGTTTATTCGGTTGGAGGAATAATAAAAATTAAACCCTAAGTTATTAACTTTTTTTGTTTTTAAAAAATTAAATTTTGAATAAATCAAATCGAATTAGTTGATTTTTTAAATTAAAATTTTAAATAAATCCAACTGAAATTTAAAAATTCGATGGAATCTATAGATTTGTTCAATTTAATTAATTCTTTTTCACTTTTAAGTATAGGTAAAAAGATAATTCGTTTGCCCGAGTATCTCTATAAGTCTATCTCTAGACAATACGAAAGAAGTAAATCATGGAAGATCAATAGTTTTGAATAATTAAATCGCGTACGGGAAAACAGACATCACGGATGAGTAATCGGGATTTAATTCAAACCTCATGATGATAATATCACCCATGCTAGCTAATTGTTCGTCTGAAGGGACAAGCAAAGCCCAAACAGGTAAATGTATGGAGATAAAATCCTTTGGTTAGTAATCTCTGGTCCTCTCTTGATCTCTTTCATAATTTGCATGTTGGATCATGGTCGGAATCCGATTAAAATTGATTACGATCTCCTTTAAATTTATCTTCTCATTTAGATTATAATTTGGATCGAGCCAAATAACTGAAAGCCATCGACGGTGAACAAATTGCCCCTTGGTTGATGATATATAATCCAATCAACCATAGACGGTCTCTGATTACCTGGCTCAATCCAAAATATATATCTTAGCTAAGAAATTCGATTCAGAAACTTTAACTAAATTCTAGCTGTGATTTAATTAAATTCTAGCAATGATCCAATGTATAAGAGACTAAAAAAATATCAAAAATTACAGACAAGAGGATCAATCTCTCTCCGAATACATGAGATGGTGAACTCGTTTTATACGGTGGCCCTCTTCATAGAAGTCATACTTTTACGCCGTGTTTATTTCACAAGACGAAAATAAAAATTGAAAACAAGAATTAATATTATTTATCTAATGGATCTTTATCGTTTTTTATTCCCGTACAGATCAGAGAGAAAATAATTTCCTCCCTTCACAAATTCAAATTTCTCTTCGTACCTCATGCACGGCTAATCAGATAGAGGATTCGATCCAAATTTTTAATTAGAGGATGATCCATGATATAATTATATTATGATAGTGATTTAATTATAATTATTTGTGATCTTTTTAAGTTATTTTTTTATTCAAATTGTAGTTTGTGTTAGAATAGGCGGCCGTCGACGATGGGCGGATGGCGAGGTTGCAGGGTGCCGAGGCGGGGGGTTAATGACAAAAAAAAAAGAAAGTAATTATGAAAAATAATCTCAAATTGATTTCAAGCATAATATTTTTGTATTTCAAAGTTTATTATGCTATATTTAATATTTCCATTATTAATTAGATAATTTGTATAAATAAGTTTTTGGCTTGATCAATATGATTATCTAAAAATAATTATTTTCCTTTCTATTTCTTTTCTCTATCAATTACATCATGATATCAGAGTCATAATTCTCTACCAATCTAATTTTTTTCTACCATTTTTCATTTCTATGTTTTCTTAATTAATTTTTCTACTGTTTCCGTTTCTCCGTTTTCTTAATTATTGTCTGTTTTCTTCTATTGCTTTCTCTTTTCTTTCTCTCCTTTCTCACGAATCATACTAGTTTTGTTTTTTTTTCTCTCCTATCTCGGCCTTTTCTCCTGACGTTATTCTCCTATTAATTAGTCAGAAAAGCCCTTTACTTTCCTATCGCCGTCAAAAAGTTACTCTTAGTCCACAACAAGTGGCCATCGCCGTCCACCAAACTTCTGATTTGCCGCTTCCGCTGGATAACAAGGTTCCAGTGCCAAGTATTATTTCCAGCCATTGAAAATTCTTCCAGCAAGATCTATTACTATCAAGGGACGAGTTATTTATTTTCGATGTCTGATACTCAACGACATCACGATGGCCACAAGCAAAGTTCAGACCGATGTCAAATTTTTCACATTGTTAGTCATACTAGTATTCATTGTTCTAAAAGATTTGATTGGTCTTATAGTAAAAAAAGATCAAATTTGTCTCAGAGTTGGGCATATTGGTATTCAATGTCCTAAAAGATTTAATTCAAATTTTGCTGGTGATCCTGCAACATTAGGACAACTAACTCTTTCACAAGAAAAACTAGCATCTTCAAATCGATCATCTCCTAATATAGTTTCATCGACTCTTGAGAATCTAGGTTGACATCCGGATTCTAGAATCTAGAACAACTCATCATGTTACATCGGAGTATGATATTCTCACAGAAGTTTCGCCTTATCATGGACCTGACATGCTACAAATAGGTAATGGTTCAGGTTTGCAAATTACTCACCTTGGAAACACATCCTTTCACTCATGTGATCGAACTTTTCGTATGTGCAACACTCTTCATGTTCCTTCTATCACCCAAAATGTACTTTCTGTGCATTAATTTTCTCTTGATAATAATGTGTTCTTTGAATTTCATCCTCATCATTGTCTTGTGAAGGATCCCACAATAGGAACTACTCTACTCCGAGGAAACATGAAAGACACCCTCTATCATCTTCAGCCCACTTATACTAATGCTTTTGTTGGAGAACACACCAACAAATTCTCTTGACATGCACGTCTTGGTCATCCATCTCTACATCTTGTTTAGAATATCATTAATCAGTATGGTTTACCAATTTCTTTAGCATCCTCATCTCATTGATGTGAAGCTTGCATGAAAGTAAAAACTCATAAATTACCTTTTGTGTCTTCTACTCGTACCTCAAGTTTTCCTTTCGAAATTATTTACTCTGTGTGGGGTCCTGCTCGTATTCTATCTGATCAAGGTTTTCTTTATTATATTATTTTTATTGATAATTTTAGCAAGTTTACTTGAACTTTTCCTATGAAAAGAAAGTATGATCTCTTTGATATTTTTTGTCATTTTCAAAAGCATGTTGAGCGTTATTTTGATAGTAAAATATTCTCTTTTCTTCTGATTGGGGAGGAGAGTAGCAAGCCCTTCATCATCATCTTACCTCCTCAGGCATCCTTCATCGAGTCTCTTGTCCCCACACTCCTGAATAAAATGGATCCGCTGAGAGGAAACATCATCATATAATTGAAACTGCCTTAGCACTTCTTAATCATGCCTCAGTTTCACTTAAATTTTAGGATGACGCTATCTAAACCTTAGTATACCTTATCAATCGTTTTGCCACTCCAATACTTCAAAACAAAAGCCTCTTGGAAAGACTTTATAATCACTCTTCAGATTACTCTTTCTTCCGTATCTTTTGTTGCACATGTTATCCTTGGTTGTGACCTTACTTTAAACATAAATTAAACCCTCGGTCTCAACAATATGTTTTCCTTGGTTATAGCAATTTGCATCATGGGTATCATTGCCTACATATATCAACCGAGTGGATATATATTTCTCGACATGTTACTTTTGATGAATCTCTTTCCATTTACAGTTGTTCCCTTGGACACTCCCTCAGATAATCAAGGCACTTTTCTAATTTCCCTTAATAGTATACTAGAACTATAATAGGTTGCTCCAACAAGACATACTTAAAGTATAAGGGAAGATGGAATTTTGGGCTCTGCTCCATCTCCAACAAATTTTGCAGACTCAACATCTAACAATGTTTAGGGATGACAATGGGTCGGGTTCGGGTCGGATTCTATATCCTCCATCCCCATACTCATCGGGTATAGGATCTCTGATGGGTATACCCATACCCATTAAATGATCGGATATCTTCTATAGTTATAATTTTTCTTCTTTCTATCCAACTATTATCATTCAACAAAAATATATTAAAATTAACCACCTATTAATATATATATATATATATATATATATATATATATATATATATATATATATATATATATATATATATATATATATATATATATATATATATATATATATATAATTAAAAAAAAGATTAAACATCTATATAGTTTCCTCCTAATATCAACAAAAATAGTAAGTTGATTTTAGAAAAATAAAATTTTCTTTAATATATGTATATATATTATTTAATCGGGTATTCGGGTTGGGTATCGGGTACTGATAGTCCCTCCATACCTCCTCCATTCGGATCGGATGTCGGATCCTCCATCGGGTTCGGGTGAAATTGTCATCCCTAACAATGTTCTGCTTTCTAGTTTTGATTCTCATCAATCTGACCACTCATCTCTCAGTAGTCCCGATGATGATACTCGTCATTGTATGCTTCCTTTAAGTGAGATTTATGCTCGATGTCCACTAGTGTCCACCCACTATCCTCTTCCACGGGCTCTAATTGCTTCTTCAAGTTTTGTTGAACCAACTAGCTTTACACAGGTAGTCAAAAACCCAAATTGGCATGCTGCGATGGCGACCGAGTTTGATGCTCTTCTCCGTAATGAAACATAGACCTTAGTTCGTCGTACTCTGTCTATGAATATTATAGGCTCTAAATGAGTTTACCAAATTAAGTATCACGCAGATGGATCCATTAAATGCTACAAAGCTCACCTTGTTGCAAAATGTTTTGGTCAACAACCAGATATTGACTTCAATGATACTTTCAGTCCGGTCATCAAAATTACAACTATCAGATTGTTATTATCTATAGCTATTAGCTCCAATTGGCCGATACAACAATTAGATGTTTCCAATCCTTTCCTTCATGGTCAACTTGAAGATACTATTTTTATGGAGCAACCACCAGGTTTCATCCATCAATAACTTTCAACCCATGTTTGTAAACTTCAAAAATCTTTAAATGGTCTTCGACAAGCACCTCATGCGTGGTTTCATCGTCTATCTAATTGGCTTCACATTCAGGATTTTTTTGAATAAAAAGCTGACTCTTCGCTATTCGATAAATGTAATGGAAAATTTTCCATATTTTTCCTAATTTATATGGATGATATTTTAATAACTGGTAGTGATCAAGAAGACATCACTTCTTTACTCCACTTCTTAATCAAGAGTTTTTGATTCGGGACCTCGGGAAGACTCATTTTTTCCTTGGAATTGAGTTTCTTCCACATGCTGACGGTTGTCTTTTCTCTCAGAGCAAATATATCACTGGACTTCTTCAACAAGCTAAAATGGATGGTGTGCACCCTATCTCCACACCAATCATTGAAGGAGGTTTTAATGCAACTTCTTCCTCTCTTTAATGGCTGACTCCCAGATCTACCGAAGTATTATTGGTTCCCTACAATATGTCACAATTACACGACCTGACATTGCTTTCGCAGTTAATCGTGCTTGTCAATTTATGCATTCTCTAACCGAGCACCATTGGGAATGTGTTAAGAGAATTCTTCGTTATCTTAAAGGCACAATTTTACATGGTATTCTTTTATATCATCAGTCCTTACTAGAGTTGAATGTCTATAGTGATGCAGATTGGGTCGGATCTCCTGAAGACAGACATTCGACTAGTGGATATGTAATATTTCTTGAATGAAATCTTATTTCTTGGCTCTCAAAGAACCAACCTACAATCTCTTGCTCTAGTATTGAAGCTGAATACTAAGCTATCGCCAATGCGACATCCAAAATTATTTGACTCCAATCTCTTCTTTCAGAATTACATTTTTCTCTACCCGCTACATCAAAATTTGGAGTGATAATATAGGAGTAACTTATTTTGCAACAAATCCAGTCTTTTATGCTCGTACCAAACACGTGGATGTTGATTTTTTATTTTGTTTGTGAACGTGTGGCGATTCGACAACTTTTAATTTCTTATGTCTCTACGGAAGATCAAATTGCTAATATATTCACCAAGCCATTATTTAGACAACGTTTTACTAAGATAGCAATCAAACTCAACATTAGAGCCCTCCTTTTAAGTTTGTCGGGGAGTAATGACAACAAAAAAAGCAGTTACGAAAAATAATCTCGAATTGATTTCAATCAATCGAGATTTATCATATTTGACATCATAATCAAAGATTGACAGCAAAAGATAATATTTTCATATTTCTAAGTTTATTGTAATTGTATGCCATATTTAATATTTCCAATATTAGTTAGACAATTTATATAAATAAACCTTTGACTTCATCAATATGATCATATAGAAATAATTATTTTCCTTTCTATTTCTTTTCTCTATCTATTTCATCAGGGGTGACATCCGAACGGCTTCCAGCCGCTCATCCCAACTCAAACTATAACCTGGATTAGAAGGTGAACCCAAGAAAAGATTACAACTAATTACATCCGAATCATGACCACGATCTGACCATAATTATATTATAGATCATCCCTCATAATTATATTATAGATCATTCCTCATCTTAAAAAACAAAAAAAAAATGAATCAGAGATCTGACCTACCTAACCACATATGGCCGTGGGTGCCGGGCCTCACGAGTACTGTCACAGTTTTTATTTTTTATTTTTCCATCTACCCTTCCCTTCCCTCTAAATCTTTTTCTTTTATCTTTCCCTTTAACTTTTCTTATGTTGTTTTCCCTTTAAAATTTTTCCCCTCTTATTTTTTTTCATCATTTGGAGTAAAAGGAGCCTTAGCGTGGATATGACTTAGGCACATGGTTTGCTCCGTTTCAACTATTGCCAAGGTGGCCAACCCACTAACTAACTAAACTACTTTTTAGTATTTTATTTTAAATAAATTAAAGCATTATTTATGATGATCTCGATATTTACAACTCCAGTTTGGTAAAATAAGGATATTTTTATATTTTAGATTTTCATACAACATGTTAATATTTCATAAAAAATATATATTTGTTTTGCAACCGGCCATTAAACTTTTCGAGGAGCATAGGAGTAAAAGTTCATTAAATTGAACAAATCATCAAATGGATCGAATTTAAAAATTCCATCCAGTTTACTCAAAAATTTATTTATTTTTAAAAAATAATTAATTTAGTTAATTCGATTTGGGTTCGATTTTAAAATTTTTATTCAGTTAAATCAAATAGATCAAATTATTAAACTGAATCAAATATTTAGATCTTAAATTTTTGATCGAGTCAAATTTTTATTAAATCAAATTAAATTTTTAGAAAAAAATCATTTTGTTTGGTTTTATCAAAAATTTGATTTGATTTATTTGTTTTTTTATGGGAAATTGATTTGATTCAATTTGTTCAAAAAAATCAATTCAATTTAATTCGATTCAATTTTAATCGAATACTCATCTCTAATTCTTACACCTTGCTTTGGAAAAATTAAGATCATAGTGATTATATTGGGTACTTACGTAATTTTCTAATCACTTGGTTATCTCAGTGTCAACTTGGTTCTCCTAGTGGGCCTCATTCACCCATGATTCCTTTTACTTCATCGAACTCAATTTGCAGATGGTCCTAAGCGCCTAATCAGTTCTTTGGAATACACATGTTTGTTTCGATGTTTGATCATTCAAATCGCTCTTACCCTTGTTTTGAATATGACTATTTACTTTAGATTAGACACTTGAATCGTTAATACATCACAAACTATGATATTAAAATATGGTAGATGACACATTGTCTTTTCGTGCTCGTACATTATATTTAATTTTCGTATATTTGTAACACTCTAAACGATAAATTAAAATAAAACTCATTAGCCTTTTTGAAGATGTATATGAGTCTCTCTCTATTAGGACAGTCAGAGCAGATGAGGGGACGACGGGAGTAAATAGTTCACTTTACTTCTTCAACTTTGATTTTCAACAAAAAATTGAATCAAAATATAACAAAATACTAATACATATAATTTATTTGGTATCCGTTTCCTCAAAAAGATTAATCCTAAAGGTCCACTTCAAGTTATTTATTTCTACTAACCCTTCTCTTTCTTGGACCAAATCCGAAGGCAGAGAAGTCTTCTTATAGTAGGATTACAACACACACAATCATAGTTTGTAAAATCACAATCTTGGATTATAGGATCGTACGCGCCTATGATTCGAAAACATAAATCGATCCCAAATCGTGCAGAATTGATTTTTACAATAAGATCATAACAGGATAGGTAGAATCAATAGGATTGGAATAGGATCGATAGGATCGTAACAGGATCGGAGTAGAATCAGAGCTATATTAGTGCAAACTTTGAGAGGTCATAATTTTTGATTTAGATTGAACCACAAGACTTATATCAAATAGAAGTTCATTCAGAGATTTATAATTAGTTTCGAGGTTTACCCTTAACAACCCAGTTTCAAAGTAAAAAAATATCATTTAAAACCTTTTTGGAGGCCTGAAAGATTTTATCTTTTTTATTATATCTTTTTTTTTTGTCTTTTGCAAAGTTAGGTTATGGTGTTGATATTATTTAAATATCTATTTAATTATTATCGAGTTAGTTTTTAATCAATAATATTCTGTCATTTCTTCCCCCCTATAGAATCAACATATTTTTAGAAGATTATTTCCGACGTTCGTGTTCAAATCAAAAGATTAAATAGCTTCTGCTACGTTAGGTGCTTTGTTGACCTTTAAATTGAATTATCTTGTAAATCAAGAGAATATTATTATTATTATTATTATTATTATTATTATTATTATTATTATTGCGCTAATAGAAATTTTATATTATTTCATTTTATGATATGAAAATATAAATATTATTGAGTTATACTATGCAATAAGTTAGTTACATTACTAATTTATTTAAATTTTTAACATAAACATCTTCCTTTCCTAACAAAATGTTTAATCTTTAGCTACTAGTTGTTTTATCATGAGATATTAGCTTTCACTTGGTTAGTCAAATTAAGTAGGAGTTCCAATTAGTTTGACTAAGCATGGATAACTTAATTTGATTAATTTAGTTTTGGTATTTATTGCCTAGACTTATGTCGATGCACAGACATAAGCATTCTGAAGTCCAGGCAGTACCCTGTGCATCTTATACCATTCTAAGTATTTTTCATACACAAGCAATGTAATCCTAGTGTGCTTGTGAGATGCTCTAGTTGAAACCTGGGGGTACATGCTTTCTAGGGGGAAAGCCCTAAACTATTTCTAAACTTTGAAAATACTAGTAAAACTAGGAGTTTTGAAAATAATTTTCCTGGTATTTTAAAACATGGTTTTGAAAAAACTTAATAAAAGGAGTGATTTTGAAAAAATTTAAAATTTATTCTACTGTGCACATACCTAATTGTCTTCTAAGTGTGCTGAACTCAAGTTCAGGTAAGAATTTTTTGAAAATGTCTACTAGGTTTGATTTGGACTCAACATAGTCAAGTATAAGATCACCCCTAGCTACATGATCCCTTACAAAGTGATGCTTAACTTCTATGCATTTAGTCCTTGAATGGTATATTAGATTTTTGGTTACGTTTATTGAACTTATGTTATCAATTAAGATTTTTATATTTTTATATTCTAGTTGATAATCTTTTAAAGTATGCATCATCCATAATAGTTGAGATGCACATTCACCCATGGCTATGTATTTTGCTTCAGTAGTGGATAAGACAACACAATGTTACTTTCTGCTGGACCAACTTACTAGGCACTGACCTAGAAGTTGACAGCTACCACTTGTACTTTTTCTATTTAATTTGCACCCAGCATAGTCTGAGTCAGAATACCCAACTTAGTCAAACGTGCTAGTCCTAGGGTACCAAAGTCCTATATTTAGGGTTCCCTTAATGTATTTGAGTATTTTTTTTATATTGGTTAAGTGTGATTCTTTTGCACACGATTGATACCTAGCACATATACCTATTGCAAATAAAATATCAGGTCAACTTGCAGTTATGTATAATAAATTGTCTATTGCACTCCTATAATATTTCAAATCTATAGATTTTTATATTTTTAGAGTTTTCCATTCCAAACTTTTAAATTAATTCCTTAGCGTATTTGGTTTGAAAAATATGAATTCCTTCTTTTGTTTGTTTTATCTGTAAACCTAAGAAAAAATTAAGTTATCCTACTAGACTCATTTCAAATTCATTTTCTATTACTTTAGTAAATTCTTTTAGGAATTTATATAGATGATGTCATCTATATAAATTTGAGTTATAAAGATATTTTTTTCTAAGGTTTTAACAAAAAGGGTTTGGTCTATTTGGCTCTGGTTAAATCCCTTAGATATTAGGTATGTTGAAAGTCATTCATACCATACCCTAGGTGCTTGTTTTAGTCCATATAAAGCTTTCTTTAGCCTAAAGACATGATTTGGGTGGTCAAAATCTTCAAATCCTAGGGGTTGATTTACATAAACTTCTTCTTTAATGAACCCATTTAGGAATGCATATTTTACATCTATTTGGTATAACTTAAATCCCTTATGTTCTGTATAGGCTAGCAGCATCCTTATGGATTCAAGTCTGGCTACAGGTGCATAGGTTTCCTCATAATCTAACTCTTCTACTTGGCTGAACCCCTTAGTCTAGCCTTATTTCTTATTATTTCACCTTTATCATCTAGTTTATTTCTGAATACCCACTTAGTGTCAATTATAGATTTATTTGTGGGTTTAGGTACAAGTTCCCATACCTGCTTTCTTTCAAATTGGGCTAATTTCTCTTGCATTGCGATTATCCAATCTGGGCCAGGTAAAACTTCTTCTATTGTCTTGGGCTCAATTTTAGAAATAAGAGCTATTTGACTTAGGTTTCTATAGGATGATCTAGTTCGTACTCTTAAGGTTAGGTCACCTAAAATTTGGTCAGATGGGTGGTTGGATCTTATCCTAGATTGTCTTGTGATAGGGTCAAGACTTGATTCTTCTGATTGACTAGTTTTAGATCTAAGTTGATTATCTTCTTCATCTATTTTTCTGGTAACTTGAATATTATTTTCACTGATTTCATTAGGTGAGTTATTTTCTTCATAAAAAATTATATTAGTTGTCTCTTCAATTTTTTGAGTATTTTTGTTAAAGACTCTATATGCCTTACTAGTCGTGGAGTACCCTAAAAATATGTGAATTGTAGATTTTGATGTAAATTTACCTAAATAGTCTTTAGTGTTTAATATGTGTACTTTACATCCAAAAACTTTTAGGTAATTTAGATTGGGTATTTTATTGTAATACATTTCATAAGGGGTTTTGTTGTAAAATTTATTTATTAATATTCTATTTTGAATATAACTTGCTGTATTTATTGCTTCAGCCCAAAATTGGTTACTAAGATTATATTCGTTCAACATTGTTCTAGCAACTTCTTGTAATATTCTATTCTTTCGTTCTACGAAACCATTTTGTTGAGGAGTTCTAGGGCATGAAAATTCATGATTATATCCATTAATTTTACAAAATTTAGTAAATTTATGATTTTCAAATTCTCCTCCATGATCACTTAATTTTTTTTTTTAATTTTGGTATCTTTTTCATTTTCTATTAATTTACAAAAACTCTTAAAGATTTCAAAATTTTCATTTTTGATTTTTAGAAATTTTACCCAAGTAAATCTTGAGTAATCATCAATTATAACTAAGCAGTATTGGTTTCTGCTTAGTGACTTGGCTCCGTGTGAATCAAATAGGTCTAAATGTAGGAGCTCAAGTATTGTAACGACCACCCTTCTTACTACTACTACACTATAAGGATGACCGTTACTTGACTACTAACTCTACTTAACCGGTATGATTAAAAATCACATGGAAACCCTACCGAAAAAATTTCGACAGAATCTCCCCTGTACCGGTGACCAAATCAACAATACAAATAATATATATTCAGCCACAGGCGGCTGGAACATATAATCACTCAACCACGCAGTATAATAACTCAATAAGAAGAATGAAACTACTCTAGCAATAGTAAACAGATAATACTCCAACAATAAAACATAACAAAGTGCGGAATAGACTCAATTACAATCTCAACTTCATCATAGCATTAAGGAGAAAAGAAAAGGAAACATAACAAATCTTAAACTAAGTGAGTTCTTTAGCTAAGTCCAAAGGATCTCTATAGTCCACACATCACACATCGTCACAGCATCTCCTTGTCGCCTTCTTCCTTATACTTTAGCTTTTCCTTTATCTGCAGTAGGAGGAAAATAGTATCTATAAGCTAAAAGCTTAGTGAGCGCTATCCTACTCACAAAAACTCGATATGCATGTATATAAATAAAAACATGCTAAAACTGAATGCTAACATGTAAAGCTACTCATGCTCATAAATAGCAAAGAAATCAACTAACTGAAAAACTAACATGTATAGCTACTCATGCTCATAAATAGCAAAGAAATCAACTAACTGAAAAACTAACATGTATAGCTAATCATGCTCATAAATAGCAAAGGAATCATACTAACTGAAATACTAAACATGTATAGCTAATCATAGAACTATCATGTGTATCAATAAGAAACTGAATTGCTACCTAAGCTAAACTAATTAATGCTAAACTGAGTCTAACTTGTATTCACATACTAATTTGTGAAGTTTTGAAAAACTATTTACATAATAGATTAAAATAATAATCATGCTGCTGATGGCCCCGGCAACTGTACTTGCTGTGCGCGCATCCCTAACTAAACCCGGGATTGGAAGTTCCGAGTCTAGCAGGGTTTACTAGGTTATCTAAACCTAGGGACTACTGTGGGAGCCCAACCCAATGGATATCTAATCCAGTACAGTGCCACTGCTGAAAATAAAATACTGATTTCATAGCTAATTTTCTTACCTTACTTTAACTAGGTTATCTGAACCTAGAGGCGACTGTGGGAGCCCACCCATTGGACCGTAGTCCCATATAAGCTGAAGCAAGACTAAATAAGTGATTTTAAATGCTTCTACTGCATTAACTGAGCTATTAAAATGCCTACTGTAGCATTATATTGAGCTAAGCATTTTATCAAGCACTTGGTGTGCACTAGAACACACCCTACGTACTGAAAATCTGTATACAAAGCTTAACATAAATCTGCATGCAAAGCTTAACAAAAATCTGCATATTAAGCCTATCAAAATCTGCATACTAAGCTTATCTAAAATCTGCATGCTATAAAAATAGGACTGCTCATGTTATTCCAATAGCAAATAGGAAACTAGAACAACTTAAGCATGCTGTGATAGTAAAACAAATTCAACTACTAGGCATGCAATAGAATCTAGAAAATAAAGGAATCGTTGCTGCATGGAATTAACAGAATATCATGCTTCATCAGGAAATACTAAACAGCAATGAAAACTAAAACTGCTCATGCTTGAAAACAGCAAAAGAAAAGAACCCGAAATCAATAGCAAATGGGTACTAAAAGATCTACTCACGTATATCTATATAAACTAAATTCACAATGCTGTTAACATCTAATCAACTTATTCATTTCCAATTATGCTTTATCAGATTGGTAAGGAAACAATTCAAGGTTTTAATTGCTTCATGAAAACCACAGCAGACAACCAAAAGGATATCAACGTGCTACTATAGGATAAATTGCTATCAACTGATTAGCAAGAAGGCAAGCAAAAATCTTAAATCTATTCTAAAACCCCTAAACATCATGATTCTCTACAACTAAAATCTGAAAACCAAAGAAACAACCCCTCCTGTTCAGTGGCACGGCAGGAAACCAAAGGAAACAAAATACTCCAACATGAAACTGATCTGCATGCTACAAATCTATTCTTAGGTTGCAAACTATTTAAGCAAATAAGGACAACACCGAAATAAATCCTAAACCTCCAATCCCTTCTCAAAAACTCATGGCAGAACTTCAAAAACAAAACAAGAGAAAAACTCTAAATCAATGCCACAAGGAGGATTGTTCATGCTCGGCAAAGAAATGAAGAAGGCAAAATCGCGGAACTACTCCTACTGCAGGTGAGAAGCAACTCACCTCGTTGTTCTTGGACTTACAACCGAGAAGAAGGAGGCTTCTAGGGCTTCGGATATATGCTTCCTCGACGAGAGGATCACAAAGGTATGAAGAACTCGGGGAGAAGGGTGCTCGCCGGCCGCCGGAGACGAAGCCCTAGCTTCGTCTCTGTTTTCGCCCGAGAGGAAAAAACGCCGTCACGAGAGGAGGAGAGGAGAAGATTTTGTCACGGGGAAAACCTAAGTTCTCTTCTTATAACTTTAATATTATGTTAACTAACTATTGCTTAAATACAACTTGATTCGGGTTTTATTAACAAACCCGCGGCTGGTCTGTTGGTGGGCTGCGTTCTGCTTAAGGCATAGCGCATGGGTTCGAAACTTGGCTGCAACCATTTTTCTTTCCTATTTATTTCCTATTCATTAACTACTTCTTAAATAGAATATTTCTGCTTTCTTAATAAGAAACGATCGCTAGCACACTTGGTCAGCCCGACTTTAACCAAATCCCAGGTCGCAGCTTCGATTCCTCATCCGCGCACTTTTATTTTCAATTTATTTAAACATTCCTAAATACTGCTTATATATATTTCGCTCCATATAAGGTTAACAAAAATCGTGTAGCTCAGCTGGTTGGCTGCATCCGATTAGAACCTGGTTCGGGTCCGAGGTCTTGGGTTCAAAACCCGGCTTTAACATATATATTTTTTTATTATTTTTTTTTAAACTTCTTCCTCTTCGTAAAAATACCAAACGAACTCCAAAAATTCCATAAAAATACTCTAAAAATTTCTAAAAATCTCTAGAATTTTTCTAAAACATTTCTAGATTTTAATAAGGTCTTTTAGAACTCTAAATCATGAAATTTGGGGTGTTACAATTCTCCCTCCCTTATAAAAAGTTCGTCCTCGAACTTAGAATAATTCTGGACATTTCTATCTCATACTGTCCTCATGCTCCTTAGTAACTTCCTCATGCTTCTGGTTCTAAATGACTTCCACTAATGGTACTCTTTGTTCCTTAGTCTCTTAACTTCTCGGTCCTCTATCCTTCATATCGAATCGTACCCATTAGTGGTCCTTAGAAGGCTTATTATAAGGTCTCTGAAGACCATAGGTGCATTAGTCACACCAAATGGCATGACTACAAATTCGTAGTGTCCATTTCTGGTCCTGGAAACTGTTCTGAGTGCATCACTTCCTTTCACTTTCAACTGATGGTTCCCCAAAACGCAGGTCTGTTTTAGGGAACTCTGTTGTCCCTTCTTAGCTGATCAGATAGATCATTTATTCTGGGGAAGAGGGTACTTGTTCTTAACAACTACTTTGCTCAGCACTCTAAAATCTATGCACATCCGCATAGATCTGTCTTTCTCCCTAATGAACAACTCTGGAGCTCCCTGGGGTGAATGACTAGGGCGGATAAAACCTTTGTCAAGTAGCTCCTGAAATTGTTCTTGTAACTCTTTTAGCTCTGCTAAAGAAATTCGATACAGAGCTTTTGAAATTAAGCTGGTGTCAGGAAACAACTCAATTTCAAACTTTACTTCTCTGTTGGGAGATAGTCCAAGTAGCTTTTCCAGAAATACCTCTGGATATTCACAGACTACCCGAACGTCTTCCTGCCTGGGTCTTTCTTGTTATCATTGTCCTTCTAGTTCTAATTACTTAACTGGGGCTTCTGACTCCCCACTGTCTTGTCCTCTATCTTAACATCTAGTTATGCCAAGAATAATACCTGATATTTTCTCTATCATTTCTAAACATACTTACGTATATATGAATATACGAGAAATAAAAATAAAATTGTCTCTATTCTCTCTAAGCATATGTATCACAACATAGAAAATTAAAACATGAATTTTTCTTCTTTCCTAAGCACATATTAGCATATACTCTATACTGCAAATAATAAAGAAAGCATAAAAGAAGATTAAATACTTTCTTACTTGAAGACGGCAAGGATGGTGCTGATGTGTGATGCTGGAGAATGAGAACTGCTCTGATACCAACTGTAACGACCACCCTTCTTACTACTACTACACTCTAAGGATGACCGTTACTTGACTACTAACTCTACTTAACCGGTATGATTAAAAATCACATGGAAACCCTACCGAAAAAAATTCGGCAGAATCTCCCCTGTACCGGTGACCAAATCAACAATACAAATAATATATACTCAGCCACAGGCGGCTGGAACATATAATCACTCAACCACGCAGTATAATAACTCAATAAGAAGAATGAAACTACTCTAGCAATAGTAAACAGATAATACTCCAACAATAAAACATAACAAAGTGCGGAATAGACTCAATTACAATCTCAACTTCATCATAGCATTAAGGAGAAAAGAAAAGGAAACATAACAAATCTTAAACTAAGTGAGTTCTTTAGCTAAGTCCAAAGGATCTCTATAGTCCACACATCACACATCGTCACAGCATCTCCTTGTCGCCTTCTTCCTTATACTTTAGCTTTTCCTTTATCTGCAGTAGGAGGAAAATAGTATCTATAAGCTAAAAGCTTAGTGAGCGCTATCCTACTCACAAAAACTCGATATGCATGTATATAAATAAAACATGCTAAAACTGAATGCTAACATGTAAAGCTACTCATGCTCATAAATAGCAAAGAAATCAACTAACTGAAAAACTAACATGTATAGCTACTCATGCTCATAAATAGCAAAGAAATCAACTAACTGAAAAACTAACATGTATAGCTAATCATGCTCATAAATAGCAAAGGAATCATACTAACTGAAATACTAAACATGTATAGCTAATCATAGAACTATCATGTGTATCAATAAGAAACTGAATTGCTACCTAAGCTAAACTAATTAATGCTAAACTGAGTCTAACTTGTATTCACATACTAATTTGTGAAGTTTTGAAAAACTATTTACATAATAGATTAAAATAATAATCATGCTGCTGATGGCCCCGGCAACTGTACTTGCTGTGCGCGCATCCCTAACTAAACCCGGGATTGCAAGTTCCGAGTCTAGCAGGGTTTACTAGGTTATCTAAACCTAGGGACTACTGTGGGAGCCCAACCCAATGGATATCTAATCCAGTACAGTGCCACTGCTGAAAATAAAATACTGATTTCATAGCTAATTTTCTTACCTTACTTTAACTAGGTTATCTGAACCTAGAACTAGGTTATCTGAACCTAGAGGCGACTGTGGGAGCCCACCCATTGGACCGTAGTCCCATATAAGCTGAAACAAGACTAAATAAGTGATTTTAAATGCTTCTACTGCATTAACTGAGCTATTAAAATGCCTACTGTAGCATTATATTGAGCTAAGCATTTTATCAAGCACTTGGTGTGCACTAGAACACACCCTACGTACTGAAAATCTGTATACAAAGCTTAACATAAATCTGCATGCAAAGCTTAACAAAAATCTGCATATTAAGCCTATCAAAATCTGCATACTAAGCTTATCTAAAATCTGCATGTTATAAAAATAGGACTGCTCATGTTATTCCAATAGCAAATAGGAAGCTAAAACAACTTAAGCATGCTGTGATAGTAAAACAAATTCAACTACTAGGCATGCAATAGAATCTAGAAAATAAAGGAATCGTTGCTGCATGGAATTAACAGAATATCATGCTTCATCAGGAAATACTAAACAGCAATGAAAACTAAAACTGCTCATGCTTGAAAACAGCAAAAGAAAAGAACCCGAAATCAATAGCAAATGGGTACTAAAAGATCTACTCACGTATATCTATATAAACTAAATTCACAATGCTGTTAACATCTAATCAACTTATTCATTTCCAATTATGCTTTATCAGATTGGTAAGGAAACAATTCAAGGTTTTAATTGCTTCATGAAAACCACAGCAGACAACCAAAAGGATATCAACGTGCTACTATAGGATAAATTGCTATCAACTGATTAGCAAGAAGGCAAGCAAAAATCTTAAATCTATTCTAAAACCCCTAAACATCATGATTCTCTACAACTAAAATCTGAAAACCAAAGAAACAACCCCTCCTGTTCAGTGGCACGGCAGGAAACCAAAGGAAACAAAATACTCCAACATGAAATTGATCTGCATGCTACAAATCTATTCTTAGGTTGCAAACTATTTAAGCAAATAAGGACAACACCGAAATAAATCCTAAACCTCCAATCCCTTCTCAAAAACTCATGGCAGAACTTCAAAAACAAAACAAGAGAAAAACTCTAAATCAATGCCACAAGGAGGATTGTTCATGCTCGGCAAAGAAATGAAGAAGGCAAAATCGCGGAACTACTCCTACTGCAGGTGAGAAGCAACTCACCTCGCTGTTCTTGGACTTACAACCGAGAAGAAGGAGGCTTCTAGGGCTTCGGATATATGCTTCCTCGACGATCTCTTGGTATCTTCTTGCTCTCCTCGACGAGAGGATCACAAAGGTATGAAGAACTCGGGGAGAAGGGTGCTCGCCGGCCGCCGGAGACGAAGCCCTAGCTTCGTCTCTGTTTTCGCCCGAGAGGAAAAAACGCCGTCACGAGAGGAGGAGAGGAGAAGATTTTGTCACGGGGAAAACCTAAGTTCTCTTCTTATAACTTTAATATTCTGTTAACTAACTATTGCTTAAATACAACTTGATTCGGGTTTTATTAACAAACCCGCGGCTGGTCTGTTGGTGGCCTGCGTTCTGCTTAAGGCATAGCGCATGGGTTCGAAACTTGGCTGCAACCATTTTTCCTTCCTATTTATTTCCTATTCATTAACTACTTCTTAAATAGAATATTTCTGCTTTCTTAATAAGAAACGATCGCTAGCACACTTGGTCAGCCCGACTTTAACCAAATCCCAGGTCGCAGCTTCGATTCCTCATCCGCCCACTTTTATTTTCAATTTATTTAAACATTCCTAAATACTGCTTATATATATTTCGCTCCATATAAGGTTAACAAAAATCGTGTAGCTCAGCTGGTTGGATGCATTCGATTAGAACCTGGTTCGGGTCCGAGGTCTTGGGTTCAAAACCCGGCTTTAACATATATATTTTTTTATTATTTTTTTTTAAACTTCTTCCTCTTCGTAAAAATACCAAACGAACTCCAAAAATTCCATAAAAATACTCTAAAAATCTCTAGAATTTTTCTAAAACATTTCTAGATTTTAATAAGGTCTTTTAGAACTCTAAATCATGAAATTTGGGGTGTTACAAGTATTGAGTTGGTTCGATTTAGGTTTGTTAATTTGTGTGTTGCTTTAGTTTGTTTACCTTGTCGGTAAGCATTACAGATTGTATTTTCTAAATTTTTTAATTTGGGTAAACCTCTAACTAGACCATTTTGACTAATTTTTGAAATGAGTCTGATATGAGTGTGACCCAGTCTTCTGTGCTACAACTTCGTTTTCTCTTGTTGTGTCAGTAGACACTTTAGTGAGGAGGTTGATAAGTCAATTGTATAAACATTATTTTTCCTAAGTCCTTTAAGTGTAATTTCTAGGTATTCAACATTTCTAATTACACACTCAGAATTGGAAAAGGAAACTAAATAACCAGAGTCATATAGTTGACTTATGTTAAGTGAGTTAAAGTTAAATTCATCAACTAATAGGACTTTTCGAATAATAAAACCAAAACTTAGCTCAATATTACCTGTTCCGATTATCTTAAGTTTTCCGTCGTTGCCGAATGCAACTGACCCTAAGTTCTTGAGTTTTAGTTTAGTGAACTTTAATCTGTCTACAGTCATGTGTCTGGAGCATCCACTATCCAACATCCGTTAGTCCAAATAATTATGTTCCTACATATAAAGTATTTAATTTGGATCCAATTTTGACGGATTAAAGGATAGTTTGATTGAATTCAACTCCTTAATTTTCCATCTCACCCAGTCTAGATTGTCAATCATGTTATACCTATGGGTGATTGTGAGATGGTTAATTTTTTTTTATCTTAAGTTGATTTGTTTTGAGTTTGGTTTAAATTAAATTTAAGTAAGTTTAAGTTTAACTTAATTTTAGTTAAGTTTAAATTAGTTTAGATGTAAATTTAAATTTAATTTAAAGTTAGTTTAATTTTAATTTAATTTAAAGTTAGTTTAATTTTAATTTAATTTAAAGTTAGTTTAATTTTAATTTAAAGTTAGTTTTAATTTTAATTTAAAGTTAGTTTTAATTTTAATTTAATTTTAAGTTTAATTAAGTTGTCAATTAATTTAAACCTAGATTCATCTCACCCTTTTTCTAGATTATCAATCAGGGAACCTTATGTGTTTTGTGAGATGGTTAATTTTATCTTTACTTTAGATTAAAACCTAAGGATTTATTCACATTTGAGTTAGACTAAAGTTTAACAGTTAGTTAATTAAATATCCATTTCAATAATTGGCTTCCAGGCTGTGGCGAAACACTAGGCCTTCTTGGGTATGAGATCATCAACCACTTCTAGACAAAGCCGTTTAAAGAAATTAAATATTTAATTTTCTTTCTGAAAATCCTAGGTCTAGCTAGTCAAGTGTGAATCAAGCCTAGGTCCTTATCTACTATAGTCTAAACATGTATAATAAAAAGCAGTAAAACATACATCAAACAAATTTATCTAACGATTATGATCTTTCTGTTGGCTCCCCTGGATCATAGCTTTGATACGATCTATCAAGGTAATGGATTTGATTCTTAGGGATCCAATATTGTTCAAGTCCAACTTGATTAATCAGGGTAGACTTGGGGACCCATGCTTGGACTATTTTTCTATTTGTTCTATTTACAAGTGATAAATATGATTTAAATTTTTTTGCTTAGACTTAAATCCAAGTCCAGATTGGTTGTATACGGCTCTTTGTTTTCCAAGAATCAGATCAAGATTCTTGGAACGCAAGGTGAATCATTCCAACGTATCCTTCAGTTCCTTAACTTGACTTTTCAGGCTGGAATTTTCTTCCTCATGTTTTTGGACTTGAGTTGAAATTCCAGTCTGACCTGATTCAATCAAGGATCTTGGGATAGTCACTTCCTTGAGGGCTTTGACCTCCTCTTGGAGTGACCTAACCCAGAGGGTGGACTTGGCTAATTTTCTTGACAAATAAGAAATCAAGTTATGTGATCTAATTAAAGAAATACTTACATTGGTTTGGGAGACTTCTGAATCGGATACAAATCTGTAGCTTCGCTTGGACTCAACTTCCGATTTTGTCTCAGACTCGGATTCGACGACTTGCTCTCGGGCCGAAAGTGCAAGGAAACTTGTTTGTTCGAGATCATCATCGGAGTCTTCCGATGATGATTCATCCCATGTTGCTTATAGCGCATTCTTTCTTCGTTGCTTCTTCACTTCCTTCTGATTTGGACAATTTACCTTGATGTGTCCCTTTTTGTTGCACCCATAGCAGGTGACTTCAACCTTTGTTTTAGAGATTGGGCTCGGTTGCATCGTCTTTGACTAGATTATCTTTTTGATCTCCCATTTTGTGAAAGCCTTCTTTTTCTTGCATAGCTTTCACACAAGATTGACAAGCTCGACAGTGATCTCCTCCTCGTCTTCTGAGTCTGATTCATCTTCAGGCTCTGGTTCGGTTCGACGCTTCACTTTTGGTTCTTTTGTCTTGTTTGTACTTGCGATAAAAGAAATACTTTTCTCAACTGAGGTGTATTAGTTTGTTCATATAATTCGAATTATGAAAATAATTCATCAAGGCTGATTGTGGAAAGATTCTTGGAGACTTTGTAAGCATCTACTATGGATGCCCATAAAGTGTTCCTTGGAAATGCATTTAGTGCATACCTGATGATGTCGCGATTCTCCACCTTTTAACTGATTGCGTGGAGACCGTTGAGAAGGTCCTGGATCTGAGTGTGAAGTTGGCTTGCCGATTCTCCATCCTGTATTTTTATGTTATATAGTTTATTTAAATTAAATCCCTTTTGCTTACCTTAGTGTCAGAGGTCCCTTCGTGCAGCTCAATTAGCTTTTCCTATAGATCTTTGGTGCTTGAGAATGGGCCGACTCGGTTCAATTATTCTTTGGTTAAGCCGCATTGAAGAGTGCATGTTACTTTGGCGTCAGCTTCCATCTTCTTCATCGGGCTTGTGTCCTAGTTCTCGCATGATATTGGTTTTCCAACGCCGTCAAGTGGGAGTACGAGGCTGGTTTGAATGATCATCCACATCTCGACTTGCGTCTTGAGGTGGTACTCTATTCACCCCTTCCAATAACCAAAATCCTTGCCGGAGAAAAGAGGTGAGCGTGCTGTGCTATAACCTTCTTGGTGGGCCATTGTTAAAAGAAATCTGGCACACAAAAAAAGCAAAAACCAATGTTCCAAGACTTGAACACAAACGATATATATTTTTCTAAGAAGGAACCCTCTTTGCTCTATTGGTGGTTTCACCAATTTTGAGCAACCTCGCTCTGATACCAATCGTAAGATTGTTGCGCTAGAGGGGGGGGGAGGGTGAATAGCACTCATTTTAAAACTAAACTCGGAGATAGGCAGCGGAATAAAGATACAACAAAACAATTGTAAACACCAAGAGTTACTTGGTTCGGAGCTTGTGGCGACTCCTACTCCAAGGCCCGTACATGAGAGTGCTTTCGATGGGCAATCACTAATCAATCGAAAGAAGTACAAGTACAATGATTGATTACAAGACTTAAAGAATACCAATGACTAGGAAACAAAGATCTTTAGCACGGTGGTCGTCGGGACAGCTTTTGAGCGTCGAGGAAGCATTTTCACAACAGCGCAAAGAAGGGAAGGTTGCTTGGAATGTTGTTCTTCACCTTCTGGTCGAGACCGCCTTATATAGCCTATTAAAGGCGCCTTCAACATCATTAGAAGGCACTCCAGCTATATATTCTATCCCTAAATCTGCGGTGCCGATAAACTCTGCTTTCTGCAAACTTCATCTGTCTAAAGGCGCCTTTAAGCTCCATGGAAGGCGCCTTGAACACTGTTCACCGGAGGCACCTTCAAGCTCCATGGAAGGCACCTTCAGACACTGTTCATCCGAGGCTCTTTTGTGCTTTCCACTTCCTGCAAGGCATATTAGTCCAAATACAAAATATACCCTGCAAAATAAATTTTAGCATAATAAAATATGAAATAATAAATTATTTTGATAGTCTCCGGACTGTCTGGTTCTAACTTTGAGTTTCGCTGAAACTCTAGGTCGAACCGACGCCTACTATTCTCTCTTCAGGGAACGCATCCTCACCTACTCCTCTCAGAAGAGTTTATCTGTTGTCAGACTGGTCCTCCAGACCTACTGGACTTTTTCTCAGCGTCCGAGTCTTCAAGACTTTTCTGCTGGACGTCCGATCCCCGACCTGTCTAGTCTTCCACCTGGTTCACGATCACTAGGATTTTCACCTAGAGTCCTCGACTCTAGGGTTTCACCCAAAGTGCTCGACCCGCCAAGACTTTTCACCTAGGGTTACCACCCCCTAGGGTTTTCTACCTGCCTAACTATAGATAAGACTTTTACCTAAGAACACTTAGGACTTTCCTACAAGCTCATTCAAACTTGTTAGACAACAAGTAACCTTAACTTTGAACCCTTTGCCATTATCAAAGCATATACTTGATCGTTTAATGCTTCCCGCACCAACAGAATTTTCTTCAAAAATAACATTTAGGGATTCTTCAACTATTTTAGTTCTCCTATTGTAAATTCTATAGGCTTTGCTAGGATTAGAGTATCCTACAAGAATACCCTCATCTGTCTTAGCAGAGAATTTTCCTAATATGATAGGTGGTTTTCTAAACTACAACTCATGTGGTGTTTTGTCCAAAAACCTATGTATTAGGATTCAATTTTACATATAACATGCCATATTTATTGGCTCGACCCATAGGTAGTTATGAAGTGAATATTCATTCAACATGCTCCTAGCGGCCTTTTGTAAAACTCTATTATCTCTCTCAACAATTCCATTTTGTTGAGGTATCCTTGGGGTAGAAAATTCATATTTATATCCATTTTGTGAGCAAAAATTAACAAATCTATCATTTTCAAATTCACCTTCATAATTACTTCTTAATCAATTTATTTTCAATTTTTTCTCATTTTCTACTCTTCTACAAAAAAAAAAAAATCAATGTTTCTAAGATATGATTCTTATATTTCAAGAAAAACACTCAGGTGTATCTAGTAAAATCATCTATCACAACTAAATAATATCTACTACTATTCAAGAAAACATGCTTACTACTATCAAACAAATGCATGTGTAGTAGTTCTAATGTGGTAGATGTACTCAAAATAATTTTACCTTTGTGGATAGCTTTGATTTAGTTACCCATTTGACATGCATCACATAATTTATCTTTTTGAAACTTTAACTTTGGCAATCTTGCACCAACTATTTCTTTGATAGCCTTTTGATATTTCTCATGTTGGTATGAGCAAATCTTCGGTGCCAAAGCCAAGTCTTTTCTTCTTTAGACATGAAACACTTAGCAAATACATTAGTAACACCAAATGATTCAACTTGATAGATATTTTCCTTTCTATGACCTATAAGCATGGTAGTATTTACTTGACTATATCTAATTAGGCATTGAGATTAGTTAAACTCAACTCTATATCTGGAATCACATTGTTGACTAACACTTGAAGATTGAAGGACACGCCTTTCATTAATAAGATATTTTTAATCACAAATTGTTCAAAAATTTTAATGTCTCCTATTCCTATAACCTTGTTCACCACTATTACCAAAAAAAAAATGGTACCGTTATTTTTATTTTTAAGTGATGAGAATTTTGATGAGTCCCCTATCATGTGTCTAGAGCATTCACTATCAATAAAACATATTGATGGATGCTCCCCCTCGATGCATGCCTATTCAAATACAATGAACTAAATATTTTGGTACCTAAATTTTGGGTTTGGTAGCATCAACAACATATTGCTTGGGTACTCGGATTGCACAGTTTTAATTTTAGAAGAATGATTTCTATTGATTAAGGACATAAATTTTACTTCTTTATGTTTTGGTTTGTACCATAATTTGCTTTGTGATAAACAACCCGTTGAGCTACTAAAATCATATTTAAATATTTAGAACTTTAAGTACACCTTTCCAATGAATTTCTAAGATTATCTACTTGCAATTTTAAGGATGCATTTTCATTCTTGAGCCTATCAAATTGATTAGTGGCATTTTCATGATGCATGCAAGTTTCACATGACACAAAATCAACTTTAAGTGACTTCAATTCATTTTGTAGCCCTTAACTCTACCTTTTAATTTAGATAATGCATTTGTTAAGCATGCAATGGTAGAATATAACTTATCTAAATTTGGAGAGGTTACCTTGTCATCACTAGATGATGACTCTTTTGAGGACTCCATATTTTCTCCATTAGTTTCTTCTTCATTCTCACAACTCTCAACATTGTCCAATGCCATGAGTGTTAAGTGTCTTGAAGTTTTTCTCTTATTTTCTTCTTCTGATGAGATGAAAGATGAGTCACCCCACATAGCCTTCAAAACATTATTTTTCTTTGACTTATCATCTTATTTCTTTAACTCTGGACAATCGACTTTGTAGTGCCCTTTCCTATTGCACTCATAACAAATTGTATTAGATTTTGATTTTGATCATACTGAAGACTGACCCTTTCTTTTGTTGTCGATGAACATTTTCTTAACATCCTTCTTGTTGAACTTTCTAGAGCAACTGATCACCTTTCGATCAAAGTTTTCCATCTCATTGGATAATAATTCCTCGTCACTGTCATTATCTTGTTCAAATTTGGAGGAAGACTCTTCCTACTTCTCCTTCTTCATTTCTTTGTCTTTCTTCTTGCTCTTTTCACCTGCAACCAAAGTTATACCTTTCTCCTTATGGTTTGCATTAACTTGTTCATGCAATTCTAGTTCACCAATTAATTCATCTAGCTTAACAATTGACAATCCCTTGAAATCTTATAGACATCAACCATTGATGACCATAATGAGTTTTTTAGAAAGGATTTGAGCGCATACCTGATGAGGTCTCAGTTTCCCACACTTTCTCCAAAGGAATGAAGACCATTGAGGAGTTCCTTGAACCTCCCATGTAGTGAACTTACCGTTTCTTCTTTTTTCATGGTTAAATTCTATATTTGGTTTATGAGAAGGTCTCTCTTTTTGATTCTTAAGTCCTTTGTGACTTCATTTAGCCCAATAAGCTTGTTCCACAATTCTTTGATACTCTTAAATGAATCAACTTTGTTTAGTTGCTCTGAACTTAGTCCACATTGAATAGTTATGATATCTTTGGCATTTGATTGTACCTTTCACTTTTGTTCAGCAGATAGTCTCGAAGATTCTAAAATTTGTCCATCTTCCAAAGTTGACACAATGAAACCCTCCATCACTGAGAATCACATATAAATCTCAGTCATAAAGTAGTGATCCATATGACTTTTCTAGTAGGTAAAGTTGTTTCTTTTATAGTAGGGTGGTCGAGTAGTGCTATGATCCTCTTTCAAAGACATCTTTGCAACTCGAAACTTTTACTCCTTTGGATGTGAGTCCTCCAAAGCAACTTGGCTCTGATACCACTTGTTAGGACCGTGAGAACTAGAGGTGAAGGGGGGGGGGGTGAATAGTTTATTTTGTTTCTTCAACTTTGATTTTTAGCAAAAATTTAAAGCAAAACACAACAAAATGTTAACACCTTTGATTTACTTGATATCCGCCTCCTTGAGACAACTAATCCAAGGGTCCACTCTGAGCTATATATTTCCACTAACTACTCTCCTTCTCTGACCAAAATTCAAGGCGGAGAAACTTTCTTACAGCAGGATTACAACACATTCACAATATTCAGCAAATGAAATAACAGCAAGAAAGAAGAAATCAAGAGATTACAGGTTTGGCAAAGTTCTTATTCTCTAGCTTGCTTGAGGATGATACAGATGAGAGCTTGAGACTAAAGTTGAGCAGAAAGAGCACAATGAAATAATTACTTCTTCTCGTGCCCTAAGCCATTTTTTAACAACTTAGAATCGGGTCGTTTCTTTGTTTTTTGTCATCTCCAATCGATTGGCAGAAACACACCAATCGATTTCTGACTATTTGACTATCCGTTGAATAGTCATTGACTCTGATCAACGGCTGAGATTTTCGTTTTGAATCCTAATCGATTAGTGGAAATCACCAATCGATTTGCAATGCTTAATCGATTGTCCAATCAATTTGCAATGCTTAATCAATTGGCCAATTAATTTGGCACCCTTCTATTTCCTCGTTAAACTTCTTCCATTCAATTGATCCAACCAATTTGCAATTCTTAATTGATTGACCAATCAATTTGACAACCTTTTGTGCTCTTGAAGAAGGCCTACCAATCAATCATATCAATCAATTGACAATGCCTAATGGATCGACCAATCAATTTAGTATCCTTTGGTGCTCTTAAAGAAGGTCTTCCAATTAATTGCACTAATTGATTGGCAATGCTTAATCGATTGACTAATCGATTTGGGAAGCTTATGTGTGTTCATAATTAATTATCAATTGATTGACAATGCATACCAATCGATTGCCACTTGCCTAAACTCGAAATTCTAGGGTTTACACCAATTGATTATGCCTAATCGATTAGTGTTGCAAAACCTAGAATTAAGGTTTAGGTTTTAGGGTTTTAGCTTACCAATTAATTGGCATAATATACCAATCGATAAGTGAACCCTAAAATAGTGTTTTTCATCTCTAAACCCTTAAGCACACACTTCCCTTTAATATCCCAATTGATCCTAATTACCTCATGCCATATGAACCTCCTCTTCCCTGGACTTTATGCCTGAAGCTTCCTTATCTCTAGGTCTTCATCTATCCTTGTATCCGATCTCGTGATTTGCTCCGGTTTCTACCTTTTGGCAAGAATCCGGTCCTCAACCTTTTTGATTTTTTCTTGCTTTGTATTCGATCTTCCGATCTGCATAGACTTCTTGTTGCCAAGAATCCTACCCTTGACCTTCTTCAAATTTTCTTACTTTGCATCTGATCTTTCGACCTAAATATATATAATATACCCTGTAAACATCTAAATATTTTTAGTATTATTTTTTTAGCTTGAGTACTATAACCGAACCCCTAAACCCTAGAGGTAAATTTAATTGGCTTAACTCCGAAGCTAAAAAAATAAAAAATAAAATAAAAAATAATATTAGACGCTAAAATATATGTCCCATGAACCTCTAAAATTTTTTAATATTAAATTTTTTTTACTTTATATATATATATATATAATATACACTGAAGTATTTAAATACCTTCATATATATATATATAGTATTTAAATACTTTTGAAGGCATTATAGAGAAATATTGTCTTTTGTAAAAGTCTATATATATATATATATATATATATATATATATATATAGAGAGAGAGAGAGAGAGAGAGAGAGAGAGAGAGAGAGAGAGAGAGAGAGAGAGAGAGAGTATTTAAATACTTTTGAAGGCATTATAGAGAAATATTGTCTTTTGTAAAAGTCTATATATATATATATATAGTATTTAAATACTTTTGAAGGCATTATAGAGAAATATTGTCTTTTGTAAAAGTCTATATATATATATAGTATTTAAATACTTTTGAAGGCATTATAGAGAAATATTGTCTTTTGTAAAAGTCTAAATACTCGCATTCACATGCATGACACATTCTATTCATGCATGTGTTTGTTTAAATGTGCAGAGCTGGCAAGGGGGCGAGGGACCATAAGAGTTTGCATCTTTTCTTATTTATTTATTATACGAACAACTTTTATTAATTCTTATAAAATAATTTTTTATATTAATTCTAAAAATAACTTTTAGTATCAAAATGTCTTGGTTATAGGAGTGGTTCTTACCTTGTACCAAAAAATTTGTATGAAAAATTCAGTATAAGCAAAATTTATACCGGCATATTAGATTTTTAATATGGTATAAATTTTATATCGTTTGTATAAAAAATTTAGATATACTAAAATATTGAAAAAATAAATCTCATACCGGTAATCTAGATTATGTCGAACATGTATTTTTCCATCTTTCTTTCCATATTTTAATATTTTTTGATATATTGAAATATAGAAAAATTATAAATTTCATACCAATATCAATACCGAAAATTTTGATACGATATTATATAGTATTAAAATTTTTGATATACCAAAGTTTTCACTTTTCAATATGAACGGTATATATATATCAGTATGATATATGTGATATATTAAATTTTTTAGTATTTTCTTAACCCCTAGTGGTTGTTGTTGAGTGAAACCAATTATCAAAGTTGGCAAAAGGCAACTGCATTCGCCCCAGCGCCTCCGCTAATCTGTCCTAGAGCCAACATAAAGGAGGTAAATCACATGTGGCTATTAACCATTTGAATAGTGTTTGGCACATGATAGGGGCATTTACCTAAGTTATGCCAAGACTCAAACTCCAGACCTCAAGTTGGCTATACCTTATACGCTAACTAGTACATCGTCCTGAAGAGACGAACCAATTATCAAAATTGTTAGATGAGGTTGGTTGAATTGATGGATCAATTTAGTATATCAAGCAAATTTAGTCTGACAAATAATAAGAGTTAGGCAAGATGAGCATGTTGGTGGTAAAAGCACTAGATAATTAGATCTAGTTTTGATATTGGCAAAGAGTTTAAAGTTAAGTTGTGTTATGATCTAACGAACTTGACTAAGTGTGTAGGAAATGTTGGTACCCCAAGGTAGTTTTGATGTGATCAAACAAGTTAAGTTAGGTCTTGTTATGTTTAACCCTGTGTCTAAGTGTGCAAGAACTTAGGAGAACACGGAGTCGAGCAAAAGACGCAACTAGCGAGAAGGACGACATGGAAGAGATTCGACTGGCTTTGTGCGTCTCAGGGATGAGGTGCTGCGGAAGAGTACACTGACGGACGAGAAGGGGGCGTGTGGTGTTTCCGAGGGACGAGAAGCCGGAGTGGAAGATTGCTCGAGCAGCAAAAGACGCAGTTAGCGAGAAGGTTGGCATAGGAGAAGTCGACAGGTTCGGTGTGTCCGAGGGACGAAGAGCTGCGGAAGAGTATGCTGGCGGACGAGAAGGAAGCATGCGACGATTTCAAAGGACGAGAAGCCGGAGCGGAAGCTTGCTCGAGAAGACCGAAAGTTGAGTTCGGGTGAGTCATATTCCGGATGTCGAAATCACCCAAGCGAGCGGAGATGAAGCGGAAGACCCGAACCGAAGCAAGTGGAGCCGAAGTTAGAGGCCCGGATTGGAGAAAATCAACTTGGTTGACTTTCCTAGTTCGAGCGCCCAGAACAGGATTTTATCCAGATCGCGTTTGACCGTGATGCGTTGCGAAGGGGATATTGTATTATCTCCCTCTAGGCACTTGAAACCCTTCCAGGCGCCCCGAGCAGGGCTATATAAGCAGCTCTGCTCCTAGAAGCTAAAAAAATACAAGAAATTGTGAAACAATACTTGTACACATCCACTGTTCTATTTTAGCTTTCTATTTCTACGCTTCCATTGCTATAAAGAGGCTTCTCCGTCTGAAGGAGAATTTTAGTGCGCCTTAACTTCCTTTGACAAACAATCTCCCTGGTTGTAACCAAGTAAATCTGTGAGCCTCGTCTTTTTTACTTTATCTCTTATTTTGTTTATGCAAGTGTTTAATTTAATTAAGTTATAAGTCCGAGGAAGGTTGATTTGTGCAAGTGCTATTCACCCCTTCTCTAGCCGACCATCAAAGGGTCCCAACAAGTAGTATCAGAGCGAGGATGTCTCAGAAGGATTAACCACCGACTAAAGCAACTAGATGGTCGGAGCTAACATCTACCCACCAACGTTCGAGGGGGAGTTCGCATTTTGGAAGTGACAAATGGAGGTATTTCTTAAAACAGATTTTAATATTTTATTAATAATGAAATATGGTTATGAAGCACCAAAGAACACAAACGGAGAAGAAATTGAAAAACACCTCTGGATCAAAAAGCAGTGTGACGACTTTACGTCAAACGGTAAGGCTGAATATCATCTAATAAGCGTATTACCGATGGAGGATCACGACAGAATCGACAACTATCAAACTGTGAAAGAACTTTGGGAAAAGTTCTTGAAACTCTATGAAGAACCAATTGAAGCCGAATCCAACTCCTCGATTGACACCGAGCCATCTTCAGAAGAATCCAAGATCGAGGAAATTGCCGGGACAACCCTAATAGCCGAATTCCTTCCTAAGAACACAGAAAGCTCATCGCAGATGAGCATCAATGAAGGTGGAGAGACTTCAGAAGAAAACAACAGTTCAGGGGGAGCTACAGATAATGAAATCGACAAGGTAAGTCAGGTGCGATTTCTTCCTCCCGATAAGTTATTTAAATTTGTGAAATTATTATCTAATGACTGTTGCAAACTAAAAAAAATAAAGAATTAAAGTTAATTCTAGCCAAATCTTATCTATTAGAAGATTTTGAAAAATTAATATTAGAAAATGATAAATTGAAAATACAAGTAGAAGACTTGAAAAATCATGCATGCTTAAATGTTAAAAATCAAAACAATAAGAGATATAATAATTTGAACTAGTATTTTAAATACCATAAGGGGTAAATTAAGTAAATCTCACAAAAATATGCTCCCAAAAGTTTCTTGATTAATTCAATTGGAAGGAATCTATATTAGGTTCCAAAATATTGTCTAAATTAAAATTTAATTGGACTTAGGGCTTTCAGAGAGTAGATTAAATGTTTAATTTCCTTAAAAGGCTTTGTCTAGAAAGTGATTGTTGCTCCAATAACCAAGAAGGCCAAGTGTCTCGCTACAGCTTAGAAGCCGATTAATGAAATAAAATATTTAATTGACTAACTAATAAAGTATTTAAGTGTGATTAAATAATACTTTAAATAGTTACTCAAACATTTTTTGCAGTCTTTTTAACTTAGATTTTTTTTTGCAAATTTATTTTTACTTAGACATTTTTTGCAAAACTTAGAGTTTCTAAAAATATTTAGGTTGTTATTTTTAAAGTGATATCAAAATTATTTTTAAATTTTTTCAAAATTATTTTCAAAAAATTTGATAAGCTCTTCAAAATTGTTGGAAAATCAGAGTTTTTTTTTTAACTTTCCTATATTTTGAAAAGTTACCTTTAGATTTTTTTTTACTACCCCATTTTTTATGTGATCAAAGGGGGAGAAGGGGAAGATTAAGTCTAGACGGAGGTAGCTTATTTTTTTACTTTTTGCACTTTATTGTAAAATTTATTTCCTTCACTTTTATGTTGGTTTACCTTAACTTAACTTGAGTTGCTCACATCAAAAAGGGGAAGATTGTTGGTACCACAAGGTAGTTTTGATGTGATCAAATAAGTTAAATTAGGTCTTATTGTATTTAACCCTGTGTCTAAGTGTGTAGGAACTTAGGAGCACAGAGAGTCGAGCAAAAGACGCAACTAGCGAGAAGGATGACACGGAAGAGAGTTGACTGGTTCGGTGCGTCTGAGGGACGAGGTGCTGCGAAGAGTACACTGGCGGACTAGAAGGGAGCGTGCGGTGTTTCCAAAGGACAAGAAGCCACAGCAGAAGATTGCTCGAGGAGTAAAAGACGTAGCTAGCGAGAAGGTCAGCACGAGAGAAAGCCGACGGGCTCGGTGCATCCGAGGGACGAAGAGCTGTGGAACAGTACGTTGGCGGACGAGAAGGAAGCACGCGACGATTTCGAGGGATGAGAAGTCGGAGCGGAAGCTTGCTCAAGAAGGCCGAAAGTTGGGTTCGAGTGAGCCCTATTCTGAATGTCGAAATCACCTAAGCGAGCGGAGCCGGAGCGGAAGACCCGGACCGAAGCAAGCGGAGCCGAAGTTGGGGGCCCGGACTGGAAAGGGTCAACTTGGTTGACGTTCCTTGTCCGAGCGCATGGAATAGGATTTTATCTGGATCACGTTTGACCGCGATCCGTTGCAAGGGGATAAAATTTTATCTCCCTCCAGGCGCCTGTAGGTGCCCCGAGCAGGGCTATATAAGCAGCTCTGCTCCCAGAAGCTAAAAAAATACAAGAAATTGTGAAACAACACTTATACACATCCACTGTTCTATTTTAGCTTTCTATTTCTACGCTTCCATTGCTTTAAAGAGGCTTCTCCGCTTGAAGGAGAATTTTAGTGTGCCTTAACTTCCTTAGATTAACAACCTCCCCGGTTGTAATCAAGTAAATATATGAGTCTCATCTTTTTAGTTTATCTCTTATTTTGTTTATGCAAGTGTATTAAGTTATAAGTTCGAGGAAGGTTAATTTGTACAGGGGCTATTCACCCCCCCCCTTCCCCCCGCCTCTAGCCGGCCGCCAAAGGGTCCCAACAGGAAAGTCCTAGTTGAGACTAGGCAAAGAAGTCCTGGTCGAGTGGACTGGGTAAAGAAGTCCTGATTGAGTAAATTGGATAAAGAAGTTCTGGTCGAGTGAACTGGATAGAAATCTTGGCATATCGAGGATATCGGGCAGAAGTCCTAAGGGTTGAGGACACTAGGTAAGAAGCCCTAGGGTCACGGAAAATGGGCATAAGTTTAGGCGGGTCAAGGACCAAATAGAGGGAAGTCCCGAAGGCTAGAAAGGATGCTGAGCAAAAATCTAAATAAGTCAGGAGGACCATATGTTTGGTAATAATTAAACTCTCCTGAGAGGAGTAGGTGATGACGCGTCCCCGTTGAGGGAATAATAAGCGTCAGTCTGATCTAAGGTTTCAATGAAATATGAAAGTTAGGACCGAACAGTCCTAAGACCATCAAACTATTGTATTTTATATTATTATTATTATATTTTTTGTACTAACTTTGTGATATAGAAATCAAAAAGCTTGGAAATATTGATCTAGGTGCTTGGAAGGGATCTAGACACCCTAATCATCTCAGCTTGCAGCAAGATGAGGTGCCATACTCTAAATGGTCGGCACACATCGGCATCCAAGCGCTTGGAAGGGATCCAGGCGTGTGGGACGGAATAAACTAGACTAGGATAATGCTTAGACAAGGTGTCACCAAGTTAGCGGCCCAGGAGCCCAAGACCAGTTCTAGACGCCTAGAAGTGGATAAGTTGGCGACGAAGGTGGATCAGAAAGGCCTCAATGGAGGTGCTTGGAAGGGATTTAGGCGCCTAGACTAGCCTATAAAAGCAGCCTTGACCAGCAGCATCCAAAACCATTATTCTATGATCAAACGACTTCCAAGCTATTCTGAAACGCTATTACGACACCGAAACACTACTTTGACGGCTACACTCAAGGTTCTATTCTAAGTTGTCAGTATACTTGTTTCATTTAATTGTACTTTGAATTTTATATCTCTCTATAACCTTCATGCTATTAGTTAATTGTCCAACGAAAGCACCCAACAAGTGCATGCCCTCGACTAGCAGTCATCGAATTGTGAATCAAGTAAAAAAGAAACGGTGTTAGCTTTGTGTTTGTTTACGCTCTTTTCTGCTACATCATCTCTTGTGTTTTATGAAAAAGTAAAACAGTGACACCCACTATAGACCCCATCCTCCCCTCTAGGGTTTCTTTTGATCATTCAGAGCGAATTAGGCAAGTTAGATCTTTACATTGAATGGATTATTTGAATCAAATAGATTATATGAGTCATTGAAATGAAAATTAATTGAACGTAATTAGAGGGTTGTCAACCATATTAAATGGTCCGTGTTAGTCCCTTTCATTCTAACATATGGGTCCTAGTTCTATACGGTTTCATTTATTTAAAAATAAAATTGGTGATTCTACAAGTATAACATACGTTAAACTTGCTTAAAACTTGTTCTTAGGCTCTTGATATATTAAAAATAAATATTATGAAATAGAAACAAAATTCTCTACCTACATCAAAATTTTGTATACAAATAATACTCTTATGTACAATGGAATTTTAACCTCTCTTTCACCGGTCAACGTATGACCTTTTACCTAAACAAGTCATAATTCACCAAATCAAATGTGCATATTATATATACCTCTCAACAAAATTATGGAGCCTAAGAATCCACATCTATTCAATAAAAAAAATCCATGGGCTATTATATCTTTTCTATATATATATATACTAAACGACGCTTTGTGCGCGATCGTGAGCAATGACCAGACGTGGTGTTGCCAGCTCGATTTCTTTGCAAAAAAAAAATATTCCATTTATTCTCTCTCCTCTTCGATCGGCCTTCTTTTCAAAACATCACCGAGCAAAATTTCCCAATTTCTAAATTTCACTCGCCGCTCTCTCTCTCTCTCTCTCGCTCCTTCTTTCCGTCTTCTATCGCAGCTGACTGAAGGCCCCCAAATTACGCGTCAAACACAAAGGAAACCCTGGTGTAAAAGCCCCCCTTTCTCCATTCTCGATCGTAAGCCTTTCCCCTCCACTGTATGTTTTTCAGCTCTATACAATTTCTTTTTTTGCACCATATATATATCCTATCAAGCACAAGCCCTAACTGCTATGCTATCAGTTTTTCGCTAATATAATTTGTAGGAAACTTGCTTATATAGTTTTTTGTATTATCAGAAGAAAATATTTCACTTTGTAGCAGCTACTTGGTAAATCATTTCATTTTTCAAAATATTGTAGCTGCTACTTGGAATCATAGCTACTACATAGCTATAGCAGCTAACCATCGAGGTAGCTGCTACAACATTGTAGCAATTACTTGGAATATTAGCTGCTACAACGTTGTAGTAGCTACTTGGAATATAGCTGCTACAATGCTGTAGCGACTAACTTGATGGTTAGCTATACATTGTAGCGACTACTTCAACAATTAATTGCTACACCTTGTAGCAGTTAACTATCCATGTAGCTACTACAACGTATAGCGGCTAACTGTCCAAATAACTGCTACAACGTTATAGCAGCTCTTACGTAAGTCGTTTCATTTTAAATTATAATTTCCTCTCCTCTATTCATATTATATACCGTATAGCGGCTTAGTGACTAGGTCGGCTAAGCGTCCGGGCGGGGGAAGCCTAGAAATCGGTCAGGCGAGTGAACTGAGGAAATCGAGGAGCCTCTTTCCTCTCCACCTTTTCTCCATTCACATATATTCAACAGAAGATTTGACATCTATAGTTGATACTTTCAAAGTTTTATTTCACTTTAATACTGGATCTTGATAAATATAGCTGCTATAATTATCTTTGTTTTTGTAGGTTCTAACAACATTCCCTTTGAGTAATGAAACTAGGTTTACCAAACTCTCAGCTAGCGATAATTTTCTTTCTACTCTGATTCTTATGATGTTAGTTCATTAATCATCTGAAAAGTATTACATAAAGCCTCCCCGTGTGTAGTAACAAATTCATTAATCCATTAATCTTGCTTTCATCCCCGATACCTAATTCTTCCATTAATGAATTGACGAGTCTCCAAAAATCTATTAATTTCAAATTATATAAGTGACCATTGAATAATTAATAGGGATTGGGGCTTGTTAGCTGCATCGGCAATAGAACATATACACATTATAGCACCTCACATCTCTAGAGTTGCTACTACAATGTGTAGCAGTTAATCCACACTAACTGTTACACAGTGTAGCAACTACTTATAAGAAGTTGCTACACATTGTAACAACTCGCTTTAATACTGAATCTTGATAAAGTTCAACTTATAATTATCTTTGTTATATTGGATCTTGATAGATAGCTGCTACAACATGAAGTTTGTGCTGTAACAGTTACGGACCAGCAACTGCTACAACATCAACTTGATTAAAATTGAATTTCACCGACTCCTTCCGTTGCATTTAATGTGTTATCTAAAAATGATTTTTCAGTTGCTACAATGGTGTTTATGACTACCACACACTAGCTGCTACAACGTGGACCTCACGTTCTTTGTTCGTGAGCTTGATCAAGACTCATGAGTCCTCTTTAATTTACCACATCATGATATGACAACATACTTAAGAAATAAAATAGGAATAATATATACAAAAATAATTTTATTGGGTGATTAAAAATATTGGAGAACAAATTCAAGCACTGTGTTTAACATCTACCCACAAATAATCTCAACAGCTAGTTGACAGTAGCTACTACATCATGTAGCATCTACTCAAGAGTAAGAAAAGGTGTACCAACTATAAAATACATTTATACCTTTCTTGATAAAATATTGTTAATAAATTTACATTTCGATTACATCATAAGTTTAATATTGAACACAGTGTTCAGAACCCACATGAGCGCTCACATTGTTGTCATAAGTTGTACAACATCATTTTCATATTGGTCGAGATGCGTCCACAGTCTTTTCCATGAGCGACCACCCTTAATTAGCGTACAGAGTGTTGTGAACACCAAACAACTTCTATTATTTTCCATGTCCCTCGCATCCTTTGGTCGTGGCTGGAAAAAGTTCTTCGAGGTGATCATCCTCTCCCTAATTCAGGAGCATTCCTCAAGGCATTGCTGAGGCTCTTCGTCGACAACACGGAATGTAAAATACCGGAAATAGGCAAATATTAATAAGGGAATTTTTGGAAAAATTTTTGGAAATTTTTCGGAGCTCGTACGGACGAGTTAACGGGGATAAAAACGGGGTCCGGAAAAGCCTGTTGAGGCTACCCCATTTAAGTGAGGAAAAGTTTATATATTTAATTCTTTTTCGTTTTCCTTATTTTTCTTTCTCGTTTTCTTTTTCCCTCCCGCGAGCCCGAGCCATCCCCGACGCCTTCCCCTCGGACCCGACGACTGTGCCCTAACCGCTCGGCGCCGGTTGTTTCCTCCCCGTGTACAAAAGCAGTCGGCCAAGGAAGGCTTGTTTCCTTCCGCTCTGACGAACCCGAGCCCTAGATCTTCACCGGGAAATCAAACGTTGATCGTTGTTGTCTCCACTCGACCCGAGCCACTGCCGGAACCGATTTCCCAGCGCCGGGTGTCGTCGCCTGTGCCCTAGCATCGCCAGGAATCTGATCTCTGCCCACTGACGCCGGCTATCTTCCTCTTCATTTCTCCTTCCCGAGCCGAAACCCTCCTCTGCCTACCAATTCCTTCCTCCTCCTCTGGTCCAACGAGACACCGCCGGCAGCCTGAGTTCCTGCCACCAGACGCCGAACTCGTGTGCCCTAGATGTTTGGGTTCACAGTAACGCGCCGATTCTTCTCTGTGCCCGGCCTCTCCACCGCCGCACACCGCTGAGAGCCGACTCTCCTCCCTGTGTTCACGACCGCCGCACATCTGCACAGTGCCCACGTCGCTGCCCTAGTGTCTCTGCTCTTGATCAAATCCACGGTGAGGTTTAGTTTTGGTTGGAAATTCTGTAGGTTCAAGGATCATGATGAATTGTTGAATTGGCTTGTTTGTTTTGTTCCAACATCAATCAATTTGTGCTGGCAGCCACAGTCCTGGTGTGGATCAACAAACACGGCTACGAGTTAGCAATTTATTGTGTTGCTAGCAGCGACAAGTCGATCTCCAGTTGTGCTGTTGACAGAAGCTTTAGAGTTGTGAGGTAAGGATTAGATGTATTTGAATACTTGTTGTAGATCATGTTCCGAATTGGAGGATTTGGTTAGATGATCATGTGAATCTAGGTAAGGAACATGATTATGATACATGTTGATTTAGGTAGGAATTGGTACATACATAATTACTTATGTGTATGTTGATTAGGTTTATGTGTTTTTGAATTAGGGTTTTTGCCCTAATTTAGGGTTAAAGAGTTTATTTAGCTATTTATAAGAATTTAGCTAAATAATAGTATATCTATTGGATACAGGACTTTGACGCGAGACGAGTATCTCGATGTCGGATTTGGGCATTCCTATTGGAGGCGGGTACTTTTGACTTTATGTCTTTGATATGCATAGTAGTGATTTTAACAAATTGCAATAATTATGTTTCTCATTCGGTTTCGGTTAATCACTACCCAAAACTTGTTACATACTTGATTGATTGCTTGGTTTGCATCTCATGTATACTTTACCTGTTTATACATGCTTGTAGGGGTAGTGATATACCATGCTTCACTATGTTCAGGACCTAGATTGTATATCTTATCTGATCTGTGTACCGTTGTTTTGATTCATTGACTTATGGTACACTTTCTATATATATACATGGTTTAGCTCAGGATATTTTGTGGTTTGTGCCATACACCATTTGCATGATTGCATGCTGTGCGATAGCCCACTCCATTATTGTTGAGCATATCGCCAGTTACATGGATCTGCACACACCACCACTCATGGGTTAGTGGTCGATTCAGGCAGTGTGTGTTGCAGCAGGGACTTTGTTTGGCTCCGTTGGTCCGCTCATGAGTAGCGTGATACAACGTGTTAGCCGGCAGGGATTCCTCCCCGTCATCGTGTACCGGGAGTTGAGAGCATTGCGCTCCCCCATTTATGATTTGGGGTAGGAGGATAGGTGTACTCCGACAGCATCCCGTCCACTCGGTCACTCATCAGGAGTAGTGACGACAGAGTGCGCGGTTGTCACAGCCCTACCCACTCGGCCTCACTTTTGTGTGAAATGGTTGACTGCGTCAGGGGTGACCAGGACGCATCATTGGCATCATATGCATGATGCATTTATTGCTTGTGTTTGTGTTTGCTGCATTTATATGCTGCATATTGTTTGAATGCCTATGTTTGTCATGCATACAGGATTTCTATACCACTCAGACTGTTTGTCCTTATACCCAGGTCCTGGTTAGTACAGTTTCTCTCTTGTTTACTTCAGTTGCATTTTATCTTTCTTATATCAGGAGACTGTACGCATGATTAGTGCTAGGTGTTATTTCCCTACTTTGTATATCAGTTGTACCTGCTGAGTGTTGGACTCACACCGCCTCCATTGTTGCTATTTTTCATGTTGATGCTGTCAGAAGAGAGTTCCAGTTGCTGGTCCCATGCAGACCACGAGGACTTATTGACCTTTTAGTTTTTATTCTTATTTGACTATGTTTAGAATTAGTTTATTTTGATACTTGGATAATGTATGGGTTGTATTTGTCGATGGATTTTATTTCGATATGTTTTACTACATGTCTGCCTGGACGGAAGAAGAGGTGAGTAAATCAGATTTGTGCTTTATGGGTGTAGTGGAGTAGGGTTGATTTCGAGTCAGAGTATTATTCTTCTGTTTACTTGTTATATAAACTGCGTGGAATGTCTGTGTATTGTATTTTATTTCTGCTATTATTCCAGCCGCATGTGGCTGAGGTATGTGGATATGTAGAAAGTTTCAGATTGTCCGCCGTACAAGAGAGATGTTACCGAAATTTCTTCAAACAGGGACTCCTCCGGGGCGTGACACGGAATATTGGATGAACTTAAACCACTCCATGAGTGGCCTAACCTCATCAACATACATTCATCGAGGCTAGACGCTAGTGGCCGCTTTAAAGAAATTCCTTTATGAATATGGAAGCTTACACTAGACCGTGGAAGACAACAAGACCACTTTGTCATTCTCGATTTGGGAGCAAGATACACTTCAAGATTTACAGTGCATGCCATGGAAGAAATGACGAAGGTGGTGTCGAGAAAATGTCGGCAATCTATGAATAAGCTCCTCGTTTCCATTGGGATGTCATAAACGGAGGCACCCTCTGTTATATGGGAACACAGTGGCACTATACAATTCAATTTGGGAATAGGTGTATTCACGAGCCCACAGTTGCCTTTCTAACAAAGCAGGATTTTACTAGTAGTCACGGGTCATGATTTATGATAGCTATGACTAGTCATATGGGTTATGACATCTATGAGTAGTCATTCTATGGACGATGAGAGAGTAATGAACCAGATTTAGTAAGTTGTCATTAATTAATTTATGTGTCTCCATAAATTCATTAATTTCAATTTATATAAGTGACCGTTGAATTATTAATACAGATTAGGGCTTGTTAGCTGTATTGACAGTGGCTGCTACACATTGTAGTAGCTCACATCTCTGGAGTATCTACTGCAATTTGTATCAGCTAAGTGACACTAACTATAACACAGTGTAGCAGCTAGTCTTGAGAAGCTACTACATGTTGTAGCAGTTTATGCTAAGTAGCTGCTACAGGTTATATCCGTGATTATCTTTATTGGACGTTTCGGGTGATAAACTAGTAATTAATTCCATAACTAGCTGCTGCAACGCTGTAGCGGCTACTTGGAATGCTAGCTGCTACAACTCTGCAGTTGCTAACTCAACGGTTAGCTGCTACAACGTTGTAGTAGCTACTTGGAATGATAGCTGCTACAACTCTGTAGTAGCTAACTCAACGGTTAGCTGCTACAACGTTGTAGTAGTTACTTGGAATGATAACTGTTACAACTCTGTAGCAGCTACTTGGAATGATAGTTGCTACAACGGTGTAGCAGCTACTGCCATGGTAGAGTATATATTAGGTGCACGGAAGGAATTAAGGCCCGACGATTGGTTATCCTTGTCTTTACTGTCTGTCTTATCTTTTCATAGGTTTTGATGAGTTGTACTATCTATAATTTTATGACATATTTTTATGGTATTGGAAAGACGCTCTGGTTTGACTTGTCATTATCAAGAGTTAATGATGTTAAAACTCATTTTCCTATAAATTGTCTATCAACCTAACTCACTCTTTCATAGTAACTGGCCCTTCATTCTCTTATATATTGGGTTTATTGTAGCTGTTCAAGGAACATGTCTTGCTTTAGCAGGAAGACGAAACCTACTCTGGGTGGTGTAAAGAACCCCCTATTGAAGAGGATTCAAGCTCTATGTCTTCTTCCTTTGAAAGACCATCTCTATCAGTAAACTTATTTGCTTCTCGGTTTTTATTATCCATTCTTCTTCTATTATATATATCTTTCTTTCCTTGAATTTATGAATTTTCTAAAATAATCTTAACAGGTATCTCAGTCTAGCCATGGAATATCATGTTGTTTGTGGCTATATTAAGATTCCCACAGAACAACGGAACCAGGTGAGGAAGGAGTTGGAAGCTACCCATTTCCAAGAGAAAAGGAACCAAACTAAACTTGTGCAGCTGCGACGACAACTATCCCAAGTTAATGGAGCATTAGAGGATGCTATATATCAATTGAATGAGTGGAATATCATTCTTTGTGAAGTTTAGCCTAACATCTCCCTAGCGATGTTGCCCTTCTACGAGAGAAAAAGAATCAAACTGAATTTGTCCAAGTGCGATGATAACTATCCCAAGTTAATGTAGCATTAGAGCATGCTATAAATCAAATGATTACAACATTAGAGTTTGTAATAACCTTTTGGCTTAAGATCTTGTTTGTCTTATTATATCTGTTTAGAATATTAATATTATTTTTTTCATGTATATCAAACCCAACTATAGTCTCCAAGTCTTTCTTCCTTTACGCTCAACAAGATGTTACTCTGTCAATCTCAGTTTTTTATTTAGATCAATTAAATGAGCTTCTACACGTTGTATCAATTAATGTATAAATATTTAGAAGCTGCTACACATTGTAGCAGCTACTGCAGCACCTTATAGCAGCTAGCTGCTACAATGTGTAGCAGCTTCTCAAGAGTAGCTACTACACTGTGTAGCAGTTATGATGGATTAGCTGCTACACATTGTAGCAACTACTCCAAAGACGTGAGCTGCCACAACGTGTAGTAGTTACTGTGGATTAGCTGCTACACATTGTAGTTGCTATTCCAGAGACGTGTGCTACCACAATGTGTAGTAGTTGCTGCAGATTTGCTACTATACATTGTAACAGCTACTCCAGAGATATGAGCTGCTATAAGCTCTAGCAGTTACTAGTAATGCAACACATGTCCTACCCTCTATTAATAATTCAATGGTCAGTTATATATTTTAAAAATAATAAATCTTTGGAGATACGTCAATTAATTAATGGTGACCTACCACATCTAGTCCATTGATCCGTGACATCCATAGAATGACCACTCATAGTTGTCATTTGTCATAAATCATGACTCATGAAGAATTCAAAAACCTGCTTTATTAGAAGGCCAGCTGTGGATGCATGAATACAACTATTCCCAGATTGAATAGTAAGCGCCTTTGTTTTCCTATATAACAGAGGTATCCAGGCTCATTTCATGACATCCAAAGATAAATGAGCAGCTATTTCAGAGACGTGATCTACTACAAAGTGTAGAAATCTACTGCCGATGTAGCTAACAAGCCATACTCTTTATTAATAATTTAATGGTCACTTATATAATTTGAAATTATATAATTTATGGAGACCCTCAAATCCATCAATTAATAATTGGCAGAAAGAGGGATGGTGATGGAAGCAAGTTCAATCAAAAAAATTAATTTGTTATAACAAAAAGTTAGGTTTTATGTAATACATCTCAGATTATTAATGGAATAACAGCGTAAGATTTAGAGTAAAAGGAAAATCATCTATAATAAGTAATAACCACTCACCGTGAGTTTGGAAAACCTAGCCTCATAACTTAAAGGGCAAGATGTTAGAACCTACAATAACAAAGATAATTATACGCTGGAATTTATCTAGGTCCAGTATTAAAGTGAAATAAAACTTTGAAAGTACCGGCTATAGATGCTAAATCTTCTTCATATGATTCATCATCGTTGGTATTATCTTTCTCTGTAGCAGTTGATATGGCAATCGACTCATCATCAACTTTACTATTAATGGATAAAAAACATTGATTTAGGAATAAAATTGTACTATAAATGCATAATTAATAGATGCATACCCTTGCTGCAATAATAGACAGTTACACTTATCGTGTGACACACCTCAATGACTACATCCATGACATAGCTTGGACTTTGAGGTTGACATCTCTTTTGATGATTTCAATATTTTCCCACACCCCTTTGCCCTTACTAAAGAAGGATCAACAATAGAGGGGGGCCCATCGATGGCTTTCTTCCTTTGACTTTGATTGTCACATTTTCTGCTAATATTCATCTCTTGAATTTTATTGTATATACAATCGAATTATTCATCCAAGAAGTTTGTCCCCTCATTAGTCAAAGATGCATCATCAATCACTACTGAAGTTTTATAGGACAACCTCGAGTGTCTTGCCATCAATTTCGCATCTGAACTACCAATGAAAGTTTGCTAGCCAAAAGCATAGATTGCCCCAACCTTGGCATTTCTTGTCCATCTGTTGAGTATGTACTTATCAAACATTAGAAACACTTGGTTGATACGGAAAAAGCTAACATATGCCTACATGGAATGCCCTCGAACTCAAATTTTCTACAACTACAGGATATGTACTCTGTATGTTTGTCACGCATGAGGACCCTTAGTTTTGTGAATGAACCACGTTGAAAATTCATGACATGATAACCCACAAAATCACCACTTATAGATGCTTGTTTCATATAATAACCATGACTCACACTTACTTCACTTTGAAAATCCAATCATTTCCTTTTTGTGTACACCTTATCCATTTGAGTTTTCATAGGCCAGTTTGTCTTAATCTTTGGCTGCTTGATCATATCAATATGGTCAGCAACTAACTCAGTATGTCTTTGTTGTCCCAATGCCCTATTGAAATGCATGATAAAATCCATCAATGAGTTCTTATTTGATACATACTTCTTAAAAAATAAATGTGAGCTTTCAGATCGCTGACTACTTGACATTCAAGCAGAAAAAATATGGATAAAATATAATGGGACCCACCTTTGTCATAATTCATACATCAATGATAACCAATCATTTTTCTCCAAGCTAGACAATTTGATAACTTCTTCCCATGACTTCTCAAATTCATCAGGGGTTGAGGAGTTCACAATGACACCCTTTATGGTGTGGTAGTAGTTGCAAAAAACCAAAGGGGGTAATTTATCTGGAAATTTATTGAGTATGTGCCACAAACAATAGATGCACTATTTGAGGAAAAACTTGGGTAATGACCTTCGTCAACGCTGGAATATGATCAGTGATGATCACGGTTGGTGGACCTTTACGCATCGCTTCTATGAACTTCTGAAGCAACCAAATAAAAGACTTAGTTTTCTCATCACTTAGAAAGGCACAGTCAAATACAATGCTCTGATGATGATGATTAACTCATACGAAGGGTGCAAAAATCAACTCATATTTGTTGGTGTTATATGTGGTATCAAATACAACTACATCACCAAAGACATTGTATGCCCTCCTTGATACATGATTCGTCCAAAAACACTTAGTGAATCTTTCAGTTGAATCTGTCTCATTGTCACGCCCCAGAGGAGTTCCTATCCGAAGAAATTTCGACAGCACCTCCCCTGTACGGCGGACAATATGAAACATTACTACATACAAAATATACATCAGTCACACTCGGCTGGAATATATATACCATAGAAAATGGAAACAACACAACCACGCAGTTATTATACTCAGCCTACTCGGCTGGACAAAAAAAACAAAATAAACACAGCGGAAAGAAAACGAAGAGAAAACCCACAAATTGCAAAGTTATCAAAACATCACAAATACCAAGTCCACACCACAAGTATCAAAACCTAGTTCTCACTACACCAAATCCAACGAATACGAAATGCAAGTAAAGAGAACACAGAACCAAAATCAATTTTTCGAATATGACGCGGGACCCAGGATTGGCAGCCGGCATCTCTCCAAGCATCCATGACTCATCTATCTGTTACCTGGCGAAAGAAAACCATTTTACGGGGTGGTGATTATTGGAACTCAGCGGGTATAGAAAAGATAGTGCATGAACATAATTAACCAATAAAGAATACCCAAAAGGAATACAGTCTCATAAGGGAAGTAGCATATACAAAATGAAACCATAATCAATGCTCATACCTGGAACCATATCCTAGGCTAGATATAGAAGGTCAAGAATGGTACTAATCTGCTACAATACTGCTCGTAACTATAGAGGTAATGTGTCAGACATATAAACATTTCCAATAAATACACCAAGGTCTATTCGCCTTCAACGAGAGCATATCTCAACATAAGACAGCATATCAGCATAAGTGAACAACAGCAAGAAGCAACGACAACATAAATATACCACATCAGCATAAGTAAGCAAATATAACATACGTAAACAGCAGCAGCCAAAGCAGGCATAATAACAGCGTATGCACGGAACCCCGCCCACCTCTCTGCACCATGACCCCTGTATGGTCGAGAGGCTGGATCAATGACAACTGTACCACCCAAAGGTCGCCACTCCCGCAAGTGACCGGATGGACAGGTGCTGAGTAGCTAAGTAGCTACACAGCGAAGGGGGTCCCTGCTGATCACAACTCCTGCTACCAGTACCCACGCGTGGCCGAGTGCGGCACGACAGGACAAGCGGCATCAACTCCAGCTACCACTCTCTCGAGTGGCCGAGGATGCGGCATACATGCAATGACATGATGCATACAATGCAACAGTCATCATATATACATAAGCAGAAATAGGTGTGCTACATGAAGCCAGCATGCTCAATATCGTACATAAACAAACAACAGTTAAAGCATACAAATATGATATCTAGTATCTGCTACGAATCATGGACAACAAGAAGAGACTGTATGGATATAGAAATGAATTTCTCAAAGATTGCGTGGAAGTATCAAGCGCAGGAAAAATAAGAGTGGAGTCAAGGTAAACAGTCCTTATCCAAAATAATTCATGCACTAAGGTCAAAGTACTAAAAGAAAATAAAGCAAGAAGTACCCGCCTTTAAAATAGAGATCGTATCCACCATCTTCAATCAACGTCCTGCAAATCACGTGATGTACAATTTAGCTTAATTTCATAAACAACATTAGCTAAACCGAAACTCAACTTAATTAGGGAAAAACCCTAATCCAACTCATCCATGAATCCTCACATCTTTCTGAAACACTCCACATCTCATAATCAATCCAATGGTCTTTTATATCGATCATGAAAGCTTCTATTAATCACCCTTTCATCAACTGATCCATATATGGAAATCCACCCAATTAAATCACCACATCAACTTAGTGATTCTATTAATCATAATATCAATTTAGCTAACAATCGATCATAACAAATCATAATACTAATCTCATAATCCTATAAATGATCATGTAATCATCTACATCAACCCTACATCATAAATTAATTAATCCTTTACTTATCTACACATCTACTAATCCCCTATTAGTTGAAGAACTAATCCTCACTGAATTAAATTTAACAAAAGATATATGTTACCTGAATCAAACAATCCCACAGAACCTTCAGCAAACTAAACAGAATACTTCCTGCCAATCATCGTTAAAATTCCAGATCAAACAATATACCGAGTCTGCCAACACTAAATCCATTTCGAAGAATCAAACCCAAACAAAGGAACAAAGATGTCCACTGAACCCAAACAAAATCTTTCAAAACCCATTTAGAAATCAAGCAAAAACCTTGCACGGATACAAAATTAGCGCCCAAACCTCACTGCTAGCCTACCCATCCATTCCTATCTATGAAGGAACTACTTGCCGGATCAGTTAGGGCATACCTCCACGGGAGGAAGAGGGGTCGGCTGCCTTGGCTCGGCGGTGCGGCTTGGGAGAGAAAAGGAGACCGGGCAGCGTGCGACTCAAGGAGGAAGAGGAGATGGAGCATCTTCTTCTCTGGCAATGACCCGAGGCTGCAGGCGGTCGGCGCGAAGGGGTGATCGTGGTTCCTTCTCTCTGCTTGTGCGGCGGCTAGGGCAATGGGTCGGCGCCGACTGGGTCAAGAGGTGGCACGGAGGAGGCAGCGGCGGTGGAGAAGAGTCTCGTGAGGGAGGAGGTGGCTTGTGAGGACTCGGCATGAGAAAGGGCTGAGGGGAAGGAGGTCGGGAGAAAGGAGCTCGGCGGAGGAGGTGAGGGCTCGGGGAGGAACAGGATCGCTGTCTAAGGCTAGGGCACGGGAAAGCTTTTAAGGAAAAGGAAAAATAAAATATTTAAGGAAATTAAAGATTTCCTCGTTTAAATCGGGTAACTTAAACAGACTTTTTCTTGGTCTAATAATTAATCCCCTTAATGTACCTCATATGAGCTCCAATTAATTCCCAGAAAATTTCTAAAAATTCATAAAAATTCCAATAGGATTATTTGCTCATTAACCTTATTATTTATTTATTATTTGGGGGCCGTATTTTACATTCTCCCCCACTAATAAAAATTTGGTCCCCAAATTTCCTACCCACTCAGGGGAATCCTCATCCAAGGGTAACCACCAAATAACACACCCATATACTAGTTTATCATAGTATCATAATCAAATCCTTATCCGAAAAAGATGCTTCTGTGGGTTATGGACTCATCTTGCTTCCACTGTGCCACTCTGATATTTTGCCTTCACTTGTAGACGCACATAGAATCAGACTTCAAAGTTCACAATATCATCCTCTACATTTCCCTTTCCATAATTGTTATATATACAGGGAGCCTTAGATCTATAAAAGAGTAAGTCGGTCTCCTACTGATCAAGCTAATAAGAGTGAATTAGTCCTCTACTAACCAAACCAACGCGAGTAAATCGATACTCTATACATCGGGCCCATAGAAATATCTAGGACATTGTAAACCTAAATAGCAATAACAAGAACTCCTCATGTCCGTACAACAAATATACCAAAAAATAAGATCACTTGCACAAAGTCTGTAATCTATTTTTCAACTAATATCACTAACTCCATAGTTATCAAGGCATCGTACTCCTTAAGTTACCATCAACATCAAAGGCTAAATAATGGACCATCAAGTCTAATATCCACTAATAGATCATCAAAAGACAATATATCACCATATCTTATCTAACCAATGACCGACCCCACAAATCATACATGGTATAAACATATGGTACAAACAACTAAAAAGCACACATGGTATAAACAACTAACCAAGTACTAGCAAAAGTGTACGATAACGGTATACCACATACCTCCTATAGCTTGGAGATTCCTGCCGCTGCCTGGTCCCACAACTCAAGAATCACATCGAGGGATCAACTTACAAAGGGAAAAACAAAACCATCGGAGCACCGAAAATCATAAATCGAAACGAGATCGAGATCCAAAACACTGAAAATAAAACTCGTAAACCTATGGTTATGATACCAAACATTGGTATCAGATTACTTGAAAATACAAAATACGAAAACAACAGACATCGTATAACATCGCTCTGATACCACTAAGTTGTCACGCCCCAGAGGAGTCCCTATCCGAAGAAATTTCGACAGCACCTCCCCTGTACGACGGACAATATGAAACATTACTACATACAAAATATACATCAGCCATACTCGGCTGGAATATATATACCATAGAAAATGGAAACAACATAACCACGCAGTTATTATACTCAGCCTACTCGGCTGGACAAAAAAAACAAAATAAGCACAGCGGAAAGAAAACGAAGAGAAAACCCACAAATTGCAAAGTTATCAAAACATCACAAATACCAAGTCCACACCACAAGTATCAAAACCTAGTTCTCACTACACCAAATCCAACGAATACGAAATGCAAGTAAAGAGAACACAGAACCAAAATCAATTTTTCGAATATGACGCGGGACCCAGGATTGGCAGCCGACATCTCTCCAAGCATCCATGACTCATCTATCTGTTACCTGGCGAAAGAAAACCATTTTACGGGGTGGTGAGTATTGGAACTCAGCGGGTATAGAAAAGATAGTGCATGAACATAATCAACCAATAAAGAATACCCAAAAGGAATACAGTCTCATAAGGGAAGTAGCATATACAAAATGAAACCATAATCAATGCTCATACCTGGAACCATATCCTAGGCTAGATATAGAAGGTCAAGAATGGTACTAATCTGCTACAATACTGCTCGTAACTATAGAGGTAATGTGTCAGACATATAAACATTTCCAATAAATACACCAAGGTCTATTCGCCTTCAACGAGAGCATATCTCAACATAAGACAGCATATCAGCATAAGTGAACAACAGCAAGAAGCAACGACAACATAAATATACCACATCAGCATAAGTAAGCAAATATAACATACGTAAACAGCAGCAGCCAAAGCAGACATAATAACAGCGTATGCACGGATGGTCACCCCGTCCACCTCTCTGCACCATGACCCCTGTATGGTCGAGAGGCCGGATCAATGACAACTGTACCACCCAAAGGCCCGATGTAGGGTTGATATGACAATCCTTTACTTAATCACCCTTTCATCATACATCTCCATATTCACACTTTTAATAATCTAATTGCAACCATGAATATGGAGATGTATAAAAAATATGGATAAATATATACTTACGATTTTACTTGTGTTGGACCCAGGATTGTAGATACGTCAAAGTCTCTTGACATTAACTATTGGAGCCCTAGATACCACATATCGTAGTAAGATGGGTCCATATTTTAAAAAAAATCCACCTGCATTAAGATGAAGTTTGTAACCAATACACACATAAATTCAATACATAAAATTTTATTCAACATGGAAGGTACTTACATAACTTTAAAACTTAGATGTGTAGAGTTCTGAGGCTCCAAGGGAGTTATAATGCATATAGTGAGCTTCTTGGAGTCTATGATCAGTAGGTGTCAGTAACTGTCTGCATTATTTAATGGACAGAATATATATCTAATTGGCTTGTCATTGTTAGTGCTTGTTGATAGACCAAATGCCTCATAAGACACCATTGCAAACAAATCCTATGTATGCACACAAACATTGTTGGAGGAATATATATGGAGAATAAAAAACTCGATAGTAGGAGTTGGTGTTATACTTACAACAAAACCAACAGGACAAAATATAGATGACCAATAAGGTATGCCAAAAGTTTTGACTTCCTCTGTAATGATTACAAAATATGCATTTATGCAATCGCCATCTCTACCCACAATCCAATCAAAAACACACGGGAAAGATGACATATCCAATGAAATCACTCTGTTGGACCATATTGCCTTTGTCGTAGCCCTACATAAAAAATTAAACATGTCCATAAATTATGTTTTTCAGCAATAATGCCTATTGCTACTACAATTGGAGCAGTTACAAAAATTATATGTGTTATAGCAACTTCTAAATCAACCATGGTTGATTTTATTCAACAATATGAAATGTTTGTTTGACTATACAATAAGAAGATAATTCCAATGTAATTTATCCTTATGTTTACAATAGAAATATTAAGATAATTCATCATATATTTTCATTACAGTAAGTGTATAACTCAACAAACATTCGACTCACTTGAGCTGACTCAGTTTCAACAATGCCTCTGCCACCACATCATCTTTATTTTTCTTAAAATATAACTTTGCTTGCTGAACAAATATATAGAGACAAGTTTTCTATGTGAGTAATTATATGTGATATAGGAATAAAAGACAAAACATTAAACCAACCTAAACTGTACCTTAATGATTTTGGATTTTTGTTTGACGAGCGTGTACAAGAGTTTAGTTGATGAAGAGTTTAGTTAAACCACCAAATGAAGTGTACCTTGGTTGGTCCAAAAAATTTCTAAAAACTCCTAAAAATTTCCTTAAGGTTATTCGTTCATTAAACCTTATTATTTTATTATCATTTTGTTATAGTATTTTATACAATCTCTCTCTTTTTGATGTGAGTAGCTCAAGTTAAGTTAGGGTATACCATAAAAATAACAGTTATAATTTTTTGAAAAAAAATTACAAGTAAAAAAAAATTAAAAATATATACTAACTACCCTCCCCCTAGACTTAATATTCACTACTCCCCCTTTTGATCACATTAAAAATGGGGTGCTCTTAAAATGACTTTGGAAAAGGTAAATATAGAGTCTAAGGGAAAAAAAATGAAAGGTTAAGCTTCAAAAACTCTAGTTTTATTAACAAGTTTAAAAAAAACTTTAAATGTTAAAAAGATCTAACAAAGGTAAAAATTTGAATTTTAGGAAAAAAAATTTACACAAAAAAACTTACATTTTGATAACTAATTCATAGAAAATTTTCTAACATAAATTTTGATAAGCAATTTAAAGCATTAGTTAAATGTTTTACAGTAAGTCAATTAAACATTCAATTAAGTAATTGACTTCCAGACTGTGGCAAGGCGCTAGGCCTTCTTGGTTATTAGAGTATCAACCACTTCTAGACAAAGACTCTTAAAGAATTAAATATTTAATTTTTTTCTGAAAGCCTTAGATCTAACTTAAAACAGGTCATGCATCAGAAAATAATTTTAATTTAAGTATGATTTTGGAACCCAAAACAGATTCCTTTCTACCGGATTTATCAAAAACTTTCTAGGAACATACTTTTGTGATATTCTTCTAATTTGACCCTTATGATATTTAAGATAGCAATTTAGGTTTCTATAATTTTTTTAGGTATTTTAACTATCATATGCAAAGTTTCTTGATTTTTCAATTTGGTCTTTCAATTTTTTATTTTCATCTTTTAATTTATCATACATTTCTAGGGGGGCATGTTTTAGTTAGGATTGTTCTTAATTCCAAAACTTCCTTTTTCAAATTAATATTTTTTTATTTTTAGTTTACATATGGATCTGGTCATGGATTTAATACCTGAATATAACTGGTTAGGGGTAGTAAACATACCTCACTTACCAGATTTGTTCTAAAGTTTGTTTCTTCCTCCTAGTTGCTACTTTCTTCTGAGGAGCCTCCCCCTTCATCTATGTTCTCCTCCTGGTGCTTGCCATCAGTGCAAGTCCAACGTACTCCTCCAGATCTAACTCTGATGACGACTCGTCCCATGTCACTTTCAGGATTTTGTGCTTTGTTGTGGTTGGTCCCTTCTTGTTTTCCTTTTTCAGTTTTGGGCAGTCATCCTTAATGTGCCCCTCTTTAATGTAGTTATAGCATCTTACATTCATTGCTCTTCTTTTCTTTACCTGCACTTGATTAAACTTATTAGTTTTAAAAAATTTATTGAATTTCCTTACCATATATACTGTTTCATCGTCGTCAAAGGAGTTGTCGGCGTCTGATTCATCCTTCTTGGCTTTTAGAGCAATGATATTTGATTTCCCTATTTCCTGAGAATCTATACAGCAAGACTCGTGAAGTTCAAAAGTTAGAATAAGCTTTCAAGAGTACATACCTCGAGGTCCTTAGAGATGTAGTAAGCATCTACTAAGGCTGACCATTCTTGAGTTCTCGGAAAGGAGTTAAGTGCTTATCTTAAGGAGTCATGATTTGTTACCTTTTCTCCGAGGTTGTTGAGCTGGGTGATCAGGTTTTTGATTCTTGCATGGAGTTGGGCTACCTTTTCTCCCTTGTTCATCCAGAGGTTTGTCAGTTGGCTTCGGAGGATGTCCCGCTTTGCCAGTTTGGATTCTGAGGTACCTTCGTGAAGCTCCAGGAATTTCTCCCAGAGATCTTTGGCGGAGTCATAGCTTCCGATTTGGCTGACCTCCTGGGGTGGAAGAACGCTGAGTAGATGGAACTCTGCTTTTCCATTAGCCACAAAGTCGGATTGCTCCTTCTTCATCCATGTGTATTCTTCTTTCTCGGCTCCATGCTGATCTGTTGTGCTACAAAACCGTATTTTATACTTAAGAGAATTTCGAAGTCGGTTTTGAAGAATACCTCCATACGCTTCTTCCAAGTTGTGAAGTCTCCCTCAAATTTCGGGGGGTAGATGTTGGATCCAACCATTTCTTTTACTTTGGATGACAGTTAGTCCTTCTGAAGTGGGCTTGGTTCTAATACCAATTGTTAGGATCGGTGCGGCCGGCAAGAGGGGATGAATTTCCTGCATAATAATAATGAAAAAACCTTTCTCGATCTTTTTAAATAATAACACACTTGTATAAAAAGAATTAATAAACTAATAAGAAAGAGACTACCGATTTTTTACTTGGTTACAACCAGGAAGGTTGTTAATCCAAGACTCTGAAGCACTACTCAAATTCTCCTTTCGTCGTAGGCGGAGAAGCATCTTACAAGCGTTGGAAGCACACAAAGTAGTAGAACACTTAAAGAAACTCATATACAAGTTATTCTTAACCATTGGGACCAGAGTTGTATTTATAGCTTTGGTTGGGGCGTCTGGAAGGGTTTTAGGCGCCTGGGAGGGGATAAACTTTTATCCCCATCACAACAGAACGCACCACGTTGCGTTCCACATAATTTTCTGCTCCAAGCACCCGGAAGGGTTCCGGGTGCCCCAGACCAGCTCAGGGAGCCCCGGACCCAAAAATCAGTTTTTGTTGATTTTTTGGTCCCAGTCTTTCGCTCCATTTCCGCTCGCCTTGGTTTGGGTCTTCCGTTCCGGCAATGCTCGCTTAGGTGATCTCGGCCATTCGGAATAATACTCAACCGAACCCAACTTTCGGCCTGCTCGAGAAATCTTCCGCTCTGGCTTCTCATCCCTTGGAAAAGTTGCGCGCCTCCTCGTCCACTCGCGTACTCTTCCGCAACACCTCGTCCCTCAGATGCACCGAACCCGTCAGCTCTCTTCCGTGTCGTCCTTCTCGCTAGCTGCTTCTTTCACTCGACTTCCTGTGCTCCTAAGTTCCTGCATACTTAGACATAGGGGTTAAATATCAACAGGACTTAATCTAACTTAGTTGATCATATCAAAATCAACTTGCGGTAATTACATATCTATGATGTCCCTTCATCTATGGTGTCCCTTCATGTTTTGGATACCTTCTCCAAAAGACATGTCCTACGGAGAATATGATTCAAACTCTATAAAACTCCATTCTGATCAAACATTCTACACCTACGTAACATAAACCTTTCTCTTTTTACTTGCTTTCAAAATACTATTTGGATATTGTGATATTGCAGAAACAATATATAAACATTCAGTAGTTTTAACAAATTCAAAGTATTTGAAGTTGTTGTCAAGCGTGCACTTTAGAAACAATACTATTAAAAGAATTCATTGTATCATAGAAAAACATTTGCTTAATCCGAATGTATCATCATAGTGGAAGCAAATAGTTTTTTTAAAGAAAGCAAATATACACGCTTTGGATTCGTTCTTTGATATATTGAAGAATTTACGAGGTTCCTCGACAACAGCAAGATACAACAAGAATTCCTTGACAGAAGCAGAATTAAAGGAGTCATCTCGCCAACAACTTGTCTAAAGTCAGTTCCCATTATTCTATAAATCAGAGTTAGCAAATGTTTCCATATAGATCTCAAGAATGTCTATTTCTATGGAGGCATAGAACCTTTAGGTTATGCCGTCTCAAAAAGGAAATTTATGTTTATAAACGAAGTCCTCCAATGTGGTTCGTATGGTTCTCCAAGGAAGTAATGCAAGTTAGCTACAAGTATATCAAAGTATATATATCATTGAATTTTTGTTCGACATAGCACTATCAGAATTCTAATTTAGAAGTCTATATTGATAACAAACTCATAACCAGAAGTAAAGTATAAGGTGTCATAGAAGTCTAAAGATTTAAAGATTAATACCCATTATTGTTGCTTGTGTTTTATTGAGTGATAATTTACTTTGAAGGTATTTTGGGGTGTATGACTAAAAAAAATTATGGGAATTAATTAGTTATCCCTTCTTGATGTTGATTCTAAGATAAGATAAGCTCCTTATTGTGAAATTTAATTCATGCTATAGAGCCATAATGAATAATTGATTTTATTATATAGTGGTTAGAGGAGCATAATGATGCTTTAGAGCAATTAATGATAATGTGGACCTTCTTCATCAGAGGAAGGTGTTCTTGCTTGCTTCTTTAAATTTACCTAGTGCGTGACTAAATATGTGAAATTGATGATATGATACAAATATGTTTATTGCTATCTTTCTTTCAATTTTGTTGCTCCCTATATGTTTAATACTTTTAGACTTACCCCTGGCTAGGATGCAATGATTAAATCGCCAAAATGATTAGCCAAACATCTAAGATTTAAATCTCAATTACGATGTACTATAAAAATTTTCTTTCAATGGAACAAGAAACTAAAAAACGTTAGTTGTTTAGATAAATTTTTACCGGCGCTTCCCGATTTACCTTTATAGTTAATGGAAAATTATTTTTAGAACTAAATTGATCACCTTCAAAATTAATAGATTCAAAGAGCAAGATACTTGATTTTTTTTTTTAAAAAAAAAAAAAAGACATCATTTAATTACTTAATTTCTAAGCCATATTAATCAAATAATATTACTTAATTTCTAAGCCATATTAATCAAATAATATTTGAAATTGAAATTCATGCTAAATCAGTCGATATGCGAATTCATGACAAGGCTATTACCCTTTAAAGATTATGATCATGCAACGTTACATGATTGAACACCTATCATGACAAGTGAAACATCAAATAGCCAGGAACAAAATTCAATAAAACCAAAGTCAAGAAAACTCCACAAGAACAAACAGAATCAAGAATTCATTAAAAGCATTACAGTTCTTTGTTATGTAGAACGCTCATCAAACAGCCAAACTGAAGTTACTCGAATAAATATACAACAGAAATCTTCCATCTGCAATGAACTGAATACAATGACTACAAAATGCCACGAACTAGACGAGAGCGTCGAGAGGCCTACCACCTGTGTGATTGTGAGCATTTTGGTCAGATTTTTTTGCTTGAACAAGGCGTGGAGGTAACAAGAATGCTTGCAAAATTTAACAACAAAGACAATTTGAATTACGCATACTGATCATTGCATCTCTCGAGCATCTGTTGAAGGGTCAACCGCAGGTGGTGGAGCTTGCTTATTTAGAAGAGGAGAGAGTGCCTTCACCACAATGCTCATATTGGGTCTAAACTCAGCTTCATACTGAACACACAGAGCTGCAACAGCTGCCAGCTGCAAGAGAAAAAAGAAGGAAATATAAATAATAATAATAATGTCTGATTTTCCTGAGGTATCCCACAGCTATAGTATTGGTAACTGCTATGTATCTCATAAACCAGGCAAACATGGATCATGCTATCAATTAGCGTGCAAGAAATTTCCATTAAGTGCAAAACTTTTCAACAGAGGCAGAAAATTCAAGGCATATAGTGAAAGGAAAAAAAGACCTTTGCGACGCCTTTTGGGGGGTAATCTCCCTTCAATTTTGGATCTACACATTGTTTGACTTTGTCTTCGCTCAGTCTAGGAGTTGCCTGTGGGGCAGGAAAGGGATCATTGTCAGAAAAGGTAAGCAAGTACCAGTTTAGTTCATGCTGTAGTGAACCCTACATGCAACAAAACCAAAGCTTTATTGGTAATGATTGTTGGACAGAGAACCTGAGATATTCACAACTGGCAGACAAGGAACTAGTGACTGCCATATAATTAACCTGCTTCCATAAAATCAGGGAATAGCAATGTCACATATGACAATGAGTTGCTAGTATTTGTCTTGCCGCTGTGAAATTATGAACTAATTAAGTTTCTAGAATGATTTTCACTGTAATGCAATACAAGGAAATTCATGGCTTTCCAGCTCACAGCAGTCTGCATACACAGCTATCAGTAGTAGGATTTGACAAAGGCATGAAGTTACTTGTGTCAAATAAGCAGCCAACCAGCCATGTAAATTCCAGCAATCACAAGAAATAATGCAATAGGTCTTGTTTACCTCTCAACTATTGGACCTCTATTAGCTGATAAAGAAGGAAACTAATATAATGTAGTTCACCTAAATGAGATTAAGAAAACTAAAGGTTTAAGCTCAGCCTCTTGGGCAAATGTTACATTTAGGTTTCAACCAACCAGCAATGCATACGGATTTAATTAAAATGAACCTAGATCTTTAAACTCTGTATTCCAACTATCTGTAGCAGATCACCTCTTTTACAAAGTTTCGAAATTGAAACTTGGAACATATAGTATTTGAATTACTTGGTCCATCAAACTTGTGTATTTAACATAACTTGGATTCAAAAGTTTGATTTGGCTCTAAAATATAGTGTTTGAATGATCCAACATCAATTAGGATTTTGGAAATTATTATCAATCGATGGCCTGAATTGAAATTTTTGGAACATGTGATGGCATGGTGAATTGTTGTGGACTTATCATAAAGTGATCAATCAACTTATAATAAGATGGTCACACACAGATTTTAGATCATACAAAATAAAAAAGGGCAAAAATCAAAAGGCCGCCCCTTATTTCCATTATTGTCAAAAGAGCACTCCATTTTGAAAGAATATCAAAAGAACCTCAAAAACTCTTATTCCAATGCTAGTGTAGTAACTATGGTCGTAGCTGCTATAATGTGTAGCAACTACAACCATAGTTGCTACAATATGTTAGAGTAAAGAGGCTCAACTTTTTCTTTTTGCTCCAACTTATCAAAATTACTAGAATTAAAGCTATTGTTATATCAAAATACTCTTTTTTGGTAACAATTTGGTTAAAATTACTCAAACTTGACCATAATCGCTCCGACAGGATCATAATCGCTTTAATATTATTGTAGCAGCTATGATCATAGCTGCTACAACTTACAGTAGCTATGGACATAGCTGCTATCGAGAAAGTTGTACTACCTATGGTCGTAGCCAAATTACTCTAACTTGGTTAAAATTATACAACACTATCAAATCAAAATACTTTTTACCAACTTAGTCATAATTGCTCAAACTTATCAAAATCACTTCAACTTGGTCAAAATCACACACAACAATGTTACAACAGTGTTAAAGTGATTTTGATCAAATTTAAGCAATTTTGATCAAGTTGGTAAAAAAGTATTTTGATATAAGAGTACTCCATCTGCTGTAATTTTGACCAAGATAGAGAAATTTTACTTTCTATTGTAGCATCTATAGCCACAAGTGCTACAACAACATTGGAATTGTTAGAACCTGTGCGAGCTAAAGGAGGGGGTAAATAACTCCAATCACTTCGTCTTGATCTTGTGTTCGTTGTTAGAATGCGCAGTGGAGAGTTGAATCCAAAATCCATGTCACATGTATAACTCCGGAATTTATTTGGTATTTGCCTCTTAGGTGACTAATCTAAGGCCTACTCCTAGTGATCTCCCTCCACTGTGAACTTTCTCCTTCTTGGAAACCTTTCGGAGGCAGACAAACCTCTTACAAGCTTGTTCTTACAAGCACACCACAATGCAACAACAATACAAGATATACAAGCAAATACAAGAATGTATTCACTTTACATGAATCTTGCTTTTGATCGTTGTTGATTGCTTGAGAATGCCTCTTGTTGATCCAAAAATGCACCAGCACTTCGCCTCAATCTCCAAGGCCTTCTCCAAACGAAACCTTACTTGTACGGTTGCAGTTTGGGCTAATTTCTGCCAAATCGTTTGTCACGTCAATTCTGACCGTTTAAACCTATAGAATGACTATTTTTACTTGAGCAATCGAATGCACCAATCGGAAAGTCTCTAATCGATTGGGCTAGTCGATTTGAGAGTGTTCTGTCCACCCAAAATAACTACCAATCGATTGCATCGATCTATTGGTCAAGCAATAAACCCGAAATTTCTAGTTTAGGGTTTACAAATCGATTGCCACTTCCTACAATCGATTGCTAACCCTGGTTTTAGCCTTTTCAAGGTTATATCGTGTCTTTTTTGGTATCCAGTGGACCTCAATCTACCAAGATTTCCTTTGCTCAATATCTGATTACCTTTAACCTGTTGAGGCTTTTCGTTGCCCAATATAATATCAACCTTGACCTAATAGGACTTCATCGTTGTCTAGTATCCGGTTGACCTCAACCTACCAGGACTTGTTGCCTAACCTCCGATTAACCTTGACCTACCAAAACTTCCTCACTCATGCCAAGTTTTCAGTCTTTTGTGACCCACTTGGACATCTGATCACCAAATGTCCAATCAACTTTGACCCACTTGGACTTTCCTTTTGTCAACTTCCCGTTGGACTTCCGATCACCAAGTGTCGGGTCAACGTTGACCCACCTGGACTTTCCTCTACCGTCAAGTATCGAGTCAACCTTGAACTACTTTACATCAAACTAACATATTGATCAAATATCGAAATCCAACTCGAATCAACTCGAGCTTGTTCAACCTGGTCAACCTTGACTTCGATTGCACCAATAGGAATAATCATATATTCAAGATGAAAAATATGATGAGATGCCCTTTTGATACTTTTTCAAAATGAGGCACCTTTTTGACGATAATGAAATAAAGGATGCTCTTTTGATTTTTACCTAATAGAAAACAACTTACAAGGCTATTAAGTGTAGTTCTCGAACAAAATAAAATGAGAGAAAATAAATTGAGATGATATGAGCATCCCAAATGTAGCCACCAATATATTATATAAAATTAAAAAAGTTTCATTTATTATAATAAAAAATGTAAAGGGTAGAGAGACCAAAGAAAACAATACTTTATAAAAATAATTTAATTAAATTGAATATTTCTACTAATATAGCTTTGCAGGGAGCCTAACGGAACAATACAATTTATGTAGCAGACTCCAAACAATCGGGAGCAATACAACTTTTGAGAAACAATTGAGAATAATACAACTTTTGAGAAGGATAACTATCAATCATGAAAGATAGGTTAGTTTTATATTATAATAGTTTCATGATTCTCTATTGTGCATAACATGGTTTAAGGGAGTTGCACTATGAACAATGATTGGAGGATTTTTCTATAACACACGCTATCAGTACTTTATATTCTATTCAGTTGTGGATTGATGCATAAACAACTAAAGGGTATTGTAGCTCCAAATTATTTGAGATTAGTTAAACACAACATTTCCCACTAAACTATGTCATAGACATATTTCAATTTCAACCGAAGTCATCAAATCAATCATCATGAATCAATCCAATGTGACAGTCTTAGGCTTTCGCACTTAGGGGTGATAATGTAGGTCGACAATTCATAAAAGGGTTATGTCTTATTGACATGCGGTCCGTTTAATCCAAACCTAAACTTCACAAGATTCTCAACACGCAAATGACCTATTCATAAATGGGTTGGACTAGACATGTCATGTAACATGTCTCCTCTAATTATATGGGTCATAAATGGATTGTATGACAACTCATTTACAAAAACTTCTAAAAAATAAATGTAAACTACATATTAACTATTTTTAATTATACAAAAACAAGATAAAATCTATATGATCTTACATGATAATTTATATGTTAATATATTATAAAGATTAAATAATATAAATAATATAAATAACCATATATTTATAAACATGTCATCAATAGGTGACCCATATGACCTAACCTGACTAGTTTATTTGCGGATCATAAATAGATTGTTTGCAAACCCAAACACAAAATTGCCGATCAGGCCAAATTGTGTAAATGTGTTGTATCAAATGTTGCCATCCCTATTCACACTAAGTTGTGAAGCAAAGGAGAGAAAGGGGTGTCTGCGAAGGACATCTAACCAATATGTAAAGTGCCACCTCACCTTAATGTTTCATCTTATGGTGAACCAAGAGTTGGCACATTCAGCAACAAGTTGAACTATGTGTTCCTCTCTTTCCAAAGAGGAAAGCACCAAGGTAGGTGCACTATATGCGCACCTTACAGGTTGAACCAGCACACTGCCTCTGGAACAAAACCACCATGTTCTTTGGTGATCCTGATTGGGGTTGTTACACCCCATGACCAAGGAAGATCTCGCCTTCATGAATGCGAAAAAGTTCATTCTGACTATGTTTGCTTAGCATCTCACTAACTTTCGAATGTCTATGCTGCCAAGAATCATCTTGTCTGCAGACTCACCTTCTTCTGAGATAGGGTGCCAAAAATATGCTCTTTGACACTTTGATGGAAGAATTGATGCCAATGAACCTACTTCAATTGGACTGTTAAGCTAAAACTGCCTAGGGCAATACTTTTCATGGGTCTGCATGTTGGTCAAATCATCCTTAGCTTTAGAGAGCACCTGTTGATTATCCACAGTGGATCAAAATCACATTTTGAGAGGCCAGCACAAACTTTTCTGCTGCTTATAAATTGCAGAACAGGTTGCAAACACATTTTTATTCCATTCCTTCAATTCGTATATAAACCTCTTTAGTTTCCCCAAAAGAGTGTATGGCTTACAGCCAAAGTTGTCAAATCAAGATTCTTATTGTGAATTATGTAGAAAGATTTTTTGAATCATGAATCATTCTAAATTTTGAATCATAATCTGCAAATAAACAAATTACAAAACAAGCAAGGATTAAACTTATTTGGAGTAGTTTTTCTATGTACACATAAATGGAGTACAAGCTTAAGGAAAAAAATATCATTCATTTTATCTCATTGAGAATTGGAATCAAACGTAGAAGACATTTCACCACATATTGCTTTCTATAATAAGACAGCACTGTTGACTCAATTCTCACCACTGACTTGATGACCTAGACCATGAACACACTAATGCAAGTGAATACTGAATAGAGGAAGTGGAAAACGATGCCAACTAAAGAAAGAAAGAAAAAGGAAGATGACTTTGATGTGAGAAGATTACTTTTCTTCTCATTGTGAACATCAAATCCACCCTCACTGTTGACCCTTAAGACTTCACACTACCAGATTCCATCTGCCCTGACCGTCGCTTGTATTCCTAAGCAAAAAATTATCTTTTCATTCTTTAAAGTTGTTGCCATGTGACCAAAAGGTCACGGGTTCGAATCCGGAAAACAACCTCTTGCAAAAAGCAAGATAAGGCTGCATACAATGGATCCTTCCCCGGGACTCCGCATGGAGGGAGCTTCGCGCACCAAGCTGCCCTTTTTTTTCATTCTTTAAAGTGGATTGAGCTTAACTCCATGCGTTGATTTTAAATTTAATGTGTCAAGTTTAATCTTTGATAAACTTTCTTTTGTCTTTTTTAATATATAAAATTAAATCTGATGGTGTCTTCTACCAAGTAGGTAAAGACTTCAGGAATTGTTGCCAAAGTACCAGGTTGGAAACATGTTTTCACCAAATATTGGTTTGGCTTCCATTTCTACTACATACATACATACATATATACACACCATTAGCCATTCCCTTTCTAAAGACCATGCAAACCACACACAGGGAGGTGTGCAGACACACACCCATAATATGCAATTGAAAGTTACCTTCAGAGTTTGTAAGAACTTTGGATGTTGTTGCCAAGGTCCTATGTCCGAAGCACATGTTCACCAAATGTTGGTTGGCTTATTTGGGCAGGACATTGGCCTCACGGCCCTCACCCTTCCTCACAAACATTTGAATTCTATCTAAACCCATGAATCTTAAGCCTAATTTTTGTGAGGCTAGGTCTTAACACGCAAGTGACTCAAGGGTGCTACACTACCAAGGTAACTTAAGAAGAAGAGAGAGATCGCATAAACATACTAGCCGATATAACAAAAAATAATCTAAATGGATATTAATAGTAATATCGTCTTGCATAGATCTCAATGGAGAGAGAAAATTCATGTGGCCCATAATAGTTGGGAAAATTGAATGATGATAATATTATATTCAGAAATTTTGTATATCCATATATAATATGTAGATGTTACATTGAAATTGTACCATAGGGTACAATTCATGAATTGAGCAAGTTTAACAGCAATGTTTGTACCAAAGACCTTTGGAAATAGAGTGAAAGAGAGGAAGATATTGGGAAGGTTTATGAGCAAAATTGCCAACTGTCCAGATATAAGCTTTGCCAAGTTTTCTGGGGAAAAAAATTCTAGATTAATGAAAAGGGTAAACCAGTTGAAACTTGTGCCCTTGATATCTGGACCATAGGAGAGAAAGCAACAATCATGCAATTAATTAAAGGCAACCAATATGTTTTAGATACTAATGGGTTTCTCTACGTTCTTGTGTTTTCTAATTGGTAGCTTTATGCAATTATCTTGCATATTATGGATCTCATTATGGCCCCATCTAATCAGCTCCTTTCTTTCTCTAGATTGCATAAGACATTTGCAAGTGGAAATAACACTATTCTCAAACAGCAGCAACTTTGGTGGTAAAGGCTTACCCAAGTAACCAGACTTTGCTGCCCTCTAGGCATTGTATGATCCACAGGCTTCCTTCCTGTCAGAAGTTCCAAAAGAACCACACCAAAACTATATACATCACTCTTTTGTGTCAGTTGACCCGTCATAGCATACCTGCACAATATTGAGCATATCAAACTATTAAAATAGAAGCAAAGAAAAGGTGAAGTGACATCGAGGACAAGAAATTCCTTATAAATTGTATTCATGATTACGTCGACAAACAAAATCATTTTTTAGCACTGAGCCGTAACTTTTTCAATCAAAATAAAAAAAAAAATCATAATGGTCATTAGAATATGAAAGATTCAAATGGCGAGCTTTAATTGCATCATTCAAGTTCCAATTTAACAATGTTAAGCGTATCTCTTTATACATACAGAATGTAGCCAAAAAAGAAACTATAATCCGACTTTTAACCTTATGTAGTGAACACAAGAAAACATAATGAGGTTAAGATAATTAAATTGCATAAATAATTGTGCCAGATCATGTTTCCTGTTGCAGATAGAGATTTTCTAGCATTCTTTTGAGCAATGGAATTACAATGATCTTGTTTTCTTCTTTTGTTAAGATAAAAACACCATACACTTCGAATACATATGAAAAATGGGAGAACTAAAGAAAACATCACCTCAATCTTTTTTTATTGTCAAGATCAGGTGTTGGAAATTGTTTTGAAACGGTAGTAATGAAACTAACAAATTAAATGCACATGGGCTCATATGGAACTTGGTTCAATAACACTAACACAAGACACTACATAAAATTGTACATGCCAGACGTCTAAATTTATGGTCGAATATATAAGTATACTTAAAAAAGAACATCTAGCAGTCTTAATTCTCAAATTAAATTTAATGTTAATGCTAAGTAGCTTGAAATAAAAGTCACATCGTCTAGAGGGTTCAATTGCAAAGTATGTTCATGGAGTCATACCATACCAATAGATTTTGGTAAAGAGCTCAACTTGTAGATTTAGAGTTCAAAATCTCCCACTCACAATCAAGCAGTGACAATGTGTACACCATGAAGAAATGACTTAATTAGCACAAATAGGCCCATCATAAAATGAAGAAATAGAAAAAAAAAAAAAAAAAAAAAAAGGTAATAGAAGGTCAAGCTAAGACTCATATTAATCAACTATAATATGTTGTAAATATTTGATTAGGACACAATTTAGTCCAAAATTTGGCCTGTATTACTCAGAAAGAGCTCAATCTGCAGATTTTTGGTTAAGACGTCCTATTAACACTACAACAATAGATCATAATAGCACAATTAGGTTTTTGATTTTTTTTAGTGAATAAGAAATTCAAAGAAAATTTAAACTTCAAATCTTTTTTAGCCATATCATAGTTAATTTCATATTGACCAGGAGCTAAATGACTATCATCAAGTTGTGTTACTCCCAACTACTTGGAGTTGATTACGTGGATCTTATTCTTCAGTACTATAATTTTCATTATGTTAAGTCTCAACACCTTCCCCTCTAGCTTTGATAGATTCTACTTTTTTAACTGTAGAATCAATTGACCATTTTTTGAATATCTTCACACCAGTTTAAACTATTTCCTATAATTTTCCATCTGTTGGAGTTGCACCTACTTGCTCTTGGATGATAATATATAATTTATTTTATTTTTCTAGTAATACCATTAACCACCTTCCTATTCTAATCTTTGCCGCATTCTTTTACCAACTACTCAACATTCACATCCATAAGATATTGTGAGTTATAACAGTTCCATAAGTTTTCCTTTAAGCTAAGAGACACGTGATAACCACACACGGCTACTAAAGCTCTTTTCCATATCAACCATCCATTATTTTCCAATGATTGATGCCTGATTCAACAACTTAAACCTCTATAGACAGAGCAACATTTTATGTCAAAACTTTATTCTTATAAAGTATTAAAAAAATTTCATCCATTCCTTGAGCATTTCTTAATTCTGAAAATTTTGTAAAATAGATTAATTAACCAAATTATACCTATTGGGACAGTTGATCGTTTGCATGTGCTTGACTACAAGGAGTTAGAACGCAGCGGAAATACAAATACAAAGCACAACACAAACCATTTTTATGTGGTTCGGAACCTCCAGTTTCTACTCCATGGCCAAGTTCTAATATACTCCATGGCCTAGTTCTAATATATTCCACTAGCTTTCTCCTTACCGAAGACTTTCCAGAGGCGGGGAAAGCTCTTACAACATGTTCTTTGCACAACAACACAAAACAAAACAAAGATACTAATAGAAATATAAACAATGTAAATGAAATGTTTTACAACAATGAATCTTTGCTTTGATTGTTGTGGGTTGTTTTAGATTGCCTCTTGAAGGTCTGGAATGCAGCAACATTTCCCTACAAAATCTCCAAGAACCAACACAAAATCTACCCTTCTTTTATAGCCTTCAAGTCAGGGTTGATTTCCACCCAACAATTGACTGCTAACGCCCATCAGTTGATTGCTCAGCTGAATTCGAATGTTGTACCTGTAGAACGATTCTTTCTAGCTTAGCTTTGACCATAATAGTCAGACCATTAATTGACTGTTATCTAAACAGCCAAGTTCAAAACATTATGTTTGCTACAACATTGTCAACAGCCAACCGTCCCACACCAACAATCGACTGATCATCTTTAGTTGAATTGATAAGCCGAGTTCCAAATATTCCGTTTGCTACAATAGTGTGCAATCAACTGATGTGCAGTCAACCCCCTTACACAACCTCAAACCTCTTTTGGGGTTTATCAGTCGATTGTTACTACCTAGTAGTAGACTTGACCTGTTTCAGCCTTACCAAGGTTGAATTTTTGCCTTGCCTAGTATTTGATTGACCTCAATCTAGCAAGACTTTCTTTGTCTAATATCCAGTCAATCTTGACCTGTTGAGACTTCCTTTGCCTAACATCCAATCAACCTTGAACTGTCGAGACTTCACTATTACCTAAGATCCGGCTAACCTTAACTTGTCGGGACTTCCTAACATCTTATCAATCTTGACAACTTTACCATTGCCAAACATTCGATCCTCTTTGACTTGTTTGGATTTCCTTTCTCATGCCTAACATCCAATCAACCTTGACGTGCTAAGATTTCCACCATTGCTAAGTGTCTGGTCAACTTAGACTTCACGTCTCATGCTAAATGTTTGGTCCTCTATGACCCACTTAAATTTCGCTCTTGACAACTTCCCGTTGGATTTCTAACCGGCAAGTGTCTAATCAACCGTGACCCATTTGGACTTATGTACTTGCCAACACTTTGTTAGACTTTCAACTGTCAAGTGTTCAATCAATTGTGATCCACTTGGACTTCTCCATCCACTTGACGTCTCACTCTTATCGATAAATATATTGATCAAACATCGAAACTCAAATTGGGTCAACTCAAGCTTAGTAAACCTTAACCAGAGATCGATTGCACCAACAATACTTGTCATCTTTCTAAGCATATGTCTAATTTTTTAGGGTCTTTTCTTAGAACTCTTTCTAATTTCCTATCATTAGGTAAGGTAGTTTTAGCATGATATGATCTAAAATGAAGCTTAGAATTATCATGCTTTCTATTTTCATGATAATAAACTCTAAATCATAAAACATATTTCTAGCATGCTTCTGATTATGACACAAGGAAATTTCATTATAAAATGATACCTTAGGAGCTCCTCCTAAGTTTGAGCTTTCTCCCTTATCTTACTTGGATGTCTCCGCCTTAGACATTGATTCAAGTAACATCTCAATTATTTGCATGAGAAGCACACTATGTGCTCCTCACTCTTCCAATGGTCTAACTTTTTTCCGCACCAAGGGTCTGACTTCATTCGACTTCTTCTTTGCCTTGGGTGCCACTAGAGCCTTTTTCTTAGTCAATTTTGGATACTTACTCTTATAGTGTCCCTTCTTCTTATATTCAAAACACATAATACTATCTTTATCTTTATTAAATGAAATTGTTATACCTTCTAGTGTTGAACTCTCTAAAATCGTAGAGGTGGCACAATCTTCCTCATCAGTTTTGGATGTTGAGGGTTCCTCTCTTTCAAGCATCAATGGCCTAACCTTCCCTTAGAGTTGTCAATTTGAGTTGAGTCTATCAGGTTGGCCAGCCTTGTCAAACAATTTAAGCGAGTTGGGTTTATATTTTATCAACCCATCATCTAGCGGGCCTAAACGGGCCAACCTGAGCAGGTTGCGGGTTCAAGGTTGGCCCACGGGTTTGAAAAAAAAATCAATAAAAAATTCAAAACAAATCAATTAATCAATACTCAACCAAAGACAAAAGAAACTGTAAATAGGGATTGGTCTCCTCTATTCTCTGAAATGATTCCAAAATCTAAACCGATCAAATGAAACAAAAGCCCTAGTCTTCTCATGTTTCTCTCATAAAACCATATCCCTACCCCATTCCACACCTTGCCGACGTCGACGTCGTTGCCCTTAGACCCTTACCTTCCTATATCTAATAATCTAAATCGCGAAACTAGAGAGAGATCGGCAATTCGACAATCAGCAATGACAGTCTAGCAATTGCAGATCTCCAAGCTCGAATCCCCACCAGTCCGGTACCGACAATCCCTGATCTCCATTCTCCAAGCTCTTGTTTGAGGTGAGATTTTTTGCTTCCTTTCCTTCTATTTCCGTTCCTTTTTTCTACGTTTGTGGTTTGCACGGCCTTTTGCCTTATTTGCTTGTAGAGTTTGACCATTTGACATTTTTTGGTTGAGATCCAGAGTTCTTTTGTTTGCATTTTTTGTATTTGATTCTAAAACCAAAAACTGTGAGTTCTGTTGTAATGTTGTTGTCATTTTTTATATTTGATTTTGAAACAGAAATTGTAATGTTCCTAGTTAACGAAGTTAATTCATGCTTCTCCTTTGTTATGTACTCTTTTTTTTCCTTTTCAATCTGTAATTGAAAGTGAGTGTTGGAAATTTTCTTCTCTTTTTCTTCTTATATGTGAATTATATGTTTCAACAATGGTGCATTTTTTGTGCAATAGTTCTGATGGAACATTATTTTTGTTTATTTTTATTGATGAGAGTATGAAATTTATATCCAATTATAGTTTTGATAGTGTTGAATGTTTCAAATAGCTAGATTAACAGAGCTAGATGAATGATGTGGAAGGATCAAATAAGGTGGGCTGATCGAATAAATAAGGCAAAGCTTTTGGGTGTTTTGAATGAAGTATAAAGTTGAATAGTTTGAATCACAACGTGAATATACTCTCCGCCAATTTTTTTTAAAAGCTTGTGGGTTGGCCCACCTAACTCACAACTCGCCTTAAATTGGGTTAGGTTGGGTTGAGGATTTCCGAGCTGCTGAGATGGCAGGTCGGCCCATGCCGCCCCTTCATATGATGGGTTTTTGGCGGGTTGGCCAGTCCCGCCATGGGTTGGCCCGTTTGACAGCTCTAACCTCTCCTCAATCGTTGAGGTAGAGGCTTCTTTATCTTCCATCTCAAATGTTGAGCACTTCTTAAGAGTTTACTCCATATATTGCTTGCATCCTTGTATTTACCTAATTTACACAAGATATGATTAGGCACCAAATTAGTCAATCTAAATTACCTTGTCATGTGTCTTTGAATCTTTAGACTTGCTTCTTGGTCCATTTTCCCTTGTTGAGAGATCTTCCTCTTTTGTCTTTTGGAACCTAAAACCCCTTCATTAAAGCGAACCACTCCTCTCGGTTCTTGCTTTCCACTTATCAAATCCTCCCAATCCGAAAGGCGGTGGAACTCATGTGTCGTAACCAAATTCATCTTGAGGATTCATTCTAAAATCACAGCTTCCTCTAGTGTTTGCACCTTCGGTGGTTAGTCCAACAAAGAGCAGTCTCACTCAAATACCATTGTCGGGATCGTTGACGTCGCTAGAGGAGAGTGAATAGCGATTCGAAATTTTCATCATTCTCGATCGATTACTTGCATGTGCTTGCCTACAAGAAGTTAAAATGCAATTGAAATACAAATAATAGAAACACAACACAAACCGTTTATATGTGGTTAGGAATCCCCGTTCCTACTCTATGGCCTAGTCCTAGCGATACTCCACTAACTTTCTCCTTGCTAAAGACCTTCCGAAGGTGGATAACCTCTTACAACATGTTCTTTACACAACACCACAAAGCAAAGATACAAACAGAAATATGAACAATGTAAATTAGACGCTTTACAATAATGAATCTTTGCTTTGATAGTTGTTGGTAGCTTTAGATTACCTCTTGAAGGTCTAGAATGCAGCAACACTTCCCCTTCAAAGTCTCCAAGAACCAACACCGAAATACTCCACGAAACCATTCTTTTATAGCCTTCGGGTCAGCTGATTTCTGCCTAACAGTCGATAGCTAATGTCCATCAGTTTATTGCTCTGCTAATTCAAACATTGCACCTGCAGAACGATTCTTTCCAACTCAACTTTGACCGCAATAGTCGATTATTCATGATCATCTATTGATTGTTATCCAAATAGTTTGAGTCACGCAGTCGAGTTCAGAATATTCTGTTTGCTGTAACAGTGCCAATAGTCGATTGTTCCACACCAGCAATCGACTTCAGTCGAGTTAAACCCTTTTACACCCCCCCCCCCCCCCCCCCCCTCTCCCCCCCCCTCAAACCTTGAATTTGGGTTTTAGGAGCTTATCAGTTGATTGCTACTACCTAGCAGTCGACTGATACCTCTATTTCAGTCTTACTGAAGTTAAATTCTTGCCTCGCCTAGTATTCGGTTACTTCAACCTGCTAAGACTTCCTTTGCCTAGTATTTAATCAACTTTGACCTACCGAGACTTCCTTTGTCTAACATCCGATCAACCTTGAACTACCGAGACTTCACTGTTACCTAGCATTCAGTTAACTTTGACTTGCCGAGACTTCACCAATATCTAGCATCCTGTCAGCCTTAACCTGCCAAGACTTCACCACTACTAAACATCCGAGCCTCCTTGACCTATTTAGACTTTCTTTCTCATACCTAACATCTGGTTAACCTTAACCTACTAGGATTTTCACCATTGCCAAGTGTCTGGTCAACCTTGACCCACTTGTACTTCACATCTCATACCAAGTGTTAAGTCCTCCATGACACACTTGGACTTCGCCTTGCTAACTCCTTATTAAACTTGCAACCGTTAAATGTTTGGTTAACCGTGACCTACTCGAACTTCTCTACTTGTCAACTCCCTGTAGAACTTCTAACTATCAAGTATCTGGTCAACCATGACCCACTTGGACTTCTCCATCTACTTGGTGTCTCGCTCTCGTCAACAAATATATTAATCAGACATCGAAACTCAAATCAAGCTAACTTGAGCTTGGTCAACCAAGCTTGGCTAACCTTGACCATTGTTGATTGCACCAAGAATACTTTAACTACTAGTGCACACATTAAGTTGACACTAGCTAAATTTCTTAATAAAAAGTACAAATAATTGATTTTATGTACACCATAAGCACAATGACTAACATGTGAGTAAAATGAATCTCCAACTAGCTAAGCCCTTAAAAGTATCTGAGTTAAGTGATTACTCTGGAGCATGATAACCAAAGGTACCCAAGACTCGTGTAGAATGTAGACGAGCTGCCATATCAGGAGCCTGATTTGAAAGGTTAAAATCTGCAATTTTGGCTCTAAAATCCTCAAAAAGGAGGAAATTACTTGATCTGATATCACGATGTATTATAGAAGGCTGAACCTTCTCATGAAGGTATTCTAGCCCCTTTGCTGCATCAACAGCTATCCTCACTCGTTGTGCCCAATCCAGTGCTGGACCAGGTTGTGCCCCTTGAACTCCTTTTCTTCCTGCAGTTTTAAAAAGAAATAAAAAATGTCAAGTTCCTGTCATAAAGCTGCTGAAATAAGTAAATTAGCTAAGCAAAGAATAACAATGGAGAAGTTAGTAAAACTATCCTGTACCATGTAAAACATCATGCAATGAGCCCATGGTTGCAAACTCATAAACCAACAAACGCATATTCTCCTCAACACAGTATCCCAGCATTTCCACAAAGTTTTCATGCTTCAACCTTGAGACCATAGAGACCTAATGTCAGGAAAAAGTGCTGTAGTTATTATGCCTTTCCATGTTAGGGTACATGTTTATATCAGGAAGTCTATTGTAGACAAGTAAAGGAAAACCTGCATTAAAAATTCAGAGGAGTTGTCTTCTGATGAAGAATCAAGCTTTTTCACAGCAACCTGCTTTCCATCCTCTAAAGTGGCAAAGTACACCCTTCCATATGATCCTTCACCTACTAAAGCTTTTGACCCAAAATTATCAGTCTTCTCTTTCAACTCTTCAAAAGACAACACAGGCACCTCAATAGTTGGAGGTGCTTTTGGTGCTTCACTTCTTGGAGTAGTGTACTTTGAACCCTTCACACCTGGAATATAAAAGGAATTCAGCTATGATGCAGAAGCAGCTTGCTAATATCTCAAGCCAAAAGCAACAGATCCAAGATTACCTAGTATAAGTTCAGTGCATGAACAAATTTAAATAGTTGTTTAACTGCATACGAATGGTTGCACTTATGCAGCTTAGCACAAGTAAGACTTTTATATTGCAAATGATTTATTTTACAGAAAGAAGAGATTAAAAGAAAACCTTTCTATTATTAAAGTTTACTTAAACTAGAATTTTCTGTGATCAAGAAGCGACTCCATGTTTTTTTTATACAAATTAATATTTAAATCAAATTAATTTATCTACACAATCTTTAGAATTAATTGCCTATGCCTGTTGTTCAAATATATCCTAAATTCTCCACCACATTCTCCTTAAACAAAACCTTGCATATTAAAAAGAAATAAAACAGCAAGAAAACCTCTAAATCTGTCCATTCAATAACTATAGCTAACCAACACATTTTTCAGAAAGAAATATGGTATTAGTAATGACAATTTTTCCATGAGAAAGTCATTTCTATAAATTGTAGAGCAAAATGCATACCATCTGCATTATTGGTTGGGTCCTTCAGGTGTTCATCTTCTTGGGCATGATAAGACTCAGCAACATTACATGAACAACACAGCCAGCGTCGCATTGTGTATCCTTCGTTAATATACTTCTTAAATGTGCCTTAATATTAAACAACAGACAATCAAAAATAAAGAAAAGCTTATTTGAACTACAGTAGAGCAAACAAATATCTAATAATATCTTGTGGAATTATTACCTGGAGATGTGTCTAAAAGAGTATTTGATCATGTTCATGTGCAAGCATTCTACCTAAACAAATTAAGACCCACTATCATGCTACCTAATATGACAACTCCTCATAATACAATCATATTGTTAATTATCACAACCAATTACACGTAGGTCCCAGTCTTCTGCTTGATTATGATGAAGATGCATACAGTTACGGGTAAGTATTTCGTGCACCCAATTGTGAAGTAGCTGAGCAAGTATTCCTCGGGGCAGTCATCATTAAATCATGCATAGGAAAAATAATGTATATTGACTAATAATTAATCTTGATATCTCCATCCGATAGTGGAATCAATCTCACACTAGTACTGGGAAGGAATGGGAAAAAAGGGAACCTCACTCTGTTTTCCTAATAAGACAATAGCAAAAATAGCGACAGACATTTTGAATTAAGCATCCTAGCACGAATTCCCAGCTATGCCAAATTTCAGCTAGTTATATTTCAGCAAAAATTCATGCATGTATCTTCGGATCCAAGACAAAATTCTTTAAAACTGCAATTTGTTCGCTTTTAAACAAACAACTCATCCCACGAAAAGGAATATCTATTTTACTCTCGGCGATGAGAAATTAAAAGATAATCTTCATGAAGAATCCAATACCAACGACATCAAATGGCATCCGCAAAATCGTTCGCCGACGCGATGAATTGATCAAGTGCAGGGATCTCACCTGGAGAATGACCCAGGAGCTGCAAGTCAGTCAGCTCTTCACACCACTAGGATTAGGGTTTTTCTTGAAGTCGGCAGATAGATCAGGGAAAGGACGAGAACCGTGTGAGAGAGAGACATTCCGGAGATCGACCAGTTACGAAGGAGATGCTGGACTTTTATTTTGTTGTGGGCAAAGTCGAAACAGCGTCCTTATTTTTCTAAATCCGATTAAAGGACGTCCCATTTTAATTTTTTTAATGGGTATTCATCTTATCGCAGAACGAGATAATTATCCAATATTATTCTCCTAATTATTCCGATTATATTTTTCGTCTAAATGTTTTTAAATTGATAGTGCATCTTGTAACACTAATTATAGGATGATTTTCTATATACACTTTTCTGATTTAATCATATGATTGATAAAAAATTTTAATGGAGCCAGATTAGTTACCTCAAAATTAATCGAGCTGAAAACTTAGATATCAATGTCAACTTAAAAAAATACTTATAATAATTATAGTTTATAGTTATAATATAAAAATAATAATAAAGAAAACTAAATTTATCCATGTCCGAAAAAATTTTAAATGATATTTTTTAATCAAAAGCTGAATCATTATAAGGTACGCATGATAATAAAGGTAGATAAGTTTATAATTTGATATATTATATGTCTATGATTCAACCAGTCAAAAATTATAATTTCTCAAAACTTAATTAATATTTATGTTATAATAATTATGATTTTATAATTGTTATAATTATGTGACAATTACAAATCCATAACTATTACAATTATGTGGCAACTTAATTGTAATATTTATAAAATTATAGTTGCTACAACTACGTAATAATTATGGGTTCGTAGTTACTATAATATATCTCCAAATTCAGAATTTAAAAAGAAAATAGAGGCATAATAATGAAAATAATATAGAAAATGACGATAATTATATAAAAAGAAGAGACGTTTGTTGATAAAAAAAATTTAAAATGAAGCGCTATATTTCAAAATTAAAGGACGTTTGCTCTTCGTTTTTTACTTTTTAATAATGCTTTATAGCGTCGTGAATGAAGCGTCGACTCAGAACACGACCAATTCGTTAGAAAAGAGAAAAAGATGTGATAACTCCGTGTTCCCTAACAGAAGCACCTGAAGGGAGCATCATATAAGAGTTAAAATAATTTCTTTTATTTATTAGTTGTAAAATTAGCGAGAGAATAGATTTTATTAGATGTTCTTCGGTCTTAGATACACCCCACACCATTTGTTGTGAGTCTCATAGTGAAATTGTATGTAGATGTTGTCATCATGAAATCTAGTATTCAAATTTCGATAAAGTCGAGATAAATATATCCCTTATGTGTTAGTCACTATTCCAAAGGCTAGTAGCCGTCCATGATTTACCTCTTCTGTGTTGATCCTAAGACGAATTGACGAAACGCTAGAGGCAAACGTATTCATCTTTTACTATCATAATAAAATTGTATGCATCACGGGTCACGTAACTCTGATACAAAAAGCTATTATGTTAGATAAAATCTTCGTGATTTACCCTCTTTTAAATCAGACAATTTAGAGATGCCCTTAGGGTAAGGTTTATCATCTTACGCTGTAATAGTGAGATTGTAAGTTTGTAGTCGGCTACCTAGACGTGAGCTCAAAGCCATCGCAGGGCCGCGAGCGGCATGCATCATGCATGCCAATGAGCTTGCAAGGAGCCCTCGAGCTCATGACCAAGAGATTGCCACGAGCTTGGAGCTGGGAGCTGCCTCGCAAGCTCCTAACCAGACAATTCCAAGCTCATAACCTACTTGAAATTTCACGGCCAAACCTCCACGAGCCGTGAGATTTCAGTCGCTGCTTGGCTGCAAACTTGTGATCTACTTGCCAGCCCAATGACAGCCTAACTATAGGAGCCTGTTGGTTGATCCAAGCTCGTCGGTGTCGATTTGTTTTCTCTTTCATGGTGAATCCTTATCTACAACTACAAGGATTATCAATTCTTCCATTATTTGTCGTCCCGAACAGGAGGACAGACAATGACATCCAAAATGGTGCAAAGCGTGGATAGGGTAGGCTATATATGGTGAAAGGCATCAAAAGTGGAGGTAGATGTGTTGGGTTATAGTTAAAGGGGTTGCACGAGATAGAAATGGATCTGAAGTGATTAACCGGTGAACGAAATCAAGAAGAGTCAAATTCAATTGTTATTTATATTTACACATGACTAGTAAGCAAAATATATATTAATATATAGATGTTAAATGTTAAATCAAGCAAGCATTGATAAATGATGCGTTCCTGTACTTTAATCTGTTGATATATAATTAATTAGTGAATATAGATAGATGAAGACGTTATGACAACAAATTGTTTAATCACTTTAGCAACAATTTAGATGGTTTGCTAAAGCCTCGTTAGATGAAGTTGTTGGGATGAGTGAAGTCGTTAAAGGGGGTGAATAATAATAATTTTTAATTTCATCGTTCTGATTGATTGTGTTCAGCTATAAAACGTTAATGTACAACAAAAAATAAATTAATTAAACAAACATAGAACAAAACACTAGCACAAACCAATTTTATGTGATTCAAAATCTCTTATTCTACTCCATGGCCTAGCATCATATTGATGCCACCACTATCGTTGAGAGAGAGAGAAATCTCTTACGATGCTTAATTTTACCAGCAACATAAAAGCATACAAAGATAAAAATGAAAAATAAAATATAATGTAAATAATAATTTACATAAGTGATTTTTGCTTTACTCGTTTGATTATTTTGGATTACTTTCAGGAGGTTTTAAATGCAATAACACTTCCCTTTCAAAAATTCAAAAAATTGATGTTTCCCTTTCAAAAATTCTAAGAATTGAAGTTTGAAATCTTCCAAGAAATCCTCTTTTATAATGTTATTGTTGCGATTGAAAATCACATAATAGTTGACTGTTCATCACCATTAGTCAATCATTCCTTCATAATTCAAATGTTGCACCCGTAAAACCATTGTTCAAAATGAGCATTTGCCACAACACTCGATTGATATACCGTATTAGTCGACTATTACATCTATATTGAATTCCCGAATCGTCTTAAAAACTCTCGTTCACTCTGATTGTTAGAGTAGGTACCCTATAAAGTCAACTATTGGCTAGGGTTTTATTGGCTCTTGTAAATAAATAACCTTTATTTTAATATAATTCAATTCAGTTTAACATTACTTTATCTTTATACTCAGGTTAGATACATAGATAAAGTCCTTGAATATACTATAATGAGATGCAGTGGTACATATGATGATCATCATGAAATACATCAATATTCACTGTATATTCTAAATTTGTTCCTGGTCGATTGGGTTATCTAATAAACAAGGATAAAAAACTGCTTGAGCTAGAGACTAGCATCTATGATGTAATGTACCATATTTCATTGGTAAGGGCATAAAGATATTCAAACATACAGATGGGTAATCATATGATGAGTTCATCGAACATCCCTCTAGACTTTCCAAGTGGTTATTATTTATCGAGTGGATAAGTCTTTGGTTATCGTTGTACACTAGTAGTCTTTATGACCTGGGACAATACTGAGACTCTATATGCTGGGGCTACACTTTGACTCATTTACCAACTCTATTAAAGTCATCAGGTGGTGAGATTAGATGTAGTAACGAAATATATAGGAGTCAGTGTATTATCAAGGATTCACCACACATCCACAGGTATGGATATCCTATGTAATATATTATTTTATAGTATATGAAGTTTCTGATCAGAGCTATAAGATGTACTTTAGGAAAGGAGTTTCCTAATTACACATGCGATATCACTATAAGATATATCACATGGTTGTTGAATCAATATACAACCCTCGATATACCAATGGTTGTAGATTCGACAAGGACATATGAGATGACTCGATTGACTTTAACCTATCAAGACTTTCTTTGCCTGACATAAAGTCAATCTTTACCGTTGGGACTTTCTTTGCCTAATATCTTGTCAACTTTAACTTATAAAGACTTCACCATTTACTAGTATCCGGTCAACTTTGACATATCAAGACTTCACAAAACAAACATAGAATAAAACACGGGCACACAAACCTATTTTATGTGATTCAAAATTTTAGATTCTTACTTCGTGGTCTAGCGTCCTCTTATTAGTGCAGCGGGGCCAGCAAGAGAGGGTGAATTGCCTGTGAAAAAGTAAAAACAAAAAACTCCTTTCTTGATCCTTTAATTAGATTAGACCAGCAAAATAATAAAAATAACTTAATTGAACAAGTAAATAAAGAAAAGTAAGAGGACAATACTATTTACTTGGTTACAACCTAGGTGGTTATTAATCCAAGACATTGAAGAAAGCTCTACTAGAATTCTCCTTTGTTGCAGGTGGAGAAGCCTCTTACAAAAGTTGACAACTCAAAAGAAAGACTAGGAAAGTGTACAATACTTGTTGTTCAAATTGTTGAATATTTCCTAGCTCCATGGGCCTTTTATAGCTCCTGAAAAATCCTATCCGTGGGTGAAAGGCGACTTCAAAAGAGTTCAAGGCGCCTTCAAGTGCATAAAGCTTTATCCAAAACTCAACGGCAACAAACGGTTACTTTAGGCTGACATTGTTCACTGAAGGCGCCTTCCAAGCCTTTAAAGGAGTCTTCGTACTGTTCATGGAAGGCGCCTTCCAAGCCTTTGAAGGTGCCTTCGGTACTGTTCATGGAAGGTGCCTTCCAAGCCTTTGAAGACGCCTTCGGTACTGTTTATGGAAGGCGTCTTTCAACCCTTTGAAGGCGTCTTCGACACTGTTCATCCGAAAATGGTTATCTTCTCTTGTTAACCATTTTTGCCCTGCTAGCTTGGGTGATGCTCCAGCCGTCCAAAATTGAGCTCACCCGAACCCAACTCCGGAATTTTCCTCGAACAACCTTCCTCCCCGGCTTCTCGTCCATCGGACCGCTATGCACGTCCTTCTCGTCTGTCGGTGTACTCTTCCGTAGCATCTCGTCCTTCGGATGCACCAAGCCCATCAACTCCCTTCTTGTGCTATCCTTCTCGCTAACTGCGTCTTCTGCTCGACTTCTTGTGTTCATAAACTCTTCAACACGTAGACATAAGGATCAAACATAACAGGACCTAACTGAACTTGGTTGACCACATTAAAACTATAAGATATCACAAAATAAATAATAAATGTTATTGGACGAAAAATCTTATTGGATTTTTTGGGGATTTTTAGAAATTTTTCTGGAATTAAACGGAGTTCGTATGACTCGTTTTGAGGGAATTGATTCGGGGTACAGAGGAAATCTATTTAGAATATCCATTTAATTGGGAGTTGATTAAGGAGTGAATTTTAGGTTTAATTAAGCAAACCCTAAGTACTTAATTGATTTTTTTCCCCGATTCCCTCATACGATACCTCATTCTCACACGAGCCATCTTCTCCACCCGACTCGCACCCTCTCCTCTGTCTCGCGATTCCTCTCCGGCCAATCGTCGACGCCGACAGAGGCTCTTCCCCGACCTTTCTCTTCCTCCTCTCTTTCGGTTCCCACCGCATCTCCGCCTTGATGCCGGTGATTCTTGATCGCGCCGGTGATGTCCATTCCGATCGTCGATGTCGAGCCTCCCTCCTCCCTTTCTCTCTCGTACCACTGCAATCCGTTGACCGTTGAGATGTCGGAGCCATGCCGCCCCTCTTCGGATGCTATCGTCGTTCGACCACCCTCGGCTGAGCCTTCGTATCTCAGCGGGCATCGAGCACCCGAGCCCCTATTCGGTCATGCCCTAGCTCCAGATTTCCGTTGCCATCGCATAGTCGACTGCATAGGTTAGTCTTCGGCCAAGAGGGGGGATAAAGGTGAGCCCTAGCATGGATTGTTCCTTGTTTTATATTCAATTATCACATTTTGGATCGTCATCAGCAGAGATGGATCGCGCGATGCCGTTTGTAGGCGATGATTGAGGTAAGCGTTGGAAAAAAAAATCTTATGGATTCAAAGATCTCGGTTTATAGGGTTCCAATGGTGATGCTTCTCTTGTCTTGGATTAGGGGAAGGCATAGGAACAACACCTTGATGGATTTTCTATGGCAGATCACTGTCCTCTGCAGCTAGCAGCTGATAAGGTCTCGGTGAAGGGTGGAGGCTTGGTTGAGGTGAGTAAGACTCTGTTTACTAAGGTTCAGCAAACCAAATTTGCTTTGCAATTAGATTTTTGTGTTTGATCTTGGAAAGAATTGATGTAGGAATTCTTGGTGGTTGTGTGCAGAGATTAGTAGAGGGCTGTTGAGCTACTGGATTTGCTGCCATCCCTCAAGGTAAGTGTCTACCACTAGTTTTCTTCTTAGTGTGAAATAAATTCATGGTTGTTTAGTTGCATTGGATTGATTTCATTATGGAATTGGAAGTCAGTTTGTATTTCGGTGATGAATTGGTGGAGTGTTGATGATGGTATTGGGTTAATATAGCGTGTATCAGATTTCATTTAAGGTTGTAATCTGTGTAGTTTGGTTGATGAGTGTTTAATTGTGCAAAGTCATGGATTTAAATGATGGATTATGTAGGGTGGATGAATATCATGATTTCATGTTTGTCATTGGGATCATTAGATTGATTATTAGATGTGGGGTGTTTAGTTTATGATTAGAAGGATTTATGATGAGTTTGGATTAGTGTTTGATTGATGATGAATTATGTGAGTTGAATTTAAGATGTGTTGATTAATGAGTTTTGGATTGATTAATAGATTATAGATTATGTTGGGATCTAGAAGGAGTGTGATCAAGGATTATTTGGAGGATTAATCAGAGATCAGATTTGAGTGGAGTTATCCTGATTGGGTAGGGATTTTATTTAGCTATTTTAATTCATATGAATTTAGCTAAATAAAATATATATATATTGATTGATGCAGGACCTTAATATGGGACGATTATCACGACGTGAGATTTATTTTGGACGCGATCTACAGATAAAGGTGGGTATTTCTTCCTTGGCTCTATGTAGTTTTTTTATTGAGCTTAGTGCATGGTTTTATGTGATGGATTAGGCTGCTTTTCCTTATATCGTATTTGTTGGTTGACTTCTTGCTTGATACTTATGCTTGATCTTTCAGATGTCCTAGTTATATCATATACAGTCTCTACTCTTGATTTCTACTCTGTTGTGATTACGCGTGTAGAGTATGTATTGTAGGGATTGTCGAGTGGTTGGATTTATCATGCTGATTTTGCATATAATGTGGACTGTATGTAGCTTGGTATGTGTTCTAGGAGACATCATGTTGACCGTAAATTTGCATGTTGTATGTACACACGTGTTTGGTTATGCACTTTTGGAGGAGTTGTGTTGATTATATGTTTGTGGTTTATACACGTGTCTGATGTGTTTATTATTGGAGGATACATGTTGATTGTACTTACGTTCTGTGCATATGTGTCCAGTGGGATTATTGGAGATTTTTGGTTGATTATACATGTGTAGTTGTGTACATGTGTTTGGTGGGATGTGTGGATTTATCATGACGATTATATTCATGTTATGGAGTGCTTATGTGGAGTTAGAGTTTGCATGGATGATGACGGTGTCTGTATCATGATTATATATATATCATGTTATCATTCATTGCATACTGACGACTATCGTCTCCTTTGTAGTTGAGAGGGTTGTCAGTTTTTATAGCTGTCCACTCTACCACTGATGGAGAGTGGTAGCTGGGAGTGGGAGTGGAGCTATGTCCTGTCGCGCTCATTCAGCCGCTCAGTGTTCTGTCAGCTTCGACCACTCTGGAGTAGTGGGTCTTGAGGGTACAGTAGTCAGAGGGTTTGAGTTATGAGTGGTCAGGGACCCTTAACTATGTAGTTATACTACTTAGCTGACCGTCCGCTTCGACCGCCTATAGCGGTGCATGTACTGGAGGCTAGTACGGTTTGTCACGGACCCAAGCCTCTCGGCCATACAGGGGTCGTGGTGTCTAGAGAGGTGGCGGGGGTGACCATGGAGCATGCATGCACATTTGCATTTGATGCGCGGTGCATCGTTGGAGATATCTTTGCATACATGCCTAGTAGATACTAGTTGCATGTGTTTATGGTATGTTGCATTTGTTTGCAATATGATTGTTGCATATGGTTGTCATGTTGCATACATGTCATTTATTTTACATGTATATGCAGTCGTATTTATATTCACAGGTGTCACGGGTATGTCTGTTGCAGATTCGGTGAGTTTACTTATCATTGTACCATGTGTCATTTCCAGATTGGGTATGTGTTTATCATTTTGTCAGTTATGATCGTTATACCATGTGTGATAGACTAGTACTGGTAGTTGTGTTCATTTGATATGTTAGTATGATCATGTTCTTTATTCCCTACTGAGACTGTATACTTGTGATCTCCATGTTTATTTATGAACCATGCACTATCTTGTCTATTACCCGCTGAGTTACCTATACTCACCACCGCATGTATACATTTATGTTTTCAGGTAGCTTGTAGATGGTTGGTGTCGCTCGGAGTATCCTGTCTGTCGGTCCTACGTCACATCCGAAGACGGATTCATCTCGTGTTTGTTTCTTTTTTTGTATATCCTTTTATTATTTTTGTCATTGTATTTGTGTGTAGCCATGTGGCTATCTTATGGTTTTGGTGTTGTATTTGTGTTTGAGTCGTGCCGGCATGCATTGTATTTATTTGGTTTGTGTGGGCTTTCCTTTGTTTTTCCGCTGTGTTTTTAGTACAGCCATGTGAGCTGTTTTATATATAACTGCGTGGTTGTTATTGTTTCATTCCAGCCGAGTGGGCTGTGATTATAACTGCGTGGTTGTGTATATAAATATTCCAGCCGCATGTGGATGATGTATTTTGTTTGTATTGATGCTTCAGATTGTCACCGGTACAGGGGAGATGCTGTCGGATTTTTGTCTGGCAGAGACTCCTTTGGGGGCGTGACAAAAACTATCTCAGGATATTTACAATCTCCTCATTTTTAATGTTCATTGACCCAAGTTCAAGTTAGGGTTAAAAATGCAATAACATAACTAAAGTAAATAACAAATTACTTGCAAAATAAGTAAAAATTCTAAATTTTAAAAAATGTTCTAACTCCCTCTTAACTTGTACATATTTCTCTCTCATTGATCACATCAAAAAAATAGGAAAAAATAAAATAAAATAGATAAACAAATTTGAAAAAATTTCTAGAGGTACATTACTAATATTACTAGTATGCTAGTATTTTTCATAATTAATTTTCAAATATATTCTATTTTTAATAACTAAGCAACTGTTTTGACAAAATATAATTTAATAATTACTTTTCGATTTAAAAAAATCTTGAAAATTTTTGTCAAATTTAAGCAGAGTAAGATAGACTAGTAGAAAAATTTTCACAGAAAGATATTATTTATTTTAACAGAAATAATTTATTTTAGTAAAATAACTAATTTTTAAAAATAATTCTTTCAAAAATAATTTTTCACTTCTGAAAATTTTGCAAATTTTTCTTAGATATGGTAAATAGATTGTCTAACAAAAAAAATCAAAGTTCTCAATTTCTATTTCCCTGAATTTTTTATATTAAAAACTAACTTTTTGAAAAATAATTCATAATAATCAGATAAAATTTGAAAAATATTAAAAATTTTTGTTATGATAGAAGACATCATGTTTTATCCTAGAAAAATAAAAGATTTCCAAGATAAGTTAGAAAAGTATTTTTAATACTCAAAATACCATATTTGTTAATAAATTCATAGAAAATTATCCAACAGTCAAAAATTTTCATAGTTAAAGAAGATGATATTATTTCACAGAAAAATAAGTTTTTGCAAAATTAACTCTGCAAAATATTTTTTAAATCAAACAATATATTTTTTTTGTAAAAACATTATTCAACAACAAAAAAAAATTGAAATAATTTTCTGTTAGTAGATCAAATCATCAGATAGCATGGTAAAAATTATTGGGACCTTGACGTCGCTAGACGGGGGGTGAATAGCAATTCACCCAACGTTTGCTTCCTATAATGGTTAGTATGCACAGTGGAATACAAAAACAAATACTAACAAGAGAAAACAAACCTAACACGTTGACTTAACATGGTTTGGAGATAAAGCTCCTACTCCACGGCTATCCGTAAGGTGGACGATCCCGATCCGTCAGTGAATGACTCCCTAAAAAACCTCCGACTAGCTCATATAGTTCCTTGTGGGTGGAGAAACCTCGCCACAAACTCGCATAAGCACGCTAGGCACACAAGAGCACTTTGGAGACTCTAATAGGGGTTAACCACCTCTATTTTCATCAACCATGGCCAAGCACCCCGAGCTCTCTTAAATAGAGTTCGAGAGGAAACACCTAGCTATATTTTTCGCCACCAGTTGATTGGTACAACTATCAGTCGAAAGGTCTTAAGTGAAATTCGACCGTTATAAGCCAACGATCAACCACCAGTCGACTGATGAAAATATCAGTTGACTGCTACAGTAATGTTATAATACTGCTACAGTATACACTGGAATTTTACCCTAAGTACAGTCTCTCATGCACTCGTCCTTGCCCACACAACCTAGACCTAGCCTTCTAGCCTCCTCCATCAGCCTCGCATCCCTCGGATACCTCCCCATCCTTCACGCCTTGCCTTCTAGAACTTCCATCGACAACATTGTTCTCAGGTCTTCCTTTGCCAAGAGGTCGTGCCTCTGAGACTTCATCCATTACCAAGTCACACTTGGATTTATATTGTTGTACCTGTATCCTTTACACTCACAATGCATATCAAATACAACAATAAACCTAACTTAAACATTTGCTTAAACATCAAAACCTAGGGCACCAGGATTGCTCTAACAATCTCTCCCTTTTTTATGTTTGGCAATCCGTTTAAGTTACGAAAACATAAATGCAATAACAATACAAAGTAACTATGCAAATCACACATGCATAAACATGGAATCTAACCTTAGGCTCCCCCTTCACCTAAGCTCACTCGTAAAGGCAAACTTCTCCCCCTTTGCAAATAAATGAGCAATCACTCCCCTTTCACCTAAGCTCCCTCTTGAGTTAGGATTTCTTGCAAAGGTATTTTAAGTTTCCCACTTAAACCTAACACTTCTCCCCCTTTGCCATACATCAAAAAGAGCTCTAACAATATCTCAATTATTGGACTCTTTAACCTCTAATGACCATAAACATCATGTATTAATCCCCCATAAGATTACATACATGTTCACCACTCTTTTGGTCATTTTCGAATGCTGAAAAATATTTTTCAGACTGTATCAGTCGATTGCCATAAGTCCCAGTCAACTGTCATCATCAAAATGAGCTTATAGAGACATTCTATGCTCAAAATTACTATTACCAGTTGACTGCTCTCATTAAAACGAGCTTACAAAGACCTTCTGTGCTCAAAAATACTGTTACCAGTAGACTGATATAAGTCCCAGTCGACTACTCTCATCAAAATGAGCTCACAGAGATATTTTATACTAAAAAATACTGTTACTAGTCGACTGGTAACTGCACCAATCGACTGGTACTTTATTTCAGCAAAAATCAACCTTTTCGACACAATTTTAGAAATGCACCAGAAATTCCACAAATCTCCAAAAATTCTCAAATTTTATGGAGATGTTTGTTTTACCAATGTCTACTTGGAAAAAATATATATAAAGTATATTTATCATAGATCCCAAGATTAACACAAAACTTGAAACTCTCTAAATAGTTCAATTAAACCTTGACTTAAAGTCCTAGTTTTGACTTCCTCTTGATGTATCTGTCCATACTAAACCATAATGCATCCCTAGTATTAGTTTATATGGTATCTATACATCAAAACTAATTTTCATGCAATATGAACTCAATTCACATTTTCATGCATGAAACACATCTCAATTGTGTCAACCCACTAGGTTAGAGACTTAAGTTCGTCTCCTAACCACTTGGTACATTTGATAACCCATCTACCATGGGTCTTAGAGGCTCTTCCTAACCTTAGGAATCTTAACCTTAGTCGCCTCCCTTGGTGACTCATCCACTATGGCTACACCCACATGGTGTACCATAGGTGACACTTGGTCTACAAACTTGACTTTCTTAACCTTAGACACCTTGTCTTTGGTTAATTTCTTCTTGTCTTTCACCTTGGACACCTCATTCTTGCCATAATTATATGCCACCCTAGCATATTCCTTCTTATTGGCCTTGAATGACTCTCCCTTGTCCTTTGTCACACCTCTCTTACCAATGTCATGTGTCACTTTAGCACTTGACCTCCTTTTGGTCTTGGAGGGACCCAATTTGGCATTTTTGGGTCTTTGACCACCCAAATATATGTCAAGTCTTTCATGTCCAATAATGAACCTCTCTAGGACTTTCTCCATTTCCTCAAGCTTTGCCTTCAAGACTTGATTTTCCAACTCTAGGGTTCTAACCCTAGAGTCAACATGTCCACCTTGGACATCCCTAGACCTACCAACCTTCCTAGGCATATGTCTCCCTTTCTTGGGATTATTAATGCTTAGGTTTTCACTCACTTTCCTTCCCTTAGGCAAAGTGGTTTGGGTCTTATTAGGTCTAACTTTAGTGTATGATTTCCTAGGATTATCTACCATTTTAAACTTATTCCTATCATTATACCTAAATCCATGATTATACTTGGGTAAATAATCTACATTATTTCTAACAAGCATATAAGAATTAAAGCTTGGATTAAACTTCAAAATAGAGATTACCTTCCCTTTTACCTTTGAAGCTCCCCCTTGACTTATGCTCCTCTTCTTTTCCAATTTCTTCAAGTGCGCCAATTTTTGAGCTCTCCTCTCCTTGGGCACTTAATGTGGTAGTGACCATACTTACCACACGTGAAGCATCTAATATGCATCTTCTCCTTCTTCTTCCTACAACTCACATTAGTTAAATCAACCTTAGTGAGTTTAGGGTTTACCTCCCTTACCTTTTGGAGCGATAGACACCTACTCTTGTGGTGCCCCATCTTACCACACTCAAAGCATTTGATGTGGCTCTTCCCGCTCTTCTTGGTGGATGTGGTGGAGGATTGAGCTTCCAAGATCTCTTCTTCCTTGGATGACTTCTCTTCCTCTTCACTCGAAGATGTGGATGGTTCCACTTCCTCTTCTCTTGAAGATGTGGATGACACTTCCTCATCTTCCTTCTCCTCCTCAAATGTTGAGCACGTGTCAACGACCAATTGGTCCTTCTCCTTTTGAACCAATGAGCCCTTCTCCTTGGGCCCCTCCATTACTTGGAGTTTTGTAGGATCCTCATGAAGCGCAATTACCTTTTTTCAAAGGTCGCTTGTATTCTTGTATTCACCTACATTCAATACTAAATTAAGAGGTAATAAATTAATCAAAATTCTAGTTACCTCCTTGTCCGCCTCCGATTACTCCCTTTGCTCTTCGGTCTAATACTGAGGCCGGAGGCGCTTTTCCTTCTTGTCCGTTGGAGCTTTAAACGGTTCCTCCAACATAATCCATTGGTTCCAATCCATTTGGAACCAAGTCTCCGACCGCTTTCTCTAATACTCAAAATCATCTCGATCGTATGGAGGTGGGATTCGGATATCCCATCCTAGAGGTCCTTTGGACTCCATCTTCCTCTAGTGCTTTGCTCCCTCAACGATTAGTCCGTAGAAGAGCGACCCACTCTGATACTAATTGTTGGGACCTTGACGTCGCTAGAGGGGGGTGAATAGCGACTCACCTAACGTTTGCTTCCTACAATGATTAGTATGCACAGCTAAATACAAAACAAATACTAACAAGAGAAAATAAACCTAACACATTGATTTAACGTGGTTCGGGGATAAAGCTCCTACTCCATGACTGTCCGTAAGGTGGACAATCCCAATCCGTCGGTGGATGACTCCGCGGAAAGCCTCTGACTAGCTCACGTAGCTCCTTGTGGGTGGAGAAACCTCGCCACAAACTCGCACAAGCATGCTAGGCACACAAGAGCACTTTGGAGACTCTAATAGGGGTTAACCACCTATATTTTCATCAACCATGGCCAATCCCCCCGAGCTCTCTTAAATAGAGCTCGGGAAGAAACACCTAGCTATATTTTTCGCCACCAGTTGACTGGTACAACTACCAGTCGAAAGGTCCTAAGTGAAATTCGACCATTATAAGCCAACGATTGACCACCAGTCGACTGATGAAAATACCAGTCGACTGCTACAGTAACGCTACAGTATACACTAGAATTTTACCCTGAGTACCGTCTCTCATGCACTCGTCCTTGCCTGCACAAACTAGACATAGCCTTCTAGCTTCATCCATTAGCCTCGCATCCCTCGGATACCTTCCCATCCTTCACGTCTTACCTTCTGGAGCTTCCATCGGCCTTGCCATTGTTCTCAGGTCTTCTTTTGCTAAGAGGTCGCGCCTCCGGGACTTCATCCATTACCAAGTCACACTTGGATTTAAGTTGTTGTACTTGTATCTTGCACACTCACAATGCATATCAAATACAACAATAAACCTAACTTAAACTTTTGCCCAAACATCAAAACCTAGGGCACATAGATTGCTCCAACAAAAAATTCCAACCAAAAAATATTTTTCTAGTTAAACCAAAAAGATTTGAGAATTTAATCTAAAAAGATTTTGGAACTCAATATAGGTTCCTACCTACTAGATTTATTAAAAATTTTGGTGGAACATAATTTTTAGGAATTTTTTAATTTGATCCCTATGGTTCCTTATATACTAATTTTACTGCTTGTAAACTCTAAAATTTAAATTTGGAGATGAACATGCATAGTCACTTTTCAAAGATTCTATTTGTTCTTTGAATCGAACATTTTCTATTTTCAAATTATCAAATAGTTCTAGTGGGCATGCATTAGCTAATTTTCTTTTTAAATCCACATTTTCTTTTTCTAATTTGCATAAATTTTTAGAAAGTATTTTGATAAAATTAAAAGATTGTTCTGGAGATAGTGCACGTACATCACTTACCTCATGACCTGATGCTCCCCCTTCATCGCAGCTTTCTTTTGATGATCCTTCCCCTTCATCGATGATCATCTTTGAGTTGCTTTCATCTTCTTCTTTGTGGTCTGCCAGTAAGGCTAGTCAGGAGAAAGCTTTGATCTCAGACTCAGAGGACGACGATTCATCCCATGTGGCCTTCAAATTCTTGTGCTTGGATCTTGTTGGTCTATCTCTCTTGTCCTTCTCCTTTTTCTTTAGTTCTGGACAGTCATCTTTGATGTGCCCTTCCCTTTGGCAGTTGTAGTATTAGACCTTTCTCTTGCTCCGAAAGTGCTTCTTTACCTATGACTTATTAAATTTATTAGATTTAATGAATTTACTAAATTTTCTTACCATTAGAGTCATTTCATCTTCATTAAATGACGCTTCGGAGTCTAGATCATCCGTTCTTGCCTTCAGGGCAATGTTCTGACTAAGCTCCCTTTTTGTCTCTACACATCTAGATTCATGAAGTTCAAATGTGGAAAAAAGATTTTCTAATGAACTGACTTTGAGGTCTTTAGATATATAAAATGAGTCAACTATAGAGGTCCACTTAGGTGTCCTAGGAAATGCATTTAAAGTGTACCTTAATGAATCTAAGTTCGTTACCTTTTCTCCGAGATTTATTAGTCCAGTAATGAGTTCTTTGATCCTTGAGTGTAGATGTGCAACTGTTTCACCTTCTGTTGGTTGCTACTCGGAATATCATACCGGTTCCCCTGTACAAAAATTTTGTACAAGTCCTGAACCTTTCCTAACAACCTATTGTGTTCTTTAGAAATTAAATTTGGAATCGCAAACAGAACTTAACATTATTGATTCCAAATTCAACTTATTTGTTCTTAGTGGTTTAGACTTGGATCGCAAACGATACTTAACATTATTGATCCAAATCCACCCATGTTACAAATTCAATTAAATACTAATTTCAGATATCGACTTCCAGGTTAAACATGGCAAGGCACTAGGCCTTCTTGGGTACGAGAGCATCCACCACTTCCTAGACAAAGCCTTTCAACGAAATTTAATATTTAATTTCCTTATAGCAACCCTAGGTTTAACCAAAAAGAACAATCGAATCACAAGTTCGAAAAACAAAAGAAACACAAAATCAAAAACAAAAATTCGATTACCTAGATTCATTAGTCTCTTGTGTTTGGTATTTCAAGATCTAAATAAAAGGATGAACAAGTTATGATCTGTTGGGTTTTTCGGGCCGCGAAAACCGCTTTTCGCATCGCGGAAACCCCGAATCACCCAAAGCCGTAGATCCGTGCAAAGAAAAATTTCGAAAACACAAATACGAGTTTTATACTACGATCTACAGTAGATCTACAAAGGAAAAACCATTTTACCTTCGATGCGTGCCCTTCGTTTAGTCCCGCTCGTCCAAGGAAGCGTTGGATCTCGAGAGTGTCAATGTAGACACTCCTCTAGTGATATCCACACGAACAAGGAGTGGTCTTCTACCACTCAAAGATGGAGAAGAGAGCCCCAAGTGTGCTAGCACTTTTCTAGAGCTCTCGGATGGGAACAAAAAGGAGAAAAGAGAGAAATAGAAGAGAGAATCACATACACTCCTTTAGTACCCTCCTTTGTGACCTTCACTTTCCCTTGTGCTCTTGGAAACAACTCAACATCTTCTCCTCACCATGATAGCCACGACCACAACAACTCAAGAGGAGAGGGGAACCCAAGGAAGAAGAAGGAATAATGACATCACATCAATCCCCAAAACAAAAACCTCCACACCATCTAATGTGTGGCCGGCCACACCATAAAGCCCCTCATTAATGTGGCCGACCACATTAAAACTAATTGGATGTGTAACCTCCAATGAGGTGGCATACCATTATGAGGTGGTGATGTGGCTAATGATGTGGCTAGGTTGGTCATGCCAAGTAGGATGAGTCAACCTTCATGATGATGTGGCAAGACATCAAGTCAAACTTGATGTTTCAACTTCCATTTGGTCAAGTCAAACTTGACCAATTCTCTTCCTTGTTGAGTTAAATCCAACCTTTGATTCAAGTCAATTTTAATTTAATGAATCTAATTCATTAATATAAATTGACCCAATGAATCAAATTTAAATTAGACTCATTCAACATTTGAATCTAATTGAGTCTAACTCAATAAGTCTAATTTTGAATCCAATCTTTGGTGCATCATATGAACCTAATCCAATTGGTTTATCATATGAACCTAATCTCCATCCACATGTTCTTTGTGTGTGACCCAATAGGTTCTTGTAACGTTGGCAATGTTTCTAAACTCTTTTAGAAACATAAGCAATGAGCGGCATCTAGCAATACATCATTGCTACCCAAGTTACAAGAAATGTTAATATCCAACATCACCTTGTGACTACTAATTGTGACTCCTCACAATATGTGACATTGTCCTTCTATCCTAGACATCTAGATTGATCAATATGAGGCATAGACCGTGTCATCCTCTAATCAATCTAAATCTTGAACTTCAAGTAGACTCACTCGATCAAATGAGCTCAACATCTAATGTTGACTCATTTGGGCATGGCCATGCACTTCGTGGTCTAACTCTATCAAGAATATTGATGTCGCTCCCGTCATATGGGAGGGATAGATCCCATCTACATCACTCACATCCCTCTGCATAATTTGTTACATACCCAGTAATCGCCTTTATAGTCCACCCTGTTACGGGTGACGTTTGACGAAACCAAAGTACATAACTCCTTATGTAGGGATCCATGGTGACTTCAGGTCTAAGGACTAATAGTCATACTAATAGCCACATGAGAAAGTATATGACACTCATATAACGATCCATGATACTTTCTCATGGCGGGTCATTCAGTATACATTCTTTAATGCATACCCATGTGTCAGCTTGATATCTCTATATCCATGACTTGTGAGATCAAGTCATCGAGCTGACCTACATGCTAGTCTTATTGTATTAACATTATCCCTGAATGTTAATACTCGACTAGGAATAAATTAGAGTAGTGTTCCCTATATCATCTCACTATCGATTCAACTAATCGATTGATATAGGTATGAACCTTCTACTCAAGGACGCTACTATACTTATTTTATCTGGCACTAATACAAATAAGCATAATAACCAAAAACCAAATGCCTTAATATATATATAAGAATATGATATACATGAGTTCATACAATCATCAAATGATTGGCTCTAGGGTTCTAACTAACAATCTCCCACTAGCACTAGTGCCAATCAGTATAGGCTCTAAGGCCTAATGACCTAGTGTGACCATCATGGTTCCTCTGTGCCAAAGCCTTGGTCAAGGGATCTGCGATGTTAGCCTCTGTAGGTACTCTACAAATCTTCACATCTCCTCTATCGATAATCTCTCGAATGAGATGGAAGCGTCGTAGTATATGCTTGGTCCGCTGGTGTGAGCGAGGTTCTATCGCCTATGCTATAGCTCCATTGTTGTCACAATAGAGCTCAACTGGGTCAGTGATGCTAGGAACCACCCCAAGTTCAGTGATGAACTTGCGGATCCAAACTGTCTCCTTTGCTGCCTCTGATGCAGCAATGTACTCGGCTTCTGTTGTAGAATCAGCTACTGTATCCTGCTTCGAACTCTTCAAGCAAAACACGAACCCCGACTGCGATCTATAGTCATCCTGGTCGGTCTGGAAGCTAGCATCACTGTAACCCTTTACAGCTAGCTCATCATTGCCTCCATATATCAAGAAATATTCTTTAGTCCTTCTTAAGTACTTAAGAATATTCTTGACCGCTATCCAGTGACTTTCACCTGGATCTGACTGGTATCTGCTCGTCATGCTCAAAGCATACGAGACATCAGGTCGAGTACATAACATGGCGTACATGATCGATCCTATGGCTGAGGCATAAGGGATCTGATCCATGCGGTCTCTCTCCTCTCTAGAAGAGGGACCTTGAGTCTTCAAAAGACTCACGCCATGTGGCATCGGCAGAAATCCCTTCTTGGAGTTCTGCATGGCAAACCGAAGGAGTACCTTGTCAATATATGTACTCTGACTTAGGCCAAGCAATCTCTTAGATCTATCTCTATAAATCTGTATCCCTAGAATGCGGGATGCCTCACCTAAGTCCTTCATTGAGAAGCAACTCCCTAGCCAGGTCTTGGCAGACTGAAGCATAGGGATGTCCTTCCCAATGAGTAGTATGTCATCCACATACAATATGAGGAAGACAACTATATCCCCTACAACCTTCTTGTAGACACAAGGCTCATCTTCGTTTTTGATGAAACCAAACTGTTTGATTGCATCATCGAATCGAAGATTCCAGCTCCGAGAAGCTTGCTTTAGTCCATAAATGGACCTATGCAGCTTGCATACTCTGCTGGATCTAAAAACCCTCGGGTTGTGTCATGTACACATCCTCGAGTAGGTTTCCATTCAAATGCGGTTTTGACATCCATCGCCATATCTCATAGTCATGGTAGGCTGCAATAGCAAGCATGATCCGAATAGACTTAAACATCGCTACTGGAGAAAAGGTTTCATCATAGTCAATACCATGAATTTGCTTGAAACCTTTAGCTACCAAGCGACCCTTATAGATAAGTCCATCCATGTCAGTCTTTCTCTTAAAGACCCACTTGCACCCAATGAGTTTTACCCCTTCAGGTGGATCAACCAAAGTCCATACTTGGTTGGTGTACATGGATTCTATCTCGGATCTCATGGCTTCTAGCCATTTCTCAGAATCTGGTCTCATCACAGCTTCCTGATAGGTGGTAGGCTCATCCTCTATGAGCACAATGTCATCATGGTCAGACAAGAGAAATGAGTATCTCTCAGGCTGACGACGTACCCTATCAGACCTGCGAAGAGGTATGTCTACTTGAACTGGTTGTTGTTCCTCAACTCTTTGTGGAACATCATCCACAACACTTTGCGGTTCCAGTTCAATTTCCATCTGGGCATCAGTGCTATTGTTCGCATCTTGAACTTCTTCAAGATCGAACGCGCTCCCACTAGTCTTTCTAGAAACAAAGTCCCTTTCTAGAAAGACCCCAGTCTTTGCCACAACTACCTTGTGCTGACTGGGAATGTAGAAGTAATATCCCTTAATTTCCTTGGGATATCCAATGAAATAGCACTTGTCAGATTTGGGTCCTAATTTGTCTGAGACTTGACGTCTTACGTAAGCCTCACAGCCTCAAATCCTCATGAAGGACACCTGGGCATCTCTCCCAGTCCATATCCTATATGGTGTCTTTATCACGGCCTTTGATGGAACTCGGTTGAGTATGAAAGTTGCCGTGTCTAGAGCATATCCCCATAGATATGTCGGAAGATCTGTGTGACTCATCATAGATTGTACCATATCTAATAAGGTACGATTCCTCCTTTCGGATACACCATTCCATTGTGGTGTTCCAGGAGGAGTGAGTTGAGATAAAATCCCACACTCAGCTAAGTAGTCACGAAACTCATGGCTTAAGTATTCACCACCTCGATCTGATCGAAGTACCTTAATACTCTTGCCAAGCTGGTTCTGTACTTCATTCTTGAATTCTTTGAACTTTTCAAAGGATTCAGATTTATGTGTCATCAAATACACATAACCATATCTACTGAAGTCATCAGTAAATGTGATGAAGTACCTATAACCGCCTCTAGCATCAACATTGAAAGGGCCACATACATCACTATGTATGAGTCCTAACAAATCAGTTGCTCTCTCGCTATGCCCACTAAAGGGGGTCTTGGTCATCTTGCCTCGTAGGCATAACTCGCATATCTCATATGATTCAAAATCAAATGAGTCCAGCAAACCATCCTTATGGAGCTGGGATAAGCGCTTGTCATTTATATGACCTAAGCGACAGTGCCAGAGATAGGTGTGGTTCATATCGTTCGATTTGAACCTCTTGGTACTAACGTTATAGATAGGGCTCTCAAGGTCTAGAATATAGAGTTCGTTCATCAGAGGTGCATTACAATAGAACATATCGTTTAAATAGACAGAACAACATTTGTTCTTTATTATAAACGAAAATCCTTTCTTGTCCAAACAAGAAACTGATATAATGTTCTTAGTCAATGCAGGCACATAACAACAATCGTCTAACTCTAGTACAAGCCCAGAGGGTAGAGATAGAAAATAAGTCCCTACAGCAACAGCAGCAACCCGTGCTCCATTGCCTACTCGTAGGTCTATCTCGCCCTTTGTCAATGCTCTGCTATTTCTCAGTGCTTGTACATTAGTACAAATGTGCGAAGCACATCCGGTATCTAATACCCACGACGAAGAAATAGAGAGGTTGACTTCTATAACATTTATACCTGAAGTAGAAATCTTATTTCTCTTCTTGTTAAGATCTTCCAGGTATCCTGTGAAGTTCCTCTTCCAGTGCCCTGCTTGTCCTTGATATAGTTGACGAAGATGTGCAACCATATCGTAAGCACCCATCAACTCATGTTGCTTCTGAAGCTCAGAGTTCATGGTTGCGAGCATTAGACAGGACACATCGAATGCGTCATCTTGATGCTTCTTGTAAGCATCACGGTCTGCGGCAGTGGATGGAGGAGCCTCCGGAATGGGCTGCTCCAGAACGTACAGTTTACGTTCTTGGGTGAGAACTATTCTCAAGTTCCTGTACCAGTCCAGGAAATTTGCTCCGTTGAGCTTGTCCTTCTTAAGGACAGAACGCAGAGAGAAGAAGTTCGTATTCGACGTCATGGTTATCTACAACAGAAAATTTGCAGAAATAAATATCATATTCTTTTAAATCATCTAATTAGGCCTTTAATTAAATGATGCTCCCACTGAATTCTATAATTCTTGTGGGACAAGATCCACATCATACTAACCCTTGAGTTAGCTTTGGCTAATACGCCCAAGGCTTAGTATGATCGGTAGGTAACGATTACCAATTACATCTCTATGCAACTCTTGTTTATAGAATCAATATCTGCATTTATATTAAAACTCGAGTTAGCTTTGGCTAATACGCCCGAGAGTTAATATAGATGTGATTTTGACCTATCTTTTCCAACCGTTGGAATAATGCCTATAGTTGACTCGATCCAACCGAGTAACTAGGAATACTCAATCTAATTGAGTTTGTATTCACCCATGCGTTGATAGGCGGGACCAAGATTGTCCCTCCGTACCCTACCAAGATAATATGTATTGCTCTGCTTTGGCAGATTCAACAATACATGTGATCGAGGTAGTGATAGGTATCATGGCATGGTTAGGCATTTAGAGTTGGTTCGATCTAGATCTAATCTAATCGAGAAGGATGCATCTTGTGCATGACTTAGATCTAATCTAATCGCAAGGGTGCATCATGTGCACGACTTAGATCTAATCTAATCGTTAAGGCACTAATTAATTAATTAACTATTAAACATGCATCATATACATAACAATTAATTAATTAATTTATTTGTGATTTAGTCATGGCCCTACTACGATCTTCTCAAGCCAATGAGAAGATCGAATGGTCAACCTAGGGTCAACAGCTTCTCCAAGCTCCTCCCTTTGACCACCTTGTGTTGCTCGTGCCCGCCTCGGAACTCCGTCTCGTGTGGACCCTCCACCGCTCCAATTTGTACATTACAATTTGAAACTCGAGTTACATTCGAGTCTAAATCTAATTTACAACAAGAAAATAAGAGAAGGCACGACGCGCAGGTCGCGAATATAACAAACACATAACGGCACGCAGGCCGTATTATGAATTACAACACAACCAATCATATTGGGTTTTGGGCCATGACTATCACAAAATTAATATATAATTCAAAATTATATATTTTCATAATTTTATATAATTTTAAAACTAATTTTTACAATTTTTTATGAGTAAAATTTCTCGGCGGTCCCGTTTAGCGGTTTCGAGCGCAATCGCGGAACGGATCCCCTTGCGGGGCCCAGGGGCAGCGCCCCTACCCGCGATCTAACCATCGCGAGGGTTCCTTTGCGATCCAACAGCGCCTAAACCCGCTGTCCCAAAATGATTTGGGCCGAGACATTGCCGTTTCGGAAAAATCTTCCCGACGGGTTCGTTTTTAGCGATTTCGGGTGCAATCGCGGAGCAAATCCCCTTGCGGGGTTAGGGGCAGTACCCCTACCCACGATCTAACCATCGTGAGTTGCTCCTTTGCGATCTAATGGCACCCAAGCCCGCTGTCCCAAACGGATTTGGAGCAAAACGAAGCCGTTTTGGAAAAATCTTTCCGGTAGCCTACAAGTGCCGAGACACTTGTGCTTCGCTTCTACGGAAAAATTACCCATAAAAACTATAAAATCATAATTTTACAGAAAATTACAGAAAATTTAGTTTTCATAAAACCAAAAAACAAACTCGTATTCGCCTTGCACGTGGCTCTGATACCACTGTTGGGTTTTTCGGGCCGCGAAAACCGCTTTTCGCGTCGCGGAAACCCCGAATCACCCAAAGCCGTAGATCCGTGCAAAGAAAAATTTCGAAAACACAAATACGAGTTTTATACTACGATCTACAGTAGATCTACAAAGGAAAAACCATTTTACCTTCGATGCGTGCCCTTCGTTTAGTCCCGCTCGTCCAAGGAAGCGTTGGATCTCGAGAGTGTCAATGTAGACACTCCTCTAGTGATATCCACACGAACAAGGAGTGGTCTTCTACCACTCAAAGATGGAGAAGAGAGCCCCAAGTGTGCTAGCACTTTTCTAGAGCTCTCGGATGGGAACAAAAAGGAGAAAAGAGAGAAATAGAAGAGAGAATCACATACACTCCTTTAGTACCCTCCTTTGTGACCTTCACTTTCCCTTGTGCTCTTGGAAACAACTCAACATCTTCTCCTCACCATGATAGCCATGACCACAGCAACTCAAGAGGAGAGGGGAACCCAAGGAAGAAGAAGGAATAATGACACCACATCAATCCCCAAAACAAAAACCTCCACACCATCTAATGTGTGGCCGGCCACACTATAAAGCCCCTCATTAATGTGGTCGGCCACATTAAAACCAATTGGATGTGTAACCTCCAATGAGGTGGCATACCATTATGAGGTGGTGATGTGGCTAATGATGTGGCTAGGTTGGTCATGCCAAGTAGGATGAGTCAACCTTCATGATGATGTGGCAAGACGTCAAGTCAAACTTGATGTTTCAACTTCCATTTGGTCAAGTCAAACTTGACCAATTCTCTTCCTTGTTGAGTTAAATCCAACCTTTGATTCAAGTCAATTTTAATTTAATGAATCTAATTCATTAATATAAATTGACCCAATGAATCAAATTTAAATTAGACTCATTCAACATTTGAATCTAATTGAGTCTAACTCAATAAGTCTAATTTTGAATCTAATCTTTGGTGCATCATATGAACCTAATCTCCATCCACATGTTCTTTGTGTGTGACCCAATAGGTTCTTGTAACGTTGGCAATGTTTCTAAACTCTTTTAGAAACATAAGCAATGAGCGGCATCTAGCAATACATCATTGCTACCCAAGTTACAAGAAATGTTAATATCCAACATCACCTTGTGACTACTAATTGTGACTCCTCACAATATGTGACATTGTCCTTCTATCCTAGACATCTAGATTGATCAATATGAGGCATAGACCGTGTCATCCTCTAATCAATCTAAATCTTGAACTTCAAGTAGACTCACTCGATCAAATGAGCTCAACATCTAATGTTGACTCATTTGGGCATGGCCATGCACTTCGTGGTCTAACTCTATCAAGAATATTGATGTCGCTCCCGTCATATGGGAGGGATAGATCCCATCTACATCACTCACATCCCTCTGCATAATTTGTTACATACCCAGTAATCGCCTTTATAGTCCACCCTGTTACGGGTGACGTTTGACGAAACCAAAGTACATAACTCCTTATGTAGGGATCCATGGTGACTTCAGGTCTAAGGACTAATAGTCATACTAATAGCCACATGAGAAAGTATATGACACTCATATAACGATCCATGATACTTTCTCATGGCGGGTCATTCAGTATACATTCTCTAATGCATACCCATGTGTCAGCTTGATATCTCTATATCCATGACTTGTGAGATCAAGTCATCGAGCTGACCTACATGCTAGTCTTATTGTATTAACATTATCCCTGAATGTTAATACTCGACTAGGAATAAATTAGAGTAGTGTTCCCTATATCATCTCACTATCGATTCAACTAATCGATTGATATAGGTATGAACCTTCTACTCAAGGACGCTACTATACTTATTTTATCTGGCACTAATACAAATAAGCATAATAACCAAAAACCAAATGCCTTAATATATATATAAGAATATGATATACATGAGTCCATACAATCATCAAATGATTGGCTCTAGGGCTCTAACTAACAATTATGATGTGGAAACTAATAACTAGTTATACCTTTTATAGCTTATAGACCTCACGATCTTCTGTCATATTCCTCTTCTTATCTCGGACGTCGTGTGAGCGACGATCTACCGAGACGAGAATCCACCCAAACTTCCTTCTTCTTCTTGCAAGTTTCAACCACCAAGAGTCTTTTAGAGATGAAGAACTTTTGTCACCAACCAAGCTCCAAGGGATGTTAGGAAACAATGCCTCCTATCTCTTCTTCTCCAAGCAAAATCCGGCCACCAAGATCTCTCCAAGAAGATGATGCCGCCGACCACTTAAGAAGAAGAATAGGGGAAGAGGAAGAAGAGAGGGTCGGCCACCACCAAGGAAGAGAGGAATAATAGAAGATATGTTATGAGGTGAGGCACCTCTACCCTCTCTTTTATATTCCTTGGACTTGGCAAATAAGGAAAGTTTTAATAAAAACTTCCTTATTTTCTTTGCCATAGAAAGGAAAATTTAATTGATAAAAAAAATTCCTTTTCTTCTATTAATATGGTCGGCCCCTACATGTCCTCCATACAAGGAAAGTTTTAAACACAAAATTAAAACTTCCTAATTTGTTTCCGGAAATTTTTAAAATAAAAATTTCTCTTTAAAAAATTTCCTTCATGGTTGGTTATAAAAGGAAACTTTTATAAAATAAAAAATCTCTCTATTAAAACATGTGGACGATTACAAAAAGGAAAGTTTTCTCCAAAATTAAAATATTCCTTTTAACTACAAATAAGGAAAGATATCAAATCTTTCTCTTAATCTTTTGTAGAAAACTATAAAAGGAAAGATTTATAATTTTAAAACTCTCTTTTAAAATCATGGGGATGGTTATAAAAAAGGAAAATTTTATCAAAAATTAAAATCTTTCTTTTAACTACAAATAAGGACAGATATCAAATATTTCTCTTAATCTTTTGTAGAAAGCTATAAAAGGAAAGATTTAAATTTTAAAACTCACTTTTAAAACCATGAGGATGGTTACAAAAAAGGAAAGTTTTATCAAAAATTAAAATCTTCCTTTTAACTACAAATAAGGAAAGATATCAAACCTTTCTCTTAATCTTTTATAGAAAGCTATAAAAGGAAAGATTTAAATTTTAAACTCTCTTTTAAAATCATGGCTTCCACGTAAGGAAAGATTTTAAAATAAACTCCTTTTATTTTTTATGTGGCCGACCACCTAAGCTTGGGCTCCAAGCTAGGGTCGGCCACCACTTGGTCCATCCAAGGCTTACCTTGGCTGGCCCTTGCTTGGGCTCCAAGCTTGGCTTGGCCGACCACCTAAGGATGGGTAAGAAGGTGTGTATAGGTGGGTATAAGACTTTATAAATAAGAGGCTATGACAGGGACCGAGAGGAGAAATTGGTTTTGGCCTCCCGATGAACTTGAGCTTCCCGTGTTCATCCCGAACACCTAACTCGAGTTCATCAATAATATCTTATTCCACTAAAGAGTTATTATTGAACTACCGCACCAATCTCATCTTACTATATGGGCTCCTTCTTATCATGAGTGTGTTATTCTCCTTGTGTTTAAGATATTGAATGTTTACTAATTAAATGAGTTACTAACAACTCACTTAATTAATATCTAGCTCCAAGAGTAGTACCACTCAACTTCATTGTCATGTCAGACTAAGTCCACCTGCAGGGTTTACATGACAATCCTTATGAGCTCCTTAAGGAGGCATCATCAACCTAGATTACTAGGATACAGTTTCATTCTATAATCAACAACACACCATATAAATAATATCATTTCCCAACTTATCGGGCCTATTGATTTAACGAGCTAAATCACACCCTTTGATAAATTAAAGAAATAAGTATTAAGTATATTTGCTTATTATTATATGATGATTAAGAGTACACACTTCCATAATAACAGAGGTATTGTTCTTTTATATAGTCAGTTTAAAAAGATACTACCTCAAATGGTCCCGCTCAATACACTCAGAGTGTACTAGTGTAATTTTATAGTCAAGATAAACTAATACCAAATTACACTACGACTATTCTAATGGTTTGTTCCTTTCCATCTTAGTCACGAGCTACTTTTTATAATTTATAAGGAACTGATAACATGATCTTCTGTGTGTGACACCACACACCATGTTATCTACAATATAAATTAATTGAACAACTACACTTAGCATATAAATGTAGGCATATGACTAATGTGATTCTTTATTTCAAAATAAATGTTTACAAAAAGCTAGGCTTTTAGTATACACTCTAACACCTTCTTCCATCCGGAGGTTTGTCAGTTGGTTCTAAGGTAGGTCCCATCTCGTGAGCTTTGCTTCGGAAGTTCCTTCGTGTAGCTCCAGGAACTTCTCCCAAAGTTCTTTTGCTGAGTCTTAATCTCTGATCTGATTTACTTCTTGGGGTGGAAGTACGCTGAGTAGGTGGAACTCGACTCTTTCGTTCGCTACGAAGTCTGCTTGCTCCTTCTTGGTACATTGATGTTCTTTCTTTTCATTTCCTTGGGAGTCTTTGGGAGCTACAAACCCATATTTAATGATTAACAGTATTTCAAAATCATTTTTGAAAAATACCTCCATGCGTTTCTTCCAAGACGCAAATTCTCCCTCGAACTTCGGTGGGAAGATTGTTGGTCCGACCATCATTTCAGTGCTTTAGTTGGTGGTTAGTTTTTCTGAAATGGTTGGGCTCTGATACCACTTGTTGGCATAGTGGGGCCGACAAGAGGAGGTGAATTGCCTGTGAAAAAGTAAAAAACAAAAAACTCCTTTCTCGATTCTTTGATTAGATTAGACCAGCAAGTAATAATAATAACTTAATTGAATAACTAAATAAAGAAAAGTAAGAGGATAATACTATTTACTTGGTTACAACCTAGGTGATTGTTAATCCAAGGTGTTGAAGAAAGCTCCACTAGAATTCTCCTTTGTTGCAGGCTGAGAAGCCTCTTACAGAAGTTGACAGCTCAAAAAAAGATTAGGAAAGTGTGCAATACTTGTTGTTCAAGTTGTTGAATATTTTCTATCTTCAGGGGCCTTTTTATACCTCCTGGAAAATCATATCCGTGGGTGGAAGGAGTCTTCAAAAGGGTTCAAGGCTCTTTCAAGTAGATAAAATTTTATCCAAAACTCAATGGCAATAAACGATTACTTTAGGTTGGTATTGTTCACTGAAGGCGCCTTCATACTATTCATGGAAGGCGTCTTCCAAGTCTTTGAAGGCACCTTCCAAGCCTTTGAAGGCGCCTTCGGTATTGTTTATGGAAGACGCCTTCCTAGCCTTTGAAGGCGCCTTCGACACTGTTCATCAGAAAATAGTTAGCTTCCCTTGTTAACCATTTTTTCTCCGCTAGCTTGGGTGATGCTCCGGCCGTCCAGAATTGAGCTCACCCAAACCCAACTCCGGTCTTTTCCTCGAACAACCTTCCTCCCCGGCTTCTCGTCCCTCGGACTACCACACATGTCCTTCTCACCCGGTGGTGTACTCTTCCGCAGCATCTCGTCCTTCGGATGCACCGAGCTCGTTGACTCCTTTCTCGTGCCATCATTCTTGCTAGCTACGTCTTCCTCTTGACTTCTTGTGTTTCTAAGTTCCTGCACACTTAAACACAAGGATCAAACATAACAGAACCTAACTGAACTTGGTTGACCACATCAAAATTACCCGGGGGTACTTACACCTAGTGATACCACCACTATCATTTCTCCTTCTTTGGTACCTTTGAGAGGCAGATAAATCACTTACAAAACTTAGTTTTACAAGCAACATAAAAACAAACAAAGATAAAAATGAAAAATAAAATACAATGTAAATAATAATTTACACGAGTGATTTTTGTTTTACTCCTTGTTTGATTGTTTTGGATTACTTTATGAAGATTTGAAATTCAACAACACTTCCCCTTAAAAAATTCTAAGAATTGACATTTGAAATATTCCATGGAACTCTCTTTTATAGGTTGTCATGATTGAAAATCGCGTAACAATTGATTGCTCATCACCATTAGTCAATTATTCTTTCATAATTCAAATGTTGTACCTGTAGAACTATTGTCAAATTCAGTATTGATTACAATAGCCAACTAATATATTATATTAGTCGACTATTATATCAATATCGAGTTCCTGAATCAAATTAGAAATTCTCGGTTCGCTCTAATAGTGTTATCAATTAACTAATCATCTCTATCAATTGATTGATGATGATCAGTTAAATTCCTGAATTGACCCAAAAAGCTTTTTGTTCGCTATAATAGTGCCATCAATAAATTTATGTGGTACATTAATTGATTGATCACATCACAAATTCCCTTAAACCCTCTCAAATCTTGAATTCATGGTCAATTAATTATTATTCTATATCAGTAAACTCATACCTATATTTTAGCCTTACCATAACTGAATTCTCACTTTGCCTAAGATTTGATTAGCCTCAACCTACTAAGACTTTTTTTGCCCAGCATCCAGTTAACCTTTATTGTTGAAAATTTCTTTGCCTAATATCCTATCAACCTTAACTTGCAGATACTTCACCATTGTCTAGTATTCGATTAATCTTGACATATTAGGACTTTACTATTACCTAACATCCGGTCACCCTTGACTTGTTAAGACTTCACCATTACCTAACATCTAGTCAACCTTAACATCAGGTCATGTCTAACATTTGGTCCTCTATGATCTGTCAAGACTTCACTCCTCGTGCCTAATATCTATTCTTCCATGACTTGTTTAGACTTCTACCATTGCAGGTGTCCAACCAACTTTGACTTGCTTAGACTTTACGTTTTATGCAAAGTGTTCAATTCTCCATGACTCACTTAGACTTCATTCTTTCCAACTCCTTGCGGAACTTTCAACCGTTAAGTATTTGGTCAATTGCAACCCATTTAGATGTCCCCACTATCAAGTATTCAGTCAACCTTGACCAACTTAATTTTTTTGCTCAACCATACACATCTAAATTAATCTTGGTTAAGCTTGATCTGAGATCGATTATACTAATAATCTCTCACTCCAATTAATCTCTCTTTTTCTCGATGTCTCACTTTATTATTAAATATATTGATCAAATGTAGAAAATCAACTTGAGTCAATTTAAACTTAGTCAACTTTAACTAGAGGTCGATTGTACCAATAAAAAATTTTGATACTCTAATTTGTTGATACTAGGATTATGGTTATGGTAGTTGAAGGCATTCTAACATCAACTTAAATGATTTAGCAACTTACTTTGAGACATTGCATTGTCAAGTGTCCAGACAACCTTAACTTACTTGACTCTTCCTTAATCAACTAATATATTAATCGACTATCAAGTATCCAATTAATCTTGACCTAATTGACGTATCGACCAACTAACATATTGATCAAACTGTTGGACAAAATAATTTGTTGCCGGAGATATTGAGAAATTAGCTGAATTTAAATATACCAAATTAAATTCAACTTATCTATCGAGATGACCTGACCAGATAATCTCATGCTGACAAGAGGGATGGTTTTCTGCCAAGTGTTGAAAGCAGACTGCACAGTGTCGAGCGGGCAGAGTGGTCGAGCAAGCAGATCGGTCAAATGTCCAATCGGGTAGAGGGCCGAGTAGTCGAGCGAGCGGTTGAGCGAGTGACCGGCCGAGCAGACCGAGCGAGCGACCGAGAGAGTGATCGACCGAGCAGACCGAGTGAGCTGCTGGGCGAACTGAGCGACCAGACGGACGTGTAGGCAACCGGATGAAAATGTCGATTGAGTTAGCAACCGAGCGAAGTGAGCGATCGGAGGGGCATGTAGCCGACCTGACAAAAATGCCGACCAAGTTAGTGGTCAAGCGAAGTGAGAGACTGGACGAATGTGCAACCGACCGGATGAAAATGCTGACTGAGTTAGTGGTCGAGCGAATGCAAAGGCCGATCGAGCGAATGCGAAATTCAAGCTGGTGGATGGATTGAGGCCTATGAGGGTCACAGTTTCCTTGAAACATATTCACCCCACCTTCGGCTGTACTTCAAGGTTTCCTCGGGTTGTCTGTTTCTCAGGATACAACGGTGAATCGTGATCCCCACCAAGAACTGATGATCATGGCGAACTATGAGGTACCCGATTGCTATCACGAGCACTCCGCCAAGCAGGAGATGCACGACAGAGGAGAAGGGGAACGTTGGTGGAGAGCTTTAATTTTTAAGCGTGTAATCTTTTGCCTGTGGTCATAACCTCCTTATATAGGAGCTCAAACCAATGTGCAACATTAATGATCGCTTAATGATCATTATTCATCAGTTGTGAAATGCCAACGTTTCACTCAGCTACATTAATCTTTATTTAATGCATCCGTTACACAAGTAGCAAAAAGATTTACGTGGCAAAATATTGGTTGTTCCATGCTCGCACATCCGACATTCTGCGCGTGTAGTTCATGCTCGTACACGAGTCAACTTGGTTCAGTGCAATCCAAGCCTCGGATTTGCACCCTCCTGTGCACTCACGCGTGAGAGAGAGCCTCTCCACATATATTTTTTCACATCATCAAAGCATGTGAATCAATATAAACCAACTAAAATACCTTAAAACTCCCAATGTGAGACTAAAATCTCACTTATAATGGAGCTTCTTCCCTCTTCAACCTCTTCTTTATTCACATATATCCAACAATCTCCCACATGAATGGAGATAGGGTATGTTTTATAGGTAGGTTTTTACCCTTTGAACCTTCCCTTGTGAAGATCTATTTGTTTACTGGTTGATAGTAGACGTAATTGCGGGGGAGCTTAAGTGAAGGGGGAGCCTAGGATTAGGTTTCAAGATTTATACATGTGTAGATTGCATGTTTATTTGCATTATTATTGCTATATTGTTTACCTAACTTAAACAGGTTGCCAACCATCAAAAAGGGGGAGATTGTTGGAGCAATCTGAGTACCTTAGGTTTTGATGTTTAGGAAAAAGTTTAAGTTAGGTTTATTGTTGTATTTAATATGCATTGTGAGTGTGCAGGATACAGGTACAACAAGAAAAGTCCAAGGGTGATCCTGGCAAAAGAGGAAAGACCAAGGATGAGTCTTGGTGGTATAAGTCCAAACATGTAGTCTTGGCAACGTAAGTCCAAGTGTGACTTGGTAATGGATGAAGTCCCGGAGGTGCGACCTCTTGGCAAAGGAAGCCCCGACAACAATGACAAGGCCGATGGAAGCTCTAGAAGGTAGGACGTGAAGGATGGGGAGACATCTGAGGGATGCAAGGCTGATGGAGGAGACTAGAAGGCTAAGTCTAGGTTGGTCGGGCGAGGACGAGTGTTGAGTGAACGTACTCGGGGGTTAAATCCTAGGATTAGGGGTTTACTGTAGCATTACTGCATACTGTAGCAGTCGACTGGTGTGGTAAACCGGGCAGTCGACTGAGAACGAACAGAATGCTTCTGTTCATTCGGTTAGTGTGGAGCAATCGACTGATGGAAGTATCAGTCGACTGATTTCGAGTCGTTGGGTTGCAACGGTCGAATCTCCATAGAGGGCAGTCGACTGATGATTTTGGCAGTCGATTGGTAGGCAGGATTTTCCAACTCGTGGCCTATATAACCAAGCATTGGAAGCTTGGTTAAGGTTGACGAAATAAACTTGATTAAAGCCTATTAGAGTCTCCCAAGCCCTTGTGTGATCGGTGTGCCTGTATTCAAGTGTTTGTGGTGAGGTTTCTCCACCGACAAGGAGCTTGAGCTAGCCGAAGGTTTTCCAGGAGTCATCCACCAACGGATAGGGATCGTCCACCTTACGGATAGCCATGGAGTAGGAGTAAGTGATCTCCGAACCACGTTACATAAACGTGTTAGAGGTTTGATTGTCTTGGTTATTACCTCTAGGTTTAGCACTCTATTTGTTAGATTTGTTATTGTATTTCCGCTATGCACTAATATTATAGGAAGCAATCGATTTGGGTGAGACGCTATTTGTTGGATCGAGACCACGCTAGAGGGGGGGGGGGGTGAATAGCGTTCGTGGCTATTTCTTTCGATTCGTAAAACAAACGAGTAACAACGCAGTGGAATAAAGAAATAACAAACACAGAGAGACAGGAAGATTTACTTCGTTCGGAGCCTAAAGCGACTCCTACTCGAAGGCCCGCGATCCTTGATCGCTTTCCGTGGGCAACAACTATAAGCACGATAAAACTATTACAGATTAACTATAATTTAAAGCAGTAAATAGATTATACCGACAACAAAAGACTAAATCGAAGCTCCGGATTGTCGGGGTGTCGTTGCAGCACTTTCTGGATCGAGTCGTTAGCAGCTTGTCGCAGGGAGATTACTTAGATTCTTGTCTTTTTGAAGCTGCACCTTGACCCTTCTTTTATATGAAGTTCCGGGCGCCTGGAGTGTGACGTGGCCAGCCAACCAGGATGCTGCACGTGTCAACTTCGCGCAGGGGATAAACTTTGGTCCCGGGCGCCTGGACCTGTTCCGGGCGCCCGGATCCATCCCGGGCGCCCGGACAGCCTTTTTCCAGCAGGTTCCTCACCTGCAAACAAAGGTTAGTCCAAGTAAAATCCCCTGCAAGACAGTGTTAGAATAAGACAAAACATCGTAAAGAAGAATTGACAGTCTTCGGACTGTCCGAGTCTGACTTCGGATTTCCAACCGGAAATCCTAGGTCGACCCGACGCCTACTGTTCCCTCTACGGGGAACGCGTCCTCACCTACTCCACTCAGGAGATTTACCTGTTGCCAGTCGATCCTCCAGATCGACTGGACTTTTGCTCAGCACTCGATGCTTCCGGACTTTCTGCTGGACATCCGCTTCTCGGCTAGTCCAGACTTTCACCTGGTTCGCGACACCAGGACTTTCCACCTAGGGTTACCACCCCCTAGGACTTTTGCCTGAAGCTATCGACCTGCCAAGACTTTCCGCATAGGGTTACCACCCCCTATGACCTAGGGTTACCACCCCCTAGGGTTTTTCCCTTTGCCTAACCGCAGCTAGGACTTTCCTGAAATACTCATTCAACCATGTTAGATTACAACAACCCTTAACTTTGAATCCTTTGCCATTATCAAAATTCAGGTTCGATCGTCGGATGCTTCCCGCACCAACAATCTCCCCCTTTTTGATTATGGCAACCCAGATTCAAAGTTAAGTGAAAAAACAAATGCATAAGTATATTAAGCAAGCTTAAGTATCTAAATTCAAATGAACGCCTAACTTAAGCTAACACTTAAACTTTTTGTAAACTTTTTGTGAAGCTCCCCCTTAATACAGGGTTTCCTTTTTCTTTAGAATTTCTCTACTTTGAATTTCTCTACTCTCCCCCTTTGCCATATATCAAAAATGAGCTAGTTTTGAAAAACTTAATTTTCAAGACAGAATTAAAAACATTTTAACTTAGGCAAGGGAAGTGAAGGACAACACCTTAGAATTTATTTTGTTTGAATAGACATAGAAAAACATGAGCTCTTTTTGAGTCTATAGAGTCTATAGAAAAACATTGGTTTCCAAAATTTTCATAGAAAAATTTTCAAAATACAAGTTTCAACTTCAGTGATTTTCAAATAAATTTGCAAGGAAAAAGAATTTTTAAAGCTTTAACAACTTAATGAATTTTCAAAAGGGTTAAAAAAAAATTTCAAAGAAGAAGATATTTGAAAGTTAAGTTTGGAGAAAAGTTTGATAAAACTGTTTAAGGAATGTTTTTGAGTAAGGAATGTTTTTGAGATAAATTTCAGGAGTACTTAAGGCAAAGGAGAAGAGATAACCTTAATTTAGTTTTAGTAAGGTTTCGGTGTTCTAAAGTCCAAGCATGAGTCAAGATTTGGTTTTGATCAGGTATCAGAGCCCTTAAGTACAAACATGCTTAAACTTTAATATTGCCTCCACCAACTGTCTAACCATTTAGCTACTTGCTGATTGCCTAGAGGGCAACAGTGTTCACCTGGTTAGTCAAGTCAAGTCAATTGATCCAGTTAGATTTGACTAAGGCTGGAAGACTTGATTTGATTACTGTTAATTATGTATTTAATGCCCAGACTCATATTGATGCACAGAAATAAGCATTCTTGAGTCCAGGCTGTACCCTATGCATCTCACACCGTTCTATGTTTTATAAACACAATCAAGGTAAACCTAGGTGTTTGTGAGATGCTCTGGCTGAGTCCTGGAGGAACATGATTTCTAAGGGTATAATCCTAGACTAAATCCAACTTTCGAAAGTCTATTAAAGTGGGGATTTTGGTAAATCAATTTTGCCTAGAAGTTATAAAAAAAAATAAAGAATATAAAGTTATAGTATCTATTCTACCCAACACATGCCTATTTGTCTTCTAAGTGAGCTGAACTCAAGTTCAGGTAAGGGTTTTGTGAAAATGTCAGTTAGGTTTGATTTTGACTCAACATAGTTGAGTATAATATCACCCTTAGCTACATGATCCCTTACAAAATGATGCTTCACCTCTATATGTTTAGTCCTTGAGTGATGAATTGGGTTTTTTGTTAGATTTATTGAACTTATATTATCAATTGAAAATTTTGTTTTATGATATTCTAGCTGATAGTCTTTAAAAGTATGCATCATCCATAGCAATTGAGATGCGCATTCACCTAAGGCTATATATAGAAATTGTTGTATATTTGAATTAATTTGATTTTGAAGGATGTTTAACTTAACTTTAAGTAAGATTTAAAATTTAGTTTGCTTAGTCATCTCACCCGATCTAAATTGTCAATCAGGGAATCCTATAATTGATGTGAGATGATTTATTGTTGAATTCAAAGGTCTGGTTTAACTTTGTATTAGATTCAGGTTTAGCTTTGGGTTCAACAAGTAAGCATTCTTTGGATAAACTTCTGGGCTATGGTGAGTCACACGGAGCTCATTAAAGTAGCCATGCCTTCGAGGTTTTCCAAATAGTCCTACCCACTGAACTTAGTACTAACCCTTGGTCTAACTAGTTAGGATCCATTTTAAGGGTAGCTTCGGTCAGTTCCACTTGGCCAAATGCACCAGGTCGAAGTCATATCTTCCTAGACATGCGATGCCCAAGCTTCCCTAACGTACTATCATCCAAAAAATTTCACCAGTACCGTGGGTCAAGTTAAACCTAGGCCATTTTACCTAACCTCAATTACCCTGCCGGGTGGTCTACTCTTGGTTACCCTTATCGGGTATATTCAGTTCGGAGGTGCCAGATAATCTAGAGCCTTCCTTTTAATTTGATTTAATTATTTAATTTCAAATTTTGAATTTTATTTAATTTTTGAATTTAAATTTTGAATTTGAATTTCGAATTTTGAATTTAATTTTTGAATTTATAATTTAATTTTTGAATTTATAATTTAATTTCGAATTTTGAGTTTCATTTTTGAATTTATAATTTAATTTCGAATTTTGAATTTAATTTTTGAATTTATAATTTAATTTCGAATTTTGAATTTAATTTTTGAATTTATAATTTAATTTCAAATTTTGAATTTAATTTTTGAATTTATAATTTAATTTCGAATTTTGAATTTAATTTTTGAATTTATAATTTTAATTTCGAATTTTGAATTTTTGAATTTATAATTTTAATTTTTATAATTTTAATTTCGAATTTTGAATTTTTGAATTTATAATTTTAATTTCGAATTTTGAATTTAATTTTTGAATTTATAATTTAATTTCGAATTTTGAATTTAATTTTTGAATTTATAATTTTAATTTCGATATTTTGAATTTAATTTTTTAATTTATAATTTAATTTCGAATTTTGAATTTAATTTTTGAATTTATAATTTAATTTCGAATTTTGAATTTCATTTAATTTTTGAATTTAATTTTTGAATTTAAATTTTGAATTTTGAATTTGAATTTCGAATTTTGAATTTCATTTTTGAATTTATAATTTAATTTTTGAATTTAATTTTTGAATTTATAATTTAATTTCGAATTTTGAGTTTCATTTTTGAATTTATAATTTAATTTCGAATTTTGAATTTAATTTTTTTTTTTGAATTTATAATTTAATTTCGAATTTTGAATTTAATTTTTGAATTTATAATTTAATTTCGAATTTTGAATTTATAATTTAATTTCGAATTTTGAATTTAATTTTTGAATTTATAATTTAATTTCGAATTTTGAATTTAATTTTTGAATTTATAATTTAATTTCGAATTTTGAATTTTTGAATTTATAATTTTATTTTTGAATTTATAATTTTAATTTTGAATTTTGAATTTAATTTTTGAATTTATAATTTAATTTCGAATTTTGAATTTAATTTTTGAATTTATAATTTAATTTCGAATTTTGAATTTAATTTTTTTTTAATTATAATTTAATTTCGAATTATTGTTTTTCTTTTTGCTCCCCCTGGATCACGGCCTCGATATGGTCTATCGAGGTAATGTATTTGATCCTTCGGGACCCAGTATTGACCAAGTCCAACTTGATTGATCAATTTGGACTTGGGGACCCATGCTTGGGCTGTGTTACTGCTTTGTTTATTTATTAAGGATAAGTAAGATTTATATTTACTTTTATATCCTAGCCCAGTTCTATTGTAAATGACCCTTTGTGTCCCAAGAATTAAGTCCAAGTTCTTGGAGCCCAAAGAAAACCTTTCTAAAGTAGTTTTTAAATCTTTAACCTGATTTTTTAGACTTGAATTTTCTTCCTCAAGTTTATGAACTTGAGTTGGAAATTCAGTCTGACTCTGGTCAGGTAAGGTTTTAGTGTCAGCCACTTCTTTAAGGACAGATACTTCCTTTAGAAGTGACTTAATTTTCAGGTTTGACTTAGCTAATTTGCGCAATAAATAACTAACTAAAATGTTTAACCGGGAGATACTTACAGCGGGGTCTGGCCCTTCGGAAACGGATACGGATCCGTGGCTTTGCTCGGACTCCGCCTCGGACTCGCTCTCGCTTCTGGATTCGACGATTTGGTCCCGGGCCATTAATGCGAGTAGACTCGTCTGTTCGAGCTCGTCGTCGTCGTCGTCGTCCTCCGATGAAGATTCGTCCCATGTTGCCTTAAGGACCTTTTTCCTTCTTTGCTTTTTGACCTCCTTCAGGTTAGGGCAGTTGGATTTGATGTGCCCTTTTTAGTTGCAGCCGTAGCATGTAACTTCAAACTTCATCTTTGAGTTCTGTGAACCTTCCTTCGTTTTTACTGCCTTTTTTAGATCTCTTTTGTTGAAGCCCTTCGTTTTGTAGAGCTTCTTTACGAGGTTTACGAGCTCGGTTGTAATTTCAATGTCTTCATCGTCTGAGTCTGGTTCAACCTCCGACTCCGGTTCCGTTCTTCGTCGTGATCTCGGTTCCCGTGTTCGACTTGTACCTGCAACCAACGCAATACCTTTCTCGGTTGGCTGTGCATTAGTCTGCTCATGAAGTTCAAATTCACAAAATAATTCGTCTAATTTTATTGAAGACAAGTCCTTGGAAACTTTGTAGGCATCTACCATTGATGCCCACAATGTGTTCCTTGGAAATGAGTTTAAAACATACCTTATGACGTCCCGATTCTCTATCTTCTGTCCGATTCCGTGAAGAGAATTGAGGATGTCTTGGATTCTCGCATGTAGAGAACTTGTCGTTTCGCCTTCCTGCATCTTTAGATTATATAATTTATTAAGTAAAAGATCTCTTTTACTTACCTTGGTGTCGTTAGTGCCTTCGTGGAGTTCGACTAGCTTTTCCCAGAGCTCCTTTGCGGAAGAGAACGGGCCGACTCTATTGAGTTCTTCTTTGGTAAGGCCGCACTGGAGGGTGCAGGTAGCTTTGGCGTCGGCTTCCACCTTTTTGATTAGAGAGGCGTCCCACTTCTCGCAGGGGGTTGGTTTGCCGTCGTCATCGGAAGGTAGCTGAAGTCCCGTCTTAATGATCATCCATGTTTCGAACTGAATCTTCAGATACGTCTCCATTCTTCCCTTCCAATAACCGAAATCATCTCCGGAGAATAGTGGGGGACGAACAGTACTGAACCCCTCTTGTTGAGCCATTTGTAATATGCAACAAAAAAATATATGTTCCAAGACTACGTCTTGGATTAGTAGTGCGGGAATAAAGAATAGTAATAATAACGAGCTCGAGTGGTGTTGCACCAACTTCGGGCAAAAGCCGATTCGATAAAAGAATTAGAATAAAGCTTTAAGGCTAAATTCTAATTGACTCCGAAAAATATAAAATCGAAAGAAAAATTTGTTTTGAAAGGTGGTTGCACCAATTCAAAACGACCCCGCTCTGATACCAATTGTTGGATCGAGACCACGCTAGAGGGGGGGTGAATAGCGTTTGTGGCTATTTCTTTCGATTCGTAAAACAAACGAGTAAAAACGCAGCGGAATAAAGAAATAACAAACACAGAGAGACAGGAAGATTTACTTCGTTCGGAGCCTAAAGCGACTCCTACTCGAAGGCCCGCGATCCTTGATCGCTTTCCGTGGGCAACAACTATAAGCACGATAAAACTATTACAGATTAACTACAATTTAAAGCAGTAAACAGATTATACCGACAACAAAAGACTAAATCGAAGCTCCGGGTTGTCGGGGTGTCGTTGCAGCACTTTCTGGATCGAGTCGTTAGCATCTTGTCGCAGGGAGATTACTTAGATTCTTGTCTTTTTGAAGCTGCACCTTGACCCTTCTTTTATATGATGTTCCGGGTGCCTGGATCCCTTCCGGGCGCCTGGAGTGTGACGTGGCCAGCCAACCAGGATGTTGCACGTGTCAACTTCGCGCAGGGGATAAACTTTGGTCCCGGGCGCCCGGACCTGTTCCGGGCGCCCGGATCCATCCCGGGCGCCCAGACAGCCTTTTTCCAGCAGGTTCCTCACCTGCAAACAAAGGTTAGTCCGAGCAAAATCCCCTGCAAGATAGTGTTAGAATAAGACAAAACATCGTAAAGAAGAATTGACAGTCTTCGGACTGTCCGAGTCTGACTTCGGATTTCCAACCGGAAATCCTAGGTCGACCCGACGCCTACTGTTCCCTCTACGGGGAACGCGTCCTCACCTACTCCACTCAGGAGATTTACCTGTTGCCAGTCGATCCTCCAGATCGACTGGACTTTTGCTCAGCACTCGATGCTTCCGGACTTTCTGCTGGACATCCGCTTCCCGGCTAGTCCAGACTTTCACCTGGTTCGCGACACCAGGACTTTCCACCTAGGGTTACCACCCCCTAGGACTTTTGCCTGAAGCTATCGACCTGCCAAGACTTTCCGCATAGGGTTACCACCCCCTATGACCTAGGGTTACCACCCCCTAGGGTTTTTCCCTTTGCCTAACCGCAGCTAGGACTTTCCTGAAATACTCATTCAACCATGTTAGATTACAACAACCCTTAACTTTGAATCCTTTGCCATTATCAAAATTCAGGTTCGATCGTCGGATGCTTCCCGCACCAATACTATTCACCCCCCTTCTAGCAGACGTCAAGGTCCCAACAGCGATACCCTTGAATTGTTCTACCGTCTGTGTAAGCATTGACATATCTCACCCAAGACTCTCCCTGATAGAACTTAGTTCTCATGAGTGTATTCATTCTTGGCCATGAACATGCTTGGTTCTGTAAGAAGTTCTAAGAATTGTGCCTCCAATTCTCTTCCAAGCGACACCACTTCTTTCTCACATATATGATCTCTTAAGAGTATTCTATATTACTCTTCTTGGATTATTAAAAGCTGTGTGTTTAACCTCCTTCCTTCACTGATTCATTGGGTTGTTCTCCATAGTGAGCAACTTTGTCGGTACAATTAGGTTGTCCCTTTGAACCTAGTTCTTGGGATCTCTAGTTTGCATAGGTTGAGTTTCCTTTGCACCAATATTTTTTATCGGCATCAAACCCATCCCTCACGATGAGCTTGCAACTAACTCTTGGTTTAACCCCTTGGTTAGCAGATCCACTAGGTTATCCTTTAACTGTAAATAGTCAACAATGATAATTCCCATTGAGAGTAGTTGTCTAATGGTATTATGTCTACGATGCATATGTCTAAACTTACCATTATCCAGATGACTTTATGCCCGACCGATTATTGATTGACTATCGTAATGTATGTAAATTACCGGTACAGGTTTTGGCCATCTCGGAATATCTTTTAAGAATTACCGTAGTCATTCAGTCTCTTCATCACATTTGTCAAGAGCTATAAACTCAGATTCCATCATGAATCTGGTTATTACCGTTTGCTTAGAAGATTTCTAAGATATGGTTGCACCTCTAAGAGTGAATACATATCCACTCATAGACTTAGAATCTTTTATGTCTGATATCTAACTTGCATCACTATATCCTTCGATCACAGCAGGATATCTCATATAGTGTAGTCCATATTCATGAGTATACCTCAAATACCTCAATACTCTTGTTATCCCTTTCTAGTGCTCAACACCTGGATTATTCGTGTATCTACTTAGTTTACTTATTGCGTAGGCCAAGTCTGGTCGTGTACAACTCATCAGGTACATTAGACTTCCAATCACTTGAGAGTACTCTATCTGAGAGATACTTACACTTGGATTTTTTGATAGATGTTGACTCATATCTATTAACGTTTGTGCCAATACAGTATCACACTTAGTGAATTTCTCAATAAACTTGTCAACATAATGGAACTGACTAAGAACAAGTCATTCTGTTGTTCTAAAAATTTTGATTCCTATGATCACATCAGTTAGGCTCATGTCTTTTATGTCAAATCTTGAGTTCAACATATCTTTAGTGGATTTGATTATCTTATCATTACTCCCAATGATAAGCATGTCATCTTCATATAGGCACAAGATGACATAGTCATTCTCTGTAACTTTCATGTAGACACATTTATTACATTCATTAATCTTGAATTCACATTCTTTCATGGCATTATCAAATTTTTCATGTCACTGCTTTGGTGCTTGTTTCAAGCCATATAATGACTTCACAAATCTACAAACCTTATTTTTCTGTTTTGGCATAAAAAACCCTTCCGGTTGCTCTATGTAGATTTCCTCTTCTAAATCCCCATTTAGAAAGGTTGTCTTTACATCTATCTGATGTATTTCGAGATTCCATAGAGCAGCAATAGTTAACAATACTCTAATGGAAGTTATTCTCGATACCGAAGAATATGTATCAAAGTAATCGAGGCATTCTTATTATCGGTATCCTTTGATTACTAATCTGGCCTTATACTTATTAATTATGCCATCTGACTTCATTTTCTTCTTGAAGATCCACTTGCAATCTAGTAGTTTACTTCCAGGAGGAAGATCCACAAGTTCCCAAGTGTGATTTTATAAGATAGAGTCTATCTTAGATGCAATCGTTTCTCTCCAGTGAGGTCCATTAAAAGAGCCTACAACTTCTGAGTAACTTTAGGGCTCACTTTCCAACATGAAAGTGATAAAATCTAATCCATAGGATTTTTCTACCCGAGCTCTTTTGCTCCTTCTAAGCTCAACCTCCACTGGTTCCTCATCATCATCTTAACCTTGTGTTTCATATGCCCGGTTTGAGGAGCTAGCATCCTCTCAGGTCTTATACGGAAACACGCGCTCAAAGAACAAGGTATTTCTCAATTCTATTACTGAGTTCTTGTGTATCTCCAGTATTTGTGATTCATACATAAAAAATCTATACGCACTGTTATTTTGTGCATATCCAATAAATATGCAATCAACAGACTTTGGTCATATCTTAATCCTTTTCGAATCAAGCACTAATACTTTGGCGAGACACCCCACATTCATAAATATTTGTAAGACAGTTGTCTTCCATTCCACAACTCATAAGAGCTCTTATCTATTTCTTTTAAGGCACCTTATTTAAAAGGTAATTAGCTGTTAACACAGCTTCCCCCACATGAACGCTGGCAATCCAAAGCTCAATAGAAGAGCATTCATCATCTTCTTTAGCATTTGATTCTTTTGCTCAGCAACTCTATTTTGCTAAGGAGTATAAGGAGTTAGAATTTCATATCTGATCCTATGTTCAGCACACAACTCAACGAACGGTGATACATATTCACCGCCTCGGTCACTTCGAACCACCTTAATCTTTCTATTAAGCTAGTTTTCAACCTTATTCTTATAGAGTGTAAATTTCTCTATAGTTTCATCCTTACTTCTGAGAAGATACATATAACAGTATTTTACGTCATCATCTACAAAAGTGATGAAGTATTTATTCCCACCACATGTTGGTGTACCTTTGAGATCGCACACGTCAGTGTGAATTAGCCCGAGTGATTCGCTGCTTCTTTCAATATGTTAAAAAGGATGACCATATCATTTTTGCTTTAACACAAATCTCACACTTGTGTTTCAGGTCAAGGTGGAATACAGGTATGTTTTGTATATTTATTAATCTACGCAACACATCATAGTTAACATGTTATAGTCTATTATGCCACAAACATAAAGACTTAAGCATATAAGTGGAAGAACTTTCATTTTATTTATCTTAGGCCTAATGATCATTACATTGAGCTTAAACAACACATCAGATACATAGCCTCTTCCAATAAATATTCTATTTTTAAACAGTACAACTCTGTCTGACTCAAAAATAATATGAAAGTCATGCTTGCTTAACAGTGATTCAGACACTAGATTCATCCGAATCTCCAGAACATACAACATATTGTTCAGAGTAAGGTCCTTGCCCGAGGTCATCTTCAGCACCACTTTTTATTAGCCCATGATGTCTGAGGTTGCTGAGTTCCCCATGAACAACTTATCTCCAGTGACTTCTTCGAAGTTGTGGAGCAGCTCCTTGTTGCAGCACACATGTATGGTGGCTCCTATATCGATCCACCATTACTGTGGGTTCAACTCAGAGACCACAACATAGAGGTTGTTCATTTCTGGTCCTTTGTTTAGGTTGGCCTCTTGCTTTTTCTTCAGCTTTCTGCACTCTGAAGATTTATGACTCACTCGGTCACAGTTGAATCACTTCCTAGAGAACTTCTTGCTGGTACCTCCTCTGGCCCATCTTGGAAGACTTGGAGTTCTTCCGTTTCGAGTTTTGACCATGCTTGACCACGTTGGCTTTCACAGTAGCATGAGAGAACAACTTTCTCTTTGAACTCTTGTTGTCTTCTTTAATGTGAAATCTAACAATGAGTTTCTCCACATTTATCTCCTTCCACTTATGCTTCAAGTAGTTCTTGAAGTCCTTCCAGCTGGGGGGAAGCTTCTCAATGATAGCAGTCACCTGGAAGGTTTCAGTACTTAGAACCATTCCTTCTGAGTGGATCTAGTGCAAGATCACCTGAAGCTCTTGGATTTGACTAATCACCGTCTTGGAGTCAACCATCTTGTATTCCAGGAATCGGCCCACAAAGAACTTCTTGCCCCCTTCATCCTCCGTTTTGTACTTCTTGTCCAAGGACTCCATAGCTCTTTAGCCGTTCTCTTCATGCTATACATAGCATAAAGTGAGTCGGCAAGGCAGTTGAAGATGTAGTTTTGGCAAAAGAACTTATAATGAGTCCATGCCTCCGCTGCACTGATGGTCTGCGCATCAGCATCCTCAGTACGCTTGGGAGGGTCCTCGGTTAAGAACTGAGTCAGATTGAGCGTGGTCAAGTAGAAGAGCATCTTCTGCTGCCACCTCTTAAAGTTTAATCCATTGAACTTCTTTGGCTTTTCCCCATGATTGATTGACACAGTTCCAATCAAGATGGAGGGGGGTCTTCATGTGTTGAGTTTGTTGCACCTCAACGCTTTGTTCTATGGTCATCTCAACAGAACCAAATTTATTTCAAGATTGTTAGACAAAATAATCTATTGCCGTAGATATTAGGAAATTAGTCGAATTTAAATATACCAAATTAAATTCAACTTATCTGTCGAGATGACCTGAGTAAATAATCTCAAGCTGCTAATAGGGGCTAGTTTTCTGCCAAGTGTTGAAGACAAATTGTACAGTGCTGAGCGGGCAGAGCGGCCGAGCAAGCAAATTGGCCAAATGTTCGACCGGGCAGAGGGTCGAGCGGTCGAGCGATCGAGCGGACCGAGTGAGCAGCTGAGTGAGCGACCAGCCGAGCAGATCGAGCGAGTAGTCGGGAGAGTGACCGACCGAGTAGACCGAGCAAGCTGCCGAGCGAACTGAGCGACCGGACCGGCGTACAGCCAACCGGACGAAAATGTTGATCGAGTTAGCGACTGAGCGAATGCAAAGGCCGTCTGAGTGAATTGAGTGATCGGACGAACATGCAGCCGATCGGACGAAAATACTGACTGAGTTAGCGGCCGAACGAACTGAGCGACTGGACGAGCGTGCAACCAACCAGATGAAAATACCGACTGAGTTAGTGGTCAAGTGAATGCAAAGGCTGACTAAGCAAATGAGGAATTTGAGCGGGCGGATGGACCAAGACCTGCGAGGGTCGCGGTTTCCTTGAAATAGATTTGTCCCACCTCTGGCTGTGCTTCGAGGTTTCCTCGGGTCATTTGTTTCCCATGATACAGCGGTGAACTGTGATCCCTACCAAACACTGATGGTTCTGGTGAGCTGAGAGGTACCCGACTATATCACGGGCACTCTACCAAGCAAGAGATGCATGACAAAGGAGAAGGGGAACGTAGAGCAGCAAAAAGATTTACATGGCAAAATGTTAATTGTTCCACTTGGGCAATTTTTGCCCCGACCAGTCCGACATTCGGCACACGCAGGTCGTACTCGCACACGAGTCAACTTGGTTCAGTGCAATCTGAACCCTGGATTTGCACCCTCCTGCACACTCATACATGAGAGAGCCTCTCCCCATGCATTTATTTACATCATCAAAGCATGTGAATCAATATAAACTAACCAAAATGCATTAAAACTCCCAATGTGAGACTAAAGTCATATTCACAATGAAGTTTCTTCCCTCTTCTACCTCGTCTCCATTCATATATATCTAACATAAACATCGAAATTATTGGTGCAATCATCCTCTAAGTTTCAATGTTTGACAATATGACCAAGGATTGACCCAAACAGGACTTGATGTTTGGGAGAGAGAAGTCTAGTCAGGACTAGATGACTAGCAAAGGTAAGTTCTAACCAAAGGTTAGGTGGTGGAAGTCCCGGTGAATGAAGCTGGGCCCTGGTGAGTGAAGCTAGGTGATGGAAGTCCCGGTGAGTGAAGTCGAGCTCTAGTGAGTGAAGTTAGGTGGTGGAAGTCCCGGTAAGTGAAGTCGGGCCCTAGTGAGTAAAGCTAGGTGGAGGAAGTCCTGGTGAGTGAAGCCAGACCCTAGTGAGTGAAGCTAGGTGGAGGAAGTCCTGGTGAGTGAAGCCATGTAATGGAAGTCCTAGTGAGTGAAGCTAGGCAACCCTAGGAGGTAACCCTAGGTTATATTTGAATTCTATTAACACTGTTGTTATCTGTTGTGCTAACTCAGTGTTGCAGGGAAGTTCAGCTAGGTCGACGGGCTGACCGGACATCTTGTAGGTAAGTTAAGGTAAGTCACTGGAGGGGAGTGACTGTGAGGACGCGTTCCTGGGAAGGGAACTTAGGCGCCGATCCAACTTAGAACCATTTCAGAACTCTAAGTTGAAATCTTGACTAGATTCCGGTCTCGATGAGAGGGAATCTAATTAATACTTTGCTTATTTATTATAACTGTGCTAACACTTTATTTTGTAGGGTAATATAATTTACATTTTACCTCGGACTAACTCTTTCTTGCAGGAGAAGGACTTTCTGGAGAAAAGTGGTCCGGGAGTCCGAAAGGGATCCGGGCGCCCGAAATGCAAGTTTTATCCCCATCGCGCGTCGCCACGTGGAGCTTCATAGTTGGCTGGGCTACGTCACACTCCAGGCGCCTCGAAGGGATCCAGGCACCCGGAGCCTCCTATATAAGGAGGGTGAGCCCTGGAGCAAAGAATATCGAACAACAAGATCTTCCAACGCTTGCTCTGCCGTGTTGCGCTCCTGCGACGCTGCAAAGCTCCTCCGACAATGCGCCTCTTTTTCATTCCTTATTATTGTCGGTATTTTTTTTAAAGCAATTGTACTTTCACTTGTAATATTTAGAATTACTAGTGGATTGTCCAACGAAAGCACTCAACGAGTGCGGGCCTTGGAGTAGGAGTCGACCAAGGCTCTGATCCAAGTAAAAAATTACTTGTGTTAGCGTTGCTTTAATTTTATTTTTTCCGTTGCGTACTCAATCTTCTTTTCGGCTTTTTTAAAATCGATATTCACCCTCCTCTATCGACTTTCACGATCCAACAAGTGGTATCAGAGCGGGTACTGCTCTGAATTGGTGCAACCACCAATCAAGTAAGGGGGTTCTTTTTAAATAAAAGTAAAATAGATATCATTTGCATTTAAAATAAAAAGTCATTTTCATCTTTTCACCATTCATCAATATTAGCAAAATAGTGTATTTTTCAAAATTTGTAATAATATTTTTTTATTAATATTTTATTTTTTAAAAAAATTATTTTTTTCACATATTTCCTTATCTCCTACATTGCTTACCTCAAGACAAAGTCTTGGAAATTATCTCTTATCTATTTTTTTTTCATATACCAATGTCTATTCAAGAAGGACAGAGCATCTACGAACCACCACCATATGATCAAGAATATTTCAACTACTGCAGGCGAAGAATGGAATGTTTCTTAGGAAGTCAAGATTTTGATTATTGGCTGATATTGAGAAAACCTTCTCAGGACTCAGAACTAAACAAAAATGTAAGTAAAATTATTTGTAATATTTTACCTAACAATATTTTATGCAGACTAGAAAAGTACAAGAATACACATGAGCTTTGGACCCAGTTGATCAAACTTCACGAGGAGCTGATGAAACTAGAAGATCAAGTCAAAATCAAATATGGACTCGAATCAAATCCAATCGAAAAGCCTACTGAATTAGGGGTTGCGCTCAAGGTTAGTAATATTTATCAAAATACCCCTGCTAGTAGTAGTTCAAAAAATATGCATATTAATATTTCTGAAAATATACATGAAAATAGTATATTTGATAATACATGCAAAAATACCCGAAGGATATTATCTAATAAAATAAATCTAATTAATTTAGAAAATCTGAAAATAATTAATAACCCTAAAAATTCAAATGATAACCAAATCAATTTGAATGGCACTACCTCTAAGAAAAATTCAACTAATAATATTAAAAATATTATTGTACACAAAAAATTTAAATAAATTCACAAATTCAGAAAAGTTAAATATTAAAAATTCAAATTTTAATTCAGAAAAGTTAAATATTCAAACGATAATGATGACAAGGTATCTAGATAAAATTAATAAATTTCTTAATAAATTATTTAATAATCTAGACAATATCAATCCATAAAATCCTATCCAAACCTAAGATAATTTAATTAACAAAAAATTAAATTTTAAAGACAAGACTAATATAATAAATTCAACTAATCATATCAACTTAAAAGGCAAAGAAAATATAAGGATTAAATCAAAACTAAATTTAACAAACTTAAATGTTAAAGATAACATGTTAAACAAAGATATATAGAAAATTCAAAATTAACAATTAATAAAAGATTAAAAATAAACATTTAAAAAGATATAATTCAAACAATTTAATTAATTTGAAATTAAAAATTAATAAAAACTTAAATATTAAATACACTCCTTTAAAGAAGGATAATTTGACCAATTTAATTAATTCAAAATTAAATTAACTTAAAAATAAAACTTAAAACTTAAATTGAATTAAAATTAAAACTTAAAACATAAAACATAAAACTTAAATTTAAATTCAAAACCAAACATTAAATCTTAACTAAAACTAATCTTAATTATACAAAAATCTTAAAAGAAAAATCAATAATGTAGGAGGAGGCTCCAGAATAGTTGGCACCTCCAAAACTAATTTACCCGACAGGATAACCAAAACTAACCTACCCGGCAGGGTAATTAGGACTAGTTCAAAAGGATAATAGTTTAACTTGACTAACGGTACTGATGAAGTTTTGGATGATAGTACGTTAGGAAAACTTTGTCTATGCATGTCTAGGAAGATATGACTTCTACCTGATGCATTTGGCTTAGTGGAACTAACTGAAGCTACCCTTTACGGATCCTAACTAGTTAGACCAAGGTTTTGTACTAAGTTCAGTGGATAGAACTATTTGGAAAATCTATAATGCATGGTTACTTTAATGATGTCCAAGTGACTCACCATAGCCTAGAAATTTATCCAGAGAATGTCTATTTGTTGAGCCCAAAACTAAACCTGAATCTAACACAAAGTTAAACGAAACTCTGAAACTGAATCTAACTCATCTCACAAAAATTATAAGATTCTCTAATTGAAAATCTAGATCGGGTGAGATGACTAAGGACATCAAATCGAATCGAATCGAGCTAAGTCGAATCGAATCGAACTAAATCTAATTAAATTAAATCTAACTCTAATAAAATTAAATCTAATTAAAATTAAAGTAAATTCAATTAAAATAAAAAAAATAAACTAGAATCAAATTAAATTAAAATTAAAATTAAAATTAAATTAAATTAAAATAAAAATAAAATAAAATAAAATATAATCAAATTAAATTAAAATAAATTAAATTAAAATTAAAATTAAAATCAAATAAATTATAATCAAATTAAATTAAATCAAATTAAAATAAAAAAATTAAAAATTATTTTAAAAATTATTTCAAAAATTATCTTAAAAATTATTTCAAAAATTATCTTAAAATTTATTTTTAAAATTATTTTAAAAATTATCTTAGAAATTATTTTAAAAAATATCTCAAAAATTATTAAAAAATTATCTTAAAAATTATTTAAAAAATTATCAAAAATTATTCAAAAATTGTATTAAAAATTATTTCAAAAATTATCTTAAAAATGATTTTAAAAATTTTCTTAAAAATAATTTTAAAAAAATATCTTAACTTACAAAATTATTTTAACTTTAAAAAAATTATTTTAACCTAAAAATTATTTTTTTAAAAAATTAACCTAAAAATCTTTTTTAAATTAACTTAACTAAAACTTAACTTAATTTAAAAGTAAACTTAAAACTTAAAGCAAACTTAAATTAAAATTAAAATTAAAATTAAAATTAAATCTTATATTTAAAACTTAAAATTAAAATGAAATCTTATATTTAAAACTTAAAATTAAAATTAAACTTAAAATTAAAATTAAAATTAAAATTAAAATTAAACTTAAACTTAAACTTAAACTTAAACTTAAAATTAAATTAACCACTAATATAAATTTAAATCTAAAATCATAACTGAATTAAACATATGTCAATTAACATTAAACATATTTTAAAAATCTTTTTAATCCTTTTAAAGTTTATTTTAGAAATCCTTTTAAACAAAAATTATGTTAAATTCGTTTAAAACGTAGGCACCTAACTTAAAAGCTTAAATCTTAATTAATAAGTAATTAATCAAAATTCAATTAACTTAAACTTTAAACTTAATTAACTTAATTAAATAATTAATAATTAGATAACTAAAACTCAATTATCTCTAACCTTACTCGGAAACTAAGGTTGACTTGATTAGTTTCTAGATTTAACCTAATCAAAATATTAACTCTACTCTAAATTATTTTAAATCAAACTTGACTTTACATTAAAACGTTAACTACTTTAATTAAATCATAAGTTATCTTAATTAAAGGTTGGCTTATATTGAACCTTACTTAACTTGGTTTAATAACTTGAATAAATTTAACTTTGAATTAATACTAACTTTAAACTTAGTTAATCCTACTTAAGTTAAATCCAAAATGAAGTACGTGAAAAGTTAAATTATTAACTCATTTAAATTATTCAAATAAATATTAATTTGTTAAATTAAGTAAAAGCTAATCAATAAACTATTGATAATGATTAAATGCTATTGAATTAGTAACAAACTATTTTTAACCTTAAACTAAAATTTAACTTAATATACCTAAATCTAATGTTAATTATTTTCAGTATAATAGATTAATGATGAACAATTATAACAAGTATATAAAGATAATTATGTAAATAATAAACTTTATCAATGTAAGTGTTAATAACTCTAAATCCCCTAGAATACTTAGGTACCCAAATCCCAGTGTTGACTTCAAGGGGAGTGTTGACTTCAGGGGGAGCGTTAGCATCAAGGGAGATGTTTTTGAAATCTTTTGACAAATTTTTTTATAAAAATATTTGAAAAATCCATAAATACAAAAAATATTTTGAAAACTCCTCTCACACTTTATTTGAAAAATATTCTTAAAATACTTTCAAAACCTTTTTAATCATTTTGAAAAAAACACTCTATGCTTTTCAAAAATTATTTTGAATTAAAATATTTTGAAAAATTATTTTGAATTAAAATATTTTGAAAAATTATTTTGAATTAAAATATTTTGAAAAATTATTTTGAATTAAAATATTTTGAAAAATTATTTTGTTACTTAGTAAATATTTTAAAACTTAAGTTGACAAGCTCTTCTTAAAAGGTTTTAGTGCACAATCACTTTTAAATTGTTTTCGGAAAATATTTTGAAAACTCACTTTCAAACTTTGTGTTCTTTTAATTTGAATCAACCCCCTAGACACATAAGAAGTTTTACTTGGGGTTAACAAGAAATCCTAAGAATGTGTCATATTAAGGGGAGCCCTGATTAAAAGACTAAAAGTAATTTTTTTTAAAAAAAAAATATTTTTGCAAATCTTTAAACTAAGTTTGAAAAATTATTTTCATAATCTTTTACAAAATTTCTCTTTTCTTTACAACTTTTTGTGAAAACACCTTGAAAAAGCACTATCAAAAAGTTACTTAAACTTTCAAAAGTTATTAATTGTAAAAACTCACTTTTGTCACTTAGAAATTTTTTTTAATGTTACTTAGAAGTTTTTTTAAAAAACCTTAATTTAAAAATTCTCTTTACTTAAGTTTTCTTTGATATTTACTTAGAAAATTTTTCTTTCCTCAATCATTTTAAAATATACGTTGAAAGATGTTTTTGCAAACACTTTGGAAAAGTTTTTTGCACATTGTTGGTGCAAAACCTAATAGAAACTAACCTTAAGTTCATATCCTTTTGATGCGTGCCAAAGGAGGAGAGTGATATCTTAAGTTAGAAAAATCTTAAGTCAAAGGAAGAGAGTTATCTTAAAAAAAAAAAAAAGTTAGTTAAAACATTCCTAAACTCTCAAACTTTTTCAAATGTCTCAAATCTTGAGAATTAACCCTTAAAGACCCAAGCCTAACTTAAGAAAATTATCAAACATTAAAAAGGGGGAGATTGTTGGTGCAATCGACCTTTAGGGTTTCGATGTTTGACAATATGATCAAGGATTGATCCAAATAGGACTTAATGTTTGGGAGAGAGAAGTCTAGTCATGACTAGATGATTAGCAAAGGTAAGTTCTAACCAAATGTTAGGTGGTGGAAGTCTCGATGAGTGAAGCCGGCCCCTGGTGAGTGAAGCTAGGTGATGGAAATCCCGGTGAGTGAAGCCGAGACCTAGTGAGTGAAGCTAGGTGGTGGAAGTCTCGGTGAGTGAAGTCGAGCCCCGATGAGTGAAGCCGGGCCCTAGTGAGTGAAGCTAGGTGGAGGAAGTCCTGGTGAGTGAAGTCAGACCCTAGTGAGTGAAGCTAGGTGGAGGAAGTCCTGGTGAGTGAAGTCAGACAATGGAAGTCCTAGTCAGTGAAGCTAGGCAATCCTAGGAGGTAACCCTAGGTTATATTTGAATTATGTTAACACTGTTGTTATCTGTTGTGTTAACTCAGTGTTGCAGGAAAGTTTAGCTAGGTCGACGGGCTGACCAGGTAGCTGACACGAAGTCCAGACGGGTTGACGGGCTGACTGGACGTCTGGCAGGTAAGTTAAGGTAAGTCACTGGAGGGGAGTGACTGTGAGGACGCGTTTCCGGGAAGGGAACTTAGGCGCCGATCCAACTTAGAACTATTTCGGAACTCTAAGTTGAGATATTTACTAGATTTTGGTCTCGGTAAGACGGAATCTAATTAATACTCTGTTTATTTATTATAACTGTGCTAACACTTTGTTTTGCAGGGTAGTATAATTTACATTTTGCCTCAGACTAACTCTTTCTTGCAGGAGGACTTTTTGGAGAAAAGTTGTCTGGGCCTCGGAATGCAAGTTTTACCCCCATCGCGCGTCGCCACGTGGAGCTTCATGGTTGGCTGGGCTATACGTCACACTCTAGGTGCCTGGAAGGGATCCGGGCGCCCAGAGCCTCCTATATAAGGAGGGTGAGCCCTGGAGTAAAGAACATCGAACAACAAGATCTTCCAACGCTTGCTCTGCCATGCTGCGCTCCTGCGACGTTGCGAAGCTCCTCCGACAACGCGTCTCTTTTTCATTCCTTATTATTGTCGGTATTTTTTTAAAGCAATTGTACTTTCACTTGTAATATTTCGAATTGCTAGTGGATTGCCCAACGAAAGTACTCAACGAGTGTGAACCTTGGAGTAGGAGTCGACCAAGGCTCTGAACCAAGTAAAAAATTACTTGTGTTAACGTTGCTTTAATTTTATTTTTTCCGTTGCGTACTCAATCTTCTTTTCGACTTTTTTTTTAAATCGATATTCACCTCCTCCCCTCCTCTATCGACTTTCACGATCCAACAAAAATTCCTACTTAAATCAATTCTTCTTGTTCAACCTGAAGAACCTCGACAGGAATCATTGCACTAACATAATTGTCGACCAACAACTTCAAGTTGTGTTACATTTAGGAAGACGCATGAGAGAAGATGAGATGTCATGGATCACAAATGTTGCCAAGTGGAGAACAAAGAAATATATAGATGCTGATTGTTGTCGTCAGTGACCTGTGACCATATCTATCGGCAACTCTACATTATTCAAAGGTTGGAGCATCAGGACCACAATAGAATTGTGGATTGAATGTGCGGCTGGAAGAACTAAAAGAATAACCAAATTTTAATGGTAAAAAGATTTTATAAATCAAATATACTATCCACTGTCTGTCTGTCTCCTATATCACCTTAGAGCTGTAAATGTCCCCATCTTCATGGTGTCCATTGCCTGTCTTCTCCTATATCACCTTAATTATAGCTGCAAATGTCGCCATCTTCATGGTGTTTTAAGTTTATTTGATAATATAACTATGTTAATTCAAGTCGAATCTAAAAGTTAAATTAAGTCGCTGAAAAAATTATTTAAATTTAGCTTGATTTTTTTTATAAGCTTGAGATTGATTTAATTATATAGTATCCAATTCTCAATTTGAAACTTATTTAATTGTTTAAAATTTTTATAATTTTAAACTTATTTAATTGATTATTAAATTTGATAATGTATACAAATTTATTTGTTCTTTTAATTTTTTTTATTTATTTACTATGTCCATTAGAGTTTTATAAAAAAATATGATTGTAAATTTTATTCTGCAAATTTTATTCAGTAATATTATTCATAAATATTATTTATGAATATTATTTGTGACTAATTTATAATATATATTCATGAGCTCTTTAAGTTGGTTCATATAATAAATTTTATCTACATTGAATCATCATAAATAAAATCGAATGTCAAAGTTATCATGAACATTTAGTCCATTTACAATTCTTTCAAGCCACTTAATCTTTATTGTTTCATGTAATTGCCCTTAAAAAAATGTGAATACGGAGCTATTTGATTGCAATTCTAAATAAAATTAATATTTTAGAGGATCTTATATAGCAAACCCTGTGCATATTAATAAAAAATAATTTTGGTTTGATTTTTTTATCTAAGTTAAAAAAATATATAAACATTTTTTTCCACATGGTGATATATATATATATATATATATATATATATTATGCGACATAATAGGATAAGTGAGACTAGAAGTTGGACTGACAGAGCAACCGTCACACTCAAAATCTAGCGACGTCGAAGCAGCGGCAACCGACGGGGCGTATCCTTCCAAGCTGCCGCCCCGCGACCCAGCTGAAGGCGTGGAACAGACCGACCGCACGAAGATACGAGGAAATTAACACGAGTTTCGTCATCAAGAACGTAACTGGCTTTGACTTTCGAAGCATTCTGTTATTGTTTTTTTTTTTTTTTTTTTTTTTTCAAAATGAGCATGTGTTGCACTGCCGATACAGTCGAGGCCGCGTCACCTTCCGCTCTATAACTCCACCGACTTCCTTCCCCTGCTGATTCCCCACACACACACCGCCAACACCTTTCCTTCGCCATGGAGTACTCCTCCTCCTCCAGCAAAGCGTCCGCCACTCGCGCCGCCCTCCTCCTCTTCTTCTTCATCTCTTGCATGCCATCTTTGTATTCGAGAAAGTTACTCAGTGAGCCGCCGGGGGAGAGAAGCGCCGGAGCAGTAATGGAGGCCGCGGCTTTGGTGCTGACCATGCTCCCCAGGGCCAGCGTTCCTCCATCTGCCCCTGGAGAAGGCGGCAACGGAGTGGGTAGTCCGCACCACGGGGACGGTGAGAGGTTGCTGGGGTCGGTCCCCAGCCCGGGGATCGGCCATTAATTTGCCTGCGCTGATTCACTGCACTCTATTACTTCTTGGTATATTTTGGTGCCATGCATGCAATCATCCATTCTGTTTTGTATGAGAGATTTTAGGAGATGATTGAGAATTACATAGATCAAGTGACCTATATATGTTATCTGTTTGGTCACTCTCATATATGATATCTATCGAGCCCTCGATTATATGGGTATGCCCATCGAATAATTTAAATAGATTAGATCAAAATTTTATTAAATTATTTTAAAATGAGTCTAAACAGACTAGTTCATATGGATTACGGGTCCAAACAGAATGATCCTTGGAGGACTCAGATTGGCCTACGATTTTAAAAATTCAAAACTAAAGTGGAAAATGGAATATAGACTCATAAGCTGACTTGCCTCATCCACAACTCAAAGTTAAAAATTCCAATTTTTCTATATATATGTTTTTATTTTATATATATATATATATATATATATGATAGATAAATGAAATTATCTAATGAATAAATTGCAAGTGCGCTTAGATATTTTGGTCACACTTGGAGTTTACTAGTCTAAATTTTTTCATTATCTAGGTTCATGGTACTTATTTTGGTCTCACTTGACTAAGTCCGCCTATGACGATCGGTTATAACCGGTTCCAAGTTCGGATAAAGAAGGAGGGTTGTGTTAGGTTGCCTGCAGTCAGCGTCAAACAATGGTAAATATTCAATGAATGAATCCATTAAATTATTGTGCTAATACTAGGTTGTTCGTCGGAAGGAACGCGTTGCAGGGTCCGACTGTAACGTCTATGCAAGGACCACTACATCTCCAGAACTCGGGTGTAGTGATAAATATGCAAGAGTTTGCGTTACAGGGTCTGACTATAACGTCTCAACAAGGACCGCTACATCTCTGAGAACTTGGTGTAGTGTTAAATAGGAAAAAGTTCTCACACCATAGGTTGGATAAGAACAAATATGATAGGAAAAATAATAATCTAAGATTTGGAACATAGAACATAGGGACTCTCACTGGTAAATCAATGGAGGTAGTAGGTATGATGATTAGAAGAAAAATTAGTATTTTGTGTGTACAAGAGACAAAATGGGCAGACGAGAAGGCAAAGATGATAGAGAACTCGGAGTTTAAGTTATAGTACACTGGAAAGAGTAAAGCAAGAAATGGAGTGGGTATTATTGTAGATAGTTTGTTAAAGGATGAAGTTGTGGAAGTAGTTAGAAAAGAGAATAGAATTATAACCCTTAAGATATATAATAGTGGCGAAAGAAACTATGAACATAATTAGCGTATATGCACCACAAGTAGGATTAGATGAAGCTACCAAATCAAGGTTTTGGGAGGGCTTAGATGAAATATTACAAAATATTCCACCAAATGAAATGATTTTAATAGGAGGTAATCTAAATGGACATGTCGGAATGAAAAATGAAGAATATGAGAGAGTACATGGGAGTTATGGGCTTGGAACGAGGAATGAGGAAGGGAAAACTATATTAGATTTTGCGATAGCATATGACCTTATATTAGCTAATACGTTTTTTAAGAAAAGAGAAAAACACTTAGTCACATTCAAAAGTGGGAATAATAAATCGCAAATTGACTTTCTTATGGTTAGGAAGAAGGATAGAAAGATTTGTAAAGATTGCAAAGTCATCCCTGGAGAAAGCTTAAGTACCCAACATAGGGTAGTAGTATTGGATATACGCCTCAAACATAGTATCAATAGAAAGAAAATATATATGCAATTCCTAGAATTAAGTGGTGGAAGTTAAAGGATGGTAGGAGAAGGTAGAAGTACAAACATTAGGTGAAATATACGATGACTCTAATACAACATGGGATAAGATGGTATCAAAGTTGAAAATAGTAGCTAAGAGTGTACTCGGTGAATCAAAGGGACATGCACCACTAAGTAAAGAATCTTGGTGGTGGAATGAGAAAGTACAAGAGAAAGTGAAGGAAAATTGAATAGCTTATAAGGAATTATATATTTATAAGAACGAGAAAAACTTAAAAAAATATACAATAGCCAAGAAAGAAGCTAAGAAAGTAGTGAGTGAAGCAAAAAATGAAACTTTTGAACGGTTATATCAAAAATTGGATACAAAAGAAGGGGAAAGAGACATTTATAGAATAACTAAAGTGAGAGAAAGGAAAACAAGAGATCTTATCCAAATACAATGTATTAAAAATGAATGTAATAGGGTATTAGTAAACGATGGAAAAATAAAAGAGTGGTGGAAGAAGTATTTTCATCAACTTTTTAATGAAGGTTTAGGTGACCAACTTAACTTAGGTAATTTAATTAGGTCAAATGAGCATAGAAATTTTAATTTTTATCATAGAATTCAAACTTTAGAAGTAAAACAAACTTTAAATGAAATGCATAATGGAAAGTTGTTGGACCAGATGATATTCTGATAGAGGTATGGAAGTGCTTAGGGAAACAAGGTATTGAATGACTTACAAAATTATTTAACATGATATTGAAAACGAAAAAAATATCTGATCAATGGAGGATAAGTACTCTAATTCTCTTATATAAGAACAAGGGAGACGTACAAAATTGTGCAAACTATAGGGGTATTAAACTAATGAGTTGTACTATGAAACTTTGGGAAAAAGTAATAGAAAAAAGATTAAGGAAGGAGACAACAGTGACAAAAAATAATTTGGGTTCATGCTTGGAAGGTTGACAATAGAATCTATACATCTTCTTAGACAATTAATTAAAAAATATTGGAAGCAAAAACAAGATCTACACATGGTATTCATTGACTTAGAAAAAGCTTATGATAGAGTCCCAAGAGAAATTATATGGAGAATTTTAGAAAAGAGAGGTATTAGCGTAACATATATTGAACTAATTAAGGATATGTATAAGAATGTAACGACCAGAGTAAAGACTTCAGGCAGAGTAACTGAAGCATTTCCAATAAAGATAGAGTTACATCAATGATCAACTCTAAGTCCCTATCTTTTTACACTAATTATGGGTGAACTCATTGTGCACATTCAAAACACAGTACCGTGGTGCATGTTGTTTGCAGATGTTATTATTTTGGTAGATGAGACACGTGAATGAATAAATGCTAAACTAGAATCTTGGAGGGAAGCACTAGAAGGGAAATGTTTTAAGCTTAGTAGATTAAAGATAGAATATATGGAATTTAAGTTTAACAATATTAGAAGTAATAAAATAATTGTTAAGATAGGAGAGGACGAATTGCCCGGAACCGAGAAATATTTAGGATCATTTTTACAAAATGATGGAGGGATTGAGAGAGATGTCTTAGATAGAATACAAGCAGGATGTGTGAAATGGAGGGGAGCGTCGAGTGTTTTATGTGACCGTAAAGTACCTCTTAAACTTAAAGGTAAGTTCTATAAAATCGCAGTTAGACCTGCTATGTTATATGGAGCTGAATGTTGGGCTATGACTCAAGCACATGAGCAGAAGATGAGAGTTGCAGAGATGAGGATGTTAAGGTGGATGTGTGGACATACGAAGATGGACAAAATAAGAAATGAGAGCATTAGAGAGAAAGTCGGAGTTGCATCTATTGAGGAAAAACTCCGAGAGACACGTTTAAGATGGTACGAGCATGTACTTAGACGACCAATAAATGCTCCAGTTAGGCGATGTGAAACTATGATAAACATGTATATCAAACGAAGAAGAGGAAGACCAAAAAAGATTTGGTTAGCAACAATAAAATAAGATAAAATTTATTTAAATATAGATGATGATATAATAGGAGATAGAACTCAATAGCGTAAAAGGATTCATACAACCGACCCTACCTAGTGGGAAAAGGCTTGGTTGTTGTTGTTGTTGTTGTTGTTGTTGACTAAGTCAACTTTAACTAGACTCCATTAAATATATTATCAAATAAATATTAAAATCCTATAGGTCGATTACACTAACACAAAGTCATGATTACCTTATGACTTAAGTTCATGTAGACCGAAGAAGAGTGATACTGGACATTTGAAGAATACAATTTGTGTCTACGAAGAAAACAACATAAACAAAGTACGAAGGATATCATAGGAAAAGCCAAAGGTTCAATGCATCTAAGCTTGACAGGAGAAGGTCTTATGGCAAAAGACAACTACATAATGAGCTAAGAGTGTTAGGACTTGTGCGATCTAGAGGGGGTGGATAGCTTCGATTGTGTTGAGTTGATTACGTAGCGGAAACTTGAACAAATCGACAACACAATACAAAAAAAAGTTGATTTTACTTGGTTCATTGTTTGCCAAGGTGACTACGTCGAATGTCTAATCCTAACAACTACAACCACTATCCTTTTCCTTCTCGGATACCTTTCAGAGATGAAGAGGCCTCTTACTACTTATTTTTGTAACAAATACATCCAAATACAAAGATACAAATGAAATCAAAAGAAGTCAAAACAAACATATTTACACAAGTGAGCTTTGCTTTGGATGCTTCTTGTTGTTTTGAATTGACTCTTGTTGGTACGGAAATACAACAACACTTCTTCCTCAAACCCTTAAGATTTAGCTTCTCAAATTCTTCTTGAAACCCTCTTTTACAGGTTGCTTTCTGGTTGTTTTTACTATAATCGATTGATCTATTGAAATTGGCAACTGCACTTGTAGAATGACTCTATTTGACCATTAATAGTTGACTATTAATATTCATCAGTTGATTGATGCTCAAATAGTTGAGTTCTACAACCGACTCAAAAATCTTATGTTTACTGTTATATTGACATCAGTTGACTGTTATTGTAGTAAATTACTATTTACAACTATTGTAGCAAATTTCTATTCATAGTTGATTGACATTATTTACCCTTGACTGATTCAATGTTCACGGTGCTAAAACCCCCTCAAATTCTAATTTTGGAGATTAGGGTTCATTAGTCGAATGATACACCCTATCAATTGACTGATAATTCTATTTTAATCTTAACAAAGCTGAATTCTAGTCTTGCCTAGTATCTAATTGATCTCAACCTACTAGGACATTGTTTGCAAGACATTCGGTCTGTAGGTCCCTTGTGACCGACAAAAGGAGGGTGAATTACCCTGCACAATAACAACAACAAATACCTTTCTTGAGTAATCTTTCGCTCCAGTTTCTCGTCCCTCAGAAACGCTACGCGCTTCCTTCTCATCCGCCAGCATACTCTTCCGCAACACCTCGTCCCTCAGACACACCGAGCACGTCGACTCTTTCCTGTACCATCTTTCTTGCTAGTTGTGTCTTTCACTAGACTTCTTGTATTCCTAAGTTTCTGTACACTTAGACACAAGGATCAAAATATAATAGGACCTAACTTGACTTGGTTGATCACATCAAAACTATCATAGGGTACTTACAATCTCTCTCATTTTGATGTGAGCAACCCAAGTTAAGTTAGGGTAAAATAAAAAAATAGTAAAATAATAGGTGAATCAATTACAATTAAATAAACATGTTATGCAATACAAAAAATACCTCCCTAAAATTAATCTCATATTCTCCGCCTTTGATCATATTAAAAATAGAGTATTCTATGGAAATGACTTTGAAATAAATTCTAAAGGATACAAAAATAGTGACTAAGATTCAGAAAAATTATGAAGTTTAAATTTCAAAAATATGAAATTTTATAATTTAAAAACCAGATTTGAAAGAAATAATTTTAAAAATATTTTCCATTGTTAAAAAATTATGAAAATTTTATAATGGTTAAACAGTTATATCCAAAATAGTGATAAAATTTTCTTAAAACATTGAAGTTAATATAAGCAGGAAAAAATTATTTTCTATAGAAAAAGGTATATCTTAAAAAAAAGTTTCTAAGCTCTAAAAATTGAGAAAATTTTATGAGGATGTAAAATATTAACAATGTTTGCATAAAAATTAAATTTTCAAAAATTGAATGTTCGAGAATTTTTAATATTAAAAATTATTATTTTGATAAAAAAATCATAGAAAATTCAATAATAGTCAAATAATTTTGAAAATATTTTATTTGATAGAGAACATGATATTTTATCATAAGAAAACAAATTTTTAAAAATAACTCTTTGAAATCATTTTAAATTTAAAAATCCTATTTAAAAAAAAAATCATAAAAAAATAAGACAACGGTTAAAAAATTTTAAATTTTTTTTTACAAATAAGTAATGAAATTCTCTTTCTCAAAAGAATTAAGATCTAATTAATTTTGAAAATAAATTATATGAAACAATTTATTTTAAACCGTCAGACAATTTTAAGCAAAAAAATATTAAGTCAAACTAAAAAATAAAATATGCATAAAGATTTTAATCTAAGTATGATTTCCTAACCCAATATAGTTCCTATTTACTCGATTAATCAGACATTTTTTAGGAACATATTTTATGATAATTTTCTAATTTGAGCTTTATGATATCAAAAATGTCAATTTAGTCCTTCATGATATCTAAAATTTGAAAAGTCAAAATTTGAACATGCTGAATTTTTCAAATTTACTATTTGTTCTTTTGATTTTTCATTTTGTCGAAATCTTCTAGCCGACAAGATTTTGTTAAAGTTCTTTTTAGCTCTTTGTTTTTCTTTAATAATTTTTTATTATCATTTTCTAGTTGATAGGAATTTTAGATAGTACTTTAATAAAATTATATAATTGGTCAAGAGGTAAAGACCGTACCTAACTTACCTCATCGATCTCGTTATCTGATGCTCCTCCTGTAGTGTTATTTCCCTCTGACGTTGCTCCCCTTCATCAATGCTCTCGATGCTTATTTCGGATGAGCATGCTTTATCATCTTCTTGGTGACTTGCTATCAGCGTAAGTCCAGCGTGGGTTTCAATCTCTGACTCTGATGATGACATTTCGTCCCATGTCACCTTTAAGTTTTAATACTTTTTCTAGGTCGGTATTTTGTTCTTGTCTTTGTTCTTCAGTTTAGGGCAGTTGTCTTTGGCATGCCCTTCTTCATTGCAGTGATAACATCTCACTTTCCTTTTTCTTTTCTTGGCCTGGACTTGATTAAATTTATTAGATCTAAAAAACTTTTTAAACTTTCTTACCAAGAATGTTTTTTCATCATCGTTGAGAGATGTTTACAAATTTGGTTCGTCTATTTTTACCTTTAAGATAATGTTCTGCTTCGATTCCTTCTTTAAATCTGCACATCTAGATTCATGAATTTTAAATATGGAAAATAATTCTTCTAGATTACTTACCTTTAAGTCCCTAGAGATGTAATATACATCTACTAGAGTTGACCAGTCTGGTGGTCTTGGAAAAATGTTAAGCGCATTTCTTAGCTAATTTCGGTTAGTTACATTTTCTCCGAGATTTGTGAGTTCGGTGATTAGCTCTTTTAGCTTGGTGTGCAGTTGAGGGACCGTTTCACCTTCCTTTAGTCGAAAATTCATCAGTTGGTTCCAAAGTAGATCTATTCTTACGAGCTTGGCTTCAGAGGATCCTTCGTGAAGCTCTAGGAATTTTTCCCAGAGGTCTTTTGCAGACTTATAGACTTTGATTCTGTTGACCTCTTGTGGTGATAGCACACTTAGCAGATCGAATTCTACTTTTCCGTTGGCCACAAATTCGGCTTATTCCTTCTTCGTCCAGATTTCCTCTTTCTTTAGCTCACCTTTGCTATCAGTACATAGGTACTGAAAAAACTATTTCCAAAATTAGAAATATATCAAGATTGATTTTGAAATATACCTCCATCTTCTTCTTCCAGTAGGCAAAGTCTCCCTCGAACTTCGGCTTGTAGATGCTTGTTCTAACCATCATCTTCTATGCTTCGGTTGGCAGTTAGTGCTTCTGAAGTGAACTTAGTTCTGATATCAATTGTAGGTCCCTTGCAGCTGGCTAGAGGGGGTGAATTGTCCTGCACAATAACAACAACAAATACCTTTCTCAAACTATCAGACTTTAAACAATTACACACTTAAAGAAAAAAAAAATAACAGAATTAAAAAAGTACGAGACAAATAATTTACTTGGTTTGCAATCATAAGATTGTTACTCCAAGAAAAGTTGGCTCAGTATGGAGATCTCTTTCTCGAATAAAATGTTGGAGGCGAAGAAGTCTCATACATGAAAATTAAGTTCAAAATGGAAAACTGAAGAGATTTTGAAGTACAAAGTGTGTCGTTCGAAATGAAGAAGACTAGGGCTCTATTAATAGCCCATTGGTCGAAACTTACTGTTTGCTAATGTGGCATGTTATGGGCGCCCAAACCCTCTCCGGCGTCCTAGCTTGGTAAAATTTTATCTCCACATGATGGCTACGCAAATGACAAGCGATAAGATTTTATCCACTCTCAGGCGCTCAGATGCGCTTCAAGTCCCCAGACCACTACTGAAGTGGACCCGAAGTTGATCCACTCGTCGAGGCATTCTTTCGGCACTAAGGTGGTCTGGGCTCTCGGAGCAGCTCTGGGCACCCGGACTCCAGGTGCCCAGAATAGCTCCGGGTGCTCGGAAAAGAGTCAACTTTGAGTTGACTTTTTGTCTGACCTTCTGCTCCGGCTATGTTCACTTGGGTGATTATGGCTATCCAGAATTGGGCTCACCCAAACCTATCTTCCGATCTACTTGAGCAATCTTCCTCTTCGGCTTCTCGTCCCTGGGAAACGTCATGCTCTTCCTTCTCACCTGCCAACATACTTTTTCGTAGCACCTTGTTCCTCCGACACAATGAACCCGTTGACTCCTTCTCATGCCATCCTTCTCACTAGCTATTTTTTTCGCTCAACTTTTTGTGCTTCTAAGTTCTTGTACACTTAGACACAAGGATCAAAACACAACAAGACCTAACTTGACTTGGTTGATCACATTAAAACTATCATGGGGTACTTACATGGTCAACACTTGCCAAGACTTCCCATTACCTATCATCCGATTAACTTTAACCTACCAGGGAGATCCGACCATGGTTCGAAACCGTCGGCTTGATGGTTTAGAATCGTCGGTTTAACGATTCTTGGAACGTCAACGCTTAACCTTAATTGTTTAAGATAGTTATGGTTCATGGTTCGGAACTCACGGTTTGGTTCATGACAGTTCAAGATTATTATTATTTAAAATAAAATCATTTAAAATTATATATATATATTTTTAAAAAATCAATTGTTGGAACCAACCCATTGACAGGTTATGAGTCTGGGTCGAGTGTAGATATTTATATCTTTTAATTAATTTTATATGTTCATAGCTTATATTGTTAAATAAATTATATTTCTTTTTCATACAAGTTGTTATCCAAATTAAATAGTTTGTTTTCATACAAGTTATTGATAATAGTTTTTATAAATTTAATATTAAATGTATAAAAAAGACTATTGAGTAATTAAGAGAGTTAAATAAGATTAATAAAATTTAACAAGGTAAAAGTAGAATAGTCTCATATCAAATAATTCAAGACAAATAGGTTTAAAGTTAGGTTTTATAGAAAGATAGAATAGCCTAACATAAAAATATTCAAGGCAAATGGGTTAACAAACTAGTTTAAATAGAAAGATAAAATACTCTCACATAAAGAATTCAAGGTAAATATGGTAAAAACTTAGGGAGTGTTTAGTTCTTTCCTAAGAATAAGAATCAGAATGAGAATCATAGTATTGTGGAATAAGTATTGTTGACCTCCGCAAGTGTACGGATATGTCGCAAGTAATAATAAAAGATATCGAATCCACAGGGATTGGAATAAACACTAAAGATGTCTCAAAGCGAGTTACCTAAACAACCAATCAATTGATTTACAAAGTCTAAGTGTAACTATGAAAGGTAAACAAAGAAATAAAAGATTAAGAAACAAGAATAAAGGCAATGATAAAGGTATGTTCTAGGAGTTTTGGTTTCTTTGTAATGTTATCCAATGTAATGATCTACCAAATCTCATTTCTCAATTGTCCATCATTTGTAGAAGGTTGTCGGTTCCCTCTTGCAATAGACAACCGGCCTAGGACTGAAATATATCTAAATGCGATCAATTAAGAATGAACCCTATGTTGCCCTTACACAGGCTTGCCTGTCACGTGCATCCCTCGGAAAATCAACATAGAAATCACTACTTCTCAACCTCATTAGATATAAAGATTAATGCATATAATCTATCCTACCCTCTTGAAATACCTAATTTCTCCTTCAAGATTACCTCTTAAACGTCCTTACACGGGCATGTTCCTGTCACGAATGCCCCTCATAAAATCGAATGAGGAATTACCTCTACAAGATCTACAAGATATTCAAACATTCAATCAAGCATGATAATTAAGCCCTAATCACAACAATCCACACAAGAAAGAATAGATACAAACAGGGCAAAATCATAGAAATAGAAATGTTGATAAATCCACAAGAATTTACATCAAATCTCCATTACAAATACTCCCTTCATCCTAGAACAAGAGATTTAATCCATGGAATAAGGAAAGAATCCAAAAGAAGAAAAGATAAACATCTTGATCCCCAAATCCAAGAAAGAAAGGGAAGAAAAGCTTATCTACGATGAAGAACCGTCTTCGGATCCAATCCTCGCTCCCCGGAGTCAAAACGTTGAAGATCCGCCCTTAGAATCGCCGAAATCCCTCCAAGAAGGTGGAGGAACGCCCAAATCTTCAATTCCCCCCAAAAGGGAGAAGATCCCCTTTGAAATGAAGAAGAAACATTTAAATAGAGGGGGAAAATCGGGCGCCACACGACCCCAGGACCTGGCCGTGTGTGGGACACGACCAGGCTCACTTCCCTCTCTGCTTGTCTCACATGGCCGTGTGTGAGACACGACCATGTCTGGCTCTGCCACTGCACCCCTTGCACGACCGTGTAGATCCACATAGCCTGCGCTGCCTCCGGCTCTGGAAACCCTGCACGGGCCGTGTGAAGCACACGGCCAGGGCATCCTTGGCCTCTGGAATTGTTGCACGGGTCATGTATAGCACACGACCAGAGCATTCTTCAGCTCTGGAGGGCTTGCACGACCGTGTAGTGTACACGGCCTGGCTTCCTCTGACTTCCCATCTTGGCACGGTTGTGTGAGGTTCACACAGCCAAGGTCGCTTCCTTTCCTGCTGCAGTCACACGGGCAGTGATCCACACACGGTCTGGGCAACCCGCCATGGCAGGGGCGTGTGGCTCACATGGCTTGTGCCTTCCTTTCTTGTTCAAGTGCCAAAATCTTCTCCAAATTCGACTCCTGTGTACACAAAATGCACAAAAGCAGATCTCCAAACAAAAAGAGTAAATATGCAAAAAGGAAAGCTGGAAGTATAAAAATACGTAGACAAAGCATGTACAAAATATGTGAATGTACGTCAAAACATGCTAAACAAGTGTATACAATCTAGCACATCACACCCCCAGACTTAAGCCTTTGCTTGTCCTCAAGCAAAATGCTGCAATCTAAATTCATATGCTCTACAATGCTCTCATATCCCTAATGCATTCTCCTAACTCTATCAAAAGGTTTCATTAGTAAGCATGATCATGAAAACAAATTAAGTTTGGCTTAAGCATAAGTACCCTGTGCACAGTGCAAATAAAACAACTCAAAACTCTTCAAGTTTCAATCTATGTCCTAGTCAAGTCGTCATCAAGTTTGAATTCCTAATGCTTCCGGTGATAGACAAGTAACCAGTGATATGCACTTAATTGCCACACACTTTGTTCATATTTTTCAATCAACCCAAGGTCTCAAAGGCGTGCTCAATCTCAAGAGAAGCGAAGTAGTCATTTCTCAAGTAACCTAACTCGGTCTCAAAGGGGTGACTAAATAGATTCCACTCACGACAACTGTTTTTTATATCCCTTATTCACTTTTTTTTCTTACTTTTTTCACACTTTTTTTTCATAAGTATTTGCATTGTGTAAATCTTATTCACAAATGTACTTTTAGCACAAATGTTGGGATATTTTGATTTTTCCAAATGAGCTTACATGAGTTGAGCCTCATCCAGTAACCAAAATGAAGTTTGAGAAATCACCATGGAAACCAAGTATTAAACAAACAAGATGAATCATGACTATTTCAACGATATCAACCATTCAAGCATCAAGTATAGGTGTAGTGAAGATAAGATCCTTAAGATCAAGCCAAAACTAAAACTCATCTCCATAAGATACTTAGCTTATGTCATGCTACCCAAGATAGAGAAAAGAGGTACATTAAGCATACTACTAGCATCACTTAAAACATCATGAATCTAGATAATGAACGTGCTAACATTTAATCTTGAAGACAAGAAAGCATATAAGTGAAGTTTTGATGTTCTCAAGATGTATGCCATAAGATTTCAAAAGATAGTCAAGTGACTATCAAAACAAGCAATCCAAGCAAGATAATCGAAATAAAATGCAAAACAAAAACTAAACATGCAGAAAACAAGCAAAAACTGAAAACTAGAATGCAAAAAGAAAAATCAGGTTCGACACCCCCCCCCCCCCCCCAGACTTAAACTTTTCATTGTCCCGATGAAATCAATATGATGGAGGAGGTGGAGGTGGAGGAGGACGAGGAAAAGGATGCCTACGACGTGGTTGGCCAATTGGAAAGCTAGGGAAACCTGGAGTTTCGCTCAGGATTATATGATACTCAAACAAAGCATCTACTTGTTGGCTAGTGACACTCATGCTTTGCATAAAATCTCTCATTCTAGCTTGATCCGTATCATAATCCTGGACAAATTCATCCACTTGACCTTGAAAATTCCTCGTGAATCGAAAGTGCTCTTGTACTTCTCTAAACTGATTATCTGATAAAGAAAAGCGGCCTTCCAACATTCTTCGTTGGGCATCATGCTTCTCATGAAGCAATTATAGAGAAGTACGAAAATCAGAAAAGTCAAAACTGGAGGAACCCGTACCATAGGCAAAAGAATGCTTAGCAGGATCCGGGTGTCTGGAAGGCTGCGGGTATCCAGATGTCGAGGGCTTAATGTGTGGCTCTGTGTCTCCGGATATGGAGGGGACATTTTCGGGGTCTACATCAGTGATTATCTAATTAGCTGGGTTGCGAATTGAAGTTCGATTAGGACAAGGAAGAGGTAAAGGAAAACCATTTCTCCTAGGAAATGCGAAACCGTTCTCATCCCGAATAATCATTTTCATAGCAAGACATGCATCCATGTCGATCTTATCATTGCCATGAATAACTTCCAACTCATCTAAATCAAGTTCCAAGTTAATTGCTATTTGAGTAATCAACCCACCAAGAACTATTGATCCCGAAGACGTCCTCACAGCTCTCACTAAGGTTTGCAGAAAATGAAAATCAAAATCAAAATCGACCTTATGCAACATAGCCCATAGAGCATAGAGTTCTACTTTCTTAATGACTCCATCACTTTCCCCTCTACTAAAAATAGTTTTGCTCATGACTCGATGCAAATATCTAAAAACAGGGTTTTGCATGTGAGAAGCCTTGGCTCTAGAGGGCTCATAGGGATGATCTAATCCGGTGATAGAATTCCAAAAATTGTTCCAATTAAACCTAGAGTCAAACCTCTGAGAGCTACCGAAAGACAATCCAAAACAAGTGTTGAAATCACTAAATGTCTATTGAAATTCTTGATTCATTAATCTAAAGGTTATCTTTCCAACATAATCATCCTCATTGGCAAAATGGACATCCAGTGAACTTAGAAACTCCAAAACAAGGCAAGAATAAGTAGGTAGATGTGTGTACAACATATTACTCCAATCTAGGAACCCAATCATCCAATTTATATCGTCTCTAATTCCCATCATATCTAAAACGGTTGGGTCCATATACCTAGTACACACGATCTTTTTATTGACAAGAATTGCAAATCTAGTTATTTGATCATCATTTCTAAACACAATATTGAATTCGTTGTCATTACCTTCGTTGCGTGAGGTCCTCTTTCCTTTGCCTTGCACCAGTTGTTTCCCTTTGTCTTTGGATGGCTCTTTCCCTTTGTCTCCACCACTAGATCCACCACCACCCTTGTGAAGTCTCTTCAATAGGTTGGACATATTGTCAAGCTTGAGTGGGGAAGGGTACTGTTTAGGGTTGGAGAAACTTGATCTTGAAGAAATAGATCTTGAAAAACAAGTTCTTAGGTTAAGAAAGTGGAGATCTTGGATCTAGGAGAAGAGAAGAATCTAGATCTAGGTGAAGTTTGTGGAGAAGAAAGAGTTTTAGACCTAGATCTGAGAAGACTTGGAAGAAAGGTTGAAGAAGAAAGGAGTTTTGGAGAGAAGAGGGTGTTGAGATGAGGAGGGTGTGTGGGGGGCACAACCTGAATCTGGCCGTGTATAGGCGACATGACTTGGTAAGATTTCTCCACACGGGCCGTGTAGATCTACATGACCCCTGCCTTCTCCTTCTCGGGAATCTTTGCACGATCGTGTCTGGGACACGGCCTCACCAGCTTCCTTCTCTGGAAACAGCACATGACCGTGTCAGATTACACGGCCAGTGCATGCTTCCGCACTGGTTCCTTCAAACGGCCGTGTGTGAAACACGACCGAAAAGTTTTCCTCCTCTGGATTCTTCACACGGCCGTGTTTGGAACACAACCATGCACCTTTTCTTCTCTGGAGACTCCACACGGCCGTGTCATGTAGACACGACCCAAGCATCTCCCTTCTCTGCACCATAAGCCTGGCCATGTACAACACACGACCATGCTTTATTTTGCTCCAATTGATGCTTCTCCTCCTTTCTAGCTCTTCCAACACTTCCATGCCCATGAAGAAGTCATGGCCAGTTCATGAAAGTGAAATTTCTACCTGAAAATAAATCAAAAACCAAGGAAAAACGCTACTAATGAACAATAGAAATATGGAATGAAACTAATTAAAAAGAACCCTTAGGTTGCCTCCAAAGAAGTGCTTGTTTAAAGTCTTTAGCTCGACCAATCTTGATTACTCCCCTCTTTTCCTTGCCCTTGAAGGGCAGACATATTTGTCACTTTTGTTGGGAGGTCTCCTCCCAACATCTTCCACCACATTATTCTCTTCGTTTGGTGGCCTCCCATGAGGATAGAAATTCCATTCCTCCAATTTGTAAATGTTTGCCCTGCTACAAGCATTCAACAGAGAAGAGACATGGTTAGAGGCATTAGATAAATCATATTCCAACCATTCCTTACCAATCACCAAAGATAGTTTATGGTTTTTAACATCTATAATAGCTCCTGCTGTAGCAAGGAATGGTCTTCCCAATATGATAGGGATTTTTGGGTCCTCCTCTATGTCTAACACAACAAAATCGGTGGGAATTATACTTCCACCTACTTCTACCGGCACATCTTCAATGATACCCATAGGGTACCTGCTGGAGTGATCAGAAAGTTGTAGTGCCATGGTAGTAAGTTTAAAGTTTTTGAGACCTAATTTATTACAAATAGAATAAGGAATGAGGTTAACACTTGCCCCCAAATCACAAAAAACTTTCTCAATAAATTCAGTTCCTATATTTCAAGGAATATAAAAGCTTCCGGGGTCTTTCAACTTTGGGGAAGTGTTCTTCTCAAAAAGAGCGTTGCATTCCTCTGTAAGTGCAATGATCTCTATGTCTCCCTTCCTTCTCTTATTTGACATGATGTCCTTCAGGAATTTGGCAAACTTGGGCATTTGAAGGATTTCATCAATGAGTGGTACTTCAACACATATTTCTTTTACCTTCTCCAATAATTTGCCAAACTCTTCATCCTTCTTTAACATAATAAGTCGTTGAGGAAAAGGGACTGCTATACTTTGATGGTTAAGTGGAAGAGTCTCTTCAACCTTAGTGGTACTCTCCTCATTATCTTGAATCTGATTTGGTGTTGAAGGAGAGAGCTCTTCTTCAATGTGCATCCCTTTTGGAGAAGTCACTTGGGGATCTCCTAAGGTCTGTCCACTCCTAAGCTCAATTCTGTTGCAGTACTCCATGGAATTGACATCAGGCTTGCCAGGTAATTGTCCTGGTGCTCTAGAAGATGAGGAAGCTAGTTGGACAATCTGACTTTCCAAGATCTTTCGATGTCTATCAGAATTATCCATTCTCTGTGTGAGCTTTAAAATGTCTTGTTTCATTTCATTCTGAGTGGACATAATTTCTTCAAACATCTTTTCAATTTTAGACATAGGAAAGCCTTGAGAAGATTGTTGCTGAAAATTTTACTGCCCGGACTGAAAATTAGGTCTTGCCCCCATAGATGGTCCTTGATCTTGATTGTTTCTATAGGAAAATTTTGGATGACTTTTCCATCCAAGGTTGTAGGTATTTGAGTATGGGTTGTTCTGTCTTTGATTGAAACCCACGATTGCATCACATTGCTCTAATTGATTGATTTGTGCAGTGGTTGCTCCTAATGGACATGAGTCATTTGAATGTTCATAACTTCCACATACTTCACAAGAAGAAACAACGACATTGACCGTATTTGAAATAGCTCCCATATTCTCAAACCTTTTTGTAAGAGCATCCAGTTTTGCAGCCAATAAAGTCACTGCATCAACATCAAATTTTCCTGATGCTTTTGTTGTTGGGTTCATACAAGAATAGCCACCACTTCTCTCATTAGCCCATTGATGGTGGTTTTGTGCTACACTTTCAATTATCTCCTCGGCTTCATCCAAGCTCTTATTCATAAGTACCCCTCCAGCAGCTGAATCCAGGGGCACTTTTGTATGATAATTAATGTAATTATAAAATGTATATAGCACTAACCACCTTTCCAAACCATGGTGTGGGCATTGTCTAAGCATACTATTGTATCTATCCCAAGCTTCAAATAAAGATTCAGAGTCCGCTTGCTTGAAGCTTGCAATAAGATTCCTCATATGAGCTATTTTACTTGGAGGATATAATTTGTCAAGGAATTGTTGCTCACATTACTCTCATGTGGTGTGCTATTTGGAGCCAAAGAATTCAGTCATTGCTTGGCTCTATCTCTCAAAGAAAACCCAAATAATAGTAGGCGCACTGCCTCTGAAGGAACACCATTCATTTTCATTGTGCCGCATATTTCATAAAAGACTTCCAAATGTTGATTTTGGTCTTCATGTGGTCCTCCACCAAACTGATTTTGCTGCACCATAGATATAATTGTAGGTTTGATCTCAAAATTATTTGCTTCAACTGAAGGCCATGAAATACTAGATCGAAAACCCCTAACATAAGGTGCTGCATAATCCTTTAGTGGTCTATTCGCTATGATAGAATGTTCTTGTTCTTCTTGTTGTCTTTGCAGAATTTTTCTTCTATGAAATGTTCTGTCTATCTCGGGATCAAGAGGAAGAAGTTCTCCTGCAAAGTTAAATCTTCGCATACACAAGAACAAGATAGCAAGATATGTTTACAAAAGAAAAAGAAAGAAACTAAATCCAAAGAAAATAGAGAAAAGTTAGACAAGAATATTAGAATCAAAATGCAGAATTAGAATCACAACAAAAAGAATTGACAAAAAATGTTATGCAAGGAAAGGAAAAACTTATGAAAACAGAATTCTAACAGTTAGTTACAACTATGCAAATGAAAAAAAAAGTTATGTCTAGTCTAACTCAATTGAAAATCCCTAATGTTATAGCGCAGTCCTCGGCAATGGTGCCAAAAACTTGTTGACCTCCGCAAGTGTACGGATATGTCGCAAGTAATAATAAAAGATATCGAATCCACAGGGACTGGAATAAGCACTAAAGATGTCTCAAAACGAGTTACCTAAACAACCAATCAATTGATTTACAAAGTCTAAGTGTAACTATGAAAGGTTAACAAAGAAATAAAAGAATAAGAGCAATGATAAAGGTATGCTCTAGGAGTTTTGGTTTCTTTGTAATGTTATCCAATGTAATGATCTACCAAATCTCATTTCTCAATTGTCTATCATTTGTAGAAGGTTGTCGAATCCCTCTTGCAATAGACAACCGGCCTAGGACTAAAATATATCTAAATGCGATCAATTAGGAATGAACCCTATGTTGTCCTTACATGGGTTTGTCTGTCACGTGCGTCCCTCGGAAAATCAACATAGAAATCACTACTTCTCAACCTCATTAGATATAAAGATTAATGCATATAATCTATCCTACCCTCTTGAAATACCTAGTTTCCCCTTCAAGATTACCCCTCAAACGTCCTTACATGGGTATGTTCCTGTCACGAACGTCCCTCGGAAAATCGAATGAGGAATTACCTCTACAAGATCCACAAGATATTCAAACATTTAATCAAGCATGGTAATTAAGCCCTAATCACAACAATCTACACAAGAAAGAATAGATACAAACAAGGTAAAATCATAGAAATAGAAATGTTGACAAATCCACAAGAGTTTACATCAAATCTCCATTACAAATACTCCATCCATCCTAGAACAAGAGATCTAATCCATGGAACAAGGAAATAATCCAAAAGAAGAAGAAAAGATAAACATCTTGATCCCTAAATCCAAGAAAGAAAGGGAAGAAAAGCTTATCTATGATGAAAAATCATCTTCGGATCAAATCCTCGTTCCCTGGAGTCGAAACGTTGAAGATGTGCCCTTAGAATCACCGAAATCCCTCCAAGAAGGTGGAGGAACGCCTAAATCTTCAATTCCCTCCAAAAGGGAGAAGATTCCCTTTGAAATGAAGAAGAAACCTTTAAATAGAGGGGTAAAAGAGGGTGCCACACGGCCCCTGGACCTGGCCGTGTGTGGGACACGGCCAGGCTAACTTCCCTCTCTGCCTGTCTCACACGACCGTGTGTTAGACACGGCCATGTCTTGCTCTGCCACTGCACCCCTTGCACGGCCGTATAGATCCACATGACCTGCGCTGCCTCCGGCTTTGGAAAACCCTGCATGGGCCGTGTGAAGCACACGACCAGGCATCCTTGGCCTCTAGAATTGTTGCACGGGTCGTGTATAGCACACGACCAGGGCATTCTTCGGCTCTGGTGGGCTTGCATGGCCGTGTAGTGTACACGGCCTGGCTTCCTCTGACTTCCCATCTTGGCACGGCCGTGTGAGGTTCACACGGCCAAGGCCGCTTCCTTTCCTGCTGCAGTCACACGGGCAGTGATCCACACACGACCTGGGCAACCCCCCATGGCAGGGTCGTATGGCTCACAGGGCTTGTGCCTTCCTTCCTTGTTCAAGTGCCAAAATCTTCTCCAAATTCGACTCCTGTGTATACAAAATACACAAAAGCAGATCTCCGAACAAAAAGAGTAAATATGCAAAAAGAAAAGCTGGAAGTATAAAAATACGTAGACAAAGCATGTGCAAAATATGTGAATGTGCGTCAAAACATGTTAAACAAGTGTATACAATCTACGTACATCAGGTATAAGCATGAATATCACTTTTAAAAGCAATGTTTGGTTAGATAAATATTTTCTATCGAAATAAATTAAAAAAAAATTTTACCCTTAAAGGAAAATAAGAGAAAAAATTAGATATGAAAGAAAATTGAATGTGAGAGAAAAATATGATGAGAGAGAAAGTATGATGAGAGAAAAAGTGTGATGGGAAAGAATAAAGAGAGAGAAAGTGCGATGAAAGAAAATGTGGAAAGAGAGTGTGATGTGAGAGAGCATGATGGAGAAAAAATATGATGAGAGAAAAAATATGAAAGAGAAAATATAATGAGAAAAAATGAGGAGAGAGAGTGTGATGGGAGAGATTGAGGAGAGAGAAAGTATGATGAGAAAAAAAGTATGATAAGAGAGAAAGTGTGATGAGAAAAAATAGGAAAGCGAATGTGATGGGAGAGATTGAGGAGATAGAAAGTATGATGAGAGAGAGTGTGTTGAGAAAAAAGGGAGAGAGTGTGATGAGAGAGATTAAGGAGAGAGAAATTGTGATGAGATAGAAAGCATGATGAAAGAGAAAGTGTGATGAGAAGAAAGAGAAAAAAAGTGTGATGCGAGAGATTAAGGAGAGAGAAAGTATGATGGAGAAGAAGTATGATGAGAGAGAAAGTGTGATGAGAAAAAAAAAGAGAAGAGAGTGTGATGGAAGATATCAAGGAGAGAGAAAGTGTAATGAGAAAGAAAGTACAATGAGAAAAAAATGAGGAAAGAAAATGTGATGAGAGAGATTAAGGAGTGAGAAAGTGGGTGATAAAATGAGAAGAGAGAAAATATGATGACAGAGAATAAGGAGAGAGAAAGTGATATGAAAGAAAAATTAAATAAATATATTTTGATATTTGATATTAGGGGAAAATTTTTTAATTTTGGGTCAAGGGTACTTTTGGAATAAGAGAATATTTTGATTGTTGAAAATAGAATAATGACTCATTGATGGGGGGAGACATGGGAATGAATCATTACCAAATTATAAGGATTCATTCCCTTATTTGTATTTCCATTCCTACAATCCAAACATCAACAATGACAATCAATAATTGTTATTCTCATTCCCCACTTTTATTCCCCTAAACCAAACACCCCTTAGTTTAAATAGAAAGGTAGAATAGGTTAATTAATATTGAACCATACCATTAATATTACTAAAATATTATAAATATATTAAATAAAAAATATAATTATAAATATAAATATTTTTAAAATAATTTTTTTAATAAATTAATTGGCAGTTCAACCCGAAAGTTGAATTGCCGGTTCGCCAGTTAATCGAGGGCCCAACCCATAATCAGCCTGCCTAGAGATGGGTCGGACATGTTGAATCGAATCAATGGGTAACCAACCCATTGAACCATTTACGGGTTCAATTAGGACCCTGCCTATGGTTTAGTCTACTATCGGGCCTTTAGTTTCATGCAAACACTTTATTTGACTTCTAATTGCTTAGAATCTAGTCAACCTTGATCTGCTGAGACTATACACCTCATGTCAACTCCATGGTGGACTTCTGATGCCAAGTGTCAGATCCACCATTATCCACTTGGATTTTTATATTGCCAACTCTATGTTGAACTTCTGACCATCAAGTATTCAGTCAACTGTAATCCACTTGGACTTTCTCTTGCCAACTCTATCGTCAAGTATCCGATTAACCTTGATCTACTTGACTCTTCGCTCTAGCCAATAAATATATTGATCAAATATCGAAACTCAACTTGAGTCAACTTGAACTTTGTCAATCAAACCTAGTCAACCTGATCAACCTTGACAAGAGATCAATTATATCAACAAACACTTGAGAGAAAATGTTCTTAGATGAGTGTATATCTCAACTTACAATAATTCAGTTATTAAATGGGTTATAGTAATATACACCAATCAACTACTGGTTTAGTCAATTGGATAGTCAACTCAAATTTGATCAGATTATAAGTTCTCTAGACTCCATCAATCATGTGGCAAAAGGCGATTCACTCGCCCCTAGCGCCCTCGTCAACCCGTTCCTAGGCCAACATGGAGGAGGTAAATCATGGGTGACTACTAGCTATTAGTACAAATAGCCAAGACATGGAGGAGGTTATGCTCGATCACGTCGAGTTTCGACCCCAAGACCTCATATGATAATATCCTATGCCTTAACCATCACACTATCCCGGAGGAGACGCTAGACTCCATCAATCAGTGGATATGACTAGTGAACTAATAAACCGCGGACGAAGTGATAATTGAAGAAAACAAAGAAAATAGTCGTGATTCACTAGATTTGGTTAAGGCAATTGAACTAATGGTTATGACCAGTCAATTAATGAACCTTAAATAAAGTAGCCATTAAAGGAAATGTCCGTGATCCGCTAAATTTAGTCTAGGTTAGTCAATTAGTGGCTTGACTAGTCGATTAATGAACATTGGGTGAAATGGTCAACACAAGAAAAATACATTGGAATAATTCAGAATCATTCAAGGCTAATCGACTGATGACACATTTTAGTCGATTGATGGCTAACAACATTGAGTTAAAGATTTGTTTAATGGATTACGTTATTTTAAAGGATCAAGAAGCCATAAATCAATAGAAACAATTTGATTTACTATAATATTTCATTGTATTTTTCGTAAGTCTTCTTGCCAATTCCTAAACTCATCTATTGTAAATCTACTATTATTTTTTATCAACTTGTAAGACGATTCTCCATCACTAATACCAAATAATGAAGGAAAAAAATTAAAGGATTCCAAGAGTGATCCACTAAAAAGATCATACATTGTGAAGTAGAAGTTTGAGGGTTACCGAATCATGTAAATCATTTGTGTTACATTGTGGTATGTAATATTTGTGAGTTGGAGTCTTGAAAAGTTGCATACACATTCGTAGTCATGTGATCGTCCGAAGTAAGGATATTGTTTAAATGAAAGTTTGAGGATCTCACCAAACCACTCGAGCATTTTCCCATAAAAAAAATCTTGACATTGCCTCGCTCTCGTTGCATCAATAAAACTGGGAACCCTAGTTTCCACTACGAAAATGATCTAAAAGCCTACTTTTACTTCACCGGGTTGTCTCCATTTAGCGTTCACTGACACTTTCACTAGCTGAGGTCATGCCTCATCAACGAAACCAAGAATGATAGCTCTCAATGCTTCATCACTGACTTCGTAATCTCCCTTTACTACAAGGTTTCCATCCCTTTAGCTGGTGTTTGTTCTCCGGAAGAATCAGGCCCAAGGGAGGGTAGACTTTGTAACACCTGTCAATTTCCTCTATTCAAAAAGAACAAAAAGAAATAAAAGAAGAGAAAAGAAATAAAAATAGATTCATACGCATTCGTGGTCATGTGATCGTCCGAAGTAAGGATATTGTTTAAATGAAAGTTTGAGGCATCTCACCAAACCACTCGAGAATTTTCCCATAAAAAAAATCCCGACATTGCCTCGCTCCCGTTGCATCAGTAAAACTGGAAACCCTAGTTTCCACTATGAAAATGATCTAAAACCTACTTTTACTTCACCGGGTTGTCTCCATTTAGCGTTCACTGACACTTTCACTTGCTGAGGTCATGCCTCATCAATGAAACCAAGAATGATAGCTCTCAATGCTTTATCAATGACTTCGTAATCTCCCTCTAGTACAAGGTTTCCATCCCTTTAGCTGGTGTTTGTTCTCCGGAAGAATCAGGCCCAAGTGAGGGTAGACCCTGTAACACCCATAAATTTCCTCTATTAAACAAGAACAAAATGAAATAAAAGAAGAGAAAAAAAAAATAGATTCATAAATGGCCCGGGCTAGGATTTGAACTCGAGACCTCTTAGTTGAGATTAGTTTAAGTTGTCATTAGTGTTGGTTAGTCCTAGGAAAATGTACCGGTCCCACTGTACAAAATTTTGTACAAGTGTCGAACGCTTCCTTAAATAACCTATTGTGTTCTTTAGAAGTTAAATTAGGAATCGCAGACGGAACTTAACATCATTGATTCCAAATTTAACTTATCTGTTCTTAATGGTTTAGATTTGAATCGCAAGCGGAGCTTAACACTATTGATTCAAATCCACCTACGTTATAAATTTCATTAAATATTAATTTCCAAAATTGGCTTCCAGGACTGCATAGCGAGGCACATGACCTTCTTGGATATGGGAGCAACTACCACCACCTAGACAAAGCCTTTTAAAGAAAGCTAATATTTAATTTCCTTAAATAACTCTAGGTTAACCAAAAAGAACAATCGAATCACAAATTCAAAAAATAAAGAAAACACAAACTCGAAAAATAAATTTAAAAAACTAGATCTAATGCCTCTTGTGTTTGGAATTCATACAAAGAAAAATAACTAGTATGATGCGGAAGAAAATTACTAGTTATACCTTCTCTTTGTATGTTAATGACCTCAAGATCTTCTTCCGTATTCCTCGCCTCGCCTTGGACGTCGTGTGGGCGATAATCCTCCAAGATGAACACCACCCAAAGAGCTTTCTTCTTCCTCCTCTAAAATCCGGCCACCACCACCAATTTAGGAACCAAAGAGAGCAAGGGAAAGGGAAGGGGAGAGATCCGACCATCATGAGAGAGCACAAGCAAGAGACTAGAATTAGATGCCTTCTTCTTCTTCTTCTCCTTCTCCTCCTTCTTGTATCCGGCCACTTAAAGGAACCACAAGCAATATGTGGCCGGCCCTAGCATGATAAAGAGCTAGGGGCCGACCCTAAGGAGGAGACTAGAGAGAAGAGAGAAAAAGAATTCATTAACCCATGAAGCCTCTCCTCCCCTTCTTTTATAATACTTGCCCAAGGCAAATAAGGAAAGACTTTTACAAAAAATTAAAAATCTTCCTCTTGTTTTTCCTTTTCCCTTTTATTTTTCCTTTTCTTTCCTCCGTGGAGAGCATCACCGTATGCGATCGTCCAGCTTCGTCCATTGCTTCCGCTCGGATGCAGGTGTGTTCCCACAGAAGGCGCCAATTTGATCCTGTCCGAACACTGAATCAACGGATGCTGGGCACGTGGCGATCTCCGAACTGATGACGTGGATCTCCGGCCGGTCGTAGGGGTCTCCGGTGAACCTGCTAGGAAGTCGGGCCGGGAAGGGGTTCTCGGCGACAACCCTCCAACGCTTAAGTCAGGCAAGAGGAAACTATGGGGTGGCTTCGAATCTCAGAGAATGCGTACCTCCGGCGAAGTATGAGGACCCTTATATAGAGCTGTGAGGAGGCTCATGCACACATACCAAGGCATATACGTGTCCTCTTACCATACCTCAGTATGGGCTTGCTAGAGGAGCTTGCCTGACACCATACTGCTACAGTCCGAGCACCTCTCTGATGGGACAGTAGAACCTTCCGTCCTAGGACTCTGTGCATGGCTTGGTCTTCGAACATGCTTGCTGTCAGAAGCTGTTCCTTTGTCCTTTTGTCTTTTCTCTCACCACGCCGAGCTCCCGGCCGCTCGGCAGTCCCATCACGTCCGACCGAACGAAGGTACTGGTCCGCTTGGGCTATTCCCGATCGTGTGCTCGGCTGAGACTATTCCTTCACAGCATTGTTGCTTTCGGCCTCGGCCGAGCGGGCCACCCGCTCGGCCCAGCGACCTTGTTCACCATGAGCGTCGGAAACCCGACTCCCCGCCGGGTTGTCTTTGATTCTGTTCTGACCCGTTCGGCCGGTTGACCGGACCCTTACCCGATCGGCCGAACCTCATCTTGCCCTTAGACTTTTGACCTCTACGTGTCATTGACTTCCCTCAAAGGGGGTCCCCTGTCTGTATCACCGGATCACTTGCTTCCCCTTCAAGTCTAGTCGAAGGAGGCGATTAGTCTGACTGACTGGACCGTTAGTTGCGCCGAGCGGCGTCTCCGTGAAACTATCGTCCGCTCGACCCCCACGTGAGTAGCTACGGCGTTCAGTCAACGACAATATTCCTCGGATCTCTTCGGAATTTGCGCCAATCTTCGACATTAAGGGCAGACACGCGCTCTGTGCCTCGTTAAGGCGCTTATTAAATGCTCTCTCATGGTGGAATGCCACGTGGCATTGCTGGCGTCATCGTACGGCGGCGGCGCCGCCGGTGACGAGACCGAGGTGGTTTGAAATGGACAGCGCGATGCGTGCTCCGGTTCTCGCGACCTGAATCCGACGGTGGTGGCCGCTCGGGCTCAACCCTATAAAGCCTTCGCTTTCTCCGCCTTCGCCGCATTTCTACTCTCGCATGCCCAGAAGCTTCCTTGTCGTTCCTGCTCCGGTGATCTCGTTGCTGCTTCTTCTCTTTCCGGCGATTCCGCATTCCTCGTCGATCCTCATCCTTCTCTATAAGGCTCTTATTCTATTCTATCTTTGGTTCTTGAATTTTCTTTGCGTTTCTTTCCCGATTTTTGGTCCTCGTGGCACTGTTTCGTTTGCCATCTTCTTTCCTCTATCCTCTTCCTTTCATTGCTTCGTCCGTTCAGACAATGGCTAGCTCTTCTCACCCTCAAGACCAAACCCTCGGCCCGTGGTACACCACCATGGAGTCGCGCTTCGATCGGCGCGACGTCGATATTCTGATGGATAATTTTGACATCTCATCCGACTTCGAAATTATCCTACCCTCTCCCTCCGCTCGGCCACACAAACCGCCGCGCGAAGCTTTTTGTGTTTTCCGCGACCAGTTCACAGCTGGTCTGCGATTTCCAATTCATCCCTTCATCGCTGTAGTTTACAATTTTTTCGGCATTCCGCTCGGAAGCCTAGTCCCCAACACTTTCCGCCTTCTGTGCAGCGTTGTCGTCCTGTTCAAAATCCACAACATTCCCCTCCGACCGGAGGTCTTCTACTATTTCTACTACCCCAAACAGTCCGAGCTGGGCACTTACATGTTCCAGGCTCGGCCTGGTTTAGTTTTCGTTAATAAACTGCCCTCTTCCAATAAGCATTGGAAAGAGTTCTACTTCTACCTTCGTATGCCCGAGCGGGCCTCCTTCCGAACCCAGTGGCAAGTCGGACCGCCAATTTCCCCAGAGCTCAAAAGGTTCAAGACCCGACCGGACTATCTTCACGGCGCCAACATGCTAGCCGGTCTGATGTTTGACATCACTAAGTTCCTACCTGAAGGGGTGATGTACATATTCGGCCTGAGTCCGATCAGGACCCCCCTCCCGAGCGGCTTCGGTAAGAATCTTACTTGTATATTTACCTTGATTGCTGACTGATTTTCTCCTTTTTCCTTTGCAGCGAACATTGTCATGGAGTCGGTGATGGTAGACATTTTGAAAAGGAAAGCGGCGGCGCTCGAGGCCGCGGCTGCCAAGGAGATGGAGGCGCTCGGCATCGAGCCGGTCGGCTCACATGAAGGGGAGAGCGGGACTCACGAGGAGTCGGCCGCTCAGGCCTCTCTCCAGGATGTGGCAAGAGGAGCAACCCCCAGCGGGGGTCCAACAGTCCAAGAGGAAGGCTCCGCTCAGGAGGAAGAGCGGCCTCTTCGACAAAAGAGACGCCAAACGGAGACACCACTCCGCTCGGCCACTTCCGCAGTCCAGCCAACCGAGCGGACCACTGTCGATTCTCGCGGCAAAGCTCCAGCGGTCGAGGCGATTTCGTCCGATCGGACCCCATCCCAGCTGGATGCGTCTGCGGACCCTCTCGAGTCCATTCCAGTCAGCGTCCTTCCGCCTGCTCCCCGCCGAGTCGAACGTTCAACAATTTTGTCCCAGTTCTCTGTGCCGGCCTCCGATCCGTCCCCCGCTTCCGCTCATACGACTCCCGGTCGGCGCCGCACCGTCAGGGTCTCCTTGCATCTCCCCACCGAAGAGCTGATGCCCAAAGCCGATCGGCCAGTCGTGCCCGAGCACATAATCACAATGAAGGGGCCCTTAGCCGAGATGTGGGCCGACGCTCGGGCACGCGTCGCGCTGATCCCTCTCAGCAATCTGGCCAACAACCATATGCAATAGGCTACTGGGGTAAGCGTGTTTTCTCAAGTCCTTGATGCGCTTTTTCCAATCGGCTATTAATGATTTTGTTAATTGCAGAGATGGGTAGAGGAGATCGCTGTCTCCAATCGTCTGGCGATGGTGGACAAGGAGCTAAAAAGGTTAAGGAGTTCGGGCGGCGCACCTTCCCAGGGTCCATCATATGCCGAGCTGCAGAAAGAGCTCAAGAAGGCCCAAGACTTGTTGGTAGCCGAGCAGAAGAAGACGACCGATCAGGCCCACACTTTGGCTGAACTCAATCGACAGGTCAAGACGCTCGACCAAAAAATAAGCCTAGCCACCACTCGGAAAAACATTGCTATCTCCGATCTGGAGAAAAAGAACGTCGAGGCTCAGGTCCTGGAGCAAAAGGTTAAAGAGCTGATGGACCAGCTGGACGGCGAGAAGGTTGCTCGTTCGGATGAGGTGACGAAACTAGAGACTGCTTTACAAGAACACCAGGCAGCTGCCGATGCTTCCCGAGCGGCTCTCAAAGAATATCAGGAGGCCGAGCCAGGACGGGTTGCCGCCTTGAGGCAGAATTACATCCGTTCGGCCGAATTCTCGGAGAAAGTTTGCGAACGGATGTACACTGCCTTTGAACTTGCCATGGCTGCCACGACAAACTTCCTGAAGTCCAAAGGGTAACTTTCTGATTCAGCCACCATCCCAGCCCAAGACCAGGCGGCGCTCCTCGGCACCATCCCGAAGGATCTTTACGATTATCTAGAATAGAAGTTTATATGTAATTCGGCCGCTCGGCCAAAAACTATCCCTTTTTGTAATTCGGCCACTCGGCCTTAATTTCTTTAATGCTATCCTTTTGCTTGCTTTTTCTTTTACTAATCAATACGAGTGATGTCTGCTCGGCTAGCCAACTACCGTTGTTCATGTTCCTTCACTTCTCCTCACTATTCGCCTCTTATCTCACCTTTCTTGTGTTCGAAAGGGGTTTTTTACGAAGTATTTCGCATAGCTAGTCCGCTCGGCTGAATATATCCTGTTTCGCAAACGGGCTTTTCGCCAGAGGTTCATGAAGTACTTTTGGTTAATTGGATGATCGGCCAACCGACGCGACTCTCGATTTTTAACGTCGGAGCTCAACGGTCTTCCTGCTGGAGGGTTTATAGTCGCCGGCGCGACTCTCGATTTTTAACGTCAGAGCTCAACGGTCTTCCGGCCGGAGGGTTTATAGTCGCCGGCGCGACTCTCGATTTTTAACGTCAGAGCTCGACGGTCTTCCGGCCGGAGGGTTTATAGTCGCCGGCGCGACTCTAGATTTTTAACGTCGGAGCTCGACGGTCTTCCGGCCGGAGGGTTTATAGTCGCCGGTGCGACTCTCGATTTTTAACGTCGGAGCTCGACGGTCTTCCGGCCGGAGGGCTTATAGTCGCCGGCGCGACTCTCGATTTTTAACGTTGGAGCTCGACGGTCTTCCGTTTCGGCTGACGATGCCTTATATTTGCGCTAATTTTACAATTTTTTACTCCTGCATTTCAAGTATACAGCCGAACGGAAAATACACAACACATATTACATTGGCGCACCTTTTACCCCGCCCGGTAAGGCTGGAGGTGGTTCGCGCTCCATGGTCGCTCCAGCTGCCGTCCGTCTTCATCCTACAAATAATAGGCACCCGAGCGGAGCTTTTCGATGACTTTGAAGGGACCCGCCCAAGGAGCCTCCAGCTTGCCAACGTCCCCGACCGGCTTTACTTTCTTCCACATTAGGTCGCCGACCTGGAACGCTCTAGGGATCACGCGCCGGTTGTAGTTCTGCTTCATTCTCTGCCGGTACACCATCAGCCGTACGGACGCCTTGGCTCGCTCTTCATCGATCAAGTCCAATTCCATCTGCCTCCGCTCGGCGTTGTCATCATCATAGTTCTGGATCCGGACGGACTCTATACCGACTTCAACCGGGATAACTGCTTCGTCGCCGTACACCAAATGGAATGGCGTGATGCTCGTTCCCTCCTTCGGGGCCGTGCGGATAGCCCATAGGACGCCCGGCAGCTCGTCCACCCAACTTCCTCCTATGTGGTCAAGTCGGGCTCGAAGAATTCTGAGTATTTCTCTGTTGGTTACTTTCGCTTGGTCGTTACTCTAGGGATACGCCACGGAAGTGAAGTGTTGTTCAATGCCATAACTTTTGCACCATTCTTCGAGCTACTTCCCGGTGAACTGTCGCCCGTTATCAGATATGAGCCGGTGAGGAATACCGAACCGACAGATTATATGCTGCCAGATAAACTTTTTGACTATCTGCTCGGTGATCTTGGCCAGTGGCTCGGCCTCCACCCATTTAGAGAAGTAGTCGACCGCCACCAGTAAAAACTTCCGCTGACCGGTAGCCATAGGGAACGGACCCACGATATCCATTCCCCACTGATCGAACGGACAAGACACTGTAGATGCCTTCATTTCTTCCGCCGGTCGGTGGGAGACGTTGTGGTACTTCTGGCAGGAGAGACACGTCGCGACGGTCCGAGCGGCGTCTGCTTGTAGGGCTGGCCAGAAGTACCCGGCCAGTAGGATCTTATTAGCCAGCGATCGTCCGCCCGGATGTCCTCCGCACGATCCTTGGTGCACTTCATGAAGGATGTACTTCGCGTCCTCCGAGCTTACGCACTTCAAAAGTGGGCAGGAGAATGCCTTCTTGTAGAGTTGGTCTCCGACGAGCGTGAACTGACCGGCTCTCCTCCTCAATAGTTGGGCTTCCTCCCGATCGGAAGGTGTAGCACCTGAGCGTAAAAACTCCATGATGGTTGTCCTCCAATCGCTCGGAAATGAGAGGCCCTCCATCCAGTCGATGTGCGCCACCAAGGATACTTGTTCGATTGGCTGCTGGATGACGACCGGTGATATTGAACTTGCAAGTTTGGCTAACTCATCTGCCGCCTTGTTCTCTGCTCGGGGTATCTTCCGGATGATGACTTCTCTGAAGAGGGTCTTGAGCTTTCAAAGGCCTCAGCGTAAAGCTTGAGCCGAGCATTGTTAATCTCAAAAGTGTCCGAGAGTTGCTGGGCGACCAGCTGAGAGTTTGAATGGAGTGTCACCCGACCGACCCCTAAATGTTGGGCGGCCTGCAAACCGGCTATAAGGGCCTCATACTCCGCTTCATTATTGGTGGCTTTGTAGTCCAGCCGAACGGCTAGGTGCATCCGTTCTTCTTGGGGAGACAATAATAGCACACCAATCCCGCTCCCGAGCCTAGTAGACGATCCGTCCACAAATATTTTCCACATAGCTTCGGGCTCGGGATTTTGCACTTCGGTAACAAAATCTGCTAAGGATTGCGCCTTTATCCTCGATCGGGGTTGATACTGAATGTCAAATTCGCTCAACTCCGTTGTCCATTTGATGAGCCGCCCGGACGCTTTTGGATTCAGCAGTACTCTTCCCAATGGGCTATTCGTCCGAACGATGATTGTATGTGCCAAGAAATAAGGACAAAGTCTCCGAGCGGCGAGGACCAAAGCAAAAGCCAGCTTCTCGAGCCCAGTGTAGCGGGATTCAACATCTTTTAAAATATGGCTCAAGAAGTACACGGGTTGCTCTTCACCGCTCGTCCTCACTAATGCCAAGCCGACTGCCCGCTCGGTTGAAGATAGATAAATAAAGAGCGGCTCACCTACAGCTGGCTTGGCTAATACGGGCAAGGAGTTCAGGTATTTCTTTAGCTCTTCGAACGCCCGATCGCATTTCTCGTCCCAATGAAACTTAGTAGCTTTGCGTAGGATCTTGAAAAAAGGGAGGCTCCGGTCGGCAGTCTTGGCGATGAATCTTGACAACGTGGTTATCTGACCGGTCAAGCGCTGTACTTCCCTTAGATTTCTTGGGGGCGGCATATCTTGCAATGCTTTTACCTTGTTGGGATTTGCCTCTATGCCCCGCTCAGTCACTCTGTAGCCCAAGAAACGCCCGCCTTTTGCTCCGAACAGACATTTCTGAGGATTCAGCTTGGCTTCATACTTCCTCAGTGTTCGGAAGGTCTCCTCCATGTCTGCAAAAAGATCATCCGCTCGGACGGACTTAACGAGAATATCATCCACGTACACTTCTAAATTGCATCCGATCTGCTCCTTGAATACTTTGTTCATCAAGCGCTGGTAAGTTGCTCCCGCGTTCTTCAGTCCGAACGGCATTACATTGTAACAGTAAGTGTCGTCGGCTGTGACGAAACTAACCTTTTCTTGGTCTTCTCGGGCGAGCGGCACCTGATGGTAGCCCTGATATGCGTCTATCATGCATATTAACTCGCACCCGGCTGTGGAGTCCACCAGTTGATTAATCCGGGGTAGAGGGTAGAAATCCTTTGGGCATGCTTTGTTGAGATCCCTGAAATCGATGCAAACCCTCCACTTGTTGCCAGGCTTGGAGACTAGCACTACATTTGCGAGCCAGCTCGGGAACTGGACATCCCTTATATGGCCGGCCTCCAGGAGCTTTTCGACTTCCGCTCGGATGATGACATTTTGGTTGGCGCTGAAGTCCCTCTTCCTTTGCTTCACCGGCCGAGCGTTCGGTCGGACGTGAAGCTCATGCTGCGCTATACTTGGTGAAATTCCCAGCAGCTCATGCGTTGACCAAATGAAGACGTCGCAGTTTCTATGGAGACATTTGATCACCTCCTTTTTCCGGCTTGGCTCCAGATCGGCTGCAATAAATGTGGTAGCCTCCGATCGGGTCGGGTGGATCTGCACCTCCTCTTTTTCTTCATAGACCAAAGAGGGTGGTTTTCGGTTATGGCGTTCACCTCGATCCGTGGCGTCTTCCGGCGGAATTAGCTTCTGCTCGGACCATTTCGAAGTAGCATCGCCGAGCCGCCAGCTGGTCACCTCGCACTTCTCCAACTTTATCTTCAACCGGGAACTTGATTTTCTGGTAGAAGGTGGAGACGGCCGCTCGGAACTCACTGAGCGCCGGTCGTCCCAAGATAACATTGTATGCTGAAGGAGAGTCGACCACGACGAAGTTTGCAGTCCACGTCCTTCTGAGCGGCTCTTCTCCCAGCGAAATAGCCAGTCAGACCTGTCCGACCGGCAGAACTTCATTGCCGGTGAACCCGTAGAGGGGGGTTGTCATGGGCAGCAGCTCGGCTCGATCGATTTGCAATTGGTCGAAGGCCTTTTTGAAGATAATGTTGACCGAGCTGCCTGTATCGATAAAAATATGGTGAATAGTATAGTTAGCTATTACCGCTTTGATGAGGAGGGTGTCATCATGTGGCACTTCAACTCCCTCGAGGTCCCTGGGCCTGAAACTGATTTTGGGCCCGCTCGCCCGTTCTTGACTGCAGCCGACCGCATGTATCTGGAGCTGCGTGACACTTGCCTTCCTTGCTATGTTGGAGTCTCCTCCGGTCGGCCCGCCAGCTATTATGTTGATTTCGCCGCGGGACGTGTTGCTTCTATTTTCTTCCTCCCGTGCGGACGGCCTAGGCCACTCCTTAGATACCCGGGGATTGTCCTCGTGCCTTTGAGGATGATACCACTCGGGAGACTGTCGTCGATCGGCTTCACGGTGTCGCTGTCACCTGTCGGATGATGGTGATCGGCGGTGGCCACTTCGGGGAACGGGGTGGGCGATCAGGGGAAGGCTTCGGTAATCTCGTGTGTTATGCGTGTCGGTCCGGTGGAACGAGCAAAACATGGGGGTCCATACCTTCTTCTTTGGTTTGGGCCGCTCGGCAGCTACCTCTTGGACGCCATGGGACCTTGCATGGTGAAAGCGGACTGCTTCGGTCCACGGTCCTCTGGGCGGCTCCTGTCGAGTGACAGCCTTCCGCTTGGCAGGGGCTAGCCGCTCAGTTGGAACTTCTTTTCTTCTGGCCGCCTGTGCTTCCTCCACATTAATGTATTCATTGGCTCGGTGTAACATATGATCGTAGTCTCGGGGCGGCTTCCGGATGAGTGAACGGAAGAAGTCACCATCCACGAGGCCTTGTGTGAAAGCATTCATCATCGTTTCCGAGGTGGCAGCTGGAATATCCATGACCACTCGGTTGAATCGTTGGATGTATGCTCTGAGCGACTCCCTGGGCTCTTGCTTGATGGCGAATAAGCTGACACTAGTCTTCTGATAATGCCGACTGCTTGCAAAATGATGGAGGAAGGCTGTGCGGAACTCCTTGAAACTTGTAATGGATCCGTCCGGCAGCCTCTGAAACCACCGTTGCGCCGATCCCGAGAGGGTTGTAAGGAACACCCGGCACTTTACTCCATCTGTGTATTGATGTAGGATAGCCGTGTTGTCGAACTTACCAAGATGGTCATCCGGATCAGTGGTTCCGTTGTATTCCCCGATCGACGGGGGCACATAATGTTTTGGCAGAGGGTCCCGCAGGATGGCCTTTGAAAATTGCCGGTTGATCCGTTCGGGGGAGGCGTCCGTTCGAGGAGCCTTGCCTTTTCTGTTGTCTCGCATAGGCGCCTCGTTGGATGAAGATCCTCGGTCATGATTAACTGTTGCGGCTTCAGGAGGCGTACGAAATAGGGCCCGATGAAATGGAACCGTGGCCGGTGGTGCTTCCGCTCGGCCTCCCGACGCGGATGTCGCTTGTTGCTCCATCCGCTCGGCTTGCACCTTCTGTTTCTGTTGTTCCACAAGCTTAGCTGCTCTTGCCTCGATCAGAGCGTCGAGCTCCTCCGTGGAGAGCATCACCGTATGCAGTCGTCCAGCTTCGTCCATTGCTTCCGCTTGGATGCAGGTGCGTTCCCACAGACGGCGCTAATTTGATCCTGTCCGAACGCTGAATCAACGGACGCTGGGCACGTGGCGATCTCCGAACTGATGACGTGGATCTCCGGCCGGTTGTAGGGGTATCCGGCGAACCTGCAAGGAAGTCGGGCCGGGAAGGGGTTCCCGGCGACGACCCTCCGACGCTCAAGTCAGGCAAGAGGAAACTATGAGGTGGCTTCGAATCTCAGAGAATGTGTACCTCCGGCGAAGTATGAAGACCCTTATATAGAGCTGTGAGGAGGCTCATGCACACATACCGAGGCATATACGTGTCCTCTTACCATACCTCAGTATGGGCTTGCCAGAGGAGCTTGCCTGACACCATACTGCTACAGTCCGAGCACCTCTCTGATGGGACAGTAGAACCTTCCGTCCTAGGACTCTGTGCATGGCTTGGTCTTCGAACATGCTTGCTGTCAGAAGTTGTTCCTTTGTCCTTTTGTCTGTTCTCTCCCCACGCCGAGCTCCCGGCCGCTCGGCAGTCCCATCACGTCCGACCGGACGAAGGTACTGGTCCGCTTGGGCTATTCCCGATCGTGTGCTCGGCTGAGACTGTTCCTTCACAGCATTGCTGCTTTCGGCCTCGGCCGAGCGGGCCACCCGCTCGGCCCGGCGACCTTGTTCACCATGAGCGTCGGAAACCCGACTCCCCGCCGGGTTGTCTTTGATTCTGTTCTGACCCGTTCGGTCGGTTGACCCGACCCTTACCCGATCGGCCGAACCTCATCTTACCCTTAGACTTTTGACCTCTACGTGTCATTGACTTCCCTCAAAGGGGGTCCCCTGTCTGTATCACCGGATCAATAAGTAATATCATTTCCCAACTTATCGGGCTTATTGACTTATCGAGTTAAATCTCACCCATTGATAAGTCAAAGAAATAAATACTAAATATATGTGTTTGTTATTATATTAGGATTAAGAGTACACATTTCCATAATAACTAAGGTCTAGTTCTTTAATAAAGTCAGTACAAAAAGAACTTACCTAAAATGGTCCTACTTAATACACTTGGAGTGTATCAGTGTAATTTATTAGTTAAGATAAACTAATACTTAATTACACTACGACTACTTCAACGGTTTGTTCCTTTACATCTTAGTCGCGAGCAACTATTTATAATTTATAAAGAACCGACAACATGATCTTCTATGTGTGACACCACACACCATGTTGTCTACTATATAAATTAATTGAACAAATTACATTTAACAAATAAATGTAGATATTGACCACTGTGATCTTTATTTCTAGATAAATGTTTATACAAAAGCTAGGCTTTTAGTGTACACTCTAACAATTTTCCACTTATACTAAAAGACTATGTTGCTATATATCCTGCCAAACATCTGATTCCCAAAACTTCAACATGCCCATCAAAAGCTCTTGCCTTAGTGAAAGGATCTTCCAGATTATCACTTGATGCAATCTAGGCGGCAACAACTTCTCCTCGTTTATACGATTTTTCGTATTGGGTGGTACTTGCGCTCTATTGTGTTTACTTGCCTTATGGACTTATGGTTTCTTCGAGTTTGCTACTGCACCACTATTATTACAATAAATTGTAATAATTTTTGGGCAAACCAGAAAACATGTCTAAGTCCATCATGAAGTATCTGAGACATACAGCTTCTATGACTGCCTCAGAGGCTGCCACTTACTCAGCTTTTATGGTGGAGTCCGAAAAAGCACCTTTGCTTATTACTCTTCCATAGTTATGACTTCACCTCCTAAAGTAAACACAAAACTCCGAGGTCGACTTACTATTGTCCCTATCCGATTGAAAGTCAAAATCCGTGCTACCCACAGGGACCAAATTATCTGCCTTGTAAGCTAGCATATAATCTCAAGTGCCTCTAAGGTACTTCAATATATGTTTTACCGTAGTCCAATGTCCTTGTCTACGGTTACTTTGATATTTGCTAACTATGCCCTCGGCAAAACAAATTTCTGATCTCGTGCATAGCATACATTAGGCTTCCGACAGCCGAAGCATAAGGAACTGCCTTCATTTCCTCTATCTCCTTTGATGTCTTCGGAGACATCTCTTTACATAAAGCTACTCCATGCTGAAAAGGTAAGAAACCTTTCTTGGAGTTTTGCATGCTTAAAACGAGCAAGGATTGTTTCGATATATGAAGCTTGGGATAAGTAAAATATTCTTTTCTTGCGATCCCTTATTACTTTGATCCCAAGAATATATGCATTCTCCCAAGTCCTTCATATCGAATTGTTTGGACAACCATACCCTTACTTCTGACAACACTTTGATATTGTTTCCAACTACCAAAAATGTTATCTACGTATAGTACAAGAAATACCACCACGTTTCCATCACACTTCTTGTATACACAAGACTTATTCGATTATTAAATAAATCCATAAGCCTGGATTACTTTATTAAACCGGATGTTCCAAGACCTTGAAGCTTTACTTCAGTCCATAGACTGATTGAGCTTACACACAAGATACTCTTTGCTCTTTGCAATGAACCCTTCTGGTTGCTATATATGAATGTTTTCTTCAAAACTTCCATTAAGGAAAGCTGTCTTGAGATCCACTTGCTAAATCTCATTGCCCATATAAAAAGTAATAGATAAAAGAATCCAGATAGACTTAAGTATGGCTACCGGTGAAAAAGTTTTCTTTTTCAACAAGCCTTACTTTGAAAGTTTCTACCTTCCTATCTATCCCTCTTTTTATATTGTAGACTTATTTTTACCCAATGGATTTTACACCATTTGGTGATTTTATAAGCTCCCAGACTCTATTAGAATACATATATTCTAATTCTGTATTCTTTGTAAAGATGTTGCATCTTTATCTTAAAGTGCTTCGTCATATGTTCGGGGATCATGTTCATGTCCACCAGGGATCAAGTCCAAAGACTCTCCTAAAACATGAATCTTTTAGGTTGCCTAACAACCCTCCCACTACGACGAGGCACTTTCTGTATATCATTTGTGATACGTGTTGTAATTTCTTGTGATATTTCATCTTGTACAATTGGTACTAGATTAGACGTGTCCTTTAATTTCCTTAAGAATAATTTTTACTCATGGGTTTGTGGTTCATAGTATAGTCCTTTTCTAAAATCGGGCATTGGTGCCAATAATGACCTTCCGATTTTAAGGACTATAAACCTCTTTTCGTTTTTCTAGGATAACTCACAAACAAGTGAACTCATGTCCAATCTTATCAGTGTCTCTCATGTTCTAGACCACCCAAATCCGAATATGCTTCAGACTAGGCTTATGCCCATTCTGCAATTCTATAGGAGTAGAGAGTTCTGACTTAGAAGGTACTATGTTCACTTCCGTTTCCAGTGTATATCTTTAAAATGAATTTGGTAATTTTTTGAATAGCTTATCATTGATCTAATTATTCCATAAGAGCATTATACCTTCTTTCTACTACATCATTCTGTTGGGGTGTACCAGGTGCAGTTAGTTGGGATTAAATCCCGACTTCTGATAAGTGACTCCTAAACTCTCCTAAGAGGTACTCGTTACTACGATTTCACCGTAGTGTTTTGATACTTTTACTTTAACGTTACTCCATATCAGCCTAGTACTCTTTGAACTAATCAAAGCTCATAGACTTGTGGCGCGTCAAGTAAATGTATCCTTATCTCGAATAATCGTCTATAAAAGAGACGAAAATATTCGAAACAACCTCTTGCCTGGATAGTCAAAGGTCTACACAAATCAGGATGAACCAATTCCAACATATCTTTGGCTCCATACCCCTTAGACTTAAAAGCTTCTTGGTTATTTTTCCTTCCAAGTAAGACTCGCAGGTTAGAAAGATTTCCACTACCAATGAACCCAAGAGTTCATTGGTTATTATCCTTTGAATCCTACTCAACTTAATATAACCTAGCCTTAGATGTCAAAAATATGATTAGTTCATTTCCGAAGGTTACTTTCTCTTATTAAAGTTAGAAAATGTGTTATTAATTTCCATTTATTGCATTGTGGGAGTTATTGGATTATAAATTGTCAACCAACGTACCAGAACAGATAACTTCCCTATTTTTCTTGATAATAAGTTTGTTATCAAAATAGACAGAATATCTATTCTTTAATAATTTAGAAACCGAAATTAGGTTCTTTCTAAACTTAGTACGTAAAGACAATTTCTGAAAATCCATATTTTATTCCTATCAGAGGATAAACATCTCCCACTGTAACAGCTGCTACTTTTGCAGTAGTGCCCATGTAGACGGTGTTTTCCTTTTCATATAGTTGTCGAGTTTCCTGGAACCATGCAATGAATTGCAGACATGATTAGTGACATCTATATCTACACTCCAGGTACTGGTAGATAACACCACTAAACATGTTTCAACAACTAATGAATTAAATACACTTATATTGTTCTCAGTTCTAAGAAGACAGTCTACCTTAATATCCAAGTCCTATTTCCAATCATTATAATTGGGACTACTAAGTCTTTTCTATAGTATAAGAACTAGGGGATTGACTAACATTTGAAATCCTAAGAATCATAAAAATATTTGGTCAAGACCAACTCCTTAAAATCCGCGTGAATTTTGTATGCCACGATAGTGTGAACGTATACAAAATCAAAGAGGAGATTTTATCCATTAATTTTATTATCTCGTCAACCTTACTTTATGACGAATAAAATTAATAGTTGGTCTGTCTTTGACAAATATTTGGTCAAAACTTTGAATTTAAAATAACATTGATTCCTCAAACAATATTATTTAAATTCACCAACACCTCAAACACCGGGAATTATGCATGCCACGTTAGTGTGGACGTATACAAATTCAACATTCGTAAGAGGAGGGTCTTACCCATTAATTATCTTCTCAATCTTGAATTACCTCAAACACCATGAATTTTGTATGTCACGTTAGTGTGGATGTATACAAATTCAATTGTTTGTAAGAGGAGGTATTACCCATTTTATATTGTCAACCTAACTTTATGACAAATAAAATTACCTCAAACGCCATGAATTTTGTATGTCACGTTAGTGTGGGCGTATACAAATTCAAACATTTGTAAGAGGGGGGGTTTTACCTAACTTTATGACAAATTAATAGTTGGTATTGCTTTCGTCCCGCAAAACAATAGCAGTGACTCCGTTGAGGAGGATACTATTGAATGCGTCTAAGTGTATACCATTTCTTGATACTTAGTCCATTAAATAGGATTATGACCCTTCAGTTGGAGAAGATCACACGTTCCTAAATAATTTCCTATAACCATCCATAAAGGATGTTTGATCTAGTGATCCGTAACAAACCCATCCGTTGTGGAGGGAGGCACTCAGAGCCAACACGCAAGCCTGTTGCATCACTTACAAACCAGTAATGGAGACTGTGGAATTTATTAAAATACCTCTCCCACTTAGTTATTTAAAAATGAAGATTTTAACCTATGTTAGCATACATCATATGCACATAAACATCATAGTAAATAAAAGCAATAAATTTGAAAATTAATTTTCCAACTATTATGGTATTTTCCATCACTGTCTTCAGTATGCTCCAACCCTAGCTGCTGCCATTTTTAGCCACCGCCATCGGGTCGAGACGTCGCATCCATCTTACTTCTTATTCCGCTGCGCCTCTGGCGCTTCAAAAGTACCACGCCTCGCAAGCATCCGATCCGCGACAAAAATAGAATTTTACATGTGTCGATCTTATATTCCACGAGTGAATGTACATGAAATCTAGATCAAAAATAAAATTCTAAAATCCTAGGGCTAATACAGCTCCTGTTGTATTAGTTACATACAATCATGCACACACACAATAATGCCCTTGACATCCAAGGGTCCAATTACACACAACATCTATAAGCCATAATAGTTGGAGCCTGCAACCAAAAAATTAGCACATCCTACTATTATCCTGCCTAAATTATGTATGACATGTGCATAACCTATTTGAATTCTAAAGACACAAAGGCAAACCCTAGCTCTGATACCAATTGTTGGTTAGTCCTAGGAAAACGTACTGGTTCCACTGTACAAAATTTTGTACAAGTGTCAAACATTTCTTTAAATAACCTATTGTGTTCTTTAGAAGTTAAATTAGGAATCGCAGACAGAACTTAACATCATTGATTCCAAATTTAACTTATCTGTTCTTAATGGTTTAGATTTGAATCGTAAGCGGAACTTAACACTATTGATTTAAATCCACCTATGTTATAAATTCCATTAAATATTAATTTCCAAAATTGGCTTCCAGGACTGTATGGCGAGACACATGACCTTCTTGGATATGGGAGCAACCACCATCGCCTAGACAAAGCCTTTTAAGTAAAGCTAATATTTAATTTCCTTAAATAGCTCTAGGTTAACCAAAAAGAACAATCGAATCATAAATTCGAAAAAAAAAGAAAACACAAACTCGAAAAATAAATTCAAAAAACTAGATCTAATGCCTCTTGTGTTTGGAATTCATACAAAGAAAAATGACTAGTATGATGCGGAAGAAAATTACTAGTTATACCTTCTCTTTGTATGTTAATGACCTCAAGATCTTCTGCCGTATTCCTCGCCTCGCCTTGGACGTCGTGTGGGTGACGATCCTCCAAGATGAACACCACCCAAAGAGCTTTCTTCTTCCTCCTCTAAAATCTGGCCACCACCACCAATTTAGGAACCAAAGAGAGCAAGGGAAAGGGAAGGGGAGAGATCCGACCATCATGAGAGAGCACAAGCAAGAGACTAGAATTAGATGCCTCCTTCTTCTTCTTCTTCTTCTTCTCCTTCTCCTCCTTCTTGTATCTGGCCACTTAAAGGAACCACAAGCAATATGTGGTCGGCCCTAGCATGATAAAGAGCTAGGGGCCGATCCTAAGGAGGAGACTAGAGAGAAGAGAGAAAAAGAATTCATTAACCCATGAAGCCTCTCCTCCCCTTCTTTTATAATACTTGCCCAAGGCAAATAAGGAAAGACTTTTACAAAAAATTAAAATCTTCCTCTTGTTTTTTCCTTTTCCCTTTTATTTTTCCTTTTCTTTCCTCTTGATTGATTCAATCACCAATCATAGATTAGTTTTAATTTGATTGGATGAAGATTTAATCCTATTGGTCGGCCCCTTGCTTGGGCACCAAGCAAGGGTGGTCGGCCCCTATAAGGAAGGAAAAGATATCTTTTGTAAAAATTTTATAAACTCTTATAAAATTTTACAAGCTCTCTTTTAATTTCCTAAAGTGGATGTTAAAAAGGAAAGTTTTAAAAATTAAAATCATGTTTTAAAATTTAAAACTTCTCTTCTAAAAATTTCTTTTTAAAACAGGTTTATAAAAATTTAAATTTTTAAACTTCTCTTCCTTTTTCTAAAACCATGAGGATGGTTAAAAAATGAAAGTTTTAAAACTTTTAAATTTTCTTTTAAAACACATGGCCTAATTCAAATAAGGAATGTTTTTAAATTTTAAATCTCTCTTTTAAAACTTGTAGTTTTCTACAAAGAGAAGATTTTAAAAATTCAAAACACCCCTCCTTGTTTGAATTAATGTGGCCGACCCCCTCTTGCTTGGGCACCAAGCAAGGGGCCGACCCCTTAAGGGGACAATGTGGCCGACCCTTGCTTGGTCACCAAGCATTGAGCCGACCCCCTTCTTGGACACCAAGATGGGCTTATATTTGGATGAACTTGAGGCTTTAATGAGGCTACAATAGGGACCTAGAGGAGAAATTGGTTTTGGCCTTCCGATGAGCTTGAGTATCCCATGTTCGCCCCAAACACACAACTCAAGTTCATCGATAATAACTCATTCCACTAGAGAGTTATTATCGCACTACCGCACCAATCCCAAATTACATTATGGGATCCTTCTTATCATGAGTGTGTTAGTCTCCCTATGTTTAAGAAAATGAATGTCCACTAATTTAGTAAGTTACTGACAACTCACTTAATTAATATCTAGCTCCAAAAGTAGTACCACTCAACTTCATTGTCATGTCGGGCTAAGTCCACCTGCAGGATTTAACATGACAATCCTTATGATCTCCTCTTGGGGACATTCTCAACCTAGATAACTAGGACACAGATTCCTTCTATTATCAACAACACACACTATAAGTAATATCATTTCCCAACTTATCGGGCTTAATGACTTATCGAGTTAAATCTCACCCATTGATAAGTCAAAGAAATAAATACTAAATATATGTGTTTGTTATTATATTAGGATTAAGAGCACACACTTCCATAATAACTAAGGTCTAGTTCTTTAATAAAGTCAGTACAAAAAGAACTTACCTAAAATGGTACTACTCAATACACTTAGAGTGTATCAGTGTAATTTATTAGTTAAGATAAACTAATACTTAATTACACTACGACTACTTCAACGGTTTGTTCCTTTCCATCTTAGTCGTGAGCAACTGTTTATAATTTATAAAGAACCGACAACATGATCTTCTGTATGTGACACCACACACCATGTTGTCTACTATATAAATTAATTGAACAAATTACATTTAACAAATAAATATAGATATTGACCACTGTGATTCTTTATCTCTAAATAAATGTTTATACAAAAGCTAGGCTTTTAGTATACACTCTAACAATTAGGGTGGTGGTAAAGAATCATATGAGTAATATGAAACAATTCATTATATATAGATTATATGAGAAGAGATGCTTCAATTTCCACTTAGTATAAAAGGGGTTGGATGAGAACAAAACCTAATCTTTCTCTTCCTTTCCTCTCTAGCCGAATCCTCTTCTCCCCCCTTTCAAGTTTCGGCCAAGAAACCTAGGGCTCCAAGTCTTAAAGCTTTCCAAGGAGGGAATCTAAGGGGAGGGTTTCTTCCAAGGAGGTAGTACGTGGGTTAAGGGCGACTCGGAGATTAAGGCATACGAGGGAGGATTTTGGTCTTCCCTACACTTTATAATAGTAAGATCTAGCGAAAGGAGGTAAGTACCCCTCACCTGTAGTATAAGTCACTTTAAAGATGTGTTTTGTAATGTCTTTTATGCATGATTTAGGAGATGCATGTTGAGATATGCTTTAGACAAGTTAAGGAAGAAGCATGCTATGTTATGTTTGATGCCCTCTAAAAGTTTTGGGATTAAGAGTATATTTAGATCATCTTGATTTGCTTCCCATTAAGTTTTGGGACTAAGAAATATAATCAAGTGCCTAAGGTGCTTCCCTATGAGTATGGGGGAATTAAGCATACATAAGGTGTTTGGTTAAATGCCAAGCAAGTGCAAGTACAAGAAATTAATAGTTAAAAAAGTATTTTACTTTAGAAAGACATGTACTGGACACAAGGTCCATGGGTGGGCTCCTAGATCGCCCCTAAGCTCCTAGACTGCCTAGTAGTACCTTGATAGGTTCGGGATTAGCTACCTCGGATCTTATTAAGGTTGCGCGCAAAGTGGTACAAAGTCGGGCCCAAGCAAGTTGATTTATATTTTCACTAATTATGTACTATAATGTTTTAAACTTCATGGTTTGTTTTAGTGTAAGCCTCCTAAGTTGAGAAATTGAGTTCTAAAGTGCAACATTGGTGACCTCATATGCCAACATTTTTGTTTTCATTATATTACTAGCACGGTTTGAGTTGATGTTTTGCATGATCAACCTATTTAAAAATGCATGCCATATATGTAATTCAGATTTATGCGTTTTAACGTGAATTACGGTCAAGTGTAAGTTTTGTGCTTTCCGCAAGCAGTTTTAAAAAGAAAACATATCCTCCTTAAATGCATCATTTTGTGAGTACATGGTACTTACTAAGCATTCACTTATAGATTTGTATTTCCTTATACTGTAGATAAAGGTAAAGGAAAGCTCGAGTAGGAGGAGGCAGCCGGAGTAGTGTTTTGGTGTGTGTGCAACAGAATAGTGGAAGAAGATCCTGGAATTTGCTATGTTAAACTTTGGAGCTAATGTATTTCCTTATTTCCGCTTTACCTGAAACACTAGTAAGGGTTGTTATGTTAAATTTACAGTTTGATAGTAATTTTTGTGTCAAAGACTCCTCCTCAAGTAAAGGGATAAAATGGTAGGCCAAGGATGATTACAAGGGGGAGATCAACCTCTCTTATGGAGCAAGGGGTGACCTCTGCACGGTCTGTGTCACGGTCGTGCGGGTTCACACGGCCTCCCATTATTTCCCCTCGGCCAAGGCAACACGGTCGTGTGGAATCACACGGCCGTGCACCTCTTCCCCTTGGACAAGGTGACACGCCCATGTGGAATCACACGGCCGTGCACCTCCTCCCCTCTGCCAAGGTGACACGGTCGTGTGGAATTACAAGGTCGTGCATCTCCTCCTCTCATCCAAAGCCACACGACCATGTGAATTCACACGGCCATGTCTCTTTTCCTCCCGACCATGTGAATTACAAGTGCCCTTTCTTTCCTCTGCTAAGGGTCACGGCCATGTGACCCATACACGGTCGTGCCCTGCGCCAGCTGGGAGTACCCTACCTGTCAGGGCCACTCAGCCCAGACCTATTAGAAGCTTTAAACTCCCTTTCGGCTCTGCTTGGCTGCAAGTCATGTCCTACCAATTATAACAAGTTAGAATAGATCTATGGACTGAGCAACATATAATAGGTAAGAATGCCGAAATTTAGACAGAATGAGAAAAAGGGTAACGTGTGTCCTATAAGTTAAGGTTAGTAGAAGGCGGGTGTTATAGTTTGGTATCAGAGACAAGTTCCATCCTTCCGTTACACACACATCAAGCACTGATCCTGCAGCTTCCAAGTAAGAAAGTACCGTTTTCATAACTTTTATGCATCTAATTTCGTTATGATTAGTAAGAAATGCTTGTTAAGATTTAGCATGCTTATAAATGAAAGTACAAATAATAGTAAATAAGAATGATGATAGACTGACGAAATATCTCACTGGTTGGTCTATGGATATGTAGAATGGCTAGAGGACGATCGGCTAGACAGTCGAGAGTTAATGAACCTCAATCAGTGGAGAATGAGTCTGCACCCCAGCCCAACCTTCTAGAAGTAGTAGCTCAATTGTAGAGACAATTGGTGGAGCAGCAGCTGGTTATTGCCACCCTGACTGCTAATCAGCCAGCTCCTCCTATTGTCCCACCGGAAGCCACTATAGTGACGCCTACTACAGTCGGAGTTCCATCAGTTACACCTGTAGCACCAGGAAAGGTAGTGAGGCAAGAAGCGTACCTTATCCAGTGGCAGAAATTGAAACTAGAGAATTTCTCTTGCGCTAATGAACCATGGGATGCCCAGGCATGGTTCAAAACCCTGGAGAGCATAATGGAGCTACTGGACTGACCGGAGGTAGAAAAAAATTAAGTGTGCTTCCTTTTGCTTTACTGGTGATGCAAGAATGTGGTGGGAACGGGTCAAGGCAAAATGAAAAGTGGATCAAATGACCTGGTCTGACTTCGAGACTGAGTTCTTCGAAGAGTTCTTCCATATGCGAGTCACGAATAAGCATTATGACGAGGTCACGAAATTTCAACAAGGAAATTTAACGGTGGACGAAACCGTGAAGAAATTTAATAGACTAGCTCGCCTATGCCCTGAGCTGGTTAGCACGGAATGAGAGAGAGTAAGACTAATGCTCAAGATGTTGAGGCCAGAGATAGCTCTGAATGTGGCGGGCGGAATAAATAGACCGTAGTTTGCAGAAGAACTGGTTAGTAGTGCACTGATCACGGAGCATTACTTGAACAGCATCAAGAAGTAGAAGCCAGTACAGATTGAGAATAAAGGTCAAGGGAGTTCTGGCACTCAGAAAACTCAGGGCCAAGGTTCAACCTGGAAGGGGAGCTCCAAGAGAAAGAAGTGGAGTAATAAGAAGGGAGGATCCGTAAGCAAGCAGCCTAAGTATGCCACGTGTTCCACGTGCGAAAAGATGCATTCTGGAATCTGTCGCAAGGGCACTAGTGGTTGTTATACGTGTGGTCAAGAGGGGCATATAGCCAAGTATTGCCCGACCAAGAGCAACCTACCTCCAGCACCACCTGTTCAGTTTGGAGGCAACCAGGCGTAGTTACACCAGATGCAGTCCACATTGGAGGGTCCTCAAATTAGCTAGGGCAGACTGGAAGCTCCACCAACTTCTACAAATGCTCGGGTTTTCTCCTTTACCAGAGAGGAGGTAGCAAACGCCTCCACCATTGTCACAGGTCAGATACGCATTTTTAATCTATATGCAACTGTGCTATTTGATACTGGGGCAACCCATTCGTTTGTCTCTATAGTATTTACTGAAAGGTTAGGTATACCCCCAGAGGTTCTAAGCGGACAATTCTTAACGACACTACCCTCGGGAGAGATAATTACATCTACGCACTGGCTACATGCTGTGCCAGTCAAAATTTCAGGCAAAGAACTGTACAGTGATCTGATAATGCTGAACATGTCGGATTATGATGTCATTTTTGGGATGGACTTTATGAGCAAGTATGGTGCTTCCATCGAGTGTCATAAGCGAAGAGTCCTATTCCAACCTGAGGCAGAGTCTAAATTTGAGTTCATCGGAGAATCAAGGAAGAGAACCCTGAAATTCTTATCGGCCATAAAAGCTCAGAAAATGTTAGCCGATGGATGTTCCGGATTTCTAGCTCATATGGTTAACACCCAGCAAGAAAGAACTCAAAAGCTAGAGGAGGTCAGAGTCGTATGTGACTACCCGGAAGTGCTTCCGGATGAGTTGCCAGGCTTAGCTCCGGATAGGGAAATTGAATTTGAGATTGAACTCATCCCTGGTATCCATCCAATCTCAAAAGAACCCTACCGCATGGCTTCGGTAGAATTGAAAGAACTCCAGGGACAACTAAAGGAGTTTCTTGACAAGGGTTTTATTCGCCATAGTCACTCACCATGGGGAGCTTCAGTGTTGTTTGTAAAGAAGAAGGACGGATCCATGCGAATGTGCATGGACTACCGAGCGCTAAACAAAGTAACCATTAAAAACATGTATCCCCTGCCGAGAATTGACGATCTATTCGATCAATTAAAGGGAGCCACGGTCTTTACCAAGATAGACTTGCGATCCGGATATCATCAAGTGAAAGTGAAAGCGGATGATGTGTCGAAGACGGCATTCCGAACGAGGTATGGGCACTACGAGTTTGTGGTTATGCCTTTTGGAGTGATGAACACTCCTGCCACTTTTATGGATATGATGAACAGGGTATTCAAGGTGTATCTGGACAAGTTTGTAATCGTCTTCATAGACGATATCCTTATATACTCTAGAACTCAGGAAGAACATGTTGAACATCTGAAGATAGTATTACAGATTCTTCAGTAGAGCCAGTTGTACACAAAGTTCTCCAAGTGTGAGTACTGGCTTGAACAAGTGTCCTTCCTAGGCCACATTATTTCCAAGGATGGGGTTATGGTAGACCCGACAAAAATAGAAGTTGTGAGTAACTGGAATAGACCTAAGAATGTCAGTGAAATCAGGATTTTCCTTGGGTTAGCAGGCTACTACAGGAAATTTGTAGAGAACTTCTCCAGGATCGCCTCACCACTGACATCACTTACCAGAAAGAACTGAAAGTTTGAATGGACAGAGGATTGTGAGAAGAGTTTCACTGAACTGAAGGGGAGACTAACCAGTGCCCGAATCCTGACTCTCCCAGAGAATAACGAAAGCTTCAATATTTACAGTGATGCTTCTAAATTGGGACTCGGGGTTGTACTGATGCAGAATGGCAAGGTCATTGCTTTTGCATCGAGACAACTCAAGGATTATGAGAAGAACTATCCTACTCATGACCTTGAGTTAGCAGCAGTAGTGTTCGCTCTCACAATTTGGAGGCATTACTTATATGGAGCTCAGTGCAAGATTTACATAGATCACCAGAGTCTTAGGTATATCTTCACTTGAAAAGACCTAAACATGAGACAGCGGAGATGGCTGGAGCTGGTCAAAGACTATAACTGTGAAATCCTCTACCATCTAGGAAAAGCGAACAAAGTGGTAGATGCACTAAGTAGGAAATCTTGTGCAACGTTATCGTCTATAGCTGTTATATCTCATCCCCTACAGAGGGAAATAGTAGAGTTTGGGCTTGAAATTATTACCGGGCAGCTCTCTACCTTGACACTAATGTCAACCCTACTTGACGATATACAGAAAGGGCAAGATGAAGATCCGAATATTCAGAAGATCAAGCGGGGAATACAGGAAGGAGAAAATAGGGAGTTCCGTGTATCAGATGGTGGGATACTATATTATCGTGATCGCTTCTGTGTCACTAATCAAGAAGAACTGCAACAGAAAATTCTAGAGGAAGCTCATGGAACGCCCTACACTATGCATCCTGGTTCCACCAAGATGTACCAAGATTTAAGAGGGCGCTTCTGGTGGTCAGGAATGGAAAGAGATATTGCAAAATATGTCAGTACCTGCCTGACAAATCAATAGGTTAAAGCAGAACATCAGAGACCAGGCGGAGTTCTGCAGCCTATCCAGATTCCAGAATGGAAGTGGGAGGATATATCTATGGACTTCATAGTAGGACTACGAATGAATTCGATGCTATCTGGGTAATAGTGGACAAATTGACCAAGTCCGCTCATTTTCTAGCTATCAGAATCTCCTACTCCATAGAACAGCTAGCACAAATGTATGTTAAAGAGGTTATCAGATTGCATGGAGTTCCCAAAATCATAATTTCTGATAGAGATGGTCGCTTTACTTCACACTTCTAGGAGTGTGTTCAGAGAGCTCTTGGCACTAAGCTATGGTTTAGCACAGCATTTCATCCTCAAATCAATGGGCAAAGAGAACGAGTAAATCAGGTTCTGGAGGATATGCTACGAGCTTGTGTCTTGGATTTCAAAGGGAGTTGGTGTCGATACCTATGCTTAGCAGAGTTCGCATACAATAATAGTTATCAAGCTACTATCGGAATGTCACCCTATGAGGCTCTATATGGGAGGAGATGTAGATCTCCTATCTGTTGGTATGAAGGTGGCGAAAAGAAGGAAATGGGACTCCGACAGACCTTATCGAGTGCACCACCAAAGCCATTCAGAACATTCGCCAGAGAATAGAAACTGCTCAGAGCCGGCAGAAGAGCTATGCGGATGTGCGCCGAAGACCGCTAGAATTTGAGGTTGGGGATTCAGTATTCCTCAAAGTAGCTCCTATGAAAGGAGTGATGCGGTTTGGAAAGAAGGGAAAGTTGAGTCCACGTTATGTGGGGTCATACTTGATTACTAAAAGAGTTGGCAAGGTAGCTTATGAGCTGGAACTACCTCAGGAGATGCCAGCTATTCATAATATATTTCATGTATCAATGCTGAAGAAGCACGTTCCCGATGCAAACCAAGTAATTGAACCACAAACGGTGCAAGTGCAAGAGGATCTCAGTAATGAAAGTCGACCTATTCAGATAATAGATCGAGACATTAAGAAGCTAAGGAATAAAGAGATATCGTTAGTCAAAGTGTTGTGGCAAAGTCAACAGCATGAAGAGGCAACATGGGAACATGAGGAAGATATGAGACAGAAGTATCCGCAACTGTTCTAAGTTCGAGGACAAACATTTTATAAGGTATGAGGAATTATAACACCCGTAAATTTCCTCTATTCAAAAAGGACAAAAAAAAATAAAAGAAGAGAAAAGAAATAAAAATATATTCATAAATGGCCCAAGCTAGGATTTGAACCCGAGACCTCTTAGTTGAGATTAATTTAAGTTGCCATTAGGGTGGTGGTAAAGCATCACATGAGAAATATGAAATAATTCATTATATGTAGATTATATGGGAAGAGATGCTCCAATTTCCACTTAGTATAAAAGGGGTTGGATGAGAACAAAACCTAACATGTCTCTTCCTTTCCTCACTAGCCGAATCCTCTTCTCCCCCCTTTCAAGTTTCGGCCAAGAAACCTAGGGCTCCAAGTCTTAAAGCTTTCCAAGGAGAGAATCTAAGGGGAGAGTTTCTTCCAAGGAGGTAGTACGTGGGTGAAGGGCGACTCGGAGATTAAGGCATACGAGGGAGGATTTTGGTCTTCCCTACACCTTATAATAGTAAGATCTAGCGAAAGGAGGTAAGTACCCCTCACCTGCAGTATAAGTCGCTTTAAAGATGTGTTTTGTAATGTCTTTTATGCATGATTTAGGAGATGCATGTTGAGATATGCTTTAGACAAGTTAAGGAAGAAGCATGCTATGTTATGTTTGATGCCCTCTAAAAGTTTTGGGATTAAGAGCATATTTAGATCATCTTGATTTGCTTCCTATTAAGTTTTGGGACTAAGAAGTATAATCAAGTGCATAAGATGCTTCCCTATGAGTATGGGGGAATTAAGCGCACATAAGGTGTTTGGTTAAATGTCAAGCAAGTGCAAGTACAAGAAAGTAATAGTTAAAAGAAAGTATTTTACTTTAGAAAGGCATGTACTGGACACAAGGTCTATGGGTGGGCTCCTAGATCGGTCCTAGGCTCCTAGACCGCCTAGTAGTACCTTGATAGGTTCGGGATTAGCTACCTCGGATCTTATTAAGGATGCACACAAAGTAGTACAATACTGGGTCCAAACAAGTTGATTACTATTTTCACTAATTATGTACTATAATGTTTCAAACTTCATGGTTTGTTTTAGTGTAAGCCTCCTAAGTTGAGAAATTGAGTTCTAAAGTGCAACATTGGTGACCTCTTTGATATGCCAACATTCCTGTTTTCATTATATTACTAGCACGGTTTGAGTTGATGTTTTGCATGATCAACCTATTTAAAAATGCATGTCATATATGTAATTCAGATTTATGCGTTTTAATGTGAATTACGGTCAAATGTAAGTTTTGTGCTTTCCGCAAGAAGTTTTAAAAAGAAAACATATCCTCCTTAAATGCATCGTTTTGTGAGTAGATAGTACTTACTAAGCATTCGCTTATAGATTTGCATTTCCTTTTACTGCAAATAAAGGTAAAGGAAAGCTCGAGTAGGAGGAGGTAGCCAGAGTAGTGTTTTGGTGTGTGTGCAACGGAACTGTTGAAGAAGATCCTGGAATTTGCTATGTTAAACTTTGGAGCTAATGTATTTCCTTATTTCCGCTTTACCTGAAACACTAGTAAGGGTTGTTATGTTAAATTTACAGTTTGATAATAATTTGTGTGTCAAAGACTCCTCCTCAAGTAAAGGGATAAAATGGTAGGCCAAGGATGATTACAAGGGGGAGATCAACTTCTCTTATGGAGCAAGGGGTGACCTCCGCACGGCCCGTGTCACGGTCGTGCGGGTTCACACGGCCTCCCATTGTTTCCCCTCAGCCAAGGCGACACGACCGTGTAGAATCACACGGTCGTGCACCTCCTCCCCTTGGCCAAGGTGACACGGCCGTGTGGAATCACACGGCCGTGCACCTCCTCCTCTTGGCCAAAGCCACACGGCCGTGTGGATTCACACGGTCGTGTCTCTTTTCCTCTCTGCCAAAGTGACATGGTCGTGTGAGTTCACACGGTCGTGCCCTTTCTTTCCTCTGCTAAGGGTCACGACCATGTGACCCTTACACGACCGTGCCCTGTGCCAGCTGGGAGTACCCTACCTGTCAAGGTCACTCAGCCCAGACCCGTTAGAAGCTTTAAACTCCCTTTCGGCTCTGCTTGGTTGCAAGTCATGTCCTACCAGTCGTAACAAGTTAGAATAGATCTATGGACTGAGCAGCATATAATAGGTAAGAATGTCGAAATTTAGACAGAATGAGAAAAAGGGTAACGTGTGTCCTCTAAGTTAAGGCTAGTAGAAGGGCGGGCGTTATAGACCCTAAGGCTACAAAATCATTAATATTTGAAATGTCGAAGAATCTATCATCTTCTCAAGTGAAATTATTTTGATTATATGTTTTCAAAAAATTTAATCAAAATACGTATGCTTAGTTTAACTTTGTTTCATAAAAGTTATGCGATTGAATTGACCTAAGAAGTATCATATAGGTAGGTCATCAAGCTTAGTTTAAAAAATGTATTATCTCGCTCCTATCATCTACTAGGAATATTGTTTACAAATGGTTCAATCTGTACAATCAATTACTAGGACTATTGATTATCTTATTTAGTTTGTATTTAAGTTTGTTAATTATATCTAGATGAATTAGCTAAAAAGTATAATTTATTTTGACTTTTTATGTCATACTTCTTACCATTGAAGAATTGCCTAATAGAGTGGTGCTAGTCTTCTAAATAGTTTAACTTAGTTTAACAGAAACTATGTCATTTGATTGATTATTTACAAAGCTCGAATGTTTTATTGGTATAATGTAGGAAATGCAAACATCTACATCAACAACAGCAAAAAAAAAAATAAAAAAAAAAAAATCCACAAATCAAGCATAAGTTACATCGGATGAGTAAATTGGGTTATTTTATAGATTTATTTTGAACATCACCAAAGGGTAAGGTCAAGGGAAAAGGACATTCAGGGATGAATCACCATGGAAAATACATTAATATTATTATTGGTCCAGGGAGTACCAGATAATTGAACCTAATTTTGATGCTAGCAAAAGTTTAAAGTTAAGATTTTTTATTATCTAATGATGTTGATTAAGTCTGTAGAAAAATTATAGTTGAGGCTAGACAAAGAAGTCTTAGTCAAGTAGATTGGGTAAGAAGTCCTGGTCGAGTGAATTGGGCAGAAATCTTGATAGATCGAGGACATTGGACAGAAGCCCTAGGGGTCGTGAACATTAGACGGGAGTTTAGGCGAGTCGAGGATTGGGCGTCTAGCGGAAAGTCCTGGAGGTTAAAGATCTGATGCTGAGCAAAATTCCAAATAGGTCTGGAGGACCAGATGTTTGGCAAAAAAGATAAAATCTCTTGAAAAGAGTAGGTGAGGGCACGTTCCCAGTTGAGGCAACAATAGGTGTCAATTCTACCTAAGATTTTAGTGAAATCTAAAGTCAGAATAGGGCAGCCCCGAGACGGTCTAAATCATTATATCATGCCTATTTTTCTAACTTTATGATGTAGAGAATTGAAGTTGGAAGTTGTCCAGAAAAGAGACTTTGAGGCACTTGGGAAGGGTCCAGACACTCAGAGTCCAGGCATCCCGAAGAGGGTCCAGGCACCCAGATGTGTCGGCATCCAACTATGAGAGTGATGAGTTAGCACGCTCCTGCTGGCCACCACATGTCAGAGTCATGGCGTCCTGAAGAGGGTCCAGGCACCTGGATCAAGATAAACTTTGGCAGATAGATTTTCATCAAGGGGATACCGCTTCATCCTGATAGGGGTGCCCGTGGACCAGTCCAGGTGCCTGAATGAACCTATAAAAAGAACTTTCGACCAACAACTTCAAGACGTCATGCTCTATAACTTCCATGCTTGTGTGCTGCTCTGAAAAGCTCTCCACGACGTTGAAATGATCCTCTGATGACAACACTCAAATCTAGATCTTTTGCAAGTTGCCAGTATAATTGTTTGTTAATTTTCATTTCATTATTTGTAATTAGTGGTTTTTATAATTGATGAATCTTTAATAGATTACTCAACAAAAATATTCAATGAGTACGGGCCTTGGACTAGCAGTCATCGGGATGTGAACCAAGTAAAAACAAAGTGTTAGTATTTCTTTCTTTGTCCTTCTCTTAATTTTATTTTCTTCATATTTTCTCGATTGTTTTATGACAAGTGAAAAAGTGACTTGCGTTATTCACCCCTCTAGTGCACTTTTTGTTGGTGCGGGTAACATCCGACGATCAAACTCAAGTTTTGATAATGGCAAAGGGATTCAAAGTTAAGTTTAATTGTTATCTAATGTGTATGATTGAGTGTTTCAGGAAAGTCCTAGCTGAGGTTAGGATAGGGGAAAACCCTAGGGGGTGGTAACCTTATGTCATAGGGGGTGGTAACCCTATGCGGGAAGTATTGGCGGGTCGGAGCTTCGAGCAAAAATCCTAGGGGGTGGTAACCCTAGGTTAAAATCTTGGTGTCACGAACTGGGTAGAAGTCTGGATGGGTCAAGGACCAGACATCCAGCATGAAGACCGGAAGCATCAGACGCTGAGTAAAAGTCCAGTTCATCTGGAGGACCGAATTGGCAAAAGGTAAACTCTCCTGAGAGGAGTAGGTGAGGACGCGTTCCCCGCGGAGGGAACAGTAGGCGTCGGTTCGACCAAGGATTTCTGATCGGAAATCTGAAGTCAGAACTGGACAGTCCAGATACTGTCAAAGTATTTTCGATTATCATATTTATTATGTGCTAACTTTGTTTTGCAAGATATTTTGTGTTTGTATAGTGTAACATATCTTGCAGGGTCAAAAAACAAAGTTATGCCTCGGATGAACAGTGTCCGAGGCGCCTCCATGGAGCTTGGAGGCGCCTCTAGTGCAAAGAGATCAGCTGACTGCGAAGTGGGGTTGAAGGCGCCATAAAGGAGTCTGAGGCGCCTCAGACACTAGCTTGGAGGTGCCTCAGAGGTTTGTTGTGTTGGTGCGGGAAGCATCCGACGATCGAACCCAAGTTTTGATAATGGCAAAGGGTTCAAAGTTAAGTCTTGTTGTTATCTAACATGTTGAATGAGTGTTTCAGGAAAGTCCTAACTGCGGTTAGGCAGGTGAAAATCCTAGGGGGTGGTAACCCTAGGTCCTAGGGGGCAGTAACCCTAGGTGGAGAAAAGTCCTAGCTGCGGTTAGGCAAAGAGAAAACCCTAGGGGTCGGTAACCCTAGGTCATAGGGGGTGGTAACCCTATGCGGAAAGTCTTGGCAGGTCGATGGCTTCAGGCAAAAGTCCTAGGGGGTGGTAACCCTAGGTGGAAAGTCTTGGTGTCGCGAACCAGGTGAAAGACTGGACTAGTCGGGAAGCGGATGTCCAGCAGAAAGTCCGGAAGCGTCGAGTGCTGAGCAAAAGTCCAATCGATTTGGAGGATCGCACTAGCAACAGGTAAATCTCCTGAGTGGAGTAGGTGAGGACGCGTTCCCCATAGAGGGAACAATAGGTGTCGGGTCGACCTAGGGTTTCCGGTCGGAAACCCAAAGTCAGACTCGGACAGTCCGAAGACTGTCATTCTCACATCTATTATGTTTTATGTGCTAACTTTGTGCTGCAGGGTATATTTGGGACTAATGTATCTTGCAGGGACCAAAGTACAAAGATTAACCTCGGATAAACAGTGTCCGAGGCGCCTCCATGGAGCTTGGAGGCGCCTCGGGTGCAAAAGCTGACTTGGCCGCGAAGCAGGGCTGAAGGCGCCTCGGTTGGCCTTGGAAGGCGCCTTGAAGACCTATGAAGGCGCCTTCAAGGTGATAAGGCGCAGAATGGTCAGCGCTCATCTGCACGGTGGACTCGGAGCTATGGAGGCGCCTTCGGAGGCTTTCAAGGCGCCTTGGATGCCCTTTATAAGGAGTCTTCGAGCAGCAGTGAAGATCAACAATTGACAAGCTTTCCTTCTGCTGTGTGCTGCTCAAGAAACGACTCTAAAGTGTTGTTGCAGTCGCCGATGACCCGAAGCTTCAGTTATTATTTTGTTGTCGGTATTATTTCAATTCTAGTTGTACTTATTTCCTTGTACTTGTTCACGATATTTTAGTTGTTGCCCACGGAAAGCGATCAAGGATCGCGGGCCTTCGAGTAGGAGTCGATCTAGGCTCCGAACGAAGTAAACGAATGTGTCTCTGTGTTTGTGTTTATTTACATTTTCGCTGCGTATTTTACTCCGATAGTTTTTCGATAATCGAACGAATTAGCCGCGAGAGCTATTCACCCCCCCCTTCTAGCGCTTCTCGATCCAACATGTTGGAGGCGCCTCTAGGCAGGGATAAGCAGCAGTCAACGGAGCTTATCACAGCGCAGAAAGAGGGATAAATGTTGGGGTTTAAGGTGCCTTGACTGACATTAGAGGTGCCTTCAACCTCCAATAAAAGGGCATCTCGACCAGTAGCACAGGAAATCAACAAACAAGAAACCTTTCTCCGATAAGCTGCTAACGACACAGTCTGACGAAGCTATAACTCGATGACGACGACCCGGAGCTTCCAAATTTCTTTTTCCCATTGTCGTTGGTATAATTCTTATTTTGTTTGTAGTTAACTTGTAATAATTCTACGATATTATAGTTGTTGCCCGCAGTAAAAGTTCAACGAACTTGGGCCTTGGAGTAGGAGTCGTCACAGGTTCCGAACCAAGTAAACAACCTGTGTTAGTGTGTATTTCTCTTTTATATTTCCGCTGCTTTACTCGATAAGTATTCTCGAATTGAACGAATAAGCCACGAGCGTTATTCACCCCCCCTCTAGCGCTTTCGATCCAACACTTTTCGATCCTAAAAATGTAAACAGTAGCTCCTTTCTATCTTTCCTTAGCATACGAAAATTCCACTTAGGGGATTACCAATTAACATCTTTGAGAATTGGGATTTAGAATGCAAAAATTTTAAATTTTGAATGTGTGTGTGGCATTCACAACCAAAGGCGTAGTACTGTTGCTTAGAATCCTAGATAGAGACATGTATGTAAAGATGAATTCCAATGTTGCTATTGAAAAATTATATAAAACATATTTTACAAAGAAAGGGCTAAATTGATCTAGATTAGAATACCTAATGAAGAAATATTTTCTCCACATGCAATCAGATGAGGATGTTAAGTTGTTTTGTAAATTTTATATGTTGTATATTTTTTTCTTCAGTTTTATTTGCTTCTTCTATTTATAAACTACCTATATGAATTATAGATATTGTCGATGATATCAACAACTTAGGAAATTATAATTGGGTTGATGCAATATATAATTATATGACATCCCAACTCTTGATATTTGGAAAAGTGTGTTGGATCGAGATACGCTATAGGGGGGTGAATAGCGCTCGTGGCTTTCACTTATTTCGGATTCAAAAAACTCGACGAGTAAGCAGCGGAATAGAAAGAAATAACAACAAACACAGAAAGACACCAAGGGTTTAATTGGTTCGGAGCCTAGAGTGACTCCTACTCTAAAGCTCATGATCGTTGATCGCTTTCGGTGGGCAACAACTATAATGGCGCAAAACGGTTACAAGTGTGTATTACAATAAGTGCAAAAAAAAAGTTATACAAACAACACAAATTAGGAATCTCGAAGCTCCGGGTCATCGGTGACTTGTAACAGTACTTCAAGGCATCTCTTGAGCAGCGAACAATGGCTAGATCACTTGTATATTATTGTCTTAAGGTTGCTGTTCGAGTCCCCTTATATAGCCTGCTTGAGGCACCTCAAACCCCATTCAAGGCGCCTCCAAGTTGCCGAGTCAGCCGCGTGGATCAGCGCTGAAATCTTCTTCTCTTATCCTGCTTGAGGCACCTCCATGGTCACTCCAAGGCGCCTCCAAGACCAAGGCGCCTCCAAGCCCTGGTCCGAGGTGCCTTCAGCTCCTCTTTGCAGCCAACTTCTGTTTTACACCCGAGGCACCTCCAAGCTCCATGGAGGCGCTTTGGACACTGTTCATCTGAGACTTAGTTTGTTCCTTTTGTACCTGCAAGATAGTTAGTCTCAACACAACAACATACCCTACAAGACAAAGTTAGACCAAGTATAAACATGTTAAATCAAGTGATCGACAGTCATCAGACTGTCCGGGTCTTACTTCAGATTTCCATCCGGAAACCCTAGGTCGATCCGACGCCTATTATTCCCTCTGCAGGGAACGCGTCCTCACCTACTCCCCTCAGGAGAGATTACCTGATGTCAGTCCGTTCCTCCAGACCGACTAGACTTTCTGCCTAGGATTACCACCCCCTACGACCTTGGGTTACCGCCCCCTAAGGTTTTTCTCCACCTAGGGTTACCACTCCTTAGGACCTAAGGTTACCTCCCCTTAGGATTTTCACCACCAAGGGTTACCACCCCTTAGAACCTAAGGTTGCCGCCCCTTAGGATTTTCCTCCACCTAGGGTTACCACCCCCTAGGACCTAAGGTTACCGCCCCTTAGGGTTTTCCTTCACCTAGGGTTACCACCCCCTAAGACCAAGGGTTACCACCCCCTAAGATTTTTCACCTGCTTAATCGCAGTTAGGACTTTCCTGAAACCCCATTTAAGCACGTTAGATAACAAGGAATCTTAACTTTGAATCTCTTTGTCATTATCAAAACCTAGGTTCGATCGTCGGATGCTTCCCGCACCAACAAAGTGTTGTCGCAAAGACTCTTAACCGTATCATTGTTCTGCCTTATATGAAGGGATTTACTAGTTTACTTACTGTAAGTCTTGAATATATGAAGGGGTTTACTAGTTTACTTACTGTAAGTTTTGAATATGCAGTTATTTGTTTTCCTAAATATCTAATAGCATCCAATGATTTATTTATGGCATATGCTTAGTTTGTTGAGCATGTCCCTATTCAATGGTGTTACGCTACCGCAAGTATATGGTTACGTCATCAGTAATAAAAGATATCGAAACCACAAGGATTAGGTTAAGCACTAGAGACTTAGCATGGTAAATTAACTAAATGATCGAGTGTTGTGAATTTATGCACTAAAGACAAGAGAGAAGTAAAGAGAAGAGAGATCTAGGAAGGAGAGTTGGTTTAGAAAATTTTATCTAAGGAAGCGTTCTAGGAGTTCCATTTTGTTGTGATAGTAATTAATGTACTATTAATTGCCCATCACCCATCCTCTATCCTTATGTGCATGTAGAAGCCTAACTCAGTCCCCTCGGGGCAGTGCAATGGTTAAGGCATGGGGTGTTGCTACATGAGGTTTTAGGGTCAAAACTCGGCGTGACCGAGCATAACCTCCCCCATGTCTTGGCCATTTACACTAATGGCTAGTAGTCACCCGTGATTTACCTCCTCCGTGTTGGCCTAGGGACGGGTTGGCGGGGGCGTTGGGGGCGAGCGAATCGCCTTTTGCCACATGTAGAAGCTAAACTCAATACCGACACTATCCCGTGACGATCATGTAAGAGTGTTATTTCTAATAGTATTCGATGCCACTAAGTAGAAGGGGTAACATAGGAAGTCTGGTTAAAGGGATACCCTTGTCACTAGGGCCTCCTAATCATATATTCACTAGATTACATAGGATACTTAATAACATTGGATTAGAAATAACCCATTAAGCCTACTTCAATGCTTCCTTGTGAGAATTGTCCTCTCTTTTAAGACAATACTCTAGATGTCCGGTTAAAGGGATACCCTTGTCATTAGGGTTCTTGGTCGTATGATTTAGAGCATCTCCTTTATGGGGCGAACAAATCAATACAATTATTCAATCAAACATGAGATTTAAGCATAAATACTTTATACACACACATTTAATCAAATAGATACAAGGCATAAACATGTCATACAGATAGTAAATTGACAAATTCAAAGAGTATACATTAATTACATATCACAATTACTCCCTTAATCCTAGAATAAATGAATCTATTCCATAACAAGAGGAAATGAATTCAAAGACAGAGAAATTGTAAGCTTAAAAACCCAATCTAAGAAGAAGCGGGAAAAAAGATTAACCAAGGAAACGAGAGGTCTTCGGATCTAATCCTATGCTTCTGGAGATGAAGGAGAGGGTGAAAACGAGTTTATATCATCAATCAGAGCATGACGGATGAGAAAATTTAGACCAAAATCGGTCTCCCCAAAGGGAAAACCTTCCTCCCTTTGAAAGGGGAGAGAACACCCCTTTTATAGGACAGGGCACGACCTGGCATGGGTCGTGTCACGGTCATGCCTTTTGGTACAACCACAGTGTGAAGCGTCTATGGAGGAAGAACACGACCATGTGTTTTCACATGGCTTGACATTGACTGGGCTTTGGACGGGGGACATGACCATGTAAAACCATACGGCCTACCCTGGAATAGCCTCTAGTGAAGGGGCATGGCCGTGCCAGGGGGTACCCTGATTATCTTGCTCTCAGGTGAGGGAGCATGGTCATGCTAGGGGGCACGATCGGACTCTGTTCTTCTTCTAGGATCACTCCGAAGCATGTCTTAACTTCGTTTTCACTTCGAAAATACATCATATCAAGAAAAACCAAGAACGAGCAGATCTTCGATAAAAGGAATTAATTATTCTCAAAATATGATAAAAAAAAGAGTGCAACAAGACATAAAACATACTCAAAGAAAATAAGTGACTGTGCATTAAAGCATACATAAAAGTGTATGTAATCTACGCACATCACACCCCCGGACTTGAAGGTTTACTTGTCCTCAAGTAAAAATCCACAATCTAGATTCATGGGCTAATATAGTGATCATAATCTCTAATGAATCAATCCAACTCTATCAACTAATTTTATTGGTGAGCATAATCATAGAGTAACTTAAGTGTGACATAAGTATAAGTTCTCGTGCATAGTGAGATGAGTGACCCTTAAATTCAAGTTTCAATTCCTAATCACAGTCAGATCACATCTAACTAAATTCCTTATGTTCCCTGCGATAGACACTTACTTGCTACATGCTTGGTTCATTTTTTTTAATCTATCCAAGGTCTCAAAGATGTGCTCGATATCAAGAGAAACATTGAATTAATTTCCCCGATAACCTAACTCGGTCTTAAAGGGATAACTTGCTAGTTTCCACTTGTGAAACTATTTTTTATTCCTTATTCTGGTTTGTTTTTGTGCTTTAGATGTAGTATTAACAAATGTGGGAATATTTTAATTTTTCCAAACAAGTTTATATGACTTGAACATCATCTAGTAACCAAGATGTAGTGTAAGAAATCACTATAGAAAATCCAAGTACTAAACAAATTTGATGAATCATGACTATTTCAGAGTTATCTACTATTCAAACTTAGGAAAGTGAATGAGATCCTTAAAATTAGGCCAATACTCAAAATTTTCTCATTACAACACAATGCTCACTTCATACTACTAAAGATAGAGAAAAAGCAGTTCACTAGGCATACTAGCACTATTTCTCACAATAGCATAAATCAAGAAATGAATGTGCTAGCAATTTTACTATCAGACAAGTCAACATCAATTTTACTTACAGCTGGGGGTGCATGGTTTCGTGGCCGAGAGGTTCAGGGTTCGATCCTCGGGTCTCATTATCTGGAGTTAGCCTCCCGGCCATGCGTTTTTAGTTGTGTAACTGCATTTACCTCCCTTCATATCTGTAGGACCTGCTCTAGGGGGGGTACTGATGTGACGGTTCCACATTTTTTTGATGTTCTCAAATGCTCCAGATACAACTATTCTAAACAAGCAAAATAACCAAAGTAATCAATGAAAATTGTAATCAAAATGAAAACTAACATGAAAATAAGCAAAATGCAACTAAAATAAACTAAAACGCAAGGAAAGTAGGTTTATGTACAATTCCCCCTAGACTTAAACTTTTTATCGTCTTGACAAAATCAATATGGTGTAGGAGGGGGGAAACCAGGGAATACTGGAAGGTTAGGAAAAGATTCAATAAGCCACTTCTTTCTATCATTCAAGAACTTATGACACTTATACATGGTATTGATTTCAATGTGTATTTGTCTCATGATTCCCCTAAAATCCTCATTTAACTTCATTCCCCCCTTTGAACATAGATAAAATTAGTCATTTTCTTAATCAATTCCTTCTCGCTCTTAAAATAGCCTTAAAAATATTGAAATTTCTCATCCAATAAATACTTCTATCTCTTCAATAGATCATTATGTAAAGTATGGTCATGATGAAGGGCATCTAAGATAGGGCAAAACTCATGGAAATTAAATCTAGCGAGATCCTGACTTCTTGAAGGAATGTCTGTGGAGGTGAGTACAGGAGAGGGAATAGGTTGTTTATTAGCATTAGATAAATGCCAATTTTCCTTAATACGAATGGTGGTAAAATAAGGATTTGGCAAACAAAAAGAGAAAGTATTATTCTGTTATGAACCGCAAGTACACGGTTACGTTGTCAGTAATACAAAAGATATCAAACCCACATAGACTATTGATTAAACACTAATTAACTTTGCATGGTGAGTTATCTAGACAATCGAAGGTTGGTTGGAAAATAGTAAGTTAGAGAAAGATTAAGGAGGAGAGAGAGGAAGAAAGAGATGATCTTGGAATGGAATGGATGATAGATGCTAGGATTTCAGTTTTGTTATAATACTAGTTAATTTCCCTATGCATTGTTCATCTACCTAATTCCATGCTTATACTCGTGTAGAGATTCTAACTAGATTCTGGTACAAGCCCGCGAAAGTTGCACCAAAGGGTCTAACCAAGTTCTATCACCATTAAATAAAGAAGTAGCTTTAGAAAGTCCGTTAACGGAATACTCCTATCACTAGGGTCCCTCGGTCATACAATCTTAGAGTTAACCGATTTACTTCCTAATGGTATATTAATACAATTAAATAGAAGAGGTAACATAGAAAGTCTGGTTAAAGGGTTACTCTCTGTCATAGGGCTCCCTGGTCATACGTTCCTAGATTACACAAGTCACTTCCTAACATTAATTTGGGAGAATCCTCCAAACTCTAATTAACCTCCCTAGTAGAGAATCGATCCCCGTTTCAAGAAAACACTATAAAAAGTAAGGGGTACCTTCTATCACAAGGTCCTATGGTCTTACAATCCAAGGCTCTTCCTCTACATGGTGATCAAAACCCTACATTTACATGAATTGACCTCACACACATTTCGTCAAACACATACAAGGCATAACACACATAGAACATGATATAAACACTTCATAGCATAAGAAAATGTCCAAATACATAATTCATACATCCATAATTATATCATAACTACTTTCCTACATCCTAGATCTAGAGATCTACTCCATCGTAAGGGATTATAACCAAAAGACAAGAAATAAAGCAACCTACAACTCAATACATGGATATAGAGAGAAGAGAAACTTAATTATCCTTGAAGTGTAGCATCCTTAGAAGCGCTCCCTTGCTCCGAAGATGGACGGATTGGCGAAGGTGGAAGATCTAGGGTTCCCCTATGGGGGAGAACCCTTCCCCAAGGAATGGGGATGAACCCCAAGCTAAAAAGATTCCCCCAAAAGGGGAGAAAACCCCTTTAAATAGGGCAGGGCACGGGCCTGGCACAGCCTGTGCCATGGCTGTGTGGCATCCACACGACCATAGTTTGGTCCAGTGGTACGGCCGTGTGGAACCATACGACCAAGTTCTTCTTAGCCTCTGATCAAGCAACACAGCCATGTGGTTTCACATGATCGTGTTCCTCTTTGTCTCTGGATAGGTGGCACGGTCGTGTAGGATCACACGATCGTATGCTGCTCCTCCTCTAGTCTGGCCACACGACCATGTGGATTCACAAGGCCTTGTGCTGCTTCTCTTCTGGAGTGTGGCACGGTCATGCGAGTTCACACCGTCGGAGCTTGATAACCCACGAGCAAGACCACACGACCGTGTGGTTTCACACGACCTAAGCCAGATTTTCACAAGTTGTTCCAATGTGCATCTTTTGCTCCATTTTCGCTCCAAATTACGTCCTTTCAATCAAAACAAGTAAAGAATAGATCTCCGAACAGAATATAATGGAAGTATGACATTATAATGAAATAGGGTGTAATAAACATATATTATACTTATGAAATACAAATAGATGTGCATTAAGACATGTATAAAAGTGTATATAATCTATGCACATCACACCCCCAAACTTAACCTTTTGTTTATCCTCAAGCAAAAATTGCATCTAAACTAATGTGGTTAAATAGTGCATCATAATCTCTAGCAAGCCAATGTAATCTTATCAAATGATTTCATTAGTGAGCAAGATACAAAAGTTATTTGAGTACGACCTAAGTAATAGTTCTCCGTGTTCAGTGCAATAGTTGCCTAAATTTGTCAAGTATTAATCCCTAAGCCTAGTCAAGTGGTCATAAAATTGTGTTCCTTATGCTTTTAGCGATAGACACTTACTTGCCACACGCATGGTTCATATTTTTAAAACTACACAAGGTCTCAAAGGACTACTCCAAATCAAGAGAAACATATTATTTATTTCCCTAGTAACTTAACTCGGTCTCAGAGGGGTAAATTGTTACTTCCCACTCATGATTATTTTTTTTTTTATCCCTTATTCATATAATGATATTTTTTTTTATTTTGCTTTATTTTTTTTCACTAACACATATGCAAATGTACAAATGCAAATGCAGGGATTTTGATTTTTTTTAAGTGAGTTGTCATGATCCGAGATCATCCAATAACCAAAATGTAATTAAAATGTCACCTTAGGAATACAAGTACTAATCTAGTTCTATGAATCATGACTAATTTCAGAGTTATCTACTATCAAAATTAAGTATAGTGTAAAGAGATCCTAAACCACGGCAATACTCAAATTTTTATAGTAAAATCATTGCTTACTTCATGCTATTATAGATAGAAAAAGATAGATCACTAAACATACTGATATTATGCAACTAGCAAAATTTTATTATGCAAAAAGAAATATGCAAAAACTAAGAAATATGATAAAAACTAAACTAAACTCAAACATCCCCTCAGACTTAAACTTTTCATTATCCAAATGAAAACTAGAAATATAATATGGAGGAGATTTATGAAGTTAGAGAAGTTACCAAGTGATTAACTCCAAGGCTACGCCATATGTTTGGAAATACTCCTCTACCTAATGCTCGCATTCCTTCATAACTTTAAATCCTATAAAACAAAGATAGACAAGAAAAATTAAGTAGAGGATTTGGGCTTATTATGAAGAAAGAAATGAAAATAAGAAAGAACTAAAGACATAAAGAAAACTAAAAAGAAGAACTTGGGTTGCCTCCCAAGAAGCGTCTGTTTAAGGTCATTAGCTTGACCACCTCATTAGATTTATCAAAATCTCGCTCTTAGAGGGGTAAGATATTTCAACACCCTCCTACCAAGGGCTCTTATTATGGAGAGAGCTTTTAATATACGAGCTACAATATGAAGTAACTCTCTCCCCATCTTCGTCATCTTAAAAGTTCTTTCAAGTGGTCAAAGACGATTCAGACCGAGCTTCCAATTTCTAGCCCAAGGGAACTCTGCACAGCAAAAAAAAAAAAGAAATCTCCCATAAATATATTATATAAGATAGAACCAAAACCATATTAAGATAGGATGAATAAGCAATAAAAACTGAATCACATTCAACAAAATCAATTATAGGTACCTCTATAAAGTTTTCCAATAGATCACAAGAAACACTAACCCTGCTTTGCTGAGAGATACTTGAAAATTCTAAATATGTAGATGTGACTTCTTTTGAATCAAATGATGATTCTGGCTCTGGTTCAGGTGTTGATACAACTAAAGGTGGTGATTCTTAAGACTCTGCTAACTCTGCATAAGTCCCTACACATAGATCCATAATAAGTTCAATCCTTGCAATTCTCACAATCTCAGAAGGTTGTGTGAACAAAGGAGGTGATTCTTGTGATGTCGCTTCCATAACACAGCTCCTTACACTTCTTTCCATATCAATATCATCACATATTGTGAAGAACATTCCAACATCAAAATCTTTAGCAGGAAAATCAATTACGAGATGATCAATAACTTCACTTGCAGTTTTAAGTGGATCTACCTCATCACATTCATCAATTGAAAATTCAATATCATTACAATGCCTATAAAAATAGGAGGCGGGTCTGAAAATATACTAACCACTGCATTAACATTACACTTCTTATCTGAAGATTCCTCATCTTTATACACATCAATAAATCTGCACTCAACCATATTAAAATCACAGAATTTTCCAAAGTCTTTATTTTTATTGGCCTCCACTAGCCTTATGGAAAAGGAGTCCTAAGTAGAGATCTTGGGAATGGTTTAAGCTTGTGGCTAGGGTTCAACTTGCTTGTCTAGTGATTGTGTGATCAATCATTGAGGGAAAGGTACTTATGGCCTTTGGGCATTTTTTGGAGTAATGGAATTGAGTTTTTATGGTTTTCTAATGTTCTCCTCAATTCTATACAAGTTCTTCTCCAGAAGTTCTTCATGATTCATGCCACTTCTTAAGTTAATATCATTACATTATTCACTAGACCTTGTCTGTGTAGGAGGGAGGTAATGCTTGAACCATTTTAAAACTATGCTATCAATCTTTGCCTCCAACTTTTGAACCTGTCATTCTGTGACTTGTTATTTTCTAAAATCTTGGAAGGTTGAACTGTATTTTATTTTATCACCAATGTTGTGTTAGTTTCCAAGCCAGGCAATAAGTGACGGGTCTACATCGACTTTCGTGATCTGAACAAGATATGTCTGAAGGATTTCTATTTGCTGCCCAGGATAGATCAAATGGTGGACTCTACGGTAGGATGCGAGCTGATTTACATGCTCGACGCTTACCAAGGGTATCACCAAGTGTCGCTCGCTTGAGAAGATCAGGAGAAGGTTAGCATCATTACAGCCAACAGGACCTACTGCTACAATGTTATGCCGTTCAGACTAAAGAATATCGGTGCCACTTATCAAAGGATGATGAACAAGATGTTTCGATGGTAGATCGACCGTAATATGGAGGTATACGTGGATGATATTTTAATAAAATTTCTCCGAGTGACCGACCTCTGTGCAAACATGGATGAGACCTGCCAAACCGGGACTATAGAATAAAGCTAAATCCAAAAAAGTGCCTATTCGGCGCGAGGAGCGGACGGTTCTTGGGTTACATTGTCATTGAGCGCGTGATTCAGCCGAATCATAGCAAGATAAAGGCATTGCAAGATATGCCCCCACCACGCAACTTGAAAGAGGCCCAACGGTTGGCCGGATGGATCATAGCGTTGTCCCAGTTCATAGCTAGATCATCCGATTGGAGTCTGCCGTTCTTCAAGGTGTTACACTGAGTGGCCAAGTTTCAATGGGATGCAAAATACGACCGAGCATTTGAAGAGCTCAAGGAGTATCTCAACTCTTTACCTGTGTTAGCTAAGACGAGCGTCGGGGAGCCGCTCTAGGTCTATCTGTCGTCCACCGAGTATGCAGTCGGCTTGGCATTAGTCAAACAGAATGGTCATGAGCAGCAGCCAGTGTACTTTTTAAGTCATATATTAAAATATGTCGAGTCTCGCTACACTAGTCTTAAAAAGTTAGCTTACGTACTGGTACTTGCCGCTTGGAGACTTCGCCCATATTTTCTTGCTCATCAAATCATCGTGATGATCAATAGCGCCTTGGGAAGAGTCCTCCTTAACCGAGAGGTATCCGGATGGCTGATCAAGTGGACAACTGAACTGAGTGAGTCCGACATTCAATATCAGCCCCGATCAGTAATTAAAGCTCAAGCATTGGCTGATTTCGTCACAGAAGTCCAGAATGCCGAGCCAGACTATGTTTGGAAAATATATGTTGATGGATCATCCGCTCGGCAGGGTAGCGAGATTGGTCTTCTGCTTATTTCCCCACGGGAAGATCGAATGCAACTCTTTGTTCAGCTGGACTATCATGCCATCAACAACAAAGCCGAGTATGAAGCCTTAATAGTCGGCTTGCAAGCAGCCTGACATGTCGGAGCTATGAAAGTCCTCATTTACTAGGACTCTCGGTTGGCCGCTCAACAACTATTAGGGATGTTTGAGATTAACAACAACTGACTCAAGTTATATGTAGAATCCTTCGAGAAACTGAAGGCAAATTTTCAAGAGGTCACTGTACAGAAGATTCTCCTATTGGACAATCAAGTGGCGGATGAGCTGGCTAAGTTAGCTAGTTCGTTATCATCTATCGTGATCAACCAGCCGATCGAATAGGTTTCATTGGTGGTGCACATCGACCGGATGGAAGGAGTGACCTTTCCGAGCGACTGAAGAACGTCGCTGATTGAATTCCTCCGATCAGGTAATACATCGGTTGATCGGGAGGCAGCGCGACTATTAAAGAAGAGGGTTGGATGGTTCACCTTGGTTGGAGATCATCTTTATAAAAAAAGTCTTTTCTAGGCCCTTGCTCAAGTGTGTTGGACTAGAGGACGCAGAGTACATCTTGCAAAAAGTGCACCAAGGCTCCTGTGGAAACCATCCGGGCGGTTGTTCGCTGGCTCGAAAGATTCTCTTGGCTGGATACTTTTGGTCAACCCTACAAGAGGATGTTGCTCAGATAGTAGCCACATGCTTGCCCTGCCAAAGGTATCACAACATCTCTCACTGGCCTTCTAGAGTGTATACTAAAAGCCTAGCTTTTTGTAAACATTTATTTTGAAATAAAAAATCACATCGGTCAAATGTCTATATTTATATGCTAAGTATAGGTATTCAATTAATTTATATTGTAGATAACATGGTGTGTGGTGTCACACGTAGAAGATCATGTTATCAGTTCCTTATAAGTTATAAAAAGTAGCTCATGACTAAGATGAAAAAGAACAAACCATTGGAATAGTCGTAATGTAATTTCGTATTAGTTTATCTTGACTATAAAATTACACTAGTACACTCTGAGTGTATTGAGCAGGACCATTTGAGGTAGTTTCTTTTTATACTGACTATATAAAAGAACAATACTTCTGTTATTATAGAAGTGTGTACTCTTAATCATGATATAATAACAAACACATATACTTAATACTTATTTCTTTAATTTATCAAAAGGTGTGATTTAGCTCGTTAAATCAATATGCCCGATAAGTTGGGAAATGATATTATTTATATAGTGTGTTGTTGATTATAGAATGAAATTGTGTCCTTGTAATCTAGGTTGATGATGTCCCCTTGAGTAGCTCATAAGGATTGTCATGTAAACCCTGCAGGTGGACTTAGTCGGGCATGACGATAAGGTTGAGTGGTACTACTCTTGGAGCTAGATATTAATTAAGTAAGTTGTCAGTAACTCATTTAATTAGTGGACATTCAATATCTTAAACACAGGGATGTTGGTCCCCGTGGGTGTTTTAATGTGATCGACCAAGTTGGTTAGGTCCTGCTGTATTTGATCCCTGTGTCTAAGTGTGCAGGAGCTTAGGAGCACAGGAAGTCGAGCGGAAGATGCAGCTAGCGAGAAGGACGGCACGAGAAGGGAGCCGACGGGCTCGGTGCGTCCGAAGGACGAGAGAGCTGCGGAAGAGTACTCCAGTGGGCGTGAAGAGCGTGCGCGGCGTTCGAGGGACTTTAAGCCGGGACGGAAGGCTGCTCGAGGAGAAGGCCGGGAATTGGGTTCGGGTGATCCCTATTCTGGTTGGTCGTAATCACCCAAAAGAACGGAGCTTCGGAAGCCAAAGCGAAGAAGAAAAGAAGTCAAAAGAAGCTGAAAATTACTGTAGCAGGAAGTTACTGTAGCTTGAAGGCGCCTTAAACATGCATTGAAGGCGCCTTCAACATTGAAGGCGCCTTCATTGCTTGTTGAAGGCGCCTTGAGCCAGGTCAAAATGACCATTCAAGCATCGGATAGAATTCTATCCACTCACCGAGCTGGAGGCGCCTTGGACCTTGTTGGTGGCACCTTGGACCCTCGGGATAGAATTTCCAGAGGCTATTTAAAGGCCCCTGGAGCTAGGAATTAAACAACAACTCAAGCAATCAAGTGTGTAGCCATTCCTAGCAATAGTTCTAAGCTTCCAAATTGTAAAAGGCTTCTCCGCCTTCAGTAAAGGAGATTCTTTTTAGTGCGCTTCTCATTGCCCTGGATTAACAACCTCCTTGGTTGTAACCAGGTTAAAATTCCTATTTCCTTTTTGTTTACTGCTTTAATTTCTTTACTGCTTTATTTACTATTGCACTAATTGAGTTGAAAGAGCGAGGAGGGTATAGTTTATTTTTTGTTTTCAGCAATTCACCCCCCTCTTGCCGGCCTCCGCTGCACCTACAAGGGAGACTAACACACTCATGATAAGAAGGAGCTCATATTTTAATATGGGATTGGTGCGGTAGTGCAATAATAACTCTTTAGTGGAATGAGATATTATTGATGAACTCGAGTTGGGTGTTCGGGGTGAACACGAGAAGCTCAAGTTCATCAGGAGACCAAAACCAATTCCTCCTCTCGGTCCCTGTCCTAACCTCTTATTTATAAAGTTTTATACCCACCTAAACTCACCTTCTTACCCATCCATAGGTGGTCAGCCAAGCCAAACTTGGAGCCCAAGCAAGGGCCGACCAAGATAAGCCTTGGATGGATCAAGTGGTGGCCGGCTCTAGCTTGGAGCCCAAGCTTAGGTGGCCGACCACAATAAAAATAAAAAGGATTTTATTTTAAAATCTTTCCTAATGTAGAAGACATGATTTTAAAAGAGAGTTTTAAAATTAAATTTTACCTTTTATAGTTTCTACAAAGGATTAAGAGGAAGGTTTGATATCTTTCCTTATTTGTAGATTGAAAGGAAGATTTTAATTTTGGAGAAAACGTTCTTATTGTAATCATCCACATGTTTTAATAGAGAAATTTTAATTTACAAAAGTTTCCTTTCATAACCAACCATGAAGGAAATTTTTTAAAAGAGAAATTTTTATTTTAAAAATTTCCGGAAACAAATTAGGAAGTTTTAATTTTGTGTTTAAAACTTTCCTTGTTTGGAGGATTTGATATGGCCGACCATTGAAAGAATTATAAGGAAGGTTTTATTAAATTTTCCTTCTTAGACATTGGCAAGGAAAATAAGGAAATTTTAATTTTTTTTAAAACTTTCCTTATTTGCCAAGACCAAGGAATATAAAAGAGAGGGTAGAGGTGTCTCACCACACAACAAGACTTCTATTATTCCTCTCCTCAATTCCTTGGTGGTGACCGGCCCTCATCTTCTTCCTCTTCTCCTTTTCTTCTTCTTTGGTGGCCGGCGACATCAAATCTCAAGGAGATTTTGGTGGCCGGATTTAGCTTGGAGAAGAAGTAGAGAAAGGAGGCTTTGTTTCTTAGCATCCCTTGGTGCTTGGTTGGTGGTCGAAGTTCTTCATCTCTAGGAGATTGTTGGTGGTCGAAACTTGCAAGGAGAAGAAGGAGGCTTGGGTGGATTCTCATCTCGGTAGATCGTCGCTGTAAGGACCCATGAATAAATATTAAGGAATTGATTTATGAAAAATATCTAAGAGCACATAAGTGCTAATTAAAGGATTAACTTATAAAATATTCTATGAATTTTAGAAATTTTTCGGAATTTTAATTAAACTAATATGACATACTTTAAGGGGATAGAACTAATAAATTTGAGGGAAATATATGATACTCGGTTAGGTTAGGAGTTGATTAATTTAATTAACTTGGGTTAGGAATACCTAGATATTTATACCTGTACTTTGCGCCCGATTCCTGTGGTTCGCCCGAATCGCCGATTTCACCTCTTCTTTTCGTCTTCGCTGGTGTCGATCGGCTCTCTGCCGAGCGCAGGTTCTCGATCAAGCACCACACCGACGAAGCACCTCATCGCCGCACAAGCACGGGTTGAGCTTGGCAACCTGTAGCCGACTACCGTGGAGGACACTTGATCGGGCGAAGTTCACCGTCAGCGGGGTAGCATGGAGCGAGGGTTGTGAGCGGAGGCGCAAGAAGAAAGAAGGCAAGTTCATATCCTTATGGTTATGCGAGATCTATGAGGTATGGGATAGGAACGTAGAAGTTGTGAAATGTTTTTCTATGTGACCGGATCGGTCGTATAGTTTGCGATTGATTTCTTCCCTATAGAGTTGTGATTCTGCTTGAGGTTCCGTTGATGTTCTTGCTCGATTTGCATGCTTCTGGATTCTTACCGGTGCATTCTGTTTTGATGGACTTTGATTTCCTCGGAGTGTTCTTCCTGTGGTTCTTCTGGTGTTCGATAGGCAGTGATTGAGTTGGATTCGAATTCTTCCATGAAGATGATGTTTCGAGTTTTTTCTGTGTGACACTTGTTTGTTTAAATGTTTGACTGAGATATCGATTGTGGAATGAGTTGTGGTTGAGTTTCTTGAGAAGTTCTAAATTTAGTTTAAGGTTTCCGTGAGGTATTTGAGCCGATCTTGAGATTTCGTGAGGACTCTTGATTTGGTTTGCGATTACAGCGGTGTTGCGGTTCGATTTGTGGTCTCAATGTTGTTTAGTTATGGTTAGGCTTGCTGATACGATTTCTTTGAGGTTCTATGCTATTTCTCAGGTTTCCATCGGGTTCTCTATTTGTACATGTTCACAGGACGGGTGAACTTGGTGGGTAGTGGATGCTTCGCAATTCTTTGTTTCGTTTTTGTTTCTTGCCATATTCTTTGGATTTCATGTGTAGCATTGCTGGTTTGGTTTAGAATATGTAGAACTAATTCGATGTTGCTCTGCTCCGGTAGATGTGGACTTGTTTGGTTTTAATGCGGGGTTGATCTGCCTCTATGATAATCAAGGTTTTTCGCAATTGATCCAACAGATTTTAATACATTTGCTATGGCGGTTACAAGTACTTGATGGGTTCTAGATTTTCAAAATGGTATTAATTGGTTGGAGATTTCTGCATTGGTGATTTTTTTTGGGTTTCTATCGATTTGGTTTCAAATTGGTGGTTTAATCAAGTAGACGATAGGGAGTAGTCATTGTAGATCGATGTGGTTCTGTTGTGGTTAGTGCTGTATAAAATTGTGTATGCTTGTGATCTTCCTAGATGACTACACGTTAGCTTCCCTACTTGTGATCTTCCGTTACTTTGATATACTTGATTTAAGTACCGGATTTAGCTTGGGATTGATGATGTTATGTTTTCTGCTGCTTTTGAAGGACTTGGACAGGTTACAAGTGCTTTAGGCACGGATTGGAGATACTATGTTTTTGTTCTTATTTCTCTAATTTTCATGAAATGCTGGAATGATTTGGAATGAATTGCCATGGATTTTTCTTGCGGATCTAGCTTGAAGTGTCCAGTGGCTTTGGTTAGCTGAGGTTTTAGTGTGTTTTGCTTGGAAATTGATTGTTGTGGATGGTGTTCTGTTCGTTTTGTGGTCGCACTTGTTTGGTTCTCAGGTTAACTGTAGTTTTATGTGAAGGTTTTGGATTTCTTTTGTCATTGTAAGGTGTTTTCTTTTCTTCGGATTTCTTTGGTGTTCTGATTATTGGTTTTGTATACCTTACATTGTGGTCTGTTCTTATACGGATATGTATGATTATATTGTGATCGTTTCTCAATTTTGTTATGCATGATTTATATTGTGTATTTTATGTTACGTATGATTCGAAAATGGAAAGGTCTCTATGAATGGGAATGATTACTGAATGAATGAAATGGATATGCGTGATAGGTTGTTACAGTATAACGCGGATATATTATGTTTTCTTATATAGCTAATTGGATGAGTATGAGCATATGTGGTAGCAGTACGGGATGGGTGACCCGGGATGAGCTCCGGGGAGGGCCCATCCAAACTTGACTGATACTGGAATTTATGTTAGCTTCGGCTACATGACTGGATGCATGTTCTCTACGAGGTACCTCTAGGTTCATGGGACTGTTGACTGGCTCTAATTGTGGTTACCGGATATGTGACATATTCACCTTATTAGCTATGTAGGAACACTGTTGCATGTTATATCTTTCTTATGCCGTACCTGGTTGTGCTATGTTTTCTTTAAAAGGCTTCTAGTTGCTATTTCTACTATCTTATGGATATCTTTATACTCATATTGGTATGTACTTGCTGGGTCGTAGACTCACCCCATTTATATTACAGGTGAGGATAACTTCCAAGATATGCTGGAAGACCCACGGACGGAGTAGTCGAGGAGGCGGGATGGACGCATAGTTCTGTCCGTTGTCCGGGAGTGCAGTGCATACGAGATCTACCATGAGAGATTTTCATTCTCTTTGTCATTCGGGTGGGGAATTGTTGAGGGGTTATGGTCATTATTGATACACATTTGTTGATACAGCCTTGTCTAATTGTTATGATAGTTCCGTTATGGTTCTGCAATGTGATCATTCAATTCGTAGTTGTTGATAGAGATTGGTAAAAAAAAAAAAAAAAAAAAAAAAAACTTGAGATGTTTCAGTCGCCCACACGACGCACGAGATAAGAAGAGGAATACGATAGAAGATCGTGAGGTTGATAAGCTACAAAGAGAGGTATAACTAGTTGTCTTGTTCCGTATCATACTAGTTTTCTTTGTATGGATCTTGAAATACCAATCACAAGAGGCTAACGATTCTAGGTTTCGGATTTATCATTCGACTTTGTGTTTCTTTTGATTTTTTGATCTTGTGATTCGATTGTTCTTAATGGTTAAACCTAGGGTTACTATAAAGAGATTAAATATTGAATTTCGTTGAAAGGCTTTGTCTAGGAAGTGGTGGATGATCCCATACCCAAGAAGGCCTAGTGCCTCACCATGTTTAACCTGGAAGCCGATCTTTGAAATAAATATTTAATCAAATTTGTAACATGGGTGGATTTAGATTAATAATGTTAAGCATCGTTTGCAATCCAAGTCTAAACCTCTAAGAATAGATAAGTTGAATTTGGAATCAATAATGTTAAGTTCTGTTTGCAATTACAAATTTAATTTCTGAAGAACACAATAGGTTGTTAGGAATGGTTCGGGACTTGTACAAAATTTTTGTACAAGGAAACCAGTACGATATTCCGAGTAGCAACCAACATGGCCAACTGAGGAGATGAAGACATCCACGATATCTTGCCTGTTTGATCAGTAGGGCATGGATATTGTAGGAACGCTCCCTATGACGATCAGTCAGCGAAAGTTCTTACTCGTCGCTATGGATTACTTCTCAAAGTGGGTGAAGGTCGAGACATTGACGAAGATCAGTGAACAGATGGTGATCAAATTCATCTGGCAAAACATCTTGTGTCGGTTAGGCATCCCTCGTCATCTCGTCTCAAATAACGGAAGGCAGTTCACAGGACAGAGGCTTAATGAGTGGTGCGGTGTCTATGATATTCAATAGGCCTTCACCTCAGTGACCTACCCCCAAAGCAACGGTCAGGCGGAAGTCACGAACTAGGAGATCCTTAGAGGCTTACGATCTCGGCTCAACTACGCGGGGGGGAGGGGGAGGGGGGAAGCTGGGTAGATGAGCTCCCGAGTGTATTGTGGGCACTCCGCACGACTCCGAAAGAGGCGACCGGCGTGACACCATTCCAGCTAGTGTATGGAGCGGAAGTGGTGGCCCCCGTGGAGGTTGGAGTAGAATCTGACCGGGTGAGACTCTACGATGAAGGAAACTCCGAGCGAAGGTTAATGGAGCTGGACTTGGTAGATGAAGCGTGGGATAAAGCTGTCGTTTGGCTAACCACATACCGACAGCGAATGAGGCAGAATTACAACTGAAGGGTGAACCCGAGGTCCTTTCAGGTCAGCGATCTTATGTGGAAGAAAATCAAGCTGATTGGCGATGTCAGCAAGCTCGAGACACCATGGGGAGGACCCTACAAAATCACACAGAAACTTCGTTCGGGAGCCTACTACTTAGAGGACGAAGTCGGAAGACGACTCCAGCGGCCCTAAAGCGCGAATCATCTCCAACCCTATAGGGCCAGATGAGAGGAGCGTAAGCAAAATGTAATTATATGCCTTCATGTGCCTTTTGGACACATGACAAAGATGAATAAGAAGTGTTCCAAACTCTTGAGCCGATCAGCTATGTTAAAAGTCGAGCGGTGACTATAAACTCTTGTTTACACATTTCAACGGTGGAGCAGCAACCGTAAACCCCTGTTTTCACCGACGGTCGAGCGCCAACCTTAACCCCCCTGTCTTCACCGATGGTCAAATGGCGACCTTAAACCCATATCTTCACCAACGGTCGAGCAGCGACCTTAAACCCCCATCTTCACCGACGATCGAGCGACGACCTTAAACTCCTGTCTTCACAGACGGTTGAAGGGTGACCTTAAACCCCTGTCTTCACCGACGGTCGAGCAGCGACCTTAAACCCCTGTCTTCACATACGGTCGAGCGGCAACCTTAATAGATCGATCGGCGAAGAAATCAGATAAGCTGTTGCCGATCGGAAGAGCACAAAATCACACTTGTGTGTGACAACAATTGACCTAAATACAAGTCAAAAAAGCCTAACGGTTAGAAAGGGACAAAGGAAAATGGTTCACCAGGCGAAAAATCATTGATACTTCAAAAAAAGATTACAAATGTACAAACATGCTCACTCGAGATAATCTAAAACATCATCGGACAACGACTTAGTCAGCTTATCCCAGCTAATGATCCTGCTAGTCAAAGCAATCGGAAGGTAGATGCCCTCCTTTAGTTGGTCAGTTATCCCATCGATAGTAAGGTCAAATAGTTGGAGTGCCCGACCGGTAATCTTGTGGTTAAAAGCGTCTGAACAGATGTAGGCCTGCTTCATGAGCTCAAACCGGCATGACTCGACTCCCTGATAAGTCTCTAAAGACGTTCGGGAGGCCTGCAGTTCTTCCTTCAACTTAGCTAGCTCTTCATCTTTAGCATCGAGTTGGGCCTTCAATGCGGTATGGTCGACCAATCGTCCATCCCACTCTGCCTTCAAAGTGACGTCAGCCTCCTTTAACTTTTGGGCCAACACCCAAGACTCCTTATTTTTGATCTCCAAGTCCTCGATGGCCCGGTATTGGTCAAATTGAGCTTGAACTAAAAGGAGCTGACCCGTTTCTCTAGCTAAGCCAATTGAGCAGCCTGCTCGGAGCCTTTGCTCTTCTCCACCTCCAGTTGCTTAGTGCTCTTGGCCAGGTCGACTCTTAGTTGAGCCGCCTCAGCACTCATCTACTCCAGTTGCACCTAAGCAACAGTTGCTTGGCCGCTCGAGGCGCGCAGCTGTTTGACTTCGATCTTGCTCCAAAAAGGTAAGCCGCTGGCACATAGCTAGGCTTTCTACCTAATACTGCGAGAAAAAAAGAATTTTTAAGGGGTTGAACGGTGATAGATAGTAACATATAAAATACTTACCCCAGTAGATATCTGGGTATGACTATCGATGAGCACCCCTGGAGGAATGACTGTCGCACGGGCCGGGGCGCCAACCCATATCTATGCTAGCTGTCCTCGGATGAATATTTGATGCTTCAGGGCTCAAGATCCAGCGCTGTCAGTATCACTCCACTCGTCCATGGGCAGATGAATGATCGCCATTATGTGGCGCTAGCCACTCAGAGTAGACGAGGCAGAGGTTTCTCTGCTAGTCGACCGAGATGTTGACGCTGGCCGGATGCTAGACTTCTGAGTCTTCGTCGGTGGAGGTGATATGAAAGCAATCAACGGTGCACAGATTGTTCCTTGTGGTAGTCCGGACAAAGACGGCGTCCGATCGGATAAGAACGAAGTATGGGGGGCGATCATCGCTTGCTCGGGCACAGGAGTGGAGGTTTCGCCCTGCTCGGATGAAAGACGTGGACTGGTCCTGGTTGGAGTCTATGTAGCGGAGGTAGTAGATCAGGCGGCAATCTTCGCACGGTGCCTCTTTCAGCTTATCAACGGCTCCCCAGAAGAAGCCGATTCTGAGGCCTCAACGATTGGAATTACTGGAAGATGCTTGAGCGGGGGATTAACTGCGATAATCGCTTCACTGCCAACCGTACGGCTAGCTACTCCGTCACTCCCTTGAGCTGGGGCTCCTGTGCTCTCTCCGAGCAGATCCTCTTGAGAGTCGACTGGCTATAAACTACGGCTCTCCAACTCAACCACGGTCGCAGCATTTATTTCTGCGTCTGTAAGTTTGGCTTTGCCAGCCAGACGTGCCCGCGACATAACTTGAGCAGCAACAAAAAAAGAGAAATTAGTTAGATTCAAAAGTTAAACTAAGGAGGAGCATACCTAGGCTAGATGGAAGTCGTGTGCGGATCGGGCTCAGGCCGAACACGTAGAGGATACCCTCCGGCAACAAGTTATGTATATGGTATTTCTGACCGACCAAGCTGGAAGCTGCATGAAGGTAGTCCGAACGGCTCTTGTATTTCTTGAGCTCTGGAGGGTTCATCACCTCTAATTGCCATCTGGTCAGAAAGTCTGGTCGCTCAGAAAAATGAACAAAAAATTAGTAGTCCTTCCAATGCTTGTTGGAGGACGACATCTTATCAAAGAAAACTAGGCCCACTTGAGCTTGGAAGAGAAAAGTCCTCGATTCGGACAATTTGGGATAATAGAAACAGTGGAAGAGCCGAGAAGTAAGAGGAATGTCGTGTAGGCGGAACAGAATGACGACCCCGCACAGCAGCTGAAAAGAGTTTGGCACTAGTTGATGGAGAGAAATACGAAAATATTTACAAATGGAAAAGAAGAAAGGGTGGATCGGGAACCGCAGACCGACGATAAATTGGTCCCTAAAGAAGCATATGTAATCGGAAGCGGCTCGTTCAGACGGTCGAAAGCCGAAGGAAGATTGATTTGATAATCAGAGGGAATTTCAAAGGCAACTCTCAACATCGCCTCTGTCGAACTTGGACTTGATGGATGTATACTAGAGTCCGGGGACAGAGACAAGAGGTTGAAAGGAGCTTGCCATTGGAAATAAAAGTCGACAGGAAACAACGAAGTCCGATTGAATGAGAGTACGCTAAAGAGTAGCGAAAGGACTCGATGGAGAGGAGGGAGCTTACTAGAAAGATCGCTGGAAAAGGAGAAACACGCAGCGTTGCAAGGAAGCTCAAAGATGAAAACTCGAAGACGAAAATACAAGGAAGACGGTGGTGCACGCAAGGTTATAAACCTCATGACCGATCGGCCCCAGTCATCCGATTTGGGGTTACGAAAACCTAGAGGCAGATCCAACCGTTGGAATTTGAAAAGGCGCACATCGTGTCACAAGCGAATGTTCGTCTGTCACATTAAGCACGCGGCGGCAATATGAGACACGTGTCCTTCGGTCAAAGGATAGCATTTAATGGCCTTGATTAAAAAGGTATGACCATGTGCTCAGCCTTAATCAACAGGGATTTACATGGTCTTCAAGAAATATGGATGACGTCGGACGAGATCGTGCTCGCCCGAAGAAGCACAGGGAAAGGAAGACAATTTGCCAAGTATTGCTGCTTATCGTCTCGATCGGCCTAGAGAATGAGTCACATGGATGAACGACCATCTGTCCCGAACGGACACAACGAAGCTGGACGACATGGCTTGTGCGCTGGGCACGATGACGGACTGAGTAAAGTCCGAGCGAACGGGGAGTGTCCAAAGGTGTCACTCCTCCAGTCAGTCGTGCTTGTAGCCTCCTTCAACTAGACTTGAGGGGGACTTATTGATGTGGAGATTAGGAAGAGCCCACCTAGCACGAGTCAATTACGACGGTGTAGGTCAAAGGTAAGGCGGTCAACGCCAGAGCTGCAGGGCTCATCCTAGCCCAAGCAGAGGGTGGCTACATCAGCCGCTCGAATATATATTGGTCGTTCGGATGATTATTGGTCAACCGGGTATATGTTTGCCGCTCGGATGTACACTGGCCGATCGGCTTAAGTGTGTTTGGTCGGCTCGGACAGGGCCGACCGGGACATCCGTTCGGCACGGCGTATGACCTTGAACATAATAAGAGGAAGAGAAAACCAAATAGAACACTCCATCATTGAATGCCAAGCAGCCAAAGCAAAATTGCCTTCTGCAGGTAATTAATGTCATTAAACATAATTAATGTCATTAAACCGGAGAAGATGGAAGGTCACAGAGAAAGGTATAAAAGACAGGGAAGTCTCATATCTAGGCAAGATTTTCATCATCTATTCTGCTATGTTTTCTTTCCCTTTCCTACCTGTTCTAACTTGAGCATTGGAGGGCGAACGTCAGGGACCCCTTCCCTGATTTTGGTTTTGGTTTTGTTTTGTAGAGGATCGAGAGGAGGAGGTCTTCTTCCCATCAGCAGAACCGTCTCATTCTTGACTTTCCAGCTTCACGGTTTCTTACAGGATAAGCACTAAAGCTAAAATTGCTACCTACCTAGTTGCTAACCCCCACATCTTTAGTTAGGTCTCATATCAAGAGCTGCCATGTTTCTAGATTTATCTATGAATATGGAATTGGATAATTTACTCTAGATAATTTTGGTATTCAGATTTCGACCATTAATCTTGAAATAGATGATCTTACCTCTTGATTTATCTATCAGGTAAATTTAGAGCACAATTTATAACACTTAAAAGTTAACCTCTAAAATATTCATTTCATTTGAGATTCGATCTCTGATCTTCTTTATTATTTCTGAGTGTTTAATTTTATCATACACCATATTGAAACCTTAAATTGCATGTTCACGTAGAGGTTGGATAAGAGTTTTGTGCATATAAACACATGATTACTAATAAAAAAATAGTTTTAAAACTTTTTTTTTCTATTTGATCCAGCATTTTAAGAACAAAGTTAACAAAATGATAAATAACCACCACCACTACATAGTGGCGCTAGCTTCTTCCTCTACAATAAGCCTAACAATAAGAAGGTAAGCACTTACATAGTTCACCCAGAGACCAACAATCAACATCACGATAACAATTTCACTAAATGAAAAACCATCACTGTAATCCATTAACTAAGATGCAACTCAAAGATAATTGCTATAATTAAAGAAAAAAAGATAGATTAACTTTAGCAACTTTACATGTGATCATTGCTTCTGTTCCGTATCATCTATTCTAGCTTGCTATTAATTAATTCTTCTGAACCATAAACGCCCCAAAATTAACAGCCTCACTGCAGCCTTCAACTGCATGCTAGCTCTCGCCGGCCGGCCGTTACCAAAATCTACCGTCAGAAGAATTAATCAATTTCAATCCTAATTATGTTAAGCATTCCAAAAGGATTAAACGGCCTAAACTACCAAATTGAGAGTAGTAAAAGAGGGATTAATAACTTAATTGTCGTCTAATTGTGCTAGCTAACTTCCGTACGACGTTACCCAGCCTGGTTAATCATTAACTCCCGTCGACGTACGTGCTCAATTCCTCATGCATCATTATTCCACACCCTGAAGAGTGGCGTTCCGGCTATGCCGTGGCCACCGGAGGCTGGCCTGGAAATCGTTGCTTGGCTTGGCATCCATGTGGCGTTATTGGTGTCTAAGTGCTGCGCCAGATAATAAGCGTTGCCGTCGGTGTCCATGCCTTGGTGATCCGTCGGGGGCATCGGCATCACGTAGCCACCGCCCTGGTAGCCACCGGGGTTATAGATCGCCGAGTTCGACCCAGTTCCGGGCTCGAGAGACGAGGATGAAGGGTCCAAGCCGACCAAGTTGTGGAGAACGGCGTTGTCCGGCGCTGAGTGGTGGAAGAAGTTGTGCGCGTTGGTCAAGTGGAACTGATGGAGGTCGTGCATGCCGTGCGCCGCGTCCTGCTCCGGCTTGCACCACCCCCGCTGCGGCGGCGGAGGGTAGGGGTGGTACTGGAGGGCGAGAGGGGCCGGCTCCGCCGGCGGAGGCTGGTGAAAGGCGATGGTGGGCCAGCAATACCCGCCGGTGTCGAAGTGTCCGCTAGGGCCGAGGAGGTGGTGATGGTGGTGGTCGTCTGCGGCAGCTCGGATCAAGTGGCCATGGACGCTGGCTTCCGAAGGCTCGTCGCCGGCGGCGGCCACGTCCTTGAGCCGCTTCGCCGCGCCGCCGATGGGGAGGGTGTTGCTCTCCAGGATGCTCTTGACGTCGTAGCGGCTCATGTCGAAGTTGGTCACCGCGTTGAGGCCCCGGAACTTGATCGCCGCGATATCGTACGCCTCGGCGGCCTCTTCCTGCGTGCCTATTTGCATGCATGCAATATCCTCTTAATTTCATTCTTAGACTCTGAAAGATGCTTAATTCATTAATTAATGACTTCTAATTTCACTAATAAAAAAAGTGTCTGTAGGGGAACAACTAGTTTAACTATTAATCCATTTTGATTAGAACCAAATGAAATATTCGTTCAGTTGCACCAGTTGCAATAGTTAAAAGTATATTATCATACTGAAAGTTCCCAAGTAGAGATCCTTGTTTCCTGCTACTCTTCCTATCCTTGCTTGCCATCTTCCATGCTGGTGATGCCTGAAAAAGTTTTAAGATTTAATTTTCATAAAGTTCAAAGTGCACAGTTGTCTCTTTAGTTTATACCTAGTAACTCCACGATAGATAGATGCACCCCTAGAGAAGCCACTGCTCTTTCTGCATCACAGTTTAAGTATAGAGCTTACTTAATTGGCCGTTTTCTGAATGAAAATTGAAGAGTATTTAATGTGTACCTCCTCAGAGATGCAACAAATTCCTGCCTTGTCATGTGTTTCATTTCCTCCAACTCTTTCTCATAGTTGCTTATCTGTGATATATGTAGTTTAAACTCTAATTAAATAAATGTGTTTATGTTTCGAGTAGTAATAATGATCAGAATGTGTATTGAGTCAATACTGGGAAATTTGTAGTGGTAGTGGGACCCCAATACTTGAGAGCAGCCAAGTCATATGCCCTAGCAGCCTTGTCTTCTTTGTCATATCCTCCTAAATTTACAACAAACATATAAACACATTAAGTACCTCTCGACTGAAAAACATATAGGAAATTTGAACAACCAACCCTCATTTTCTTACCTAAATAGACTATTTTCGATTTGAGATGAGCACAATGTATCCAAGATGGCCGGCCAAAGAGATAAGAAAATGAGTGAAAATATTAATTGCATCATTAACATTAGTGCAAGTGAAGTTTGTATGTGTACCTTGTCTTCCTTTGCGTGTCTGTCCTTCTCTTTTGCAACTGTTGTCCCATAGATGAGCTTCATATCTACCTGTCCATCTATGCCTGCAAAGAAAGAAAAGGAATTGAGCCAAGATATCATATATAGATTTGATTAACAATAATTATGGAACGAATTATTAGAGATTTGATTGAGTTGTTGTTGCATGCATGATCACCTTGTGACTCCCCGGTAAATGGAAGTTCTTTGCCCAAACGTGTCGACCGGTTTCCTTGAAACCGCCTCGATTGCACCAGTTTGAGCATCGAGCTGTCCACCGCCCACCCCTTTCTGCTTGTCGTTGGCGCACGAGCTCTCGCCCCCTCCCGCGCCGCTCATTGCGGCCGTCGGCAGCAGCGGCAGGCTTGCACCGCCGCAGTTGGGCTGCGATCCCGTGCTCATCGACAACGACAGCGCCTGCGTGTTCCCATATGCGGCGTTCATCGCGTTGCCCGCGCTACTACTGCTAGCTCCGGCGGCCGGCGCCGTCTCGTGGTTGTTATTGCTTCTGTTGTGGGCGTGTTGCTGGTGGAGGACGACGGCGCCGGTCGGTTGGTTGCCTAACCACGTCTTGATCATCGACAGCCCGATAGAGTTGTTGTTGTTGCTGCTGCTGCTGGGGGAGGATCGGACGGCGTGGACCAAGCCCCCGGCTGCATGGTCATGCGCTAATATAGAGGCGTCTTGCACCGGGAACGACGAGGAGGCGTTGGAGAACATGTACTGATCTGGTAGCACTTTCTGGTCGTGATCGGAGAAGGAGCTGTTTCCGCCGAGGAAATCTTCGAGTTTGGGCCGGCTGTCATCGTGGATGCCGGCGTGCAGGTTCTGGTAGCTGCTGCTAGACCCAACCAGCATCGACAGCTCCGACGATGCGCCGGCGCCCTTGAAATCCAAGCTCTTCAGGTTCCAGTCTGCGATCAAATCCACAAATAAATATGATACTATCCGGATCTCATGGAATACGATCGAGAAGCGATGGATCACCAGGGGCTTGCTGCTGAGGTCGGTGGAAGGCCTCCAAGATACCGAAGGAGGCGTCGTCATTTCGGAGGGTGGGTATCCCCATAGGAGGGTCGTCGACGTAGCAATCACCGGAGACGTCGGTGGCCGCGGCCACGGAGATGAGATGAGGGGTCTGTGAGGAATTAGGCAGGTCTTGCGAGGAAAGAGAGAAGGCTAGCCAGTTGTTCATGGAAGCCATCGCTCACTACTCGAGTCAGATTAGTTTCAGATTTAGGGTTTCAAGAAATGGTGAGCTGAGATTTCAGAGTAAAGAAGAGAAGGAAGAAGAAGAAGAAGACATTGTTGTGAAGAAGAAGGTAAGAACAAGTGTGAGAGTAGAAAGGATTGGAAGGGAAGGGGAAAGGTTAAAAGAACATGAGAGGAGGAATATTTTCAAACAAATTGTGTACTCTGCAACAGTGGTCGAGTTTATATGGACCTGATCTGCAAACCCTCATCTCTCTCTTTCTCTAACATCTCACAGGGTTCACATGTAACATAAATATATCTCCTCGGTGCGAGCGAATCGTCTTTTGTCATCACATATAACATAAATATATATTTTCCGTTATAGTTTGGGACAGATTGACAGAAGCACTAGGACTAACCAATCGCATTTTGCCACCATGTAACATAAATATATACTGTATATATGATTTTTTTTTCTGAAAAAAAAAAGTATAGCTAGAGGAGGCATGCATCAGTATACTGAGGATTCAAACACATGTAACATAAGCTAGAAACATCCTCAATCTGCAAGGATTCAGGAGATCTGACTAAGTGGTCAAAAGGTAGAGGAAGATAATTAATAAAATGCTATAATGGTGAGCTTATAGGACAATCATGAGCAGCTCTAGGCATAGAGAATGCATACAGATAAACCCTTTTTCACTCTGTGTGTGTATATATATATATATATATATATATATATATATAGACTACAACTTAATTCATTTTACTAGAAAATTTCTTTCTTTCCTCTGTGCTAATCTTACAATTGGTTAGCATGCTCTCTTCCGCATCATGCGGGCTCACCCTCATGGCTTCTCTCTCTGCGTAGACCCTAAAGTTTCAGAAAAGTGACAAAAAGGAAGAAATAATGATATTAAACAAAGAGGTAAATAGGAGAAGGGTGTGCTAGTTGTGCCCTGCAGGAGGACACGAACCCTTGTCTTCAGGATCCCTGGCCCTATCTATTTCATTCCCCAAACCCTAAGACAAATCGGATGATAACCCCTTTCTAACCCTCTGGGATCCTCCTCGATCCCTCTCCTGGACTATTTAATTATCCTTCTTTTTTGATTCTCTCAGGCATTACAATACTGCGAGTGGTGTAGGATATGAGTGGTTTTTACCTCGGTCACTGAGCTCTTTGCCCAAACTTTGACCGTCGAGCGAGGAAGGCAAGAAGATCAATAGCAGTGGAGTAGTAAAAACACAAAACACATGCTCTCCACATCCGTATCCACCTCCCTTCAATTAATGCACGCATGCATTGCTGCTATTGCTGGCTTGCATGTCTAATCTGAAACCCTACACGTCCAAAAACTGGACAAGAGGAATTTCTATGGATCGTAGCAGGGACTCATTACCTTCCAAATGAAAGGCAGAAGGTAGCGATGAGTTTTCCTCTGCCTCACGTGCTCACGGGGACAAACAGTCAATGTTGCTCACGTGCGCATTTTGTATGTATTTTTTTTTAATGTAGATTTGTACTCTTCCTTCGGATCGATTAATCTTCGGAATGATTGATTCCTCCTATGAAAATTTTTCATAGACAAAATAATGATTATTTTGTAGCTAAAGTCATTTAGGAATTATGGAGAAAAATAAGGTATGAGAAATCGACAAACAAGTAAATGTTAGGATTCTTGTTGGGGTATATACAGTCAAAATTCCATGTTAAAAATATATAAAGAAGATCATGAATTTAAAATGATATAAAATATCTTCAGTGATATGAGATTTTTTGGATAGAGATCAAAAAAATAAATCATCAGACTTAAGCCTGTAGTGGACAATAATGAAATTTACTAAAAAAATAAGTAGAAAAAGATGTTTGGATCCTTCATAGAAATTTTAAATGATATTTTTTTATCTAAAATTTGGACAGTTATGAGTTCCACATGGTAATAAAATATGTCTCTAAACAAATTTGCGATTTAAACCAAAAAAATATCTCATTCTTATACCTGAATTAAAAATTATGACCCATTAAATCTTGACTCTTGCATCAGTCTTGCAAGAATTCATTCTACTAAAGGAAATTATCTTAGTTGAGAATCCAACAATGTTAGACCGTTTTCTTCTGTATCTGTTTGGGCTGCCATTGTTTGATAGCTTGATGTTTGATCAGAAGGGGTTGTGTGAATGTTAATGTTGTATTTTATTGGAAGCAAAAGCAGGGAAAAGGATATATAGATTGTATAATTGTAGATGTATTTTTTTTAAATTTTATTTACCTGTTGAAAAAAATAATAGATAAATAGATTTTAAATGTGCCTATGGATTATGTTTTACCTATTTTTTTTGTCCATCCAAAATAGGCCGGAATAAATTAAACAAAACTGTAAAAAAAAAAAAATCAGCTGGTTAAATGCCAATTCCAATTGGTTGCGACGCTGCGAACTTGCAACGAGCACAGCGAACTCATGGCGACGAGGCGCAAGTTCCTTCGCAGTGACATGAGTTCACACAATCTCGGTGAGGTTGTGAGTTCGTAGCAGCACGTGGCCTTGCTGTGAACTTCTGGTGAGGTAGCGAACCGACAGACCTAACTTTGCAATTGCAAGATCGTTATGTAAAAAACTTAATCGAATAATATGAAAATATTAATAGTTAAATTTAGTTTAAAAAATATATAAAATATTCGAATTCAATTCAAAATTTGAAAATATAATTAATTTTAGCTCGAGCTTATTTTAAAATAAAGTTTGAGTTCAAATTCAATTTGAATTATTCAAATTTGATTCGAGAGTCTATTAGAGTTTGATATAACTTAAATTTGAGTTTAATTTTAAATTATTTACATTTTAATTTTATTTAAATTAAAATTATGTTAAAGATTCGATTCGTGAACAATTAAATAAAATATTATGGGGTTGAATTGAGCTAAAAAAATTTATCGAACATATTTGAGTTATGTTCAAATTCGATAATTTTAAATACGAATTAAATATTTTTAGATTCAGTTCAAAAATTTTATGAACATGTTCGATTTATTTACACCTCTTGTCTACCACTACAGATAGAAGTATTATTTCTCTCATCTCTTTTGTTTCCTTTCTATCTTTTCTTGGGATGTCCAATATGTATGGAGCGATCAAAGTCATTCAGATTGAAACACGGAAAGAAACTAAGTTATTTTGATTGTCATAGGCAATTCTTACCAACAAATCATAATTTCAGAAAGAATAAAGATGAATTCACTAAAAATAGGATCGAAAGAACACTTCCGTCATTGAGATTGACAGGTCAAGATATTTGGTACAGAGTGCTTCACTTTCTATCTGTTATTGAACAACCATATGGTACAACATATGAATATGGGAGTACACATAAATGGACTAAACGAAGTATATTTTGGGATTTGCCGTATTGGTTTAGTCATTTGATACATCATAATCTCGATGTAATGCATATTGAGAAGAATGTTTTTGATAATATGATAAATACTGTGATGGATATCACCGGAAAAACAAAAGACAATCTTAATGCAAGAAAAGATATGCGACTCATATGTAAAAGACCACTCTTGATGTCGATGAAAATAGTAGGGGACCAAAGCCAAAGGCAGTTTATACATTAAATAAGGATCAACGACGTGTCCTATGTAAATGGTTGAAATCTTTGAAATTTCCAGATGGGTATGTCTCTAATCTTGGAAGATGTGTCGATATGAAAGAATGGAAGTTAATTGGTATGAAAAGTCATGATTGTCATACCATATGCAAAGACTGATTCCTATTGCTTTTAAGGAACTCTTACCACAATTTGTATGGGGAGCAATTACGGAGTTAAGTATTTTCCTACATGATATTTGCTCAACAGTTTTGAGACGTTCACACATGGAGAAGTTAGAGAGAGATATTCCAATCATTTTGTGCAATTTGGAAAGGATATTTCCACCCTCTTTTTTTGACTAACATCTTTTGGTTCACTTGTCATATGAGGCCAAAGTTGGAGGACCTGTCCATTTTCGGTGGATGTATCCATTTGAAAGGTAGAGTGTCTTATTTGTATAATTCGACTGTTTGAATGCAAAAAAAAAAAAATACTTCTACTCCTGGATCATTTATATATATACATTTAATATAATTTTATATATCTTCAACATATTCTTATATCATTTGAAGAAAAAAGTGAAAAATAAAGCACGTGTTGAAGCCTCTATTGTTAATGCATAAATTGTGGAGGAAGTCACCATTTTTGCATCATATTATTTTGAACCTCATGTTCAATGCAAAAGGCGAAGAGCGGGCAGAAATGATGAGAGTCCTATTGATCCAAATGTTACCTCATTTTCAATTTTTAACTACCTTGGTCGACCAAGTGGACCATGTAAACAAAGATACTTAACTGGTAAAGAATGGCGGGCAGCCCAAACATATATTTTACTAAATTGTCCAGAAGTATCATCCTATTACGAGTAAGTATATATTTTTTTTTCAATTGTTTGAGTAACAATATGTTTTTTTGAGTAGGATATTTACCAACTTATATTCTGAATTATCGACACAAGAGTTCGATCGATTTTGTGAAGAAGAATTTGCTGTATGGTTCAAATCATATGTAAGTAAGAAATCTATATTTTGTTGATATATATGCATACTTTTAACAATTTGTGTTTTGACCTTAGGTTCAAGCTAATCAAGCTCACCTTGAGCAAGAATGGCTAATCCATCTGTCATGGGGTCCAAATTTATGCGTACGCACTTGGCCAGCATATTTTATAAATGGATATAATTTTCATACTCAAGACTATGGAATGGGCAAGAATACCATGAATAGTGGGGTGTGCGTATCGTCATCCAATGAAGGAGGTGCAATCAATGATTTTTATGGTTTGTTGGATGAAATTATAGAAGTAGAATACCCAGGACACAAATGCAAGTTATATTATTTATGTGTTGCTAGTTTGACCCTATTAGAGGGATGAAAGTGCATCCACATTATAATTTAGTTGAAATAAATCATAAGAGATTTTATAAGAGATATAAACCATTTGTGTTGGCACAACAAGCAATTCAAGTATTCTATTCTTCATATCCGAGTTTGAAACGCGATAAGATTGATTGGTAGGTTGTTTGTAAAATCAAAGCACGAAAAAAAATTGAGGCACATTGGGAAAACATTGCATATCAACAAGAGGAAGTTTCAAACACCTTTCAGACTGAGGAATATATTATTCCAACTTTACGAGATCCCAACGGTGTAGTAATAAACGTGGATAGAAGTGAAATTGATGATGATGATGATGAGGAGGAGGAGGAGGAGGAGGAGGAGGAAGGAGAGGAGGAGGAAGAGGAAGAGGAGGAGGAGGATAATGACAATAATGACTTTGATTTTTGATGATGGGTAAGTTTTGTTAGCTTATTTAAAGAAATTTCCCATATTTTATTGTATATACTGTCTCTTTTATAATTTGATTTACTTTATCTGTTAACACATTATATTTGTTCCTACAGGTCATCAGAGGTGACATTTCATAAATTTCCCCTCCCCCCTTTTCCAGAATCTTTACATAAAAATGGTAAGTTTTTAATTATCCTTTGTTATGTATCAGATCTGTAATTAACTTTATCAAATTATTGGAATTTCCAGCATATATTTCGACGTGATGGACGTAGACGGCGGCCACAGGATCAGACAAATCCATCACCTGCTAGTGAACCTATGCCACCCCCTAATCAGGTAGGACCATCCCATGTGTCTTCTCCACCGATATCATATTCCCCTGCCAGTGTACCTATGCCACCCCTTCATCAGCCGGGCCCATCTCATGTACCTTCTGCACCAGTTTCATATTTGCCGCCGCAAGTACCATACCCAGAGCAGTTACCTGTCCACTCAGATCCTCCTAACTCAGCAAGAAACTCATTTGCTGAGTTTAGGAATGATAGAGCTCCTTTAGTCCCCATCAGTGATTCGTAAGTACTATAAAATATTTTATTTGTTAGACCTATCTTAATTGTTTAACATCGTTATTTTATAATTTAATGCAGATTTGAAAATCTTGTACAAGTTGTTCGAGAAATAAATAGAATCGTGAACAACCATTGGGGAGGGGATTCTATGACATATTCAAGCACTCCATCGGCCACAAAACAACTTTGGTGGAGTGAGTTCAAAGTATATTTTCTTGAGTTTACTTCAATTTTACAGTTAATATATAATAAAATAAATTTCCATTTCAGCGCTTAAATACTTGGGACCCGAATGATGAAATGGAGATACGAAGAATATTTAAAAAGAAATGTGTCGATCACACTAGACATGTATTAAGTCACGCAAAGAATCGGGGGAAAAAAACCAAACTTCATCACTGAAGAAAATTGGGAGAGGATCACTATATTTTGGGCAACGGAGGAGAGTAAACAAAGGAGTGACCTGAATATAATGAATTAATCTGACAATTCTGGTGAATCAAGTGCTATATATGCGGGAGACTCCATTAACATTGATGAGCATAGACGGAGAATGGTAACTTTTTCACTCTTTCACAAATTTTTAATATATATCAAATTATTTCATTATTTGAAATAATATTTTTTTAGACCAAGGAGATAGGGAAGGAGCCTTCTTTCATTGATACTTTCACCCGCACTTTTAAAAAAAAGATAACACATGGAGTGGGGCGAGAGCAAAAGTAGTCAAGGTTGAAATTAATATTTATTTTATCTTAATATATGGTTTAAATTTAATTAGTTATGTACCATTATTGTCTTAATATTATATGTGTTTCTATTATATCTAATCAATATCGTATGTGTTTTAGGAAAAATATGATCAACTCGAGCTAGCCCAAACATGCTCACAAGCTGGTATCGATAGTCAGGGGTCTGAGGAGTCTGTTGGCAATAATTTGAGTTTATGGTTAGAGGCCAGTGGAGGACCAAAAGGGGGAAGGATATTGGGGATGAGTTCCTTGAGTAGAACCCAAAGATTAGTTGGAACTTCTTCCTCCACATCAGCACTTACGACCCAAATAAATACCTTGACTGATGAGGTTAGCCATCTGAAGGAAATAATATCGCAAAGAGACCAAGAAAGGGTGCAAAGAGACCTAGAACGGGCTAATTTGGAGAAAGATATTAGAGATATGCGCCGACAACAAGAATTAATCATGCAACACCTTCAGTTGAGCTCCGCTCAAAGTCAGAATCCTCCCAATGATGACGATGATGATGCCTACGATGATAACGATGATGATGGTGATGGTTTTTGATGATTTTAATAATGTATGATGAATTTTTTTCTCATGTTTACTGTTTTACACATTAATCAATGGTTTGTTAATTTTTCTAATTTTTATTTTAATTAATATTGTCAATTTGTTTTTAACAGGGTTGGTGAGGCGAACTAAAGGTCGGAGAAAAAAGTAAGTATTAAGTAACATGTTAAACTTTTAATTTTATTTATTTATTTATTTTCTAATTGCTTTTATTTTATTGAAATTTATTACTATTGCATTATTAGTTCAAATTCCAAATTATGATTACAGTTTACCTAGCAACTAAGTAACCATGAGTACTAAAAGACTAGTATCACCAAATTAAGCTTAACTAGTTTGTGTTTTCTTCATTTGAGCTATTTTCATATGTTAGGAAATTTTAAGATTACCTTTCATTCTCTCCATGTCACATGGACATAGAATATTTGTAGCTATTGATTGATATGGTGAAATAGGTATTATCATAATAATTTCAATAGTTAAAACTCATTATCATTGTAAGAAAATTGTTGTCTATTTACAATATTTAAGATAACAATTAAACATAAAAAAAACCATTTGACAATAAAATATTTACTACATTCAATCCATCGCTATATTATGTTCAAAATCTCAAAATTATTTATACACATATGAATTATAAGATAATATAGCTATGTAAAAGAAACTAAAAAATATACCAACTAAGATTTTCAAAATTATTTGTACACATCTGAATTTAGTACTATCAAACCATAATTCAACTTTTTTTCATGATATGCATCTTTTCCGTATTAAAAGGCATTCTAATTGAAACAAAGTCAAGTTCTTCTTGCATCTCTCTTGTCCCCTCAAAAAAAGACATATATCAACTAAGATTTATAAAATCTATACACTTGTAACAAAAATCCACATGTTAACTATGCTTTTAAGATTGTTACATGTATGTTTAAACCACAGAAGCATGAATATTATTTTATGCATCAGTGAGTTTTCAAGAATCATCCAGAATAGAAAATAAGCAAAAGCGTGCAAGATTAAAAAAATTCTAAATCTAGAAAAATACCACAAGACATTATCAAAGTTGGTACCAAAGATGTTGTCATTCCTAGTGAAAATATTATTGAACTGATCGAACCCACTTTATTATCTAATGGTGCAATTACAATTTATAGAATAAAGAACACCACCATAAATTAAATAACTTTTGCATAGAGGAAAAATGGATAGAAAACTATATATTTTTTAATTATTATTTTTATGGCATATTCAGATATATAAAAGTTCTGAATTTGATATATGTACAGTCTCAAAACTATATAGATACATAAAAGTTCTATATTTCATCTAGAATTACATCACACCATTCTAAAATTCTTTACTAGATAACGATGCATCCTCCTACCTTAATATTTTGCAAAGAGTTGTTAAAGATGTGCTAAAGCTAATCATATGAAATTGTCAACTAGTTAACACAATGAAAGGAACAATTATTTTAAACATCTTTTAGTTTACATTAAACACCAAAACACAACTCAACCAAGGACAAAACTATAAATTTAGCAAATTAAAATGAAAAATAAAGTTAACTAAGTGAGGAAATTTGAACCCTAATACCATACTTCACAAGATCTCTCTCTCTCTCTCTCTCTCTATATATATATATATATATGATGTGCCAATTATATTAGGTTGTATCATAATTACGATACTTGTACTTAGCTTCAAAATAATTCTTATAATTTTATTTACCGTTGCTATGACATGGATGGTTCATATCGTTGGTAAATAGGGCATTTATTTGAATGTTTAAGGAATTTCACAGTTATGTCTTGTTTCCAATCGTTCTTGTTACATGGTCATATCGTATCATATTTACAATCTTTCTTGTTACACATGATCTGGTTTATTTGTTTGTTGTTATGTAGGCAAAGGAGATTTGATGGGGAGCAAAGCTTTTGTGGCAGACGAAGATGACTTGATGTATTCTTAGTTTATTTACCTTTTTGGATGGATGATGGACTTATAAAACATTGGGTTGTTGAACTTTGTATAGTATTTTCTAGAAGCTTGAACAAGATGGATCTTGTAAACTTTGTTGAGATCTTTATATTTGTTGAATTATGAGTTGAGTTCAATTATTAATATTGCATGTGAAATTAGGATGTGTTGAATGTATATTATTTGTTATTTGAATTTGGTGTTTATGTATTTATGGATTGTATTGTAGAAATAAATTGAATCTGGAAAAAATATTTAATATAGGGACGAATTTGGCGACGAAAATGATTTGTCCCAATTCTATCGTAATTAGGGACAAAATTACTTTTGTCCCAGATTTCGTCCCAGAATCTGCGACGAATCCACAAAATTCGACCCAAAATTCGTCCCAGAATCTGGGACGAAAATTTATCAAATGCTTATGAAATTTATCAACGAATTTGGCAACGAAAATTTAAATCGTTGGCAAGTTTTTGTTGCCATATTCGTTGCCAATTTTACAACAACTTTATTATTTGTTGCAAAATTAGGAACAAAAATGGCAAAAAAAAAAAATTTTGTCATCGAATTTGTCCCCAAATTCGTTGCAATATTAGGGACAAACTTGGCAACAAAAAATAATTTGTCACCGAATTCGTCCCCAAATTTGTTGCAAAAATAGAGACAAATTTGGCAAAAAAAAAATTATGTGAATTCGTCTCCAAATTCGTTGCTAAGTTTGCAACAAAAATAATTTTCGTTGCAAATTTGTATACTTTTTTGCAACGAATTTGGGGACGAAAATTTTATTCGTTGTCATTTTCATCCCCAAATTCGTTGCCAAATTTGCAACAAACCATAATTCGTTCCAAAAGTTTGCATCAACCATTTTGGGACGAAAAAATTTTCGTCCCTGATTTTGCCCCAAAAAATTTTGCAACAATTTTTTTTTTAAAATTCGTCCCAAAATTTGTCCCAGAATGTCTTATTTTTTGTAGTGTTTTCTCATTGATTTATCTTTTTATTCTAGGGTTTGGTTCATTGATTTATCTTTAAATTTAATATTAACTATCTATTTTCTCTTATATTTCAACGCCTATTATAAATGGGTTAAACAGATGAATCGACTTTCCTTTTACTATAGTAATAATCGATTGTTAGTATTCATCAAATCGATTGTTACTATAGAAGAAACACCTGATCAATCGAGTTAATCAATCCAACTTTAAATTTTTTATTTCTTACAGTGAGATCGATGTCGCTATTCATGATAAATCGGTTGTGTATTGTAGAAGAAACACAGTAGTAGGAATCTTAAACCGCGAATACTATAGCAAACTTTAAACAATGTAGTAAACCCTAAACTACTATCCACAATGCTGAAAAATAATATTCACACCAAATACTTTGATACCAAGAAATCCTTATGTCATTAGAACTTTCTCGTATGATTAATACAGATCAGCCCTGACTTACTAGAATCTTATCCTTACTTAGTATCCGATTGATCTTATCCTACTAGGATTTTTTTTGCCCAACATTCGATCTGTCGGGATTTTTTATTATCTAGTATTTGATCAACATTTGTCGGGACTTCTTTATTTCTTAACATTCAGTTAACCTTGACTTATTAGGAGTTTTATCGTTGTCTAGCATCCAACCAACCTCTCTGGCCTATCAAGACTTCCTGTCTCATGCCTAACATGCATCCTATCAACCTTGACATATCAGAACTTTACTTTCTCATGCCTAACATATGATCCTTCATGACCTATTAGGGTTTGTCTCATTAGTAAGTATCCAATAAACCTCGATCCACTTGGACTTCACCTTTGCCAACTTTCTATATATTGGATTTCAAACCATCAAGTGTCTAATCAACTATGACCATCCATTTGAAATTCTCATCTATCACGTATCTAGTTATCCTTAACTTTCCGCTCTAGTTAACAAGCATATTGATCAACTGTCAAATATATAGTCAACCTTGACCTACTTGACATCTCACTGAAGCAACTAGCATATTGATTAAATATCTAAACTTAACTCAAGTCAACCCAAGCTAGTCAATCGAGTTTGGTCAACTTGATTAACCTTAATCAAAGGTTTATTACACCAACAAGACTTGTTAGACTAGATGAACTGGGCAATTAAATTGAGTTGGGCTAACTAGGCAATTGGATAAGCCAATTGAGCTTGGTATATAGGTTGATTAAAGCTTATCAAGTTGGATGAGTCGATCAAGTTAGTCAAGACAAATGAGCCAATTAGGTTACTCTTGACGAGTGAGCCAATTGGAACAAGTCAAATAAAATAATTGGGTCAGTTGCACTAAACATACCAAATGAGTTTATTAGGTAGAATGGGTCGAACATGTTAGTTAGACTAGTTGGCTCAAGCCATGGGTTCATTCACTTCCTAAGGGAAAAATACAATGCACGCAACCAAGAAAGCCCCTAGACGAATGCCAAGGTACACATAAGTATCACTTTCAAAACACCCAGAAACACCCAAAAGAAGAAGTATTATACATCCAGTCTATTGTAACAAAATTTTAAAAAGCAATCATTTGATCAAACCTGTCTATTAGGTGGTGTTGGTGCAATATTCCCTGGGTCAAGGTTGACTAGGTTGACTAAGCTTGAGTTGACTCAAGTTTGAGTCTTGATGTTTGGGTTTCGATGTTTAACAATATATAAAGATTGCAATTACAATTGTCTGTGTGTAGAGATTGGTCAAGTAGGTCAAGGTTGACCGGATACTTCATTGAAAAGTCCTAACTGAAGATTAGACAAGGGCAAGTCCAACAAGAAGGTTGGCAGAAGATGAAAATCCAGGTGGGTCAGTGTTGACCGGACACTTAGTGTTGAAAGTCCTGGTGAGTGAAGCCAGGTAGATGGAAAGCCCTGGTCAGTGAAGCCAGACAAATGAAAAGCCCTGGTGAGTGAAGCTAGGTAGATGGAAAATCTTGGTGAGTGAAGCTAAGTGAAAGCCCTAGTGAGTGAAGCTAAGCAGAAGGAAAATCCTGGTGAGTGAAACTAGGTGAAAGCCCTAGTGACTAAAGCTAGGCAAAAAGAAAGTCCTGATGAGTGAAGTCAGGTGAAAGTCCTAGTGAGTGAAGTTAGGCAAAAGGAAAGTCCTGGTGAGTGAAGCTAGGCATGTGGAGGTTCAAGTGGGTCAAGGTTACTCGGATATCTGGCGTTGGTAAGTCCAAGTGGGTCAAGGTTGACCGGACACTTGGCGCAAGGAGAAAAGTCCAAGTGAGTTAAAGAATTGACCGGACACTTGGTAAAGAAATCTTAGCAGGCCAAGGTTGACCAGATACTAGGCAATGAGGAGTTCCAACAGGTCAAGGTTGACAGGATATTGGGTAAGGGAACCCTAGAAGTAGGTTTGGTAGTTAGGGCTAGGTATCGATTAGGCTAATCGATTACCATAGCTTAAGCGATTAGGCTAATCATTTAAGCTCGGAATCACAAGAAAGCATGCGTAATAGATTGATGTAATAGATTAGGACACCGTAAGCGATTAGGGTAATCGTTTACAGTGCCTTTTTGTTCTAACATAATGTTTTTGTTCAAAGCTTAAGCGATCAGGTTGATCGCTTAAGCTATTTCTCGTGATTGAACAGAATGTTACTGAATCGATCTGGCTAATCGATTCAGCAATGCCTAATCGACTATGATAGTCGATTAAGGTTGAAAATATAGCCGTTTATGCAGGTTGCTGATGTGGTAATAGATTAAGAGGATGTTTAATTGATTAAGGCACCAATGGTAACCCTAGAAAAGGGTTTTCGAGCACTATTTCAGTAGATCTCTCCACTCTATCTTTTCGCCAGTTCTAGGAAGCTTAGGGTTGAGATATTGCTGCACTTCTAAGTTCAAGAGGCATTCAAAGCAAGAAAAGCCCGAGGGATTCAATGTTCAAAGTGTTAGTCGTGTTTCGATTTGCATTTACATTTGATTCCTTAATTCGAGTTGCATTTTCTTGTTCTTGAGTTGTAAGAGGTTTCTCTGCCTCCGGTACTTTCGAGAAGAGTTGTTTTTCATAGTGGAGAGTGCGTCGTGTGTGGATCATTGGATTAGTCACCTCTTCTTGAGGTGGATATCAAGTAAATCTACTTATTAGCATTGGAGAGCTTAGCTTTGAGTTTTATTCCGCTGCACATCATCTACGAAGCAAGTGAAAAAAACGTGACAAGCTATTCACCCCCCCCTCTAGCTCCGAAGTGTCCCAATAAGTGATATTAAAGCTAGGTTGTCTTCACCGGAATCATCGTCGGAAGGGCAACGAGCTAGAAGAAGTTGAAGCCCAAATTTCATTAAGTCAAAGACTTCATCAAAGGCTCAACTTCAAGATGAAATTCCGAGACAAATTTGGATTCGACACAAGGATGCCTCCACCATTCACAATGACAAGCTTCGATTTTTAGAAATCAAGAATCGAAACCTTCTTCATGATGGAGATAGAGCAATGGTTTACTCTAATGGAAGGTTTTGAAGCTCCAAAGGATAGTAAAGGCAAAATTATCAAAAGGAACAAATGGAGCGAGGAACAAGTCAAAAGTGTTAGGACCTTCGGATGCGGCTAGAGAGGGGGGTGTGAATAGCCGACCCCAAATTCTCGTTTCTTCCTACAATTTGAGTTAGCGCAGCGGAAATAAAAGATAGAAACGAAACGGGAGAATATCAAACCTCAAACGCGACGATATAACGAGGTTCGGAGATGATACTCCTACTCCTCGGCGTGTCCGTAAGGTGGACGAATCCTATCAATCCGTCGGTGGATGAGACCCCGGAAAATCAGCTAATAAAAACTCCTTCTGGGTGGAGAAACCTCGCCACAATCTCTTGCAACAGCAAGATCAAAGTACAAGAAATACAGCAAGAAGCCAAGAACAATATGAATGTAAAAACACTAGTTTGCTTGCCTTCTCGTCGACTGTTGATGAAGCTGCAACTTCACGGATGCCAACCACAGCAGCAACTGTTCAGTTGGAGACCCAGTTGAGGGAAGCTCACACGAAACTTCAGTAATGGAGAGCTCAGCAAAGCTCAGATCGCAAGGAGGAAGACGAAGCAGTTTCCTGTAGAGGCCCTCCACCTCGTTATATAACTTGAACCTGCGAAGAAGACAGAAATCTAGCCGTTGTGTCTCAACGGCTAGGCCTGGACCGATCAGGCTCCACCTTGATCGGTCCAGGATGGGTCTGATCGGTCATGGGACCGATCAGGGCCTAGGCTGATCGGTCCCCAGACCGATCCCAACTCTCACAGAGAGTTGTTGTCGATCCCTGATCGGTCTGTGGACCGATCAGGCCATAGGTGGATCGGTCCACAGACCGATCCCTCCTATTCCTTCTCCCAATCTGTTTGTTTACTGACCGGCCACCAGGCCGATCAGATGATCCACAGTGAGAATCAGTGTATCACTGGATCGGTCAGCAGACCGATCCAGATACCCATAGTATCACTGGATCGGTCAGCAGACCGATCCAATTTCCCAGCCTTAAACCTAAAGCCTTCCTGATCTAGAGAACGAGCTACCGAGCCCTCTCTGACCTAGTCCAGAGAACGAGCTACCGAGCCCTCTCCGACTTCCACGTCTGGTCCAGAGAACGAGCTACCGAGTCTTCTCTGACCTAGTCCAGAGAACGAGCTACCGAGCCTCTCCGACTTCGTCCGGTCCAGAGAACGAGCTACCGAGCCCTCTCTGACCTAGTCCAGAGAACGAGCTACTGAGCCCTCTCCGACTTCATCCAGTCCAGAGAACGAGCTACCGAGCCCTCTCCGACTCCATCCAGTCCAGAGAACGAGCTACCGAGCCCTCTCTGACCTAGTCCAGAGAACGAGCTACCGAGCCCTCTCCGACTCCATCCAGTCCAGAAAACGAGCTACCGAGCCCTCTCTGACCTCCCATGCCAAGCTTCCATACTTGGACTTTTCCCGTGCCATGCTCCCTGCTTGGACTTTTCCGTGCCAAGTCTCCATACTTGGACTTTTCCTGTGCCAAGCTCCCTTCTTGAACCTTTCCGTGCCAAGTCTCCATACTTGGACTTTTCCCGAATCAGGTCAACTCAAGTCGGGTCAACCAGGTCAACCTTGACCAAAGGTTGCACCCACAATCCCCCAAGTTCCTATTCTTGTCAAACATCAAAATATAACTTCTCCATTCTTGTCAAACATCAAAATATACCTCGAGTCAGGTCAACTCGAGTCGGGTCATCCAGGTCAACCTTGACCTAAGGTTGCACCAACAATCTCCCCCTTTTTGATGTTTGACAAAAATCATAATCAAGTTAGGTTAACCCGATAACCTAACTTAGGTTTTCCAATAGTTCTCTAATGTTCTTCCTTGAACATTCTCTAAACATTCTCCCCAAACTCCAATGTTCTTCCTTGAACATCCTTGAATATTCTCTAGATATTCTCCCCCTTTTTGACACACATCAAAAAGGAGTGAATCAAGGTCAAGAGTTTCTTTCTAATGAAAGTCTTATACCTTTTATTGAAACCCTTAATTTCCCCCTTGATACTAAAATCAACAATCAACTCAGTGATAATCCCATATCACTCATCCTCAGAAATCTTGACGAGTAAAAACTCCCCCTAAAAGTCAACTCCCCATTGACCAATAGGTAAAACTCCCCCTAAAGGTCAACTCCTCCTTGACCATTGCACCAACAATGTCTTGGAGAGTTTCAACCCTTTAGAAAACTAAAACACCAACTTCCATAGCTGAAATTTCAGACAACAGTCGAAAATCAGCATTTTGGCACGCTCTGATCGGTCACCAGACCGATCAGGACTCCACTGGATCGGTCACCAGACCGATCCACACTGCCCTGGATCGGTCCAGTGACCGATCCAGACTTCCCTGGACCGATCAGGATCTTCTCTGATCGGTCCACAACTCTCTGATAAGGATTTCTGATTTTTTCTCCCGAAATTCAGAAACCCCTAAAAAATTACAGAAAATTCTAAAAATTGTAAACTTTGAGGATACATTCCTCATAACATATATTATCATGGAAAAATAGTTTTATATGAAAATAACTCCCATTTTTTAATCTTGATACAAAGTTCGAAATACTTTAAAATAGCTCAAGGTTAATCCATCTTTGTATCAACTTGCTCAATGATGAATGCTATCACTAGAAAAGCTTCATCAAGGGTTTTTAAATCAATTTTGAAATGATCTTAAACCATTCAATTTAGGACCACAATCTTAGGGCTAAATGTACATGACTTGTACACAAGTTTTCCCTATGATCCTCAAATTCGAATTAGGCTCATCTAGGTACAAGAACTATGCACCTTGATCCTAACTCATAATCCTAATATCTCACACACATCTAAGGTGTATCAAACACATCCAAGTCAATTTTGATGTGAGATATGAGTTTAGGTCATCTTAAGCTAAGTTCTCATGCATTTTCTAAACAACAATTAGATCTCCATATCAAATTGTGTTTTTATCCTTAAATCAATTTAATTGATCATAAATGCAAGAGATGATGACATGACATAAAATAATATCATAAGTGGAAATATGTGCCAATGTCATGATGTCATGGCATAAAGTATGAAACTTAAATAAGGCATGACATATAACTAACCTAAGTATTATCATGACATTTCAAATGATAATAAAATAAATATGATGTCATGACATGGCATATGACAAACAATGTATGGCAAATAACATATAAAGGTATAGAAAATATCTAATTCTAGCCTTAGTTGACATTTTTGATAATTTTGATCATTTTACCATAAATTCTATATTCCTAAGTGTAATAGACCTAAAATCATATACTAAAGATTTTTAGATCACTATGTGCCAATTAGATTGACCCTAGAAAACTCCTCAAATGTGGTTGGCACATCCTAATCACCTTAGGAATAATTTTTAATTTCATTTTCAAGACTTGATTACACCTTGAAAATTCCTAAAATGCCACCTTTTGCCATGAGTAGGTTAACTACCTATCCAATTAAGGTTGGCACACCCTAAACCATCTAGCGTGAAGGGATCATGCTCCTAGGAACCCAATACCTATTTGAGCTCATTGGGTTCACTAAATATTCACTAGGGATGACTTCCCTAGCAACCCTCCTAATGACCCTCCTAGCCTTTAAAGCCTTGGTCATTTGAGACTCATCAAGATCAACTCTAGGGGTGACTCCCCTTGTGACCTTGGTGATGATCTTCTTACCCCTAGGTCTTGTTCCATAATCGAATGGAACATTATGATAAACGGGCTTGACCACTTGAGACTTAGGTTTGTGACCCAAACCTCTCATGTCCTTGGGCTTTGATTTTTGACCCTTAGACACTAGAGTTGACTTCTCCAAATTCTTAAGAGCCTTTTCTAAAGTGTCAAGTCTTGACCTCAAGACTTGATTTTCCTTCTTTAATACCTCAAGCTTTAATTTTTCATTTTTCTTTGAGGTATTCCTAGGCATATGTCTAGTTGTTTTGGGCTTCCTATCTAGGTTTTCCTTAACCTTAGATGAGTTAACTCTAGGGTTGACATTTCTAGCATTGTCCTTATCTAGGCTAACATGTTTGGCACCTAAGCACATGTATCGGTTTCTATGGTTATCATGCTTATCATTATTGACAATTGCAATAAAACTACTAGCATGTGTCTTATTAGAATTGCAAGAATGTGTCTTAAAGGATACCTTAGGGTTTGCCTTAGCTCCCCCCATAGATGTGCTTGGTCTCTTGTCCTTGTGAGGTTGCCTCCCCCTTGGACATTGACTCCTATAATGTCTCCTTTGCTTGCATTGGAAGCACACCACGTGCTCCTTGCCTTTGCGTATCGGGACTCCGGCTTTCTTGACTTTTGGTGTCGGTGGAGTCTTCCTAATCCTCTTTGGACATTTACTTTTATAATGCCCATATTCCCTACACTCAAAGCACATTATATGTAATTTACTTGAAATTAAGTTGTTTGAGTTACCTAGGGTTAAGGATGGATATAAGCTCTCTCCTTCATCCCTTCCGGAGGTAGAGGCTTCTTCTTCTTGCTCCAGTCTTGAAGAAGAACTCTCCTCCTCTTCTTCCTTAGATGTTGAGTAGCCCTCAACTTCTAATTCCATACCTCCATGATGTGAGCTACTTGGCTCACTTGACTCCTCTTCATGACTTGAATTGGAGCTCTCCTCATGGAACTTAGCCAAGTTGTTCCATAACTCCTTGGCATTGTTGTATCTACCTATCTTACACAAGATATCATTAGGTAATGAAAATTCAAAGATTTTCGTTACCTCGTCGTTGATTATGGATTGGTGGATTTGTTCCTTCGTCCACTTCTTCTTCTCGAGAGGTTCTCCTTCTTTATCCACCGGAGGAATAAAACCTACTTGTACACAATTCCAATTTACTAGGTTAGTCATAAGAAAATACTTCATTCTTACCTTCCAATACGCGAAGTCGTCGTGATCGTAGAAGGGTGGAATCGTGACGTCTTCTCCAAGTTGATCCATTCTCTAGCTCGTGCTCCCCCGGGTGTTAATCCGACGAAGAGCGACCTTGCTCTGATACCACTTGTTAGGACCTTCGGATGCGTCTAGAGAGGGGGGGGTGTGAATAGCCGACCCCAAATTCTCGTTTCTTCCTACAATTTGAGTTAGCGCAGCGGAAATAAAAGATAGAAACGAAACGGGAGAATATCAAACCTCAAACGCGATGATATAACGAGGTTCGGAGATGATACTCCTACTCCTCGGCATGTCCGTAAGGTGGACGAATCCTATCAATCCGTCGGTGGATGAGACCCAGGAAAATCGGCTAATAAAAACTCCTTCTGGGTGGAGAAACCTCGCTACAATCTCTTGCAACAGCAAGATCAGAGTACAAGAAATACAGCAAGAAGCCAAGAACAATATGAATGTAAAAACACTAGTTTGCTTGCCTTCTCGTCGACTGTTGAAACTTCACGGATGCCAACCACAGCAGCAACTGATCAGTTGGAAACCCAGCCGAGGGAAGCTCACACGAAGCTTCAGTAATGGAGAGCTCAGCAAAGCTCAGATCGCAAGGAGGAAGAAGAAGAAGAAGTTCTGTAGAGGCCCTCCACCTCGTTATATAACTTGAACCTGCGAAGAAGACAGAAATCTAGCCGTTGTGTCTCAACGGCTAGGCCTGGACCGATCAGGCTCCACCCTGATCGGTCCAGGATGGGTCTGATCGGTCATGGGACCGATCAGGGCCTAGGCTGATCGGTCCCCAGACCGATCCCAACTCTCACAGAGAGTTGTTGCCGATCCCTGATCGGTCTGTGGACCGATCAGGCCATAGGTGGATCGGTCCACAGACCGATCCCTCCTATTCCTTCTCCCAATCTGTTTGTTTACTGATCGGTCACCAGACCGATCAGATGACCCACAGTGAGAATCAGTGTATCACTGGATCGGTCAGCAGACCGATCCAGATACCCATAGTATCACTGGATCGGTCAGCAGACCGATCCAATTTCCCAGCCTTAAACCTAAAGCCTTCCTGATCTAGAGAACGAGCTACCGAGCCCTCTCTGACCTAGTCCGGAGAATGAGCTATCGAGCCCTCTCTGACTTCCACATCTGGTCCAGAGAACGAGCTACCGAGTCCTCTCTGACCTAGTCCAGAGAACGAGCTACCGAGCCCTCTCTGACTTCGTCCGGTCCAGAGAATGAGCTACCAAGCCCTCTCTGACCTAGTCCGGAGAACGAGCTACCGAGCCCTCTCCGACTTCATCCTGTCCAGAGAACGAGCTACCGAGCCCTCTCTGACCTAGTCCGGAGAACGAGCTACCGAGCCCTCTCCGACTCCATCCAGTCCAGAGAACGAGCTATCGAGCCCTCTCTGACCTCCCATGCCAATCTTCCATACTTGGACTTTTCCCGTGCCAAGCTCCCTGCTTGGACTTTTCCGTGCCAAGTCTCCATACTTGGACTTTTCCTGTGCCAAACTCCCTGCTTGAACCTTTCCGTGCCAAGTCTCCATACTTGGACTTTTTCCGAATCAGGTCAACTCAAGTCGGGTCAACCAGGTCAACCTTGACCAAAGGTTGCACCCACAATCCCCCAAGTTCCTATTCTTGTCAAACATCAAAATATAACTTCTCCATTCTTGTCAAACATCAAAATATACCTCGAGTCAGGTCAACTCGAGTCGGATCATCCAGATCAACCTTGACCTAAGGTTGCACCAACAAAAAGGTGTGGAGCGGGAACAAGTCAAAAGGTGTGAGGCAAATGATAAGGTAACAAAATTAGGGATTAGCTTATTGCCTAGAACTATTATGTATAAAATTTGGGGATATCAAGACGCCAAAGAGCTTTAGGGCAAGTTGGCAAAGATCCATTAAGAACTCTCCATTACACCAAGTCAAGAAAAATTCAAAGAGGGCAACTCATTGGATCAACAAGAAGAGGACTCCGAGATTGAGAGGTGCTCAACATCGGAAGAAGAAGAAGTCCAAGAAGTTTCATCCTCCAAGGAGTGCAATGAAAAAGGTAAAGAGAGAGTATACTCTTTGTTTCATATACAAGAGGATGAAGTTGGAGAAGCCCCACCTCAAGAATTGAGGGGGAGGGTGGAACATCGGTGTCAGATTAAGAAGAAGTCTCTTTATCTGGATCAAATGGAGAAAGTGTCACCCTTACAAGTAAAGGTATACCAATTTCAAGTTGTAATAATAAAGATCATATTATTTGCTTTTAGTGTAGGGAGAAAGAATACTACAAGAGTAAATGTTCTAAATTAGTTAAGAAGAAGGGTAAAGTGGCACCAAAGGGCAACGAGAAGCCCAATGAAGTCAGTACCATGGAATGAAAAGGTAAGAAGCACATTGTATGCTTCTCTTATAATCAAAATGGATATTACCGGAGCCAATGTCCAAAGGGGAAGAAACCGACCAAGCTCAAATGAGGAAGCTCAACTCAAGGGGGAACTTCTAAGGGGAAATACAAGGTATCATTTATGAAGCCAATTCCTTTGAGTAATGATAGAAAGCATGCTAGAAACAATTTATATCATTTCAATGCAATCTATCATGAGAATAGAAAGCATGATAGAATTAAGGAGAAATATGTAGCATATCATGTTAGGACAACTCAACCTAAGGCTAGAAAAATAAATAACAACTTTGGTAGTATTTTTAAGGACTTTTGATATATGCCTAAAAATAAAAAATATTCATGGGAATCAAGAAAAATTCGAATCTATGGATTTATGAAAAGACAATCAAGTCTTGAGATCAATGCTTGCTAAATTGGAAAAGGGCATAAAAAAATGGAAAATACCTTCAAGGGACAAAAAGAGCAAAACCTACATTTAGGAACACAAGAGCCATCCAATGGCATATAGAGATTTGGGATACAAACCTAAAGTTAAGAAGGATGTCCCTTCCTATCATAGGGTTCCATATAGCTATGAATCTGATCCTAGGTCTAGGGGTCAAGCTAAGGTTATAAGGAAGACCATCTCTAGAACTAGCCTTGCAAAGACTAATGTGACTAAGAATTCTAAAAAGTTCAAGAAAGTCATCAAGAATGTCACAGGGAAACTATCCCTAGAGTTGACCTAAGTGAGTCAAATGTGACCAAGGCTTCAAAGAAGCCTAGGAAGGTCATTAGGAAGGTATCAAGGGAAGTCATCCCTAGTGAGTACCTAGAACACACAAAGAGTACCAATCGATTTTGAGTTCCTAAGAGTGTGCTCTTTGCACCCTAGATGAGTCTAGAGAATGTTAACTCAAATTGGAAGGGTAGTTAACCCAATCTTGATGAAGTTGACACTTGGAGAACATTTTCAAGGTAGTTGTACTTATTGAAAATGAGAAGGTCTAAGTGTTTATTTTTTGAAAGAGTAAAGCGTGCCAAACTTTGAGGAATTGAACTTAATTTAAATTGACATATATAAGGAAAAACAAAAGAAATTCCAAGTTAGGATTTTGACATTTTCTTAGGAAAATAAGAACAATCTAGGATTAATTCTAAGTTAACAAAGATCTAGAGATACTTAGATAGATAATCTAGGTATAGTTATTTATGCCAAATTACCATGATTATTTACCCATCATATGTCATGACATCATATTTCACATTCATTTTATTATAAAAAAATATATGAAAATACCATGTCATGTCATACATATATATACATCATATAGCTACAAGATTTTTCTTTTGAAAAATATTCATTTTGATGTATGCCATAAGTCATTATGCATTATTTTAAATTTCTTATAATTAAGGACAATGACATTTACCAACAAGTGTGGTAAAGGAATTTATAAATAAGTGACATCCTAGGTGGATGATCAAGTTTACCATGCCTAGATAGATATGCATGAACCGTTAGATTAGGACAAAATCAAAGTCTACATCTCACAAAGACTATAAGTTGGCTTGTATGTATTTTAGTGCACATTAGATACAAGTGAGATATTAGGATGATGAACAAGACTTAAGATGTTGATCCTAATACATCTATTTGAGTCTTAGTTTTATCAAAACACATAGTTATGTGTTATCCAATCATTGGAAAAGCTAATGTACAAGTCATGTGCACTTAGCCTAAGGAACATGGTTGGAAATTAGTTTTAAAAATAATTTCAAAATATTTTTATAAAATCTTAGTGAAGACTATTTGTTGATAGTAATCACCATTGGAAAGTTAAACACAAACTTGGAAGAAACATTGAAGTTTTCAAGAGTTTCCAATTTGTGTCACTCTTGAAAATAAGATGTATTTTCTTAGAAAATATTTTTTCATGATAGTATATGCCTTAAATAATGTCCACAAGAATTTTCATGATCTTTTGAATTTTGTAGAATTTTTAGGGTATTTCTGACATTCGGCTAAAATCAATTTCAGAAACCAGAAATGGAAATCGATTAGGCTAGTCGATTACCACATCCTGATCGACTAAGGCGATCGATTAGGAGACTTTCTGTGAGCACAGAAGCTCATGGAATCGATCACTGTGATCAATTAAGAGTCTTAATCGATTATAGCAATCGATTAACACCTGGGAATCAATTGAATCCCAACTTCAGTCGATTACGGATGGTCTTAAGCGATTAAGAGCCTTCTTTAGGTGTTTAAGATCCTGATTTTAGCTTAAATAAGTTTATTTAAGTTGAATAAGCTGTGTTTAGTCATAATTAACCATCCAAAATCCTATGAAATTCAGTTTTGAACATTTAAGGGTAGTTTTCTTGATGAAAATATGATTGGCTTGGTTAAAGAAGACTAAGTTGAAGTTTAGGTTAAGGTTTACATTCAATATTGATTCTTAAACCTCAAAACTTCATATTTTTGATTTTCTAAAAGTTTAGAAACTTCAAGTCATTGTTGGTACAATGACAGAAGTTTGGACATGTTTTAAAGGGGGAGCTACTCCTTAATGGCATGAAAGTAATTTTGGAAACCATGGAAGGTTGTAAAGCCTTCGTTATAGTAAATGCTCAGGGAAGAACATCGGAAAACAATGGAAGATTGGATATCTTTATTATTTGAGTGTGAATGCTCTAGGATGAGCATTATGAAGTGGGTTAATGCTCAAGGATGATCATTAGAGACAATGAAGGGTATGAGACCTTCATTGTGATGTTATGAATAATGAGTGAAGTTGTAAACAACGTATAGATAACTCTTCAGGGGGAGAGTTTTTATGTGTACCAAAGGGAGAAAATATAGGATTTAAGTTAGACATTCATTACCTAAAGGGAGAGTTTGTCCTCTAGGAAAGAGAGAGAATGAAGGAAACCCTCATTCATGATTTGACATGAAGAAGAAGTTGAGACTATGAGATTATCCTAACTTAAATATATTGTCAAGAATCAAAATGGAGAGATTATCAGTGCAATATCCCCTGGGTCAAGGTTGACCAGGTTGACTAAACTTGAGTTAGCTCAAGTTTGAGTCTTGATGTTTGGATTTCGATGTTTGACAATATATGGAGATTACAGTTGTAATTGTCCATATGTGAAGATTGGTCAAGTAGGTCAAGGTTGACCGGATACTTGATTGAAAAGACCTAACTGGAGGTTAAGTAAGGGTAAGTCCAATGGAAAAGTTGGCAGAAGATGAAAATCCAGATGGGTTAATGTTGACCGGACACTTGGTGTTGAAAGTCATGGTGAGTGAAGCCAAACAGATGGAAAGTCCTGGTGAGTGAAACAAGGTAGATGAAAAGCCTTGGTGAGTGAAGCTAAGTGAAAGCCTTAGTGAGTGAAGCTAGGTAGAAGGAAAATTCTGGTGAGTGAAACCAGGTGAAAACCCTAGTGAGTGAAGCTAGGCAGAAAGAAAGTCTTGGTGAGTGAAGCCATGTGAAAGCCCTAGTGAGTGAAGCTAGGTAGAAGGAAAGTCCTGGTGAGTGAAGTTAGCATGTAGAGGTCTAGGTGGGTCAAGGCTAACCGAACATTTGGTGTTGGTAAGTTCAAGTGGGTCAAGGTTGACCAGACACTTGGCTAAAGAGAAAAGTCCAAGTGGATCAAAGGATTAACCTGACACTTGGTGAAGAAGTCTCAGCAAGTCAAGGTTGACTAGATACTAGGCAATGAGGAGTCCCAACAGGTCAAAGTTGACCTGATATTAGATAAGGGAACCCTAGACCTAGGTTTGATACTTAGGGTTTGGTAATCGATTAGGCTAATCGATTTCTATAGCTTAAACGATCAAGCTAATCGCTTAAGCTCGGAATCATGAGAAATCATGAATAATCGATTGGTGTAATCGATTAGGACACCGTAAGCAATTAGGGTAATCGCTTATAGTGCCTTTTGGTTTGAACAGAATATTTCTATTCGAAGCTTAAGCGATTAGGTTGATTGCTTAAGTTATTTCTCGTGATTGAACAGGATATTACTGAATTGATCTGGCTAATCGATTCAGCAATGCCTAATCAGCTAATGTAGTCGATTAAAGTTGAAAATATAGCCGTTTATGTAGGTTGCTGATGTAGTAGTCGATTAAGAGGATGCTTAATCGATTAAGGAGCCAACGGTAACTATAGAAAAGGGTTTTCGAGCACTGTTTCAGTAGATCTCTCCACTCCATCTTTTCATAAGTTCTTGGAAGCTTAGGATTGAGGTGTTGTTGCACTTCCAAGCTTCAAGAGGCATTCAAAGTAAGAAAAACTCGAGGGATTCAAGGTTCAAAGTGTTAGTCGTGTTTCGATTTGTATTTACATTTGATTCCTTGTTTTGAATTGTATTTTCTTGTTCTTGAGTTGTAAGAGGTTTCTCCACCTCCGATAATTCCGAGAATGAGTTATTTTTCATAGTAGAGAGTGCGTCGTATGTGGATCCTTGAATTAGTCACATCTTTTTGAGGTGGATACCAAGTAAATCTACTTGTTAGTATTGGAGAGTTTGGCTTCGAGTTTTATTCCACTGCACATCATCTATGAAGCAAGCGAACGAATGCGACAAGCTATTCACCTCCCTCCCCTCTAGCTCCGAAGTGTCCCAATAGGTGGGAGCTCGAGTTTTACTACGTCCCCAACCTATGTCGAAACCTTCGTTCCACCTAATAAACCTAATGATTTGGGAACCTACAAGAGGAGTTATCTCCGACTGGAGTAGAATGGGAATATGGCAGGGAGCGGGGATAATTGTCCTTGGAGGTGATTGTTTCCTTGATTCTATTACGCATGATCGGATATATAGTACTACTTCCTCTTTTGTGGAAATCAAACTAGTATAAGACTTACAATTTTTAATAACAATCATACAAATTCTTATGTTTTATTATCAAATATGAGAAAGTTTTTTTTCTTCCAATATTTACTTTGCATATCTTTTGTGGAAATTGCAAAGATATTTAGCATGGAATCCATATGAAACCCCAATATAAATTGCAAGATTGAATTGAGTTCTCTAAGATGACTAGCCACGACCTCCCTTTAGGAATCTCATGGTTTGCCTTCTCATGGTTTTAGATGAAAAACATGAGGCTCAAGTGCTACTCTCACTGGAAGATTGTGTAGAGAATTATTCAAGAAGTTTAAAATGAATGGCTGTAATCCAATTTGTACCCTACCATTTGATTATTGTGGAGTAAAATTCACAAAGATTGTTGAAGGCAAAGTAGTACCTCTACAAGAATTTGGTTATGAGTTTAATATACCTAACATGCACACAACTAGATACTCTAGAGTGGGAATAATCATTTGATATAGGAAGAAGCCAAAAGTTTCTCATTTAGAAGTTGCGAAAAGAATTCTTATTATCTTCAATGTACCATCTCATTTGAGTTATATTTTCCCAATATCAACTTTCAATTTTATGAATTTTAGATAGAATTTGGTAGGAGATTGGGATGAAAAACAAGAGTACCATTGATTTTGTGTTCTACTACAACTAATTGTGACATTCAACATATGAAGCAAATGTGTATATCATGCTGATGCCCCCCCTAAGGCACGGCGAGATGGTCAGGAGCAAGGTGGGATAAACCAGCGATGAGGGTTCAATTCTCACACAGTGCATTCGCAGACGCCTAGGTGCTCGAACAACTAATGATGTTGTGCTGTCTTGGTGGGCGGAATGTGGGACTGGACCATCTAACCTAAGATTAGTCGGGTTGTAAAATTTGAATAACTGGTATATAAAAAATGTGTGCACCATGCTAGTTAAATAAGTAAGTTAGCTAACCATTTGAGTGTGATTTAAGAAACAACAAAGGTATTTATAAAGTTACTATTGCACTTGCAAGAAATTTAATGTGTCATTAAAGTATTAAGCACATTGACTTGCTATTCGACATAGAATAAGCTCATTATATTGGATCAACTGGATTAATTAAATTATCATTTGAAGAATTTGTAAATTCACTCTCTCAACTTAGTCTGTATGTTTGATTGTAAATTCAGTACTCTCTCTCAAAATCATATCAAATTCAATTAGAATTGAAGTTTAGGTAGCTATAATTCGATTGTTCATGAGATCATGCCAAATGGAACACATTTAAAAGAGAGATTTTTAACTAATTAATTCACTTAACCTCGATGGTCAATCGGCCATTGTGATATATATATTATAGGATTAAGTCTACCCAAGTCAATCGGCCATTGTGATATATATATTATAGGATTAAGTCTACATAGGTAGACTTAATCTCCATAAGATAGACTTACACTTGATTAATCATATATATTAAAGTAACTAAACCCAATTAAGTGATCTAATGCTTCAAGTATATAGAGAGAGTTTGGATTAAATAGATGTGGATTTAATGTGTATATCCTATAATCCGATTAATTAATATTGATGGGCTGTTAATGAGACATGAACTTTTATGGTGGATAGTCCTCATAGATTGGGTCGAATATAAAAGGAAAGAGATAAGGTTCATTAATTAGATTATGTTGAACCTAGCTCTCCTCGTCTAGCTTCTTCTCCCCCATTGAGAAGGAATGTGGTGTTCGCCGGTTTAGTCCTGTGAAAGACATCCGCTGTATTCATGGGATATTCCGATGACAAGAGGCAATATCATTGTGACGGATTCAGGTGAACCATTCTTGAGCCATTGTTTCAATTTTCATTGTTCTTTTGGAATTGATAGAAGCTATATATATATGCATGCCCAATTCCTTTCTTCCTCAAAGTTCAATGGTAGCATACCAAACTTACTAATTCTTGGACTTTGCCCGGACCCAAGCATGCAATAGAAATAATAAGGGGAAACGGTTGCTGCAGTAAGTGGCCAACCAAGGGAGCAAGGGCACCTAGGAGAGAACGACGTCGCCTCATAGGCAGAGTAAAACGCAAGCTAGCCGACGTTAAAACCAAAAGTTTAATTAAACAACTAAACAAATATATTATATCTATATACACTGTCCTGTCCTCATTCTAATTACCCTTAAAACTATAGGCCCTCCTTTTATAATCATTATATAGTACAGTCTTACAAGATTAATTTGCCTTAGTAGGAGAGAGAGAGAATCCAGAGATGGGCACGGTATACAAGGAGTCTTCCATTATTATTCAAACTTCTTGGCCTGGGAGAAATCAGCGGACGCCCGTGCCTTCTCGAAAGGAATAAGACTTGAACATTATTATTTTCCATGTACACAGAGAGAGAGAGAGAGAGATGGAGAGAGAGAGGAGCACTTAAAGGGGTAAGAGAAGAAGAACCCAATCCCACTATACGACCATCCTCAGCTCTATAGGTTCGACGACCAAGCAGCTATGAGGAAGCTACGAGCTCTATCTATGCTGAGATATTGCATTGATTAATTGGTCTAAAGTTTATGAGTTAGTTTTATGATCCACAGTGAACATTTACTTGGGAAACATCACTGATATAAGTATTAATGCATTTGTGCTTTCATTGGCCTGATTAGGGTTTGTGGGGTTGAGAGAGATAGAGGAGAGAGGTGAGGACTAAGATATATAGTAAAATAGTGCATGCCTGTCTTTGTTTGTCGGACATAGACCCCTCTTATTTTCCAAATCGAATCTTGTGAAGCTCTAGGAATGCACAAGGAAGGGATAGTTTATTCTCCCATGCATGGCTTTGTGAAAGGAGTGCACTGTTGGATCAGTACTTAGCTTGCATAGTTAATGACAAAGAGAGTAGGGTGTTTCGACTTTGAGTGGGATTCAGATTTCAGTCCTTTTGACTTGGAAGACTGCCCATCCATGTAATGCTACCGAGAAATTAATCAGTATGCCAAACAAATTAAAGTAGTTTCTTTCTTTGTTAATTCACTTGTGCACCACCTGCGGCCATTGCTCCGAGTGCATTCCTGCACACGTGTGCATGGAAAGAATTGATTGCTTGCAGGCATGGCATAGCATGCATGATACATTCTTCAGTAACTTTAGTGATGCTCTCTTCTCATGGATTATTATAGCACTGGTTTTATATACATGAATTGGCATGGCCTAATGTTCCTCTAACAAAACTTTTTCTCTTTAAACATTTGAATGCAGCATTTTGGTGGAGGAATATGAAGCATCTAGTGTTAATTAGTTTAGTACAAAATCCAGGTACTGTGATATTAAAGGTTTGCACTATAAGAGCCATGACCTGTCAATTGAAAGTTCCAAAGTTAATTAAGTTGGACAAGGACGAAGAATATTTCCTTATGATATGGGTTCCATTATGTTACTTTGATACGTTGACAATATGTCTTAAACTTAGATTTTGTTGATATTTTTCATGTGTATATCAAGTGCCCAATGACTTGGATGGAATATTGCGTATAGAGCTCATGGAGTTTGTTGATTCAATCAGGTCAAGTTGGAATGTGCTTAATGGCTCGGAGGACTCTAGGACATGGAACATTGAAAGCCTAGAATGAACAGATTGGATGCATTCAAAAACTAGTTGGTGAAGCATGATCTATATAAGCTTTAGGGTTAGTTTGGCTTGGTAAGGGTGCATGAATTCTTATGATATTCTAGTGGCTGAATGCTAAACAACTTCCAAAGGTTTGTGAGTTCAAAGTAGACTCTCTCTGCAATCTCATGATAGTATTTTTCTCTCTTTTGCTTTAATTTATATTTATATTGAGAGAAAAAATTACTTGTATGAGGTTTTTACCACTGTAGTAAATGCGATCCATCTTTTATCAATATATATTTAGAGTGATTCACCTGATGAGTCAATAGACCACGGAGTAAAAGCAAGGGTACTTATTGTGTAAAATTATTTTATTAGTGCTATTGCCATTTTTCACTTAATGTGTAAAATTATATTATTAATACTATTGCCATTTTTCTTGTTTATATAATATAACTTGACATACCTAACTAAATTCACACAAAAACTCTTTGGATACTAACCCTCCGTATTTGTTAAAAAAAAAATAAATTGTATGTTACTATTTGTTCATCCTATTAGAATATGATGAGGGTTCAACAGTGTAATCTTTAGGAAATCATAACTTTTTATTCAGGATTCAGAATCATGCTTTATCGATGGCTATACATACAGAATTCAAAGATCTATCACCATAACTTGTTATGGGGGAACTTATAACTACAAAGTTTCGAGTCCAAAATCTACCGTTAAGGGCCTCAATCGAGCCTCCGAACATATTTTTTTTATTATTTTTAGTGATTTTTATTTTTTTGGTATTTAGATTATTTTTAGTATTCTAGTATATATGGGTTAGGATTTGTTTATATTAGTATCCTATTTTATTAATTAGGATTTAGGTAAAATTTCTTTTCCTTTTGTAAAAGATAACAATTGGGGTCCATATATGAGTATTTCTTTCCTTTCTTCGAGTCTTAGGGTATGAGGTCTATACAAGTGTCTTGTTTCATATTTTGAGGATAGTTTTGATGAATGTTATTTTTAGTCATCTTCTTATTTTTGAAACGTTGTGTTTTTCCTATTCAACTGATTCGATAGTCACTTCCGGTATTTTTGCATAAATTAATGAAAAAGATAGTTACCCACTATGTCAGAACCCCAAGTAGTGTTTTTATATGTCGGCAAATACATTGGATCTTATTGTGTTGCTTATATGTGTGTCTAAGTGTGCAGAGATTTATGAGAACACACAGATACCCGATGGCTCAGAATAAAGTAGAGTACAGTGAAGGGTGTTATGAGACGCTCGAGAGACCAGAAAAGATGAGGAGCATTGGAGATGACTAAACCTTGACAGAAGACGCAAGTGAGCGAGAATGATGACACGAGAAATGAGCCAACGCGCTCAATGCATCCGAGTTATGAGGAACTATGGAAGAGTATTCCGATAGAGCAAGGACTCAAGGGGAGTGAGCCAGAAGGACTCGATACATCCGAGGAAAGAGAAGCCTGAAAGAAGTTAGCTCAAGGTGAGTGGACCTTAGGTACGGCCGACAGAAGAATCAACCCAACGACTAGAGTAGGCGAGATTAATGATCTAATTCTGGATCAAAATGCCTTTTGTGATAGAACTTTTCATGAAAACACAAGAGGATAGTTGCAACTGAATATGAAGCAATGATATGGAAGCTATCTCTGCTCAAATCATCAAGGTATTGCTGAATTCGCTTCCCTGAAGATGATTTCCTGAATTCAGGAAGAGAATAAGAGAATCGACACATGGAATTTGAGACAAGAAAATTCTGAAACTCAAGGAATGACTAATTTCTGTTTAGTGCAAATTTTGAATTTTGTTTCTGAACAGTAGCAACGTGAGTTCAAGTTGTCCAAACCTTTATGACTCAAGCCAAGACACCTTAAATCGGATTTCTGAAACTGGAATATGAGAAATCAGATGTCCAGAAATTTGTCTCGTTTCTGGAAATGGGTCTTTTCAAATCTAGTTCCTGTAATGCGTAAATTCAGAATTTGGTGAGAAATAGCTGAGGTTGCTTTGATTGAATACCTGAGTTTCCGGAATCATCTTTGAAGCAAGTGTTTTGCAAATCATTGGAGAGAAATTGACATGACTTATTGGACAAAGTACAAAAAAAGATTCCAGTTGCTTCAAATTTGTTTTTGCTGAAAGTTAATATGTGATAGAAGTTTAATTAAATTTGGTGTCGAGCCTTCTTAAATGTTTATAGTTAATAAAAATGAGAATTGATGTACATGTCTTCCATTGTCAAATGATGTTACAACTTTTCTAGCCCTGTCAAATGCAAATCCCTTGTGTACAGCAGTGAAAACTTATACAAGACCTAGACTTGGGGGAAGAAGTTGTGGGGAATTTCAGCAATAGAAAAAATCGTATAGTGACAAGATTTAAAAGCAAGATTTGGTTCTCATCTATGTGGAACCATCTGTTATCCGGAATTGGAAAGGTAGGAAAGTACATTTCAGATAATCAAGCCCTGAAGAAACTGTGATAAGCCAAGTTTGTTTGCGGGATTCTAATCAATAAGAAGATCAAATGAAGCTTTTGTTCTCTAATTGCCATTTGATGTTCTTTTCTTTCCAAGTCTCTCGTGATTCAAAATCTGTGGAAATCAGGGATCCAATTTCTGAAACTGAAGGTGCACTGCTAAGACTGAAGTACAGCAAGAGCATGCCTTTGGAACTATAAACCTTTATATTGGAATAACAACAGTGTGGTTTCCAAGCATTGTAGGAAGGTGAAACTCAATTGGACTTGAGTCTTAAACCTGATCCCCTGAATGACACAACTAAATCTGGTTTCTAGAATTCTTTGACATTTTATTGAAATGTTTGAATTTATCCTTATATTTTCTTTGTATTTTAAGTTTATATCATTAGTTGAATTTATTAGATTAGTCTTATCTTTAAAATTTAATTTTTTGTTAATTAAATTATCTTGATTTTAGATAGAATTTTTTAGATTGATATTGTCTAGATTATTAAATTATTAAGGTATTTATTAATTTTATCTAAATCTATTTTATTTTTTTTAATTCAACTTTTTAATATTTGAATTAATTATTTCTGAATTAATTAATGTGTCTGAATTGATTTTGTTAATGTTTTGTTTGACGAAGTCATGATTAATATCAATTTGATCAAAATCTTGATTGACTTGATCAAAATCTAGATAGTCATTCAAATTGATTTGGTTATCATTTGAATTTTTAGGGTTATAATTATTTTCAGATTTTCTGAATTTTCTAAATTAATTAGATTTATTTTATCAGATAATATCCTAGGGGTATTTTTGCATGTATTGTTAAATAAATTATTTTCACGTATATTTTCAGAAATATCTAAATTAACATGCATATTTTTTTAAACTGCTACTAGCAGGGGTTTTTTGGTAAATATTACTAACCTTGAGTTCAACTCCTAATTCAGTAGGCTTCTTCATTGGATCTGACTCGAGTCCAGATTCTATTTTGACTTGTCCGTCTAACTCCAATGGCTCCTCGTGAAGGTTGGCCAGGCAAGTACAAAACTCATGGGCATCCTTGACTTTTCCTATCCTGCAAGTAACTTTGTTAGGTAATAAATATGAAATTAACTTTATTACCTTTTGGCTTGATTCCGATTTTTGTGTTGATTTTCTCAGTGCCATGCCACCATCGAAGTCGTTCATGAGGATAAAAGTTTTCATCTGTATCATCCATAGATTGAATTCATTTCTCTTGTACATCTCATATGAAGGTGGTTCGTGAATGTTTCATCCTTCGACTTGGGCCATTAAGCATTGAAGATAGAAAACTAAAAAGAGGTGCTAAGACTTGGTCTTGGATTAGCAGTGTTAGAGAAAAAATATAGTATTTCACTAATATAAAAAAAAATATATTAATAAAAAAAATATTATTTCAAATTTTGATAAATGCGATCTTTTGCTAATACTAACTAACGGTGAAAAGATGACAATAAATTTTTGAAAAATAATTTTGGAGGTAAAAAATGAAAGGCGTAAGGATATTTTTTAAACACGAATGATATATATTTTTCTTTTAAAAAGAACCCCCTTGCTTGATTGGTGGTTGCACCAATTCAGAGTGGTACTTGCTCTGATATCACTTGTAGGATTGAAAAAATTTTAGATATCTCTATAATAGTATGATATTGTTTACTTTGGACCTAAACCCTCATGGTTTTGCTCTTGGACTCTCTCCAAAAGGCCTCATGTGAATGGAGATATCTTTCTCTTATAAACATATAATCTTTCCCATATGTTTTCAATGTGGGACTATGTTTGCAACCTTGTAACCCTAAGAATCCCCCCCTCAAACAAAGGATCACAGGCTTCCCACGCCTGACCCTCGACCCACCAGGTCTTCCTGCCCCTCGGTCCACCCGACCTACCAGGACTTCCTTACCTAGCCACAACTAGGACTCCCTGCCTGATGTATGGTCCTCTTGATCCGAACATAGGAGTCCCAACTTTCTTTGTTCGAGGTCAATATTGTACTCATATGGCTCAATCAAACCATAACTCTTGTGGACAATCAGCGGTTAAATCTTCTGGAAGTTCGAGCTCTGATACCAATTATTGGATCGTAGAAGTCGCTAGAGGGGGGGTGAATAGTGATCAAAAATTCGTTATTGAAATAGAGTAAGCAGCAGAAAGGAAAGACAAAACACAATGCTAACACGAACTAGTTTTACTTGGTTCGAAGCCTTCGTCGACTCCTACTCCAAGGCCCGTACTCGTCGAGTGCTTTCATTGGGCAATTGACTAGCAGTTCTAAAATTGATTACAAAGTTAAGTACAGGAATGAAATACCGATAATAGAAAAACAATAAGCTCGAATCATAGGTTGTCGGAGCAGCCTCGCAGCGTCGCAGGAGCAATGCACAATGGAGCAATCGTAGGAAGAAGTTGTGTTCTCAGCTCTGGAGGTAGGTTCCTTTTATAGGAGTGCTCCGAGCGCTCGGATCCCTTCCGGGCGCCCGGACCGTGACGTAGGCCCGACCAATCAGTGCGCTCCATATCTGCGATGGGATAGCTTTTGCCTCCCGAGCGCCCGAATCCCTTTCGGGCGCCCGTACCACCATTTTCCAGAAAACTCCTTTTCCTGCAAGAAAATGTTAGTCCAAGGTAAAATAAAAGTTATACTACCCTGCAAAACAAAGTGTTAGCTCAATCACAGTCAAGAGTAGTTAGAGTAATTAGATTCTGTCTCCTCGAGACCAGAATCTAGTCATAATCTCAACTTAGACTTCCGAAATGGATCTAAGTTGGATCGACGCCTAAGTTCCCTACCTGGGAATGCATCCTCACCAAGTCACTCCCCTCCAGTGACTTACTTTAACTTACCTACCAGACGTCCGATCATCCCGTCAACCTATCTAGATTTTGTGCTAACTATCAGGTCAACCCATCGACCTAGCTGGACTTCATTCCAGACATCTGGTCAGTCCGTCGACCGGCCTGGACTTCATGCCAGTTTTCATGTCAGCCTGTCGACCTAGCTAGGCTTCGTGCCAGCTATCCGATCGACCCGTCGACCTAGCTGAGCTTCATGCTAGATATCCGGTCGGTTCGTCGACCTATCTAGACTTCTCCTGTACACTCAATCAAAGTGTTAGATTATAACAGACCTAACTTAACTTACTTTGTCATTCATCAAAACCTGAGTTAGACTGTTAGTGCTAACTGCACTAATATTGGGTAGAGCCCAAGAGCAAAACCATGAGGGCTTAGGCCTAAAGTGGACAATATCATACCATTGTGGAGGTATCTAAATTCTTTTTGATCCTTCAATTGATATCAGAGCTCGGACTGCCAGAAGGTTTAACCGTCGACTGTGCATAAGAGCTATGGTCTGATTGAGCCATGTGGGTACAATATTGACCTCGAACAAAGAAAGTGGGGGGGGGCTCCTATGTTCGGATCAAGAGGACCAGACAGCAGGCAGGAAGTCCTAGTTGCAGCTAGGCAAGGAAGTCATAGTAGGTTGGGTGGACTGAGGGGCAGGAAGACCTGGTGGGTCGAGGATCAGATGTGGGAAGCCTATGGTCCTTTATTTGAGGGGGGATTGTTGGGGTTGCAAGGTTGCAAACATAGTCCCACATTGAAAACACATGGGAAAGATCATGGATTTATAAGAGAAAAGATATCTCTATTGGTATGTGTAGGACCGTGATCGTTCGATAGAGGGGGGGTGAATATCGATTCGAAAACTCGAGTGTAAAAGTACGCAGCGGAAAAGTAAATGAACACAGTTGATTTTACTTCGTTCGGAGCCTGTGACGACTCCTAATCGAAGGCCCGTGGTCCTTGACCACTTTCGTTGGGCAATTACTAGCAATTCGAATATGATTACAAAAAAGAGTACAAGAAATGCTAATGAAACAAAGTGATACCGACAAGGAAATTAACCAAAGAAGAAGGAGCACTTTGTCGGAGCTTTGTTAGCGTCGTCGGAGCGTAGAGCAGCAGGGCAAACAGTCGAAGAGTTCTCAGTTGTGTCTTAAGCTCCACCCCTGGGGCTTCTTTATATGCTGCTCCGGGCGCCTGGATCCCTTCCGGGCGCCCTGGTGCGACGTGGCAAGTCCAGTCTGTTGGAACCCCAAGGTTGTTTTGGTGTGATCAACAAGTTAAGGTAGGTCCTGTTTGTTTTAACCTTGTGTCTAAGTGTGCAGGAGCTTAGGAACACAGGTAGTCGAGCGGAAGACGCAGCTAGCGAGAAGGACGGCAGTCCGAGGGACGAGGTGCTGCGGAAGAGTACACCGGCGGACGAGAAGGAAGCGTGCGGTGGTTCAGAGGGACGAAAGCCGGAGCGGAAGATTGCTCGAGGAGCAAGAGACGCAGCTAGCGAGAAGGACGGCACGCGGTGCGTCCGAGGGACGAAGACTGCGGATGAGTACGCCGGCGGACGAGAAGGGAACACGCAGCGATTCCGAGGGATGAGAAGCCGGAGGGAAGCCCGCTCGAGAAGACCGGAAGTTGGGTTCGGGTGAGCCCTTTTCCGGATAGTAGAGATCACCCAAGCGAGCGGATCCGGAGTAGAAGACCTGGACCGAGGCGGGACTGAAACGGAGCAGAGGTCCAGGACGCAAAAGTCAACCAGAGTTGACTTTTTGCTCCGGGGCGCCCGGAACGTGAAGTTTGACCAGAACGCATCTTTCGCGTTCTAGACGTTGGGGGATAAAGTTTTATCCCCCTCAGGGCGCCCGGAACCCTTCCAGGCGCCCCGACCAAGGCTATAAATATAGCCTTGGTCCAGAAGCTTTAGATCATCTCAGAGAGTTACATTCCAAACACTTGTGCGATTCTGTTCTAGTTTAGCTTCTGTCTTTTGTGCTTTCACTGCTGTAAGAGGCTTCTCCGCCTGAAGGAGATATTTTAGTGCCCGTTCATTTCTTGGATTAACAACCTCCTTGGTTGTAACCAAGTCAAATTGTGAGCCTCTTCTTTCTGCTTTTTATTTACTGCTAATTTACTTTATGCAAGTGTTCTGTTGAAAGTTCGAGAAGGGTCTTTTCTGTTTATTTTTTTTAGGCTATTCAACCCCCCTTCTAGCCAGCCCAACGGTCCTACAAGTGGTATCAGAGCCGAGACGCTTCAGGAGGACTAATCGCCGAACGAAGCAACGAGATGGCCGGATCTAACATCCACCCACCAAAATTCGAGGGGGACTTTGCAAGCTGGAAGAAGCACATGGAGGTATTTTTCGGTACCGATTTTGATTTATTACTAACAATGGAACTTGGTTTTGAAGCTCTCGAGGGCAAAGCGATAAATCAATGGACAACGAAAGAGCAGACCGAGTACGTGGCAAACAAGAAAGCAGAATTCCATCTGCTAACTGTACTTCCTCCACAAGAAGTCAACCGTGTCGGCACCTACAACTCGGCAAAGGAGCTTTGGGAGAAGTTCCTTGAATTACACGAAGGAACATCCGAAGCCAAGCTTGCGAGACGGGACTTACTTCGCAACCAGCTTACCAACCTCCATCTTGAAGAAGGTGAAACAATTGCACATCTACACTCGAGGATACAGGAGTTCATCACCGGACTTTCGAATCTCGGAGAAGAGGTAAGTAACCGAGATTCGCTCAGGTACGCTTTAAATTCCTTCCCTAGAAATTCAAAATGGGCATCACTAGTAGATGCTTTTTACATTTCGAAGGACTTAGAAAAAATTTCATTAGAAGAATTTTTTTCAACATTTGAAGTGCATGAGTCAAGATGTGCAGGAATGAGGGAGCCAAAGAACAACGTCGCCCTCAAAGCTTCGAGAGACGAACCTGAATCAGAATCTTCTCTCGATGACAAGGAAATGGTAATGATGGTAAGACGATTTAAAAAGTTATACAATTCTAGAAAAACTAACCATCCACAGGGTAGAAAGAAAAGAACTATCCGCTGCTACCATTGCGACGAAGAAGGGCATGTCAAGGACAACTGCCCCAAGCTGAAGAACAAAGACAAGGATAAGGGTAAGAAGCCTATCCAGAAACGAAAGGCCCTGAAGGGGACGTGGGACGATACTTCGTCCGAATCGGAAGTCAAAGCATTCTCCGGACTCGCACTAATGGCGAGTCATCAAGATGACGACTGCGATTCAAGCTCTTCCGAAATGAGCATCGAGAGCATCGATGAAGGGGGAGACACGTCAGAAGAAAGCAGCAGCTCAGATCGACAAGGTAAGTCAGGTACGATCTCTTCCTCCCGATAAAATGTTTAAGTTTGTTAAACTTTTAACAAACGATTGCTGTAAATTAGAAAGTGAAAATAAAAATTTAAAAGTAATTCTAGCTAAGTCTTGTCCCTTAGAAGAATTAGATAAATTAAAATTAAAAAATGAGAAATTGAAATTAGAAAATCAAAATTTGAAAATTCAAATAGATAACTTAAACAATTATGCATGTTCATCTAAAACCAATGTTAGAAGATTTAATAATTTAAATTGGTACTTTAAATATCACCTGGGACAAATTAGGAACATTTCAAGAAAATATGTCCCTAAAAACTTTTTAGTTAATCCAGTAGGTTGGAACCTATATTGGGTTCCTAAATCATGCTTAAATTAATTTTAAAAGTAAAATTAGTGCTTTAAGTGAGAAAATTAAACAAAGAATTTCTTTATGAGGCTTTGTCTAAGGAAGTGGTTGTTGCTCCAATAACCAAGAAGGCCTAGTGCCTCGCCACGACCTGGAAGCCAAAATATTGAAATAAATGTTTAATTAACTTACTAATGAAGCATTAATACAAGAATTAATTAGTGCTTGAAAAAGGTTATTCAAAACATTTTATTTCAAATTAGAAATTTACCTACTTAGAATTTTTTTTTGCCTAAGTCATTTAAAAAAATATATACTTAAAAATGTAAGTTAGGACTTTTTTTTGGATTTTATTTATATACTTAGAAATATTCTCAAAAATTATTTTTTCCTAAGTTAAGAATTTTTTTGAAACTAGAAATCTCAGCTTTAATTACTTAGAAAAATTTTCTAAATTTCTTAAAAACTTAGATTTTTTGTACTTTTTCTAAGTCTTTAACCCTTAGATTATTTTTCTTGGAACCCCATTTTTTTGTGATCAAAGGGGGAGAAGGGAAAGTATAAGTCTAGGGGGAGGTAGATAGATTTAATTTTTTCTATCTTTTTGCACTTAAATTACAATTTAAGTTAATTTACTTAATTCAATTTTATGTCTATTTTAACCCTAGCTTAACTTGGGTTGATCACACAAAAAAGGGGGAGATTATTGGAACCCCAAGGTTGTTTTGGTGTGATCAACAAGTTAAGGTAGGTCCTGTTTGTTTTAACCTTGTGTCTAAGTGTGCAGGAGCTTAGGAACACAGGTAGTCGAGCGGAAGACGCAGCTAGCGTGAAGGACGGCAGTCCGAGGGACGAGGTGCTGCGGAAGAGTACACCGGCGGACGAGAAGGAAGCGTGCGGTGGTTCCGAGGGACGAAAGCTGGAGCGGAAGATTGCTCGGGGAGCAAGAGACGCAGCTAGCTAGAAGGACGGCACGCGGTGCGTCCGAGGGACGAAGACTGCGGATGAGTACGCCGGCGGATGAGTACGCCGGCGGACGAGAAGGAAACACGCAGCGATTCCGAGGGACGAGAAGCCGGAGGGAAGCTCGCTCGAGAAGACCGGAAGTTGGGTTCGGGTGAGCCCTTTTCCGGATAGCAGAGATCACCCAAGCGAGCGGATCCGGAGTAGAAGACCCGGACCGAGGCGGGACTGAAACGGAGCAGAGGTCCCGGACGCAAAAGTCAACCAGAGTTGACTTTTTGCTCCGGGGCGCCCGGAGCAGCCCGGGGCGCCCGGAGCAGCCCGGGGCGCCCGGAACAGTCCGGGGCGCCCGGAACGTGAAGTTTGACCAGAACGCATCTTTCGCGTTCTGGACGTTGGGGGATAAAGTTTTATCCCCCCAGGGCGCCCGGAACCCTTCCAGGCGCCCCGACCAAGGCTATAAATATAGCCTTGGTCCAGAAGCTTTAGATCATCTCAGAGATTTACATTCCAAACACTTGTGCGATTCTGTTCTAGTTTAGCTTCTGTCTTTTGTGCTTTCACTGCTGTAAGAGGCTTCTCCGCCTGAAGGAGATATTTTAGTGCACGTTCATTTCTTGGATTAACAACCTCCTTGGTTGTAACCAAGTCAAATTGTGAGCCTCTTCTTTCTGCTTTTTATTTACTGTAAATTTACTTTATGCAAGTGTTCTGTTGAAAGTTCGAGAAGGGTCTTTTCTGTTTATTTTTTTTAGGCTATTCAACCCCCCCTTCTAGCCGGCCCAACGGTCCTACACAGTCAGGATGCTCCACGTGGTGAGGCGACTCAGAGGATAAAAGTTGCCTCCGGGCGCCCGGACCCCCTTTTTCCAGAGATTCCTTCTCCTGTAAAACAAGGTTAGTCCGAGGCAAAATATACCCTGCAACACAGATTGTTAGCACAATTTATAAAGTATGAATTAACAGAAAAAGTATGACTTAGATTCCTTCTTTCCAAGACCGGAATCTAGTCACGATCTTGACTTAGATATCCGAAATGGATCTAAGCCGGATCGACGCCTAATGTTCCCTTCCCGGGAACGCGTCCTCGCAGTCACTCCCTTCCAGTGACTTACCTTTACTCACCTGCCAGACGTCCTGTCAGCCCTTCGACCCATCTGGACTTCTCGCCAGCTATCCGGTCAGCCCATCGACCTAGCTGGACTTCTCGCCAAGCGTCCGGTCAACCTGTCGACCCGCTTGGACTTCTCGCCAGCTATCCGGTCAGCCCGTCGACCTAGTTAGGCTTCGTGCCAGACATCCGGTCAGCCCGTCGACCTGCCTGGACTTCTCCTGTACACTCGATCAGAGTGTTAGACAACAACAAAACTAACTTAACCCATTTGTCATTCATCAAAACCTAGGTTAGACCGTTAGTGCTACCCGCACCAACAATCTCCCCCTTTTTGATGGAATGACAACCTGGTTAAGTTAGTGAAAAGACGCAAAAAAATAAATAAAACAGGTACATGGTTTTTTAAAGTTAGTTTTGGTGTTTTCAATTTGGTTTAGCTAACTTAACCACCTAACCCTCCTCCTTTGACATTCATCAAAAATAGGCAATGGTAAATAAGCATAGTGTAGAGTTACTGTAAAAATTTGTAAATTTAAGAGACAGCTAATAAAAAGATACTGATAAAAGTATAATTTTTTAAAACCAAGTTAAGAATAGTTAAGTTGACTTGGGGGAGTCTAGATTAAAAAAATTGCTTTAAGTTATGAAAAACTTAGATTGCAGAGTAATTTTCAAAAGATAATATTTTAAAGTTGATAATCTTTTCAAACGTTTACTTTAAGTAACATATACTTTTTAAAAGGTAAAATCTAATTTTCAAATTCCAATTTTCAAACACTAAGTTGAATCTAGTTTTAAGTAAGTAAAATTTTAGCCAAAATAAATTTGTTTAAGCTAATTTGATAAAAACTAAGTTTGGTAAGTTTAATTTTCAAGCATATGTTACAAAACTAAATAAGTTTAAATTTGTAACAAATTTCAACTTTAAAATCAAGTTTTAAAAATTAGGTGGGATTTTTAAACTTCCAATTTTTCAAACACTCAGTTAAATTTAACTTCTTGAAAACTAGTGTTCAAAGATAAGTTAGTTTTAAAATAGATGTACAAAAGCATTTTTCAAATATACAAAATTTTAATTAATTTCTCCCCTTGAATTTGACATTTAAAATTAAACAGCTGTCTAACCAATTAGGTACTAACTAACTATCAGAAGATAGTAGCTTTCACTTGGTTAGTCAGATTAAGTTGATTATAAGCAGCCAGTGTTTGACTTGACTGATGAACTTAATCTGATTAATGTCTGATTTGTATTTAACGTCCAGACTTATGTTGATGCACTGAAATAAGCATCTTAAGTCCAGACAGTTGGCCTATGCATCTCACCCCTTTCTATGTTTGTCAAACACAAGCAAGGTAAACCTAAGGTGTTGGTGAGATGCTCAAAGACTAGTCCTATGGGTACATGTTTTCTAAGGATTTTGAACTAGTCTAAGGCTAAAACTTTATTTGAAAATCTAAAAAGAGGAAAGTTTTGAAAAACACAATATGTTTCAACCTATAATTTGAAAAAGCCATTTTTGAAAATGTTTTTAAAATTTGAAACTCCTAGTCTATTAAGCACATCCCTAATTTTCGACGTAAGTTGCTAAATTCACTTTCAGGGAGTGGTTTTGTGAAAATGTCAGCTAAATTTGATTTGGACTCAATGTATTTGAGTTCAATATCACCTTTAGTAACATGATCCCTGATAAAGTGGTGCCTAATTTCAATATGTTTGGTTCTTGAATGATGCACAGGGTTCTTGGTTAAGTTAATTGAACTTATATTGTCAATTAATACTTTTACATTTGTGATATTTAAGTTGAAATCTTTTAGAGTATGCATCATCCATAATAATTGTGCAACACATTCGCCTATAGCTATGTATTCTGACTCAGTTGTAGATAGAGCAACACAATATTACTTTCTACTAAACCAGCTAACAAGTGATGAACCTAATAATTGGCATCCACCACTTGTGCTTTTGCGGTCTAATTTACATCCAGCATAATCTGAGTCAGAATGCCCTATTAGTTCAAAATTATTGGTCCTAGGATACCAAATTCCTACATTTGTTGTTCCCTTAAGATATCTAAAAATTCTTTTAACTTGTGTCAAATAGGATTCCTTAGCACAGGTTTGGTATCTAGCACACATACTAACTGCAAATAAAATATCAGGTCGGCTTGCAGTTAAGTACAGTAGGCTACCTATTGCACTCCTATAATATTTTAAATCAACTGGTTTTCCATTTGGGTCATTATCTAAGATTGTGTTTACTGCCATAGGTATTTTTATTTCTTTTGTATTTTCCATTCCGAATTTTTTAAGTAATTCTTTAGTGTATTTGTGTTGATAAATATAATTTCCTTCATTTGTTTGTTTGATTTGTAATCCTAAGAAATAAGTTAATTTTCCTACTAAGCTCATTTCAAATTCTTTTTCCATTAGATTAATAAATTCTTCTAAAAAAATCTGAATTTGTTGAACCAAATATTATATCATCTACATATATTTGTGCAATAAATATGTCTGTATTTAATGATTTAACAAACAAGGTTGGGTCAATTTGACCTTGGTTGAATCCTTTAGATGTTAAGTAAGATGTTAGCCTTTCATACCATGCCCTGGGTGCTTGTTTAAGTCCATATAATGCTTTCTTTAACTTAAAAATGTAATCAGGGTGTTCTAGACTTTCAAACCCAGGAGGCTGACCTACATAAATTTCTTCTTTAATTAGTCCATTAAGAAAGGCAGACTTAACATCCATTTGGTATAGTTTGAATCCCTTATGGGCTGCTTAACTTAGTAACATTCTAATGGATTCTAATCTGGCTACTGGGGCATAGGTCTCATCATAGTTAAGTCCTTCAACCTGACTAAACCCTTTGGCAACTAGCCTAGCCTTATTTCTAGTAATTTCCCCAGTTTCACTTAATTTGTTTCTGAATACCCATTTTGTTTCTATTATTTTCTTATTCTTAGGTGGTGGTACTAGGTCCCAAACTTCATTACGTTCAAATTGGGCTAGTTCTTCTTGCATAGCTATAATCCAATCTGGGTCTAGTAGGGATTCATCTACAGTTTTGGGTTCAATTTTTGAAATTAGAGAAATTTGACTTAGGTTTCTAAAGGATGATCTGGTTTGTACTCTCAAGTCTGGGTCACCAATTATTTGATCAGTTGGGTGATTTGGGTTAACCCTTATTGTTCTAGGGGGTTGACTCTCTTGATGTTGTTCCTCTTCTTCATGACTTAGAGTTTGGTTGGTTTCTGGAACAAATTCAAGTGGTTGTGTAGGTTCTAAGTTTTGTTTAGTTTCTTCAAATTTTACATTAGTAGTTTCTTCAATTTTTAAGGTAACATTATTATAAATTCTATAGCCTCTACTATTTAGGGAATATCCTACAAAAATTCCATTTTCAATTTTAGAGGAAAATTTTCCTAAATGTTCTCTAGTATTTAGGATGAAGGCTGGACACCCAAATACTTTAAAATATTTTATGTTAGGTTGTTTGTTATAAAATATTTCAAAGAAGGTTTTATTATGTCTTTTATTTAATGTTGTTCTATTTTGCACATAGTAGTGCCCAGAAATATTTAGGTAGGTTATATTCATTTAACATAGTTCTAGAGGCTTCTAGTAAGGTTCTATTTTTTCTTTCTACAATTCCATTTTGTTGGGGGGTTTTAGGACATGAAAATTCGTGATGGTAGCCATTTTCAAGACAGAATTTGTTAAAATTATGATTTTTAAATTCTCCCCCATTGTCACTCCTAATTCTTTTAATTTTAAGATCTTTTTCATTTTCAATTTGTTTGCAAAAGTTTGTAAAGATTTCAAAAGTTTCGTCTTTATGTTTTAAGAATTTTACCCAAGTAAACCTAGAATAATCATCTATTATGACTAAACAGTATAAGTTTCCATTTATGGATTTGACTCCATGGGAGTCAAAAAGATCTAAGTGTAGAAGTTCTAATATTGAGTTGGTTTGTGGCTGATTCATTGGTTTGTGAGTGGATTTAGTTTGTTTACCTTGTTGACAAGCATTACATACGGTTGAATCTATGTTAGGTAATTTTGGTAAGCCTCTCACTAGTCCATTTAATTTGCTTATATTTCTAAAGTTGGTGTGAGACATTCTTCTATGCCATAACCATGTTTCTTCTTTTTGTGTTAAATAACACTTAATGGAAGAAGTGGTTAGGTTAATGGCATAGATGTTGTCTTTTCTAAAACCTTTTAGGCTTATGGTAGGATTATCTAGATATTTGATTAAACATTCTGAGGATAGAAATTTAACCTTATACCTAGTATCACATAATTGACTTATATTCAGAAGATTATATTTAAAATTTTCAACAAGTAAAACATTTGTTGTAAGATACTAAAAAATTAAATAATAAAAGTTATTGGACGAAAAATCTTATTGAATTTTTCTGAAATTTTTAGAAATTTTTCGGGATTTAAACGGAGTCCGTATGACCCGTTTTGAGGGGATAGATTCGGGGTACAGTGAAAGCCTGTTTTGAAATACCCATTTAAGTGGGAGTTGATTTGAGAATTAACTTAGACCTTAATTAAACTAACCTAAGTTTAATTAACCTATGTTAATATACCTAATCGGCTTCTCCTTTCCCCCATTCTTCCTCTCCCGATTTCCCTATTCTCGCGCGACTCTCATCTTCCCCGACCCATCTCCTCGCCCAATCGCCGGCCACCGCGAGCTCACCTCCGGCAACGACCTTCTCCTCCAGCGTGCCTCAGTCGGTTCTACCTCCGATCTTATCCGGTTGCTGCCCTTCTTTCCTTTTGATCTCGCGGATACCGATCGCCCTTCTTCTCGGCGTCGCCACGATCGTGCCGACCGGCCACGAGCTTGCAACCAGCAACAATCTCTTACTCGGGCGCCCTTCATCATCAGTGGAATTTTGATTACCTTACTGCTAAGATTCCAGCCACCCTCTTGATCCCGATGTCGTAGCTACGCCGGCACAATTTCTCCATCAACCGTGCCCTAGCAATGATCTTGGAGGTAAGTGGTTAGATCTGGTTGTGAATTTGAGCGTTCAATCTTCTTTATAGTGTTGATTTGGGTAATGGTTTTTGGGAGGCAGTGACGGTGTGTTGGTTTCGGCCACCACAGCTCCATTAGGGATCATTTTCTTCGTCGGATTTGTGATCGACACCAGCGACTGAAGAGAAAGAGGTAATGGGTGCTATTCTTGTTGTTGGATTTTTGGTGAGGAATAGATTGCCCGGTTGATTTCTTGTTCTTCTTGTTTTAGAATAGAGAAAGGCATGGATTGTGGACTTTCCCTGTTGCCATTCACTGTCTCTTCACTTCTAGTAGCTGTGGAGGTCTCGGATGAAGAGGTGGAGGTTGGTTAAGGTGAGACAGGTTCTGTTTGTGAAGAGTTCAGTAAATCAATTTCTCTACAGCTAAGTGTTGGATTTGATTTTGGAAGGAATTGGTTTAGGACTTCTTTGGTAGCTGTCGACAGAGATCTAGTTGGGCTGTGAGATTCGGGATTTGCTGCCATCCCTCAAGGTAAGTGTCTACCACTAGTTTTCTTCTTAGTGTGAAATTGATTCATGATTAAGGAATTGGAACTCAGCTTTGATTTATTGATTTGGATTGAATCTTGGACTGGTTAGTGAATTTAGAAGAATTTATGATGAGTTTGGATTAGTGTTGGATTGATGATGAATTATGTGAGTTGGATTTAAGATGTGTTGATTAGTGAGTTTTGGATGAATTAATAGATTATGGATTAAGGAAGTAAGTAATCTATTTCGATTAGAGCTTTCCCTAATTAGATTGGGAAGTTTATCTAGCTATTTGCTATCTATGTAATTAGCTAAATATATATTATGTGATCGCAGGACTTGGAATTGGGACGAGTGTCTCGACGCGGGATTATTTGACACGATCGACAGATAAAGGCGGGTATTTCTTCCTTAGCCTCTTTATAGATTCTTTGAAACTTAGTGCATGGTTATTATTGGATAGATTAGGTCGCTTTATCTTATATCGTGCTTGTTTGTTGATTTCCTGTTTGAGACTTGTGCTTGACCATTGTGATGATCCATTTAATTCATATACAGTCTCAACTCTTGATATCTACTCTATTGTGATTACACGTGTAGAGTATGTCTTGTAGGGATTGTTGGGTTGTTGGTATTACCATACTGATTGGGTATTTGATGTGGACTGTACATATGTGAGTATGTGTCATAGGAGTCATCATGTTGACCCTACATTTGCATGTTGTATGTACACACGTGTTTGGTTATGTATTTTTGGAGGAGTTGTGTTGATTGTATGTTTATGGTTTATACACGTGTCTGATGTGGTTATTATTGGAGGATACATGTTGATTGTACTTACGTTCGGTGCATATGTGTCTAGTGGATTATTGGAGATTTTTGGTTGATTATACGCGTGTAGTTCTGTATATGTGTTTGGTGGGATGTGTGGGTTTATCATGACGATTATATTCATGTTGTGGAGTGCTTATGTGGAGTTAGAGTTTGCATGGATGATGACGGTGTCTGTATCATGATTATATATATATATATATATCATGTTCATCATTCATTGCATACTGACGACTATCGTCTCCTTTGTAGTTGAGAGGGTTGTCAGTTTTTATAGCTGTCCACTCTACCACTGATGGAGAGTGGTAGCTGGGAGTGGAGCTATGTCCTGTCGTGCCACCCGGTCACGAGGTTTAGTGAGATCCGGCGTTGTGAGCAGTCAGGGACCCTGATACTATGTAGCTAGATAGTTACTAGTGGACTGCCCGCCTCGACCACTATATGGTGGGCTGGAGGGTAGTACAGTCGTCACAGACCCAAGCCTCTCGGCCATACAGGGGTCGTGGTGTCTGGAGAGGTGGCGGGGGTGACCATGGAGCATGCATACGCAGTTATTATTCTTGCATTTGATGCGCGGTGCATCTGCATTTGCATACATGCCTAGTAGATACTAGTTGCATGTGATTATCGTTGTTGCACTTGATTGAGATATGGTTGTTGCATTTGGTTGCCATGCTGCATACATGTCATTTATTTTACATGTATATGCAGTCGTATCTATATTGCACAGGTGTCACGGGTATATCTGTTGCAGATCCGGTGAGTTTACGGATCATTGTACCATGTGTCGATTCCAGATTGGGTATGTATCTGTCATTATGTTAGTTGTGGTTTGTACAGTTTATGTCAGGTTATTATGTTAGGTATGTTCAGATGCATTGATTATGATAGTATGATCATGTTCTTATTTCCTACTGAGACTGTATACTTGTGATCTCCATGATTTTATTTATGGACCATGCACTATCTTTTCTATTACCCGCTGAGTTACCTATACTCACCACCGCATGTATACATTTATGTTTTCAGGTAACTTGTAGATGGTTGGTGTTGCTTGGAGTATCCTGTCTGCCGGGTCCTACGTCACATCCGAAGATCGTGATTGTTTTCTTTTGTATATTCTTTTCTTATTTTTGGCATTGTATTTGTGTATAACCATGTGACTATCTTATGGTTTTGTGTTGTATTTGTTGTATAAAGCCTAGCCGGCTAGCAGTGTGTTGATTGTGTTGTATTGGGCTTTCCGTTTTCGTTTTTCCGCTGTGTTGGTTTTTTGTACAGCCGTGTGAGCTGTTTTATATATAACTGCGTGGTTGTGATTGTTTCATTCCAGCCGTATAGGCTGTTATTATAACTGCGTGGTTGTGTATATAAATATTCCAGTCGCATGTGACTGATGTATTTTGCTTGTAGTGATGCTTCATATTGTCACCGGTACAGGGGAGAAGTTGTCGGATTTTTGTCTGGCAGGGACTCCTTTGGGGGCGTGACATTTGTAATTATAAAGTCTATTTTTAATTCAATATTACCTATACCAATTACCTTGAGTTTGCCGTTGTTTCCAAAGGCAACTGTTCCTAAGTTTTTGTAAGTGAGTTGAGTGAACTTGGTGTGATCTCCAGTCATATGTTTGGAGCAACCACTGTCCAAAATCCACTTGGTTTCCTACAGTAAGTAGGATTTAAAGTTAGTTTATTTTTGAGCAGGCATTATTTAAGTTAAGTTTTAAAATTAAAAATTTGAAATTAATTTTTAAGTTTTAAAATTAAAATTTTGAAATTAATTTTTAAGTTTAAAATTAAAATTTTGAAATTAATTTTTAAGTGTAAAATTTTGAAATAATTTTTAAGTTTAAAATTAAAATTTTGAGATTAATTTTTAAGTTTAAAATTAAAATTTTGAAATTAATTTTTAAGTTTAAAATTAAAATTTTGAAATAATTTTTAAGTTTTAAAATTAAAATTTTGAAATTAATTTTTAAGTTTAAAATTAAAATTTTGAAATTAATTTTAAGTTTGAAATTAATATTTTGAAATAATTTTTAAGTTTTAAAATTAAAATTTTGAAATAATTTTTAAGTTTTAAAATTTTGAAATTAATTTTTAAATTTTAAAATTAAAATTTTGAGATAATTTTAAAGTTTAAAATTAAAATTTTTAAATAATTTTTAAGTTTTATAGTTAAAATTTTGAAATAATTTTTAAGTTAAAATTAAAATTTTGAAATAATTTTTAAGTTTTAAAGTTAAATTTTGTAATAATTTTTAAGTTTTAAAGTTAAAATTTTGAAATAATTTTTAAGTTAAAATTAAAATTTTGAAATAATTTTTAAGTTTTAAAGTTAAAATTTTGAAATAATTTTTAAGTTAAAATTAAAATTTTGAAATAATCTTTAAGTTTTAAAATTAAAATTTTGAAATTAATTTTTAAATTTTAAAATTAAAATTTTGAGATAATTTTAAAGTTTAAGATTAAAATTTTGAAATAATTTTTAAGTTTTAAAATTAAAATTTTGAAATAATTTTTAAGTTAAAATTAAAATTTTGAAATAATTTTTAAGTTTTAAAATTAAAATTTTGAAATTAATTTTTAAATTTTAAAATTAAAATTTTGAGATAATTTTAAAGTTTAAGATTAAAATTTTGAAATAATTTTTAAGTTTTAAAATTAAAATTTTGAAATAATTTTTAAGTTAAAATTAAAATTAAAATTTTGAAATTAATTTTTAAGTTTTAAATTTAAAATTTTGAAATTAATTTTTAAATTTTAAAATTAAAATTTTGAGATAATTTTAAAGTTTAAGATTAAAATTTTGAAATAATTTTTAAGTTTTAAAATTAAAATTTTGAAATAATTTTTAAGTTAAAATTAAAATTTTGAAATTAATTTTTAAGTTTTAAAATTAAAATTTTGAGATAATTTTAAAGTTTAAGATTAAAATTTTGAAGTAATTTTTAAGTTTTAAAATTAAAATTTTGAAGCCTTATTCATCTCACCCGATCTATATTATCAATCAGGGAATCCTATGATTTTGTGAGATGAAATTGGATTTTTAATTATGGAGTTTTGGTTTAACTTGTGTTAGATTCAGATTTAGCTTTGGTCTCCACAAATAGGCAATCTTCGGATAAACTTCTAAGCTTGGTGAGTCACATGGACGTTGATCCTGTCCGAATGCTGAATCAACGGATGCTGGGCACGGGGCGCTCCTCGGATGCTGACGTGGATCTTCAACTGGTCGCCAGAAACTCCGGCGAACCTGCACAGAAGTCGGGCCGGGAAGGGGTTCCCGGCGGCGACCCTCCGACGCTCAAGTCAGGCAAGCAGATGAAAAAGGTGGCTCCAAAGGTGTAAAAACGCGTACCTCCGGCGAAGTATGAGGCTCTTTATATAGGGCAGTGAAAGAGCTCTTACATGCCCTCCGAGGCGCATACGTGTCCGCAACCCATACCCCAGTATGTGGCTGTCAGAAAGCTTACCTGACCCATACTGCTACAGTCAAAGCATGTCCTTGATGGGACAACGGAACCCCCTGTCATAAGATTTGGAGTATGGCCTACATGTGGAACATACCCGCTGTCAGAAAAAGATGTCCCTTGTCCATTTCCACTTGGTCTCCGTCCGAGCGTCCGGCCGGCTCGCATCCGCCTTACGTCCGACCAGGCACATACATATAACGGTCTAGGAAGATTCTCGGTGGGGGTGCCTTGTAGAGACTATTAGTAGTATGCTACCTCTTGTATTCGGCCAAGCGATCCGCTCGGCTATGTGATATTGTTCGTTGAGCGCCGAAACCCTGACCTTCGACAGGGCGCCTATAACCACCACCTAGACACCGGCCGGCCGGCCAGTCAGCCCACCCCCCGGCCTGCCACCTGCCATTTTGGCTTCCACGTGGCGTTGACCACACCGGACGGGGGTCCCCTGTTCTTACAACCGGATCACTTGTCTCCCCTTCAAGTCTAGTCGAAGGAGGCGATTGGTCCGACTGACTAGACTGCGAGCCTGGCCGGGCGGCTCCTTAGTGTTATTATCCTCCGATCGGCCTACCGCAGAGAAGGCCTTAAGTGAATCAATAGTGGTCTTCATCGGATCTCCTCGTAGTCTGCGCCAATCTTCGACATTAAGGCTGAGCATGCGTTCATTAAATGCATCGAATGACCAAACGCCACGTGGCCAACTGTCGTCATCGTACGACGGCGGCGGTGTGGTGCTTTGATGAGATCGAGGCGGTTCTAAATGGACGACGCGATGTGCACTTTGACTCCCGTGACCTGGATCCAACGGCAGAGGCCGCCCGGCCTCCTCCATATAAAATCTTCACTCTCTCCCCCATTCCCCTCACTTGTCTCCGCGATTTCAATCCCTCCTCAGCGCTTGGAGCTCCGGCGATACCGTCTCTGTTCTCCGACGCTCTCCGGCGCCCCTTCCTTGATCCCTTTCCTCTCTGTAAGGCTTTATAACTTTTCTTCCTCATTTCCGGTGTCTCATCCGCGTTTCTTTCCCTAGTTCCAATCCTTGAAACTTCTTTTCGTTGTCTGTTGTTTTTCTCCTGCCTTTTTGCCTTTTTGACTCCTCCCGATCGACTCATGGCTAGTTCTTCCCATCCCGAAGAACAACCCCTCGGTCCATGGTACACTACCATGCAGTCCCGATTCGAACAGGGGGACTTCGATATTTTGACAGACAATTTTGAAATCCCAGATGATTTCGAAATTCGTTTAGCCGGTCCTTCCGCTCGGCCGCATAGGCCGCCGCGCGGAGCTTTCTGTGTCTTCCGCGACCAGTTTACCGCTGGTCTGCATTTCCCTGTACATCCATTCATCATAGATGTTTGTAATTTTTTCGGTGTGCCGCTCGGCAGTCTGGTACCCAACACCTTTCGTCTCCTTTGCGGTGTTGTTGTTTTGTTCAAGATTCACAACATCCCCCTCCGACCGGAGGTCTTCTTTTATTTTTATTACCCCAAACAAGCTGAGCCGAGCACCTTCATGTTCCAAGCTCGGCCCGGCTTAGTCTTCTTCAACAAACTACCCTCTTCCAATAAACATTGGAAGGATTATTTTTTCTACATTCGAATGCCCGATCGGGCCAACTTCCCAACCCAGTGGCAGGTCAGCCTACCCCCCACTCCCGAGCTAAAGAAATTCAAGACTCGACCGGACTACCTCCATGCTGCAAATATGCTAGCCGGTCTGCGCCTTGACATCAATAAGCTCCTTCACGAAGGAGTGATGTACATCTTCGGCCTGAGTCCCATACGGACTCCTCTTCTGACCGGCTTCGGTAAAAATTTTGCTTTGGTATTTGCTTTGATTGCTAACTGATTTCTTTTCTTTCCTTTGCAGCGGACATCGTCATGGATTCGGTGATGGCCGGCGTTTTGAAGAGAAAGGCGGCGGCTCTGGAAGCCGCGGCGGCCAAAGAAATGGAAGCGCTGGGTATCCAGCCGGTCGGATCCCATGAAGGAGAGAGCGGGACTCAAGCTGAGTCGGCCGCTCAAGCTTCTCAGCAAAACGTGGCCAGCGGAGCCACCCCCCCTGGAGAACCAACTGCCCCCGAGGAAGGTTCCGCTCGGGAGGAGGAGCAGCCTCTGCAAAAGAGGCGCCGAGTGGAGACTCCCCTTCGGTCGGCTACCTCCGCGGTACAACCATCCGAGCGAGTCACTGCGACTGCTAGGGGCAAGGTGCCAGAGGTCGAAGCCATTTCGTCCGACCGGACGCCTTCTGAATGGGATGAGCTGGCTGCTCCAATTGAGGCTACTCCGGTGAGCACCCTTCCGCCCGCTCGTCATTCCGTCCAACGTTCAACCATTCATTCCCAGTTTTCTGCGCCGGCTTCTGATCCCCTTCCAATCGCCGGTCGGACGATCCTCAGCCACGACTGCACTATCCGAGTCTCTCTTCATCTCCCAACCGAAGAGTTGCTGCCCGAGGCCGACCGCCCGACCATGCCCGAGCACACCATCACCTTGAAGGGGCCTCTAGCCGAAATGTGGGCCGACGCTCGGGAGCGCGTCGCGCTGATCCCCCTCCGCAACCTGGCCAATAGCCACATGTAGGAGGCCACGGGGGTAAGATCGTTCTCTGAAGCTCTGCCTGCATTCTTCCGATCGGCTGCTAACAATTTTCTTTTGCCAGAGATGGGTGGAGGAGATCACCGTCTCCAATCGCCTAGCCATGGTGGACGAGGTGTTGAGACAACGGAAGGTGGCTAGCGGTCCGTCCGGCTCTCAAGGCCCCTCGTATGCTGAGCTGCAAAAGGAGCTGAAGAAAGCTCAAACTCTGCCGGCGGCCGAGCAGAAGAAGACAGCCGATCAGGCCCATGCCTTGGCCGAGTCTGAGCGACAAGTCAAGTCGCTCGACACAAAAATAACCCTGGCCACCACTCGGAAAAATACGGCCATTTCCGACTTGGAGAAGAAGAACGTAGAGGCTCGAGGCCTGGAGCTGAAGATAAAGGAGTTGATAGAGCAGCTCGACCGGGAGAAGGCGGGCCGCTCGGCCGACGCGGACAAAATTCAGAATCTGAATGAGGCCCTTACTGGCTCCCAGGCGGCTTTCAAAGAATATCAAGATGCCGAGCCGAGTCGAATCGCTGCCTTAAGACAGAGCTACATCCGCTCGCATATTTTCTCCGAAAATTTAGGCGAGCGGATGTACATAGCCTTCGACTTGGCTATGACCGCCACCACCACTTATCTGAAGTCTAAGGGTCTTCTTCCGGAGTCTACTACTATTCCGGCCGGCGACCAAATGACGCTTCTGAATAACATTCCCAGGGACCTCTATGATTATATTGAGTAGTTTTCTATAATTCGGTCACTCGCCCGGATATCATCCTTTTTGTAATTGGGCCGCTCAGCCTAAAGTTTTACCTTTAATGCAATGTTTTCCTTGTATTTGCTGTCCCCTTTCATAACCAACATGTGTGTTTATCCGCTCGCCCATTATTACTTCTCGTGCTCCCCCAAAAGGGATTTTAACAAAGTAATCGTTGTGATCTCCCCGCTCGGCGAAATATACCGTGTCCTTTGATGGTAGAGCTCGTTTACCAAATGCCAAGTACTTTTGGATACTGGGCTAATCAGAGCGTAGAGACGATCAAACGGTATCGAAATCATGTGCCTCGGGACATTAGATGCTTTACTCCGCTCGGATTATTTATAAACGCCGGCTCGTCTCTCGATTTTTAACGTCGGAGCTCGACGGTCTTCCGCTCGGATGATTTATAGACGCCGGCACGTCTCTTGATTTTTAACGTCAGAGCTCGACGGTCTTCCGCTCGGATGATTTATAGACGCCGTCACGTCTCTCGATTTTTAACGTCGGAACTCGACGACCTTCCGCTAGGAGGGTTTATATACGCCGACTCGTCTCTCGATTTTTAACATCGGAGCTCGACGGTCTTCCGCTCGGATGATTTATAGACGCCGGCTCGTCTCTCGATTTTTAACGTCGGAGCTCGACGGTCTTCCGCTCGGATGATTTATAGACGCCGGCTCGTCTCTCGATTTTTAACGTCGGAGCTCGACGGTCTTCCGCTCGGATTATTTATAGACGCCGGCTCGTCTCTCGATTTTTAACGTCGGAGCTCGACGGTCTTCCGCTCGGATGATTTATAGACGCCGGCACGTCTCTCGATTTTTAACGTCGGAGCTCGACGGCCTTCCGCTCGGATGATTTATAGACGCCGGCACGTCTCTCGATTTTTAACGTCGGAGCTCGACGGCCTTCCGCTCGGATGATTTATAGACGCCGGCTCGTCTCTCGATTTTTAACGTCGGAGCTCGACGGTCTTCCGCTCGGATGATTTATAGACGCTGGCTCGTCTCTCGATTTTTAACGTCGGAGCTCGACGGTCTTCCGCTCGGATGATTTATAGACGCCGGCTCGTCTCTCAATTTTTAACGTCGGAGCTCGACGGTCTTCCGCTCGGATGATTTATAGACGCCGGCTCGTCTCTCGATTTTTAATGTCGGAGCTCGACGGTCTTCCGCTCGGATGATTTATAGACGCCGGCTCGTCTCTCGATTTTTAACGTCGGAGCTCGACGGTCTTCCGCTCGGATGATTTATAGACGCCGGCTCGTCTCTCGATTTTTAACGTCGGAGCTCGACGGTCTTCCGCTCGAATGATTTATAGACGCCGGCTCATCTCTCGATTTTTAACGTTGGAGCTCGATGGTCTTCCGCTCGGATGATTTATAGACGCCGGCTCGTCTCTCAATTTTTAACGTCGGAGCTCGACGGCCTTCGGCTAATCTTTAACACAGCCGCTCGGCCAACACACTAGCCATCCTTTTTAATTCATTTCTGCTTCCTGCATTACAAGGACATGGGCGACTAGAATATACACAAATGAGTTACACCAGTGCACCTTTCATCCAGCACGATAAGGCTGGAGATGATTCGCACTCCATGGCCGATCCAGCTGTCGTCCGTCTTCATCCTCCAGATAGTAAGCGCCCGAGCGGAGCTTTCCGATAACCTTGAAAGGGCCCGCCCAGGGAGCTTCCAGCTTGCCGACGTCGCCGGCCGGCTTGACTTTCTTCCAGACAAGGTCACCGACCTGGAACGATCTGGGGATCACGCGCCTGTTGTAGTTTTGCTTCATCCGCTGCCGGTATGCCATCAGCCGGACGGATGCCTTGTCCCGCTCCTCTTCAACAAATCTAGCTCCATGTTCCTCCGCTCAGCGTTGCCTTCATCATAATTCTGGATCCGGGAGGACTCGACGCCGACTTCAACAGGAATCACCGCTTCGCCGCCGTACACCAGATGGAAAGGCGTGACGCCCGTTCCTTCCTTTGGAGTCGTTCGTATGGCCCATAAGACGCCCGACACTTCATCCACCCAACTTCCTCCCAAATGGTCGAGCCGAGCTCAAAGAATACGAAGAATTTCCCGATTGGCTACTTCGGCTTGACCATTGCTTTGGGGGTATGCAACGGACATGAAGTGTTGTTCAATGCCGAAGCTTTTGCACCAATCTTCGAGCAATTTTCCTGTGAACTGCCGCCCGTTGTCGGAAATAAGTCAACGAGGGATGCTGAACCGACAGATGATGTTCTGCCAAATAAATTTCTTGACCATCTGCTCGGTGATCTTGGCTAGCGGCTCGGCCTCCACCCACTTGGAAAAATAATCAACCGCCACCAATAAAAATTTCCGCTGTCCGGTTGCCATAGGAAACGGACCCACGATATCCATTCCCCATTGGTCGAACGGACAAGAGACAGTAGCGGCCTTCATTTCCTCCACCGGTCAGTGAGAGAAATTATGATACCTTTGGCAAGAAAGGCACGTCGTGACAGTCCGAGCGGCGTCTGTTTGTAGAGTTGGCCAGAAATATCCGGCCAGCAGGATTTTCTTAGCCAGTGATCGTCCGCCCGGATGCCCACCGCAGGATCCTTGATGCACTTCTTGGAGGATGTACGCCGCGTCTTCCGAGCTCACGCATTTCAGTAACGGGCGGGAGAAAGCCTTCTTGTAGAGTTGATCTCCAATAAGTGTGAACCGACCGGCTCTCCTCCTCAGTAGCTGGGCCTCATCCCGATCGGACGATGTAGCACCCGAGCGGAGAAACTCCATGATGGGTGTCCGCCAGTCGCTCGGAGATGCGAGGCCCTCCATCCGATCGACGTGCGCCACCAAAGCTACTTGTTCAATTGGCTGCTGGATGGCGATCGACGTTATTGAGCTTGCAAGTTTGGCTAACTCATCAGCTGCTTGGTTCTCCGCTCGGGGTATCTTCTGGATAACAACTTCTCTGAAGTCGGCCTTGAGTTTCTCGAAGGCTTGAGCGTAAAGCTTGAGCCGAGCGTTGTTGATTTCAAAAGTACCTGTCAACTGCTGAGCGGCCAATTGGGAGTTTGAATGGAGCGTTACCCATCCGACCCCTACATGCCGGGCGGCCTGTAAACCAGCTATAAGGGCTTCATACTCTGCCTCATTATTCGTGGCTCTATAATCCAGCCGGACGGATAAGTGCATCTTCTCTTCTTGGGGAGACAACAATAATACACCAATACCGCTCCCGAGCCGAGTGGACGATCCGTCTACAAATACCTTCCACATGGCTTCGGGCTCTGGTCTTTGTATCTCAGTAATGAAATCCGCTAAGGACTGCGCTTTTATCGCCGACCGGGGCTGATATTGGATGTCAAACTCGCTCAGCTCCGTTGTCCATTTGATGAGCCGTCCGGACGCTTCGGGATTCAACAGCACTCTTCCCAATGGGCTATTCGTCCAGACGATGATAGTGTGAGCCAAGAAATAAGGACGGAGGCGCCGAGCAGCGAGGACCAAAGCGAAAGCAAGTTTCTCGAGCCCGGTGTAGCAAGATTCAGCATCTTTTAAAATATGGCTCAGAAAATACACTGGCTCTTCTCCGCTCGGCCGTACTAATATTGAGCCGATGGCTTGTTCAGTAGAAGATAAGTAGACACAAAGTGGCTCACCCGCAGCTGGCTTGGCTAGTACCGGAAGAGAATTCAAATATGCCTTCAGGTCTTCGAACGCCCGATCGCATTCTTCGTCCCATTGAAACTTGACGTCTTTGCGCAAGATTTTGAAGAAAGGCAGGCTCCGGTCGGCGGTTTTGGAGATGAACCTAGACAGGGCAGTTATCCGACCGGTCAAACGCTGCACTTCCCTCATATTTCTTGGAGGCGGCATGTCTTGTAGAGCTTTCACCTTGCTGGGATTTGCTTCGATGCCCCGCTCGGTCATTATGTAACCTAGGAAGCGTCCTCCTTTTGCTCCGAATAGACACTTATGGGGATTTAGTTTAACGCCATACCTTCTTAGCGTTGGGAAAGTCTCCTGCATGTCTTCCAAGAGATCGGCCGCTCGGACGGACTTGATGAGAATATCGTCCACGTATACTTCCAGATTTCGCCCGATCTGCTCCTTGAATACTTTGTTCATCAGGCGTTGGTAAGAGGCTCCCGCGTTCTTCAATCCGAACGGCATCACCTTATAGCAATAGGTGCCGTCGGCTGTAACGAAGCTAACTTTTTCTTGATCTTCCCGAGCGAGCGGCACTTGATGATAGCCTTGGTAAGCGTCAAGCATACATATTAATTCGCAGCCGGCCGTAGAGTCCACCAACTGATCTATCCGGGGCAGAGGATAAAAATCTTTTGGGCAAGCTTTATTGAGATCCCGAAAATCTATGCACACTCTCCACTTGTTGCCTGGCTTGGAGACTAATACTACGTTAGCCAACCAGCTCGGGAACTGCACCTCGCGTATATGGCCAGCCTCCAGAAGCTTCTCCACTTCCGCCCGGATAATGACATTCTGCTCGGCGCTGAAGTCCCTTTTTCTTTGCTTCACGGGCCGAGCGTCCGGTCGGACGTGGAGCTGATGTTGTGCTATACTTGGTGAGATGCCGGGTAGTTCATGTGTCGACCAGACAAAGACATCATGGTTTGCCCGGAGACATTGGATCACCTCCTCTTTCTGATTCGCCTTCAGATCGGACGCGATGAAGGTCGTGGCCTCCGATCGGGTCAGGTGTATCTGCACTTCCTCTTTTTCTTCGTAAACTAAAGAGGGAGGCTTTTCAGTGATGGTGTTTACCTCGATCCGGGGCGTCTTCTGAGCGGAATTGGCTTCTGCTCGGACCATCTCGATGTAGCATCGCCGAGCAGCCAGTTGATCCCCTCGTACTTCTCCCACTTTGTCTTCGACGGGGAATTTGATCTTCTGGTGGAAGGTGGAGACGACCGCTCGGAACTTGCTGAGCGCCGGTCGTCCCAAAATGATGTTATATGATGATGGAGAGTCGACTACCACGAAGTTTGCTGTCCGCGTCCTCCTGAGCGGCTCCTCTCCCAGCGATATGGCCAGACGAATCTGTCCGACCGGCTGAACTTCATTGCCCGTAAACCCGTACAGGGGGGTTGTCATGGGAAGCAGCTCGGCGCGTTCAATTTGCAGTTGATCGAATGCTTTCTTGAATATGATATTGACCGAGCTCCCTGTGTCAATAAAAACGTGGTGAATAGTGTAGTTGGCTATTACCGCTTTGATGAGAAGGGCGTCGTCATGGGGGACTTCCACTCCTTCCAAGTCCCGGGGTCCGAAACTAATTTCTGGTCCGCTCGCTCGTTCCTGGCTGCAGCCGACCACATGGATCTGGAGCTGCCGGACGCTTGCTTTCCTTGCTCAGTTGGAATCTCCTCCGGTCGGACCACCAGCTATGATGTTGATCTCGCCTCGGGAAGTATTACTTCTATTTTCTTCTTCCCGAGCGGACGGTCGGGACCGTTCTCTAGACATTCGCCGATTGTCCCGCCTTGGAGAGCGATGCTGATCGGGGGTCTGTTGTTGTCGCCTGTCAGGTTGTGTCCGATCGGCTTCATGAGTTCTCTGTCGCCTGTCAACTGAGGGAGACCGTCGACCGCCATTCCGAGGAACGGGATGAGCAATCAAGGGAAGACTTCGACAATCCCTTGTGTTGTGCGTATCCGTCCGGTGGAATGAGCAGAACATCGGGGTCCATTTCTTCTTTGGCTTGGGCCGAGCGGCAGCTACCTCTTGCACGTGTGACCTCGCATGGGGGGAGCGGATTACTTCAGCCCTCGGTCCTCTGGGTGGATGGGCAGCGTGCGGCTTCCGCTCGGCAATTGGAGCCCGCTCGGTTGGTGTTTCTTTTTTCCGGGCGGCTTGGGCTTCCTCTACGTTGATGTATTCGTTGGCCCAGTGTAGCATGTGGTCTAGTCTCGGGGCGGCTTGCGAATGAGCGATCGAAAGAAATCCCCATCCACTAGGCCTTGTGTGAAGGCATTCATCATTGTCTCCGAGGTGGCCGTGGGAATATCCATGGCCACTTTGTTGAACCGCTGGATATAGGCTCTGAGCGGCTCTCTTGGCTCTTGCTTGATTACGAACAAGCTGACACTCATCTTCTGAAAACGCCGACTGCTTGCAAAATGATGGAGGAAGGCCGTTCGGAAGTCCTTGAAGTTTGTGATGGACCCATCCGGCAATCTCCGAAACCATCGTTGAGCCGATCCAGAGAGGGTGGTTAGAAAGACTCGACACTTCACCCCATTCGAATATTGGTGAAGGGTAGCAGTGTTGTCGAATTTACCCAGATGATCATCTGGATCGGTGGTCCCATTGTATTCGCCGATCGTCGGGGGCACGTAGTGCTTTGGCAAAGGATCCTTCAAGATGACTTCTGAGAATTGGCGATTAATCCGCTTGGGCGATGCGTCCGCTCGGGGGGCTTTTCCTTTTCTGTCTTCTCGTCTGGGCCTTTCATCAGAAGAAGATCCCCGATCTCTATGGATTTCTGCAGCTTCGGGGGTGCGGAATAGGGCCCGATGAAATGCAACGGTGGCCTGAGGTGCTTCCGCTCGGCCACCAGACGCGGACGTGGCTTGCTGCTCCGGCCGCTCGGCTGCTGCTTTCTGTTTTTGCTCCACAAGCTTGGTGGCCCTCAACTCGACCAGAGCGTCGAGTTCCTCCGTGGAGAGCGTCACCGTGTGTTGTCGTCCAGTCTCGTCCATTGTTTCTGCTCGGATACAGGAGCGTTCCCACAGACGGCGCCAAATTGATCCTGTCCGAATGCTGAATCAACGGATGCTGGGCACGGGGCGCTCCTCGGATGCTGACGTGGATCTTCAACTGGTCGCCAGAAACTCCGGCGAACCTGAACAGAAGTTGGGCCGGGAAGGGGTTCCCGGCGGCGACCCTCCGACGCTCAAGTCAGGCAAGCAGATGAAAAAGGTGGCTCCAAAGGTGTAAAAACGCGTACCTCCGGCGAAGTATGAGGCTCTTTATATAGGGCGGTGAAAGAGCTATTACACACCCTCCGAGGTGCATACGTGTCCGCAACCCATACCCCGGTATGTGGCTGTCAGAAAGCTTGACCCATACTGCTACAGTCAAAGCATGTCCTTGATGGGACAACGAAACCCCCTGTCATAAGATTTGGAGTATGGCCTACATGTGGAACATACCCGCTGTCAGAAAAAGATGTCCCTTGTCCATTTCCACTTGGTCTCCGTCCGAGCGTCCGGCCGGCTCGCATCCGCCTTACGTCCGACCAGGTACATACATATAACGGTCTAGGAAGATTCTCGGTGGGGGTGCCTTGTAGAGACTATTAGTAGTATGCTACCTCTTGTATTCGGCCAAGCGATCCGCTCGGCTATGTGATATTGTTCGTTGAGCTTCCGAAACCCTGACCTTCGACAGGGCGCCTATAACCACCACCTAGACACCGGCCGACCGGCCAGTCAGCCCACCCCCCGGCCTGCCACCTGCCATTTTGGCTTCCACGTGGCGTTGACCACACCAGACGGGGGTCCCCTGTTCTTACAACCGGATCAGACGTCATTAGAAGTAACCAACCTTTCGAGGTTTTCTGAATAGTCCTATCCACGAAGCTTAGTACTAAATCTTGGTCTAATTGGTTATGATTCATTTAAGGGTAGCTTCGGTCAGTTCCACTTGGCCAAATGCACCAGATCGAAACCATATCTTTCTAGACATGCGATGCCCAAGCTTCCCTAACGTACTATCATCCAAAAACTTCACCAGTACCATGATTCAAGTTAAACTTGGTCTCTTTTTAACTAATCCTAATTACCCTGCCGGGTTAGTTAATTTTGGAGGTGCCAGCTATTCTGGAGCCTCCCCCTGAATTATTGGCCATTAATTTAAATTTTGGATTTAGGTTTGTGTCGATTCCTTTTATAGTTATGGTTAACTTGGTGATAATTTTGTTGATTTTTAAAGTGTTTAGATTTTGAATTTGATTTAGGTTTGTATTTTGGATTTTGGTTTGGTTTATTCGATTTTATATAATGTTTTTTTTCTTTAGGTATATAATATTGATTAAGTCCTATTTGCGTGGTCAGACACGCTTTTGGAACCCAAGCTTGATTAGTTGATTTGTATTGAGTTATTAATGATTTAAAAGTTTTATTTGAGTTCGACTTGTATCCAAGTCCGGTTTTATTATAACATGCTTTTTGATTGTTCAGGATTAAGTCAAGATTTTTTGATCTTGTTGTAAATTTTTCTAGCATTTCTTTTAGATTGTTAATATTATTTTTTAATGATAAATTCTCCTCCTCAAGTGTTAGATCTTGAGTTGGATTTGTATTTTTTATTTGTTCCTTGAGGTTTTGATTTTCCTCAAGAAGTGATTTGTTTTCATTTTCTATTTTAATTAATTTACTATTTAAACAGGAAATAATTCTAAAATTTTTTTTGTTTAAATTAAAATATACCTCATTCGGGCCTTCGGAAACGAGTACGGACTCGTGGCTTGTTTCGGGTTCAGACCCGTCTTCATCTTCCGACTCATCTTCTGTTTCAGCTTCGTAGGCCATCAGTGCGAGGTGGCTCTGATGTTTCTGCTATTCTTCCTCCGATTCGTCCGAGGAGTCGTCCCACATTGCTTTGAGTGCCTTCTTTTTGGTTGGCTTCGGTTTGTCGAACTTCAGTTTTGGGCATTCGTTCTTGTAGTGTCCCTTTTTATTGCAGCCGAAGCAAGTCACGTTCCTTTGTTCTGAGGGAGAACTGATCTTTTGAAGGTCCTTTTTGCTGAAGCTCCTTTTTCTCCTGGTGAACATTTTTCTTACCAAGTTCACCAGGTGTTCTTCGTCTTCGGAGTCTTGGTCGGAATATTCTTCAAATTCAGGCTTGCTTTTCTTTTCTTTGGAGGAACCTGCAAATAAAGCTATACCTTTCTCGGCTCCAGCATTAGTTTGTTCATGTAATTCTAATTCACAGAAAATCTCGTCTAATTTTAACTTAGAAAGATTTTTAGAAATTTTGTAGCCATCTACGATTGATGCCCACAAACTATTACGTGGAAAAGCATTTAATGTGTACCTTATTAAGTCTCTGTTTTCCATTTGGTGGCGTATCGCATGAAGCCCGTTGAGGATGTCCTTGATCCTCGCGTGGAGCTGATTCGCCGTTTCACCTTCCTGCATTTTTATATTAAGAATTTTATTCAAAAGCAAGTCTCGTTTTGTTACCTTGGCGTCGCTCGTTCCCTCGTGCAGCTCGATCTTTAGCGTTTTTGTGTGGACCGACTCTGTTCAGTTCTTCTCTTGTTAATCCGCACTGTAGAGTGTTGATCACTTTATTTTCTGTTGACGCCTTTTTCTTCAAATCTGCTGTCCAATCTTCAGGATCCAGTATATTCCCGGAGTTGTCCGCTGGAATTTTATAGGGTCTTGTAACGCTCATCCACTGGTCGAAGTCTGTTTTGAGGTAGACCTCCATGCGCTTCTTCCAGTATGGAAAATCGTCTCCGTTGAAGAGTGGAGGTCATACTGTGCTGAATCCTTCTGTCTGAGACATTTTAGTCCTGCGCACAGAAGAAAGAGAAGAAAAACAAAAATCCCAAGACTTGGTCTTGGATTAGTAGTGCGGAAAAAAATTTTATAGAAGTATCTAAATTGGTGTTGCACCAATTTAGATTTAATTGCAACGGGAAAAAAAAATCGTAAAACTGAAAACCGAAAAAAAAAAATTTAATTTTTCACCCCCTGTCTGATTGGTGGTTGCACCAAATCAGAGCGGTACCTGCTCTGATACCACTTGTAGGACCGTGATCGTTCGATAGAGGGGGGGTGAATATCGATTCGAAAACTCGAGTGTAAAAGTACGCAGCGGAAAAGTAAATGAACATAGTTGATTTTACTTCGTTCGGAGCCTGTGACGACTTCTACTCGAAGGCCCGTGGTCCTTGACCACTTTCGTTGGGAAATCACTAGCAATTCGAATATGATTACAAAAAAGAGTACAAGAAATGCTAATAAAACAAAGTGATACCGACAAGGAAATTAACATAAGAAGAAGGAGCACTTTGTCGGAGCTTTGTTAGCGTCGTCGGAGCGTAGAGCAGCAGGGCAAACAGTCGAAGAGTTCTCAGTTGTGTCTTAAGCTCCACCCCTGGGGCTTCTTTTATATGCTGCTCCGGGCGCCTGGATCCCTTCCGGGCGCCCTGGTGCGACGTGGCAAGTCCAGTCAGGATGCTCCACGTGGTGAGGCGACGCAGAGGATAAAAGTTGCCTTTCGGGCGCCCGGATCCCCTCCGGGCGCCCGGACCACCTTTTTCCAGAGATTCCTTCTCCTGCAAAACAAGGTTAGTCCGAGGCAAAATATACCCTGCAACACAGATTGTTAGCACAATTTATAAAGTATGAATTAACAGAAAAAGTATGACTTAGATTCCGTCTTTCCGAGACCGGAATCTAGTCACGATCTCGACTTAGATATCCGAAATGGATCTAAGCCGGATCGACGCCTAATGTTCCCTTCCCGGGAACGCGTCCTCGCAGTCACTCCCTTCCAGTGACTTACCTTTACTCACCTGCCAGACGCCCGGTCAGCCCTTCGACCCATCTGGACTTCTCGCCAGCTATCCGGTCAGCCCATCGACCTAGCTGGACTTCTCGCCAAGCGTCCGGTCAGCCCGTCGACCCGCTTGGACTTCTCGCCAGCTATCCGGTCAGCCCGTCGACCTAGCTGGGCTTCGTGCCAGACATCCGGTCAGCCCGTCGACCTGTCTGGACTTCTCCTGTACACTCGATCAGAGTGTTAGACAACAACAAAACTAACTTAACACATTTGTCATTCATCAAAACCTAGGTTAGACCGTTAGTGCTACCCGCACCAACAGTATGAGGTCATTTGGGTAGAGCCCAAGAGTAAAACCATGAGAGCTTAGGCCTAAAATGGACAATATCATACCATTGTAGAGATATCTAAATTCTTTTCGATTCTTAAGAGACTTCGACACCTATTCCAGAAATTGCGGCCGCTACATTAGCTGAGCTATCGCAGGGAACCCTTACTGCACCTCCGGTAGCCTTCATGCTGCCGCCTTCGAAGCCCTCAAAGGTAAAAAAGTTCGGCATCCGTCCGGCGTCCGCCTCCCGACCATCCGGCCGAGCAACCTCGGCTCAATTAGCCCCGAGCGGGCAACGACATATCACGACGATCCTCTATCTGCTGAGCGAAGAATATCACGAGTCAAGCGCTGAGTCTCGAGCCCCTGAGCACCAAATTCACATCCAAGGGCCACTCGGGAAGATCTAGGAGGACGCTCGAGCCCGCACGACAATGATGCCTCTAGGGGCGCTCGCGGACAACCACACCCAGATGTCCACTAGGGTAAGTTTCACCTTATATTTGCATAATTCACTCCCGATCGACGCTTATGTTTGCTTGTTATCTGCAGTACTTGGTGGAGAGCCTAGCTATGTGCCAGAAGCTCGCCTTTTTAGAGGAGGAAGTTAAGAAGCTGAAGGCGTCGAGCGACCAATACTCTGAAACTCAAGAAAAGATAGGCGCCGAGGTGGACAGGCTTCAAGCCACTCTGGAGAAGAGCAACAAGCTGCTTGAGGCCGAACGGGCCAAGAGCGCCGGGCAGGCCACTATGCTGTAGCGGCTCAATAAACAAGTCACCACTTTCGATAATAAGATCGAGTCGGTGAACGCGCGAAAGAACCGGGCCATCGCCGACCTAGATGAGAAGAATAAAGAGACCCAGGCCCTCGCCCAAAAGCTTAAGGAAGCTGAGGACTTCTTAGTCGCCGAGCGACACAGTTGATCAACTGAGGAGGCTGCTCTTCGAGGTCATCTCGCCGATAAGGATAAGGAGCTGTCCACTGCCAAGGACGAATTGTAGGGCTCCCGTGTAATACCCCGGTTCTGAGATTCTGGTTAAGTATGACTTAAAAGGTTAGATGGTACTATCCATATCACCAAGGTGCACCTTCCTTTTCGGAAGCCCAAACTTAAGAACTCCAAAATTAAACGTGCTTGGCTTGGAGAAATCTGAGGATGGGCGACCTCCTGGGAAATTTTCCAAGGTGCGTGCGAGTGAGGACAAAGCACGCTGAAAGGACCTCTGGTGGTCTGTGGAGCTAGTCGTCAACCAGATGGGTAATTCTTGTGGCGTTCCCGGTTCGGTCCGGGTGGGGCCCGCCTGAGCCAGGCGTTACAGATGGTATCAGAGCAACCTTGTGACCGTGAGTGCGCCTGTGGCAAGGGCACCCGGGGCACCCAGGGCACCACCTAGCGAGGGAGATTCTGGGATTTGTCTGTGGTGTGATTCATGGTTACACAACGAGGACGTTGTGTCTTTAAGTGGGGGTGATTGTAATACCCCGATTCTGAGATTCTGGTTAAGTATGAATTAAAAGGTTAGATGATACCATCCATATCACCAAGGTGCACCTTCTTTTTCGGAAGCACAAACTTAAGAACTCCAAAGTTAAGTGTGCTTGGCGTGGAGAAATATGAGGATGGGTGACCTCCTGGGAAGTTTTCCAGGGTGCGTGCGAGTGAGGACAAAACACGCTGAAAGGACCTCCGGTGGTCTGTGGAGCTAGTCGTCAACCCGATGGGTAATTCTTATGGCGTTCCCGGTTCAGTTCGGGTGGGGCCTGCCCGAACTGGGGCGTTACATCCCGAGTGGCCATGAGGATTTATCAGGATGCCGAGGTGAGTAGATTCGATGCCATGAAGCAAGCCTACATCCACTCGGACGCATTCTGCAACAAAGTCGCCAATCGGGCCTTTTGACTATTTGACTTGGCGATTGACGGGACGATCAATTAGCTCCGCAAGGGAGGCCATCTGTCGACTGATTTGACTAATAATGTCATAATCCAGGACAAGCTCACTGCCGCTCTTCCTGACGATGCCCTGGACTATCTCAAGTGAGGCTGAGCGTTCCTGAGTGAGGGTGACTGTTCCTATAAGATGCAGAATTTTTTAAGTTTAAATGCATGCTTGCCCGTTCGGATGAGCTTTACCTCCTTACATGTTTTTCACCTCCTTTTGATTATTTTCAAAAGCTCTTGGCCTCGTTCATAATTATTCTATCAGCCGACCAATCCCTCTAGTATTCGAAGTTCATGATTCCGCGATCTCCCGCTCGACCCTAGGAGTATTTTAAAGAATAGCGCCGAATGGTCGCTATATTCTGAAGACTTCATAGCTCGGGTTCACGGTCGGCTATTCATCGACGCTTGTCCGCTCACTGAGCTTTCGAAAACTGTTCAACCCCGAACGGGGGAGATAAGGAATCTCGTATGCTGGTTCGAGACCAGGGAAAACCACTCTATCTCGAACGGGGGAGGTTGAAATCTGATGCACTTATCAAAGATAGTAAAAATCGTTCGACCCCGAACAGGGGAGCTAGATGCTCCAGTAAGCTGATCCGTGATCAGTGAAGATTCGATATGCTGGTCCGTGACCAGTGCCACTTGAGCCCGTGGCACAAATACAACTCAAAATTGGTCGATTGGCACGGGAGTCTCTGACTCAAGGGTTATAGGCGCCGCTCAACTGTTGTTTGAAGCATATGCGAAGACTCGAGTTTAAGGTCACCACTCGACCTTTGATGTGGACCCGCATTTAACGTTGCCGCTCGATGATTTGATGTGGATCCGCGTTTAACATCGTCGCTTGATAATTTGATGAAGACTCGGGTTTAATGTCGCTGCTCGATCGTCGGTGGAGACAAGGGTTTAACGTTGTTGCTTGACGATTTGACGAAGACTCAGGTTTAAGGTCGCCACTCGACCGCTGGTGGAGACAAGAGTTTAACATCGCCGCTCGACGGTTTGATGTAGACTCGCATTTAACGTCGTCGCTCGACGATTTGATGTAGACCCCGTGTTTAATGTTGCCACTCAACGGTTTGATGTAGACCCGCGTTTAACGTCGCTGTTCAACGACTGGTGGAGACAAGAGTTTAACGTTGCCGCTCGACAATTTAATGTAGATCCGCATTTAACGTCACCGCTCGATGGTTGGTGGAGAAAAGAGTTTAATGTTGCCGCTTAACGGTTTGATATAGACCCGCGTTTAACGTCGCCGCTCGACGGCTGGTGGAGACAAGAGTTTAACGTCGCCACTCGATGATTAACAGGATCCCGGGTTTAAGGTCGCTGCTCGACAGTTGAGAAAGATGTACTTCAAGAGGTCTCTATTTTTTTATTTAAATTTTGCCCTGCGGTTGGGAGACACACAAGAGATACTAAAAGTACAGTATTTACTCACGCACCTCTCATCCAGCCCTATACGGCTATAGGTGATTTGTGATCCACGGTTGTTCGAGCTGCATTCCATTCTCATCCTCCAAATAATATGCGCCCGATCGGAGCTTTTGCACAACCTTAAAGGGTCCCGCCCACGGGGCTTCGAGCTTGGTGACGTCGTCGACCGACTTCACCTTCTTCCAGAAGAGATCGCCGACCAGGAAAGATCTCGGGATCACCCTTCGGTTATAGTTTTGCTTCATCCGTTGTCGGTACGTAGTTAGCCGAACGGTTGCTTTATCTCGTGCCTCACCCACCAAGTCAAGCTCCATCAGCCTCTGTTCGGCGTTCCCTTCGTCGTACAGTTGCACTAGATCGGATTCTACCCCGACCTCCATGGGGACAACTGCTTTGCTTCCGTATACCAACTGGAATGGGGTTACGTCGGTCGCCTCCTTCGGAGTCATGCAGAGAGCCTACAGCACACTGGGGAGCTCGTTGACCCAGCTGCCTCCCATGTGGTCGAGCCGAGTGCATAAGACTCTGAGGATCTCTCAATTGGCAACTTCGGCTTGCCCGTTGCCCTGAGGGTAGGCCACCGAGGTGAAGGCTTGTTGGATGTCATACCCTTCACACCATTCTCTAAGCTCCTGACCAGCAAACTGCCTTCCATTGTCGGATACGAGTCGGCGTAGAATGCTGAATCGACAAATGATGTTTTGCCAAATAAATTTGATGACCATCCGCTCAGTGATTCTTACAAGCGGCTCAGCTTCCACCCACTTAGAGAAGTAGTTGACCGCGATGAGCAAAAACTTTCATTGACCGGTTACCATTGGGAGCGGTCCAATGATATCCATGCCCCATTGGTTGAACGGGCACGATACCGTGGACGCCTTCATTTCTTTAGTCGGTCGGTGCAGCAGGTTGTGATACTTCTGGCAGGACAAGCAAGTGGCCACCGTCTGAGTGGTATCCTCTTGGAGGGGCAGCCAAAAATATCCGGCCAGAAGTATCTTTTGGGCTAATGCACGCCCGCCCGGATGACCTCCACAAGAGCCTTGGTGCACCTCCTTCAGGATGTACTCGACGTCTTCCACTCCGACGCACTTGAGGAGGGGTCTGGAGAAGGCTCTCTTGTAAATCTGGTCGTTGATCAAGGTGAACCACCCAACTCTCTTCTTCAATAAGCGGGCTTCTTCAGGATTGGCAAGTACAACTCCCAAACGTAAAAACTCAGTTAGAGTTGCCCTCCAGTCGCTCGGGAAGGTTATTCCTTCCATCCGGTCGATGTGCGTAACGAGAGAGACTTGTTCGATCGGCTGACCTATGATGATCGACATCGGCGAACTGGCTAGTTTCGCTAACTTATCCGCCGCTTGATTATTCGATCAGGGGATCTTCTATATAATGACCTCCTGGAAGTTGGCCTTCAACTTCTCGAAAGTTTCTGTATAGAGCTGGAGTCAGGCATGGCTGATCTCGAATGTTCCGGACAGCTGTTGAGCGACCAGCTGAGAGTCCGAGTGGATGAGGACTTTAGTGTCTCTCATGTGTCGAGCGGCTTGTAGGACAGCTATCAGCGCCTCGTATCTTGCCTTATTGTTAGTGGCTCTGTAGTCTAGAAGAATGGACAGCTGCATCCAGTCCTCCCGTGATGAGATAAGCAGTATGCCGATCTCGCTGCCCTGTCGAGTGGATGAGTCGTCCACATATATATTCCATATTGCCGCCGGCTTGTCACTCTGGGCTTCTATGATGAAATCTGCCAAGGTTTGAGCCTTGATCACCGCTTGGGGTTGATACTGAATGTCGAACTCACTCAACTCGATCGTCTATTTGATTAGCCTTCCCGATGCTTTTGGGTTGAGAAGGACTCGTCCCAGGGTATTGTTAGTCAGCACGATGATCGTGTGTGCTAGGAAGTATGGACGAAGCGTCCGAGCGGCTAGAATCAAAGCGTATGCTAATTTTTCGAGACCGGTGTAGTGGGGTTCAACATCCTTCAATATATGGCTCAGAAAATATACAGGCTGCTGATCTTGGTCGTTCTGCCTAACTAAAGTCGATCCAACGACATGTTCATTAGATGACAAATAAATCAACAGTGGCTCACCCATAACCGGCTTGACTAATACAGGCAGTGAGTTCAGATACTCCTTTAGCTCCTCCAGTGTCCGGTCGCACTCGACGCCCATTGGAATTTCGTGGCCCGGCGAAGCACCTTGAAGAACGGTAGGCTCCGATCGGACGACTTAGATATGAACCTGGATAGCGCTGTGATCCGACCGGTCAACCTCTGAGCTTCCTTCAAGTTCCGAGGTGGAGGCATGTCTTGCAAAGCTTGGACCTTGCTCAGATTGGCTTTGATGCCCTACTCGGTGACTATGTAGCGCAGGAAGTGGCCACTCTTCACGTTGAATAGACACTTGTTCGGGTTCAACTTTATTCCATATGTCCTCAACGTTCGGCAAGTCTCGTTGATATCTGCGCATAGGTCAGCAACTCGGAGGGATTTAATCAGTATGTTATCGACGTATACCTCCATATTATGCCTGATCTGCCGTCGAAACACTTTGTTCATCAGCCTTTGGTAGGTGGCTCCGACATTCTTTAGTCCGAACGACATGACGTTGTAATAGTATGTTCCGTCGGCCGTAATGAAGCTGACTTTTTCCTGGTCCTCGCGGGCGAGCGACACTTGGTGGTACCCTTGATATACGTCGAGCATGCAGATCAGCTCGCAGCCCACCGTTGAGTCTACCATTTGGTCTATCCTGGGCAGCGTATAGAAGTCCTTCGAGCATGCCTTGTTTAGATCGTGAAAGTCGATGCAAATCCGCCATTTGTTACCCAGCTTGGAGAGTAGCACAACATTGGCTAGTTGGCTCGGGAATTTGACTTCCCTGATATCGCTGACCTCTAGTAGCTTCTCTATCTCCACCCGGATGATCACGCTATGCTCCGCGCTGAAATCCCTTTTCCTTTGCTTCATTGGCCGAGCGTCCGGTCGGACGTGAAGCTCATGCTGAGCCACACTTGGGGAGATGTCAGGGAGCTCATGGGTCGACTAGGCGAATATGTCGTGATTTTGTTTAAGGCAAGTGACCAGCTCTGCCTTCTTCTCCTCCTCCAGGTCGATGGTGATGAAGGTTGTTGCCTCCGCTCACCTGGGATGGATCTGGACCTTCTCCTTTTCTTCGTATACCAAGGTAGGGGGTTTTTCAGTGATCGCATTTACCTCTAGCCGTGGAGTCTTCTGAGCCGCTTTTGCCTCGATCTTGACCATCTCCACATAGTAACGCCGAGCGGCTAGTTGGTCACCTTTGACCTCGCCTACTAGAAACTTTATCTTCTGGCAGTAAGTTGACACCACCGCCAGGAACTTGTTGAGGGCCGATCGGCCTAAGATGACGTTGTAGGCCGATGATGCATCCACCACTATGAAGTTGGTGGTCCGGGTCCTCCTCAACAGCTCTTCTCCCAGTGAGATGGCCAACCTTGCTTGGCCGATCGGCAAAACTTCGTTTCCAGTGAATCCATAAAGCGGGGTCGCCATGGGCAGCAGCTCGCTTTGATCAATCTGCAGCTGATCGAACACCTTCTTAAAAATGATGTTCACTAAACTTCCCGCGTCGATGAAGGTCCAGTGAATGGTGTAGTTGGCAATCACCGCTTGGATGATCAGAGTATCATCGTGAGGGATCTCTACTCCCTCCAAGTCTCTCGGGCTGAAGCTGATCTGGGGGCCTTCGGCCTTCTCCTTGCAGCATCCCATGGTGTGGATCTCCAATCGCTGAGCGTATGACTTCCTAGGTCGGTTGGAGTCACCGCCGGTCGAGCCTCCGGCGATCATACCTATCTCTCCTCGGGAAACGTTTTTCCTTTTTCTTCTTTCCGAGTAGATGACCTATTTTCGCTCGGCAGGGATCCTGGAGGGATTGGTGTCCTCCCTTTGTTGATGGTGATGGCGCTCATGCTCCCCTTTTTCTTCCTCTCGCCGCCCGGTCGATCGATGCCTTTGTCGCCGATCAGGAGAAGGAGATCGACGACAGTATCCTCTTGGGGCCGGTCGGTTGACGATCAGTGTCAGTCCTCAACAATCTCACGTGTTGTGCGTCGCCGACTGGTGGAATGAACAAAACATAGGCGTCCATACCTTTCCCTTTGACGCCTTAGACCGACCGGAAGCCACATGCTGCACGGCATGTGTCCTGGTCTTCTAGTGCGGCCATGCTCCTTTAGCCCTCGCTCTTTGGGTGGTTGATGGCTGCTTGACGGTCGGCGCTCAGTCGGCGCCGAATGCACGGTCGACGTCTCCTTTCTTCTGGTCGCCTGGGCTTCTTCCACGTTGATATATTCGTTGGCCTTCTTGAGCATGTGGTCGAAGTCTCTGGACAGCTTCCTGATGAGTGACCAGAAGAAATCTCTCTCGGCGAGCCCCTGGGTAAAGGCGTTCATCATGGTCTCGGACGAGACTAAGGGGATGTCCATGACCACTTGATTGAAGCGCCGAATGTATGCTCGGAGCGTTTCCTTGGGGCCTTGCTTCAGGGCGAAGAGGCTGACGCTTGTCTTTTGGTAGTGTCGGCTGCTAGCGAAGTGGTGCTAGAATGCGGCTCAGAAATCTTGAAACTTCGTATCGAGTCGTCCGACAGTCTTTTGAACCAGCGCTGCACCGATCCGGAGAGAGTCGTGAGGAAGATATGGCACTTCACTTCGTCCGTGTATTGGTGCAGCGTGGCTTCGTTATCGAACCGATCTAGATGATCATCTCGGTCAGTCGACCTATTGTACGTCTCGATCGCCAACGGGGTATAGTGTCGGGGCAGAGGGTCTTGTAAGATCTCCTTTGAGAACTGCCTGTTGATCTGTTCAGGAGGCGCGGTGTTTCGGGGCGCCTTCCCTTTCCAAGCATCCCGAACAGGAGCATCATCTGAAGATGATCCCCGCTCTTGATGCGCTTGGGCTATCTCCGAGGGGGTTTGGAACAAAGCTCGATGGAAGGGGATCGGCGTGGGCGGTGCTTCCCCCCCCCCCCCCCCCCCCCCCGTGTGCCGATCGGCCTTCGGTTCTGTCCTCATACGGAGAGTTGCTCAGCTCGATCTTCATGCCCCTCTTGTCCTGCTGTCGATCTCTCAAGATGTGGCGCTAGCCGATTGGCTAACACTTGTTGTTATTGTTGCTCGATCATTTTTGCTGCTCAGGCTTGCATGAGCATTTCCAGCTCCTCTTGAGTAAGTGTCACAGTGGTTAGTCATCCAACGCCCCCCATCTTTTCGGCTCGGTTGTAGGTGCTGTTCCCACAGACGTTGCCAAATATGATCCCGTCCGAAAGTCGATGAGATGGATGTTGGGGATGTGACGCTCCTATTGACCTTCGATGGACTTCGCTTCGACCTGCAACACAAGCAGCGTCAGTGCCGAGCCAGGGAAGGGGTCCCCGGTGATGGCCTTCCAACGCTCAAGTCAGTCTCCGACAAAGAAGAAGAAGAAGCAGTAAGCGGAGCAACAAGAATTGTAGCGCAATAGTAAATATCGCATACCTCCGTTGAAGCTTGGACTCCATTTATATAGAGCTTCGATAGCCGCGTGCATGCTTCCCCAGGCAAGCACGCATCTTGAAACTTTCCCTGAAAAGACATGTCAGTAAAATGTCCCTAACACAGTACCATCACGGGCCGAGCATATCTCTGAAGTGACAGTGGAAGCTTCCGTCGTACGATCCTCTGTCTGACCATGCCGCCTGTCAACGACACTAGCTCCCAAAAAGATATCAAAAGATAGCATGCTGTGTTTATTGTAGGTGCAGTGGAGGCCGGCAAGAGGAGGGGGTGAATTGCCTGCACAAATTAAAACTACCCTCCTCGGATCTTTTAACTCGAAAGTGCAATAGAAATAATAATAAAATAACTAAAATAATAAAACAAAACAGAAGGACAGAGAAGACCGGGAGTTAACCTGGGTACAACCAAGAAGGTTGTTAATCCAGGGCGATGAAAAGCGCGCACTAGAAAAATCTCCTTCTCTGAAGGCGGAGAAGTCTTTTACACTCTAACAGCTCAGAACTATTGCTAGGAATTGATTACAGAGTTGATGGAACAATTGATTTCTAATTCCTAGTTCCAGAGGCCTTTATATAGCCTCTGGAAATATTATCTCGGATGTCCGAGGCGCCTCCAATAGAGGTCCAAGGTGCCTCCATCGAGAGAGTGGATAAAACTTTATCCGAAAGCTCAACGTTCACTTCTGCCAGGTCCGAGGTGCCTCCAACAGGCATTGAAGGCGCCTTCAAGCTGGAGGCGCCTCCAAGCCTGATGGAGGCGCCTCCAAGCTGGATGGCAGCTTTTTCCAGCTTGCTTGCTTCTTTGCTTCGTCTTCCGAAGTCCTGTTCTTTTGGGTGATTCCGACTAACAGAAATAGGGCTCACCCGAACCCAGTTTTCGGCCTTCTCCTCGAGCAGCCTTCCTCCCAGCTTAATGTCCCTCGAACGTCGTGCACGTTCTTCTCGCCCACCGGTGTACTTTTCCGCAGCTCTCTCGTCCTTCGGACGCACCGAGCCCATCGGCTCCCTTCCCGTGCCGTCCTTCTCGCTAGCCGCGCATTTCGCTCGACTTCCTGCGCTCCTAAGCTCCTGCACACTCAGACACATGGGTCAAACACAAAGCAGGACCTAACCAACTTGGTTTATCACATCAAAACACCCGCGGGGTCCAACAATCTCCCCCTTTTTGAGGTGCATCAACCCAAGTTCAAGTTAGGGTAAAAAAATAGACAAATAGTAATTTAAAGAGAATTACTAAACTAACATTTTAAGCATAAATTTGTAAAAAGTAAAATTGCAACTAAATAAAAGTTTAAGAAAATTTTTTTGAAAAAATTATCTCCCCCTAGACTTGTACTAATCTCTCCCCCTTTGATCACAACAAAACGGGGTAAGAGTAGGATATTTAAAAATATTTAGCAGATTTTTAAGTTAGAAGATTTTTTAGTAAGATGAATTTTTCAAAATTTTCTAAACAGAATGGAATTTTTCAAAATAATTTCTAAGTCAAAATTAATTTTTAGAATTTTCAAAAAATTTCTAATTAAACTAAATTTTTGGAATTTTTCAAAAATGTTAAAAAAAAACTTTCAAAGTATTATTTAATTCTAGTTTAATATTTTTTCAGAAAGTTAATTAAATATTTTATTTCAATATTTCAGCTTCCAGGTCGTGGCAAGGCACTAGGCCTTCTTGGTTATTGGAGCAACAACCACTTCCTTAGACAAAGCTTCATAAAGAAATTATTTGTTTAATTTTCTCTCTTGAAAGCCTTAATTAAACAAATTAATTTAGTACAGATTTCAGAACCCAATAGAGGTTCTTTCCTATAAGATTATTTAAAAATTTAGGGGGTACATATTGTAGGACCGTTAGATTCGATAGAGGGGGGGGTGAATATCGTTTCGAAAATATCGAGTATAAGAGCAGCGGAAAAGTAAAGTAGACACATGGTTTTTTACTTCATTCGGAGCCTGTGACGACGCCTACTCGAAGGCCCGTACTCCTTGAGTACTTTCGTTGGGCAATTCACTAGCAATTCGGATAATTACAATTTAAGTACAAAAAGATGCTAATGAAAAGAAAAACAAAGCTGTACCGACAGACAAGGAATTTAAAAGAGAGGGATCGTGTCGTCGGAGCTTTGTGAGCGTCGTTGGAGCGCAGAGCAGCAGAGCGAGTAATCTCAGAGTTCTCAGATGTGAAAGGTTAATTCTGAAGCTCCTACCTGGGGCTTCTTTTATATGTTGCTCCGGGCGCCTGGATTCCTTCCGGGCGCCTGGAATGTGACGTAGCTGCTCAAACCGAGATGCTCCACGTGGCGACGACTTGGCCTGGATATAATTTGCTTTCCGAGCGCCCAGATCCCTTCCGGGCGCCCGGACCACCTTGTTCCAGAAAACTCCCTTTTCCTGCAAAACAAAGTTAGTCCGAGGCAATATATATCCTGCAAAATAGATTGTTAGCACATTTTATAATAGTATGAATTAGCACAAATAGTATGACTTAGATTCCGTCTTTCCGAGACCGGAATCTAGTCACGATCTCGACTTAGACATCCGAAATGGATCTAAGCCGGATCGACGCCTAATGTTCCCTTCCCGGGAACGCGTCCTCGCAGTCACTCCCTTCCAGTGACTTATCTTTACTCACCTGCCAGACGTCCGGTCAGCCCTTCGACCCGTCTGGACTTCTCGCCAGCTATCCGGTCAGCCCATCGACCTAGCTGGACTTCTCGCCAAGCGTCCGGTCAGCCCGTCGACTTGCTTGGACTTCTCGCCAGCTATCCGGTCAGCCCGTCGACTTAGCTGGGCTTCGTGCCAGACATCCGGTCAGCCCGTCGACCTATCTGGACTTCTCCTGCACACTCGATCAAAGTGTCAAACAACAACAAAACTAACTTAACCCATTTGTCATTCATCAAAACCTAGGTTAGACCGTTAGTGCTACCCGCACCAACAATCTCCCCCTTTTTTATGGAATGACAACCTGGTTAAGTTAGTGAAAAGACGCAAAAAATAAATAAAACAGGTACATGGTTTTTTTAAAGCTAGTTTTGGTGTTTTCAATTTAGTTTAGCTAACTTAACCACCTAACCCTCCCCCTTTCGCATTCATCAAAAATAGAATGGTAAATAAGCATAGTGTAGAGTTACTGTAAAAATTTGTAAATTTAAGAGACAGCTAAAAAAAATACTGATAAAAGTACAATTTTTTTTAAAACCAAGTTAAAAATAGTTAAGTTGACTTGGGGGAGTCTAGATTAAAAAAATATTACTTTAAGTTATGAAAAACTTAGATTGCAGAGTAATTTTCAAAAGATAATAATTTAAAGTTGATAATCTTTTCAAACGTTTAAAATTTTTCAAATCAGGTTTTTCAAATTTAGAATTTAAGTAACATATACTTTTCAAAAGGTAAAATCTAATGTTCAAATTCCAATTGTCAAACACTAAGTTGAATCTAGTTTTAAGTAAGTAAAATTTTACCCAAAATAAATTTGTTAAAGCTAATTTGATAAAAACTAAGTTTGGAAAGTTTAATTTTCAAGCATATGTTACAAAACTGAAAACTAGTTTAAGTTTGGAAAGTTGTAACAAATTTCAACTTTAAAATCAAGTTTTAAAAATTAGGTGGGATTTTTAAACTTCCAATTTTTCAAACACTCAGTTAAATTTAACTTCTTGAAAACTAGTGTTCAAAGATAAGTTAGTTTTAAAATAGATGTACAAAAGTATTTTTCAAATATACAAAATTTTAATTAATTTCTCCCCCTGAATTTGACATTTAAAATTAAACAGCTGTCTAACTAATTAGGTACTAACTAACTATCAGAAGATAGTAGCTTTCACTTGGTTAGTCAGATTAAGTTGATTATAAGCAGCCAGTGTTTGACTTGACTGAGGAACTTAATCTGATTAATGTTTGATTTGTATTTAACGTCCAGACTTATGCTGATGCACTGAAATAAACATCTTAAGTTCAGACAGTTGGCCTATGCATCTCACCCCTTTCTATGTTTGTCAAGCACAAGCAAGGTAAACCTAAGGTGTTGGTGAGATGCTCAAAGACTAGTCCTATGGGTACATGTTTTCTAAGGATTTTGAACTAGTCTAAGGCTAAAACTTTATTTGAAAATCTAAAAAGAGGAAAGTTTTGAAAAACACAATATGTTTCAACCTATAATTTGAGAAAGCCATTTTTTAAAATGTTTTTGAAATTTGAAACTCCTAGTCTATTAAGCACATCCCTAATTTTCGACGTAAGTTGCTAAATTCACTTTCAGGGAGTGGTTTTGTGAAAATGTCAGCTAAATTTGATTTGGACTCAATGTATTTGAGTTCAATATCACCTTTAGTAACATGATCCCTGATAAAGTGGTGCCTAATTTCAATATGTTTGGTTCTTGAATGATGCACAGGGTTCTTGGTTAAGTTAATTGAACTAATATTGTCAATTAATACTTTTACATTTGTGATATTTAAGTTGAAATCTTTTAGAGTATGCATCATCCATAATAATTGTGCAACACATTCGCCTATAGCTATGTATTCTAACTCAGTTGTAGATAGAGCAACACAATGTTGCTTTCTACTAAACCAGCTAACAAGTGATGAACCTAATAATTGGCATCCACCACTTGTGCTTTTGCGGTCTAATTTATATCCAGCATAATCTGAGTCAGAATACCCTATTAGTTCAAAATTATTGGTCCTAGGATACCAAATTCCTACATTTGTTGTTCCCTTAAGATATCTAAAAATTCTTTTAACTTGTGTCAAATGGGATTCCTTAGCACAGGTTTGGTATCTACAGTAGGCTACCTATTGCACTCCTATAATATTTTAAATCAACTGGTTTTCCATTTGGGTCATTATCTAAGATTGTGTTTACTGTCATAGGTGTTTTTATTTCTTTTGTATTTTCCATTCTGAATTTTTTAAGTAATTCTTTAGTGTATTTGTGTTGATAAATATAATTTCCTTCATTTGTTTGTTTGATTTGTAATCCTAAGAAATAAGTTAATTTTCCTACTAAGCTCATTTCAAATTCTTTTTCCATTAGATTAATAAATTCTTCTAAAAAATTTGAATTTGTTGAACCAAATATTATATCATCTACATATATTTGTGCAATAAATATGTCTGTATTTAATGATTTAACAAACAAGGTTGGGTCAATTTGACCTTGGTTGAATCCTTTAGATGTTAAGTAAGATGTTAGCCTTTCATACCATGCCCTGGGTGCTTGTTTAAGTCCATATAATGCTTTCTTTAACTTAAAAAAGTAATCAGGGTGTTCTAGACTTTCAAACCCAGGAGGCTGACCTATATAAACTTCTTCTTTAATTAGTCCATTAAGAAAGGCAGACTTAACATCCATTTGGTATAGTTTGAATCCCTTATGGGCTGCATAACTCAGTAACATTCTAATGGATTCTAATCTGGCTACTGGGGCATAGGTCTCATCATAGTCAAGTCCTTCAACCTGACTAAACCCTTTGGCAACTAGCCTAGCCTTATTTCTAGAAATTTCCCCAGTTTCACTTAATTTGTTTCTGAATACTCATTTTGTTTCTATTATTTTCTTATTCTTAGGTGGTGGTACTAGGCCCCAAACTTTATTACGTTCAAATTGGGCTAGTTCTTCTTGCATAGCTATAATCCAGTCTGGGTCTAGTAGGGATTCATCTACAGTTTTGAGTTCAATTTTTGAAATTAGAGAAATTTGACTTAGGTTTCTAAAGGATGATCTGGTTTGCACTCTCAAGTCTGGGTCACCAATTATTTGATCAGTTGGGTGATTTGGGTTAACCCTTATTGTTCTAGGGGGTTGACTCTCTTGATGTTGTTCCTCTTCTTCATGACTTAGAGTTTGGTTGGTTTCTGGAACAAATTCAAGTGGTTGTGTAGGTTCTAAGTTTTGTTTAGTTTCTTCAAATTTTACATTAGTAGTTTCTTCAATTTTTAAGGTAACCTTATTATAAATTCTATAGCCTCTACTATTTAGGGAATATCCTACAAAAATTCCATTTTCAATTTTAGAGGAAAATTTTCCTAAATGTTCTCTAGTATTTAGGATGAAGGCTGGACACCCAAATACTTTAAAATATTTTATGTTAGGTTGTTTGTTATAAAATATTTCAAAGAAGGTTTTATTATGTCTTTTATTTAATGTTGTTCTATTTTGCACATAGCAGGCTGTGCTAACAGCTTCTGCCCAGAAATATTTAGGTAGGTTATATTCATTTAACATAGTTCTAGAGGCTTCTAGTAAGGTTCTATTTTTTCTTTCTACAATTCCATTTTGTTGGGGGGTTTTAGTACATGAAAATTCGTGATGGTAGCCATTTTCAAGACAGAATTTGTTAAAATTATGATTTTTAAATTCTCCCCCATTGTCACTCCTGATTCTTTTAATTTTAAGATCTTTTTCATTTTCAATTTGTTTGCAAAAGTTTGTAAAGATTTCAAAAGTTTCGTCTTTATGTTTTAAGAATTTTACTCAAGTAAACCTAGAATAATCATCTATTATGACTAAACAGTATAAGTTTCCATTTATGGATTTGACTCCATGGGAGTCAAAAAGATCTAAGTGTAGAAGTTCTAATATTAAGTTGGTTTGTGGCTTATTCATTGGTTTGTGAGTGGATTTAATTTGTTTACCTTGTTGACAAGCATTACATACGGTTGAATCTATGTTAGGTAATTTTGGTAAGCCTCTCACTAGTCCATTTAATTTGCTTATATTTCTAAAGTTGGTGTGAGACATTCTTCTATGTCATAACCATGTTTCTTCTTTTTGTGTTAAATAACACTTAATGGAAGAAGTGGTTAGGTTAATGGCATAGATGTTGTCTTTTCTAAAACCTTTTAGGCTTATGGTAGGATTATCTAGATGTTTGATTAAACATTCTGAGGATAGAAATTTAACCTTATACCTAGTATCACATAATTGACTTACACTCAGAAGATTATATTTAAAATTTTCAACAAGTAAAACATTTGTAATTATAAAGTCTATTTTTAATTTAATATTACCTATACCAATTACCTTGAGTTTGCCGTTGTTTCCAAAGGCAACTGTTCCTAAGCTTTTGTAAGTGAGTTGAGTGAACTTGGTGTGATCTCCAGTCATATGTTTGGAGCAACTACTGTCCAAAATCCACTTGGTTTCCTACAGTAAGTAGGATTTAAAGTTAGTTTATTTTTGAGCAGGCATAATTTAAGTTAAGTTTTAAAATTAAAATTTTGAAATTAATTTTTAAGTTTTTAAAATTAAAATTTTGAAATTAATTTTTAAGTTTAAAATTAAAATTGAGATTAATTTTTAAGTTTAAAATTAAAATTTTGAAATTAATTTTAAGTTTGAAATTAATTTTTAAGTTTAAAAATTAAAATTTTGAAATTAATTTTTAATTTTAAAATTAAAATTTTGAAATTAATTTATAATTTTAAAAATTAAAATTTTGAAATTAATTTTTAAATTTGAAATTAAAATTTTGAAATTAATTTTTAATTTTAAAAATTAAAATTTTGAAATTAATTTTTAAGTTTAAAATTAAAATTTTGAAATTAATTTTTAAGTTTGAAATTAAAATTTTGAAATTAATTTTTAATTTTTAAAATTAAAATTTTGAAATTAATTTTTAAGTTTAAAAGTTAAAATTTTGAAATAATTTTTAAGTTTTAAAGTTAAAATTTTGAAATAATTTTTAAGTTAAAATTAAAATTTTGAAATAATTTTTTAAGTTTTAAAGTTAAAATTTTGAAATAATTTTTAAGTTAAAATTAAAATTTTGAAGTCTTATTCATCTCACCCGATCTATATTATCAATCAGGGAATCCTATGATTTTGTGAGATGAAATTGGATTTTTAATTATGGAGTTTTAGTTTAACTTGTGTTAGATTCAGATTTAGCTTTGGTCTCCACAAATAGGCAATCTTCGGATAAACTTCTAAGCTTGGTGAGTCACATGGACGTCATTAGAAGTAACCAACCTTTCGAGGTTTTCCGAATAGTCCTATCCACGAACCTTAGTACTAAATCTTGGTCTAACTGGTTAGGATTCATTTAAGGGTAGCTTCGGTCAGTTCCACTTGGCCAAATGCACCAGATCGAAACCATATCTTTCTAGACATGCGATGCCCAAGCTTCCCTAACGTACTATCATCCAAAAACTTCACCAGTACCATGATTCAAGTTAAACTTGGTCTCTTTTTAACTAATCCTAATTAACCTGTCGGGTTAGTTAATTTTGGAAGTGCCAGCTATTCTGGAGCCTCCCCCTGAATTATTGGCCATTAATTTAAATTTTGGTTTTAGGTTTGTGTCGATTCCTTTTATAGTTATGGTTAACTTGGTGATAATTTAAATTTTGTTGAGTTTTAAATTTTGAATTTTTCGATTTAGTTTTGTATTTTGGTTTTTTATTTGGTTTAATCGAGTTTATGTAATATACTTTTTCTTTAGGTATATAATATTGATTAAGTCCTACTTGCGTGGTCAGACACGCTTTTGGAACCCAAGCTTGATTAGTTGATTTGTATTGAGTTATTAATGATTTAAAAGTTTTATTTGAGTTCGACTTGTATCCGAGTCCGGTTTTATTATAACATGCTTTTTGATTGTTCAGGATTAAGTCAAGATTTTTTGATCTTGTCGTAAATTTTTCTAGCATTTCTTTTAAATTGTTAATATCATTTTTTAATGCTAAATTCTCCTCCTCAAGTGTTAGATCTTGAGTTGGATTTGTATTTTTGATTTGTTCCTTGAGGTTTTGATTTTCCTCAAGAAGTGATTTGTTTTCATTTTCTATTTTAATTAATTTACTATTTAAACAGGAAATAATTCTAAAAAAAATTTTGTTTAAATTAAAATATACCTCATTCGAGCCTTCGGAAACGAGTACGGACTCGTGGCTTGTTTCGGGTTCAGACCCGTCTTCATCTTCCGACTCGTCTTCTGTTTCAGCTTCGTGGACCATCAGTGCGAGGTGGCTCTGATGTTTCTGCTATTCTTCCTCCGATTCGTCCGAGGAGTCGTCCCACGTTGCTTTGAGGGCCTTCTTTTTGGTTGGCTTCGGTTTGTCGAACTTTAGTTTTGAGCATTCGTTCTTGTAGTGTCCCTTTTTATTGCAGCCGAAGCAAGTCACATTCTTTTGTTCTGAGGGAGAACTGATCTTTTGAAGGTCCTTTTTGCTGAAGCTCCTTTTTCTCCTGGTGAACATTTTTCTTACCAAGTTCACCAGGTGTTCTTCGTCTTCGGAGTCTTGGTCGGAATCTTCTTCATATTCAGGCTTGCTCTTCTTTTCCTTGGACGAACCTGCAAATAAAGTTATACCTTTCTCGGCTCCAGCATTAGTTTGTTCATGTAATTCTAATTCACAGAAAAACTCGTCTAATTTTAACTTAGAAAGATTTTTAGAAATCTTGTAGGCATCTACGATTGATGCCCACAAACTATTACGTGGAAAAACATTTAATGCATACCTTATTAAGTCTCTGTTTTCCATCTGGTGGCCTATCGCATGAAGCCCGTTGAGGATGTTCTTGATCCTCGTGTGGAGCTGATTTGTCGTTTCTCCTTCCTGCATTTTTATGTTGAGAATTTTATTTAAGAGCAGGCCTTGTTTAGTTACCTTGGCGTCGCTCGTTCCCTCGTGTAGCTCGATCAATTTGTCCCACAGCTCTTTAGCATTTTTGTGTGGACCGACTCTGTTTAGTTCTTCTCTTGTTAATCCGCACTGTAGAGTGTTGATCGCTTTATTTTCTGTTGACGCTTTTTTCTTCAAATCTGCTGTCTAGTATTCAGGATCCAGTATATTCCCGGAGTTATCCGCTGGAATTTTATAGGGTCTCGTGACGCTCATCCACTGGTCGAAGTCTGTTTTGAGGTAAACCTCCATGCGCTTCTTCCAGTACGGAAAATCGTCTCCGTTGAAAAGTGGAGGTCCTACTGTGCTGAATCCTTCTGTCTGAGACATTTTAGTCCTGCGCATAGAAGAAAGAAAAGCAAAACAAAATCCCAAGACTTGGTCTTGGATTAGTAGTGCGGGAAAAAATAGTAGAAAAATCTAGATTGGTGTTGCACCAATTTAGGTTTAATTGCAACAAACAAAAAATATTTAAAAAAATGATAAACCAGTTTAGAATTAAGCGTAAAACTGAAGACTGAAAATAAAGGTTTCACCCCCAGTCTGATTGGTGGTTGCACCAAATCAGAGTGGTACCTGCTCTGATACCACTTGTAGGACCGTTAGATTCGATAGAGGGGGGGTGAATATCGTTTCGAAAATATCGAGTATAAGCGTAGCGAAAAAGTAAAGTAGACACAGGGTTTTTTACTTCGTTCGGAGCCTGTGACGACTCCTACTCGAAGGCCCGTACTCCTTGAGTACTTTCATTGGGCAATTCACTAACAATTCGGATAATTACAATTTAAGTACAAAAAGATGCTAATGAAAAGAAAAACAAAGCTGTACCGACAGACAAGGAATTTAAAAGAGCGGGATCATGTCGTCGGAGCTTTGTGAGCGTCGTTGGAGCGCAGAGCGAGTAATCTCAGAGTTCTCAGATGTGAAAGGTTGATTCTGAAGCTCCTGCCTGGGGCTTCTTTTATATGTTGCTCCGGGCGCCTGGATTCCTTCCGAGCGCCTGGAATGTGACGTAGCTGCTCAAACCGAGATATTCCACGTGGCGACGACTTGGCCTGGATATAATTTGCTTTCCGGTCGCCCGGACCACCTTGTTCCAGAAAACTCCCTTTTCCTGCAAAACAAAGTTAGTCCGAGGCAATATATATCCTGCAAAATAGATTATTAGCACATTTTATAATAGTATGAATTAGCACAAATAGTATGACTTAGATTCCGTCTTTCCGAGACCGGAATCTAGTCACGATCTCGACTTAGACATCCGAAATGGATCTAAGCCGGATCGACGCCTAATGTTCCCTTCCCGGGAACGCGTCCTCGCAGTCACTCCCTTCCAGTGACTTACCTTTACTCACCTTCCAGACGTCCGGTCAACCCTTCGACCCGTCTGGACTTCTCGCCAGCTATCCGGTCAGCCCATCGACCTAGCTGGACTTCTCGCCAAGCGTCCGGTCAGCCCGTCAACCTGCTTGGACTTCTCGCTAGCTATCCGGTCAGCCCGTCGACCTAGCTGGGCTTCGTGCCAGACATCCGGTCAGCCCGTCGACCTGTCTGGACTTCTCCTGCACACTCGATCAAAGTGTCAGACAACAACAAAACTAACTTAACCCATTTGTCATTCATCAAAACTTAGGTTAGACCGTTAGTGCTACCCGCACCAACACATATTTCTTGGGCACTCTTCTAAGTTGACTCTGATGGTTTCTAATGTACCAATTCAATTTTCCATAAATTCTAATTTTTTATTTTGAAAATTTATTTAAACATGCATTATTTTTAAATTTTTCAACTTCAATTTTTAATTTTTAATTTTTAATTTTCTAATTTTAGATTATCATACATCTCAAGTGGACATGCTTTTGCTAATTTTATTTTCAATTCAGTATTTTCTTTTTTCTAATTTAAACAAATCTTTAGAAAGAGATTTGATAAATTTAAACGACTGAGTAGGGGTTAGAGCACGTACCTTACTTACCTGATTTGGTGATACTCCCCCTTCACTGCAGCTTTCCTCTTCTGATGTTCCTCCCTCTTCCTCTATGCTCATCTCTGAGCTTGACTCTTCTTCCAGCTGATGGCTTGCCACTAGCGCTAACCCCGAGAATTCTTTGAGGTCTGATTCGGAGGATGAGTCTGATCATGTCGCTTTCAGGTTCTTGTATTTGGAGGATTCTGACTCCTTGGACTTTACCTTTTCTTTCTAGCTCTTTCTGTTTGCTCTTCAATTTCGGGCAGTCATCCTTGATGTGCCCTTCTTCGTTGTAATTGTAGCAACTGACTGCCCTTGTCTTTTGATGACGTTTACTTGACTGCGATCTAAATTTGTTAGATTTAAAAAACTTATTAAAACGTCTTACCATTAACGCAGCTTCGTTTTCGTCAATCGATGCGTCAGAGTCAGAAGCGTTTGTTTTTACCTTTAAGACAATGTTCTGACTAGTCTTCTCTACTCTATTGGGCTCTGCAACTCGAGATTCGTGAAGTTCAAAAGTAGAAAACAAATTTCCTTAGAGATGTAATATGCATCTACTAAGGACGCTCATTTTGGAGTTCTGGGGAAGGCGTTGAGCGCATACCGGATCGACTCCCAGTTTGTTACTTCTTCTCCAAGATTGGTTAGTTGCGTGATCAGCTCTTTGATCCTTGCTTGGAGTTGCGCTACCTTATCGCCTTGGTTCATCCGGAGGTTCGTAAGTTGAGTCCGGAGGATGTCGCGCCTTGCTAGCTTTGCTTCCGAGGTACCTTCGTGAAGCTCCAGGAATTTTTCCCAGAGGTCTTTCGCGGAGTCGTAGCTTCCGATTCGACTTACCTCTTGTGGTAGCAGCACGCTAAGAAGATGGAATTCTGTCTTTCCGTTGGCGACAAAATCGGCTTGCTCCTTCTTGCTCCACGTGTTTTCTTCTTTATCTTTTGGAACTGCATAGCCATATTTCATAATTAAGCAAATGTCAAATTCTGTCTTGAAAAATACCTCCATCCGGCGTTTCCATGTCGCGAAGTCTCCGTCGAACTTCGGGGGATGAATATTCGCTCTGGCCATCGTCTTAATCGTTGTACTTCAGTCGACGGTTAGTCCTTCTGAGGCAATCTGGCTCTGATACCAATTGTAGGTGCAGCGAAGGCCGACAAGAGGGGAGGAGGGGGGGGGGGGTGAATTGCCTGCACAAATTAAAACTACCCTCCTCGGATCTTTTAACTTGAAAGTGCAATAGCAATAATAATAAAATAACTAAAACAATAAAACAAAACAGAAGGACAGAGAAGACCGGGAGTTAACCTGGTTACAACCAAAAAGGTTGTTAATCCAGGGCGATGAAAAGCGCGCACTAGAAAAATCTCCTTCTCTGAAGGCAGAGAAGCCTTTTACACTCTAACAGCTCAGAACTATTGCTAGGAATTGATTACAGAGTTGATGAAACAATTGATTTCTAATTCCTAGTTCCAAAGGCCTTTATATAGTCTTTGGAAATTCTATCTCGGATGTCCGAGGCTCCTCTAATAGAGGTCTAAGGCGCCTCCATCGAGAGAGTGGATAACACTTTATCCAAAAGCTCAACGTTCACTTCTGCCAGGTCTGAGGCGCCTCCAACAGGCATTGAAGGCGCCTTCAAGCTGGAGGCGCCTCCAAGCCTGATGGAGGCACCTCCAAGCTGGCTAGCAGCCTTTTCCAGCTTGCTTGCTTCTTTCCTTCGTCTTCCGAAGTCCCGTTCTTTTGGGTGATTCCAGTCAACCAAAATAGGGCTCACCCGAACCCAGTTTTCGGCCTTCTTCTCGAGCAGCCTTCCTCCCGGCTTAACGTCCCTCGAACGTCGCGCACGTTTTTTTCGCCCACCGGTGTACTCTTCCGCAGCTCTCTCGTCCTTTGGACGCACCGAGCCCGTCGACTCCATTCCCGTGCCGTCCTTCTCGCTAGCTACGTCTTCCGCTCGACTTCCTGCGCTCCTAAGCTCCTGCACACTCAGACACAGGGGTCAAACAGAAAGCAGGACTTAACCAACTTGGTTGATCACATCAAAACACCCGCGGGGTCCCACATTTATTGCTTGGCCGAGCAGGATAGCCGTTCAGCCGGAAGTCCACTGTCCAAGTGTTGTCTGTTGTCGAGCCGAGCGGGATAGCCGCTCGGCCGGAAGTCCATTGTCCGCATGCTCGGCTGATGTTGAGTCTGCTGTTCGGTTGAGCGAAGGGCCCGCTCGGCTTGGCTTCTACGCGTCGTTCTCCCTTGAGCGTCGGTTGTTTGAATGCTCCCCGTGTCGAGGGCGACGGTGGATTAGATCCTTCTCCCCAGTTGGAGCATACTTCGCCAGACTGACCGATGTCCTATATGTGTTGGCTGCCTTGACTTTAACCTTTACCGTGGTAGCAGCGTAGGACCCTCATCATCATCGCATCAATATTAGATTCTTAAATCTTGATGAATAAAACACATGAAAATTAATGAAAAATCTGTATAGCCTGATAATTATAAACCAAAATCTCATTTTCAGACAAATAGTTGTAACCTTAATTTTCTGAATGCCACAAATGGAGGGCATACAGCAACCATGCTGCTATTTCCAAGGCTTGCCGCTCCTTCCTTCTTCTCCGATCCTCCATCCAAAAGATTAAAAACAAATAGCTGATCAAAATCCTTCTCCTCTTTTATTTCTTCAACCTTTATCTATCAATTAATTCAGTTTATATCGAGTTGTTTCCCTTTTTTTTTCTTTGGTTAAGCAGCAGGAATAATATAATCACATATATATATTGTGTATATATCCATGGAGGCAACCGGAGAGGAGCCCGATCAATCAGTAATATATATTGTTTTTCATTAATCCAATCTTCTTCGATTCTTATAATTAATGTGTTTTTTTTTCTTCAGAGTTCTTCATGGCAGCTCGTCGTGCATCAGGAAAGGCCCAAGGTGCTCCACAGATGCACGACTTCGCTCTCCTCGATCGCCGGCAACGTTTACAAGCGAATCGAAGGCCTAGACGGCTTCGTGGGCTTGCTGGCTCGGCTGATCGGCTTCCTGGCGGGCCCAATGGTCAGGCGGCTGGTGCAGTGCTGGCTCTTCTGGTTCTCCTTCACGGACAGCGTGGTGCTGATAGTGGAGAAGATACTGCTCTACTTCGTTCCGAGTCTCAGGCCTATTTTGGAGAAGATCGACGAGATCGCTCCGGTGGTGGACTCGCTTCCTGAAGTGTTCGAGCGGTCGATGGACGAGCTGCCGAGCCTGGTGGAGAAGATACCTGACCAGCTTGTGCAGTGCACTTCGGTATTCAGAAGCTTCGTTAACGTCGTCGTCGAACCGAAAGGCGACGGCGACCAGGGGAAAGCGGAGAGGAAAAAGGAAGGAGAAGAAGAAGAATGCGAGGAAGATAAAGGGAAGAGGATCAGAGTAGAGATCGATGAAGATGAGTCGCGAGAAGGGATGAGCGGCGCCGATGGCCTGATGGAGCAATCGATTCTGGACTTGTTTGAGGAAAGATGGCATGCGAAGCCTTTTGCAGGGAAAAAGAGATGATGACGGCGGAAGAGCTCCGGTGAAGGTCGTCGATGCTGACCGACCAGCTGCTTTTCTCTGCTCGCGATTCACAAGTCTTGGGAGCTTCATGTTGTTCGCGAGTTAATAAGACTGCAAGCTAACAAGTAGTAACAACTGATTTTGGCTTATTTTTTCAGTCAGTTTTTGGTTCTATTTATTATTAAAATAGCGATATAGGACTGTAGTTTTTGTCAATTTTACCCCTTTTAAACCACCATAAAAAAAATATTTGTGCTTCAACTAATCATAAATTTTAATTATATGTATATATATTAAAAATAACTAAAAAGGTTTTTTTTTAAAAAAAATAAAGTGATATAAATTCTATAATAATGTTTTTAAAAGACTATTTTATAAATTATAAAATATTAAAATTATCTAAGAAAATTAATACTTATTGGTGCAATTGACCTCTAGTTAAAATTGACCTGATTATCCCAGTTTAAATTGATCCAAGTTGAGTTTCGATATTTAATTAATATATTTGTTAATAAGAGTGAGACGATAAGTAAAAAGAGAAATTATTAAAGATAGATGGTTGATGCAATCAACTTCAGGTCTAATTGATCAAAATTAATATAGGTGTTGATCCGGTTGTAAGAACAGGGGACCCTCATCTGGTGGGGTCAACGCCACGTGGAAGCCAAAGTGGCAGGTGGTCGGTCGGAGAGGTGTGGGCCGACCGGCCGGACGGTTGGCCGATATTTAGTGGATGGTCCAAGGCACCCTGACGAAAGTCAGGGTTCCGGCGCTCAATGGACAATATCACATAGCCGAGCGGATCGCTTGGTCGAACACATGAGGTCGCATACTGCTAAGTCTCCACAAAGCACACCATCGAGAATCTTCCTGGACCATTATATGTATGTGCCTGATCGGACGTAAGGCGGAGGCGAGCCGGCCGGACGCTCGGAGGCGGGCCGGTTGGAAGCTAGTTCGGTAGCTGAGGGGAAAAGGACAAAGGACATCTTTTCCTGACAGCGGGCATGTTCCACATGTAGGCCATACTCCAAAGCTTATGACAGGGGGTTCTGCTGTCCCATCGAGGACATGCTTGGACTGTATCAGTATGGGTCAGGTAAGCTCACTGACAAGCCCTTACTGGGGTATGGGCCGCGGACACGTGTACACTTCGGTATGTGTACACTCGCTTCTCCGCTGCCCTATATAAAGGCCCTCATCCTTCGCCGGAGGTACGCGTTCAACACCTTTGGAGCCATTATTTTTGCTGCTTGCTTGCCTGACTTGAGTGTCGGAGGGTCGCCGCCGGGAACCCCTTCCCGGCCCGACTTCTGTGCAGGTTCGCCGGAGGTTCGTGCAACCAATCGAAGACCCACGTCAACAGCCGGGGAGCGCCACGTGCCCAACGTCCGTTGATTCAGCATTCGGACAGGATCAATTTGGCGCCGTCTGTGGGAACGCTCCTGTATCCGAGCGGAAGCAATGGACGAGACTGGACGACAACACACGGTGACGCTCTCCACGGAGGAACTCGACGCTCTGGTCGAGTTGAGGGCCGCCAAGCTTGTGGAGCAAAAACAGAAAGCAGCAGCCGAGCGGCCGGAGCAGCAAGCAACGTCTGCGTCTGGTGGCCGAGCGAAAGCACCGCAGGCCACCGTTGCATTTCATCGGGCCTTATTCCGCACCCCCCATAGAGATCGGGGATCTTCTTCTGATGAAAGGCCAAGACGAGAAGACAGAAAAGGGAAAGCCTCCCGAGCGGACGCATCGCCCGAGCGGATTAATCGCCAATTCTCAGAAGCCATCTTGAAGGATCCTCTGTCAAAGCACTACGTGCCCCCGACGATCGGCGAATACAATGGGACCACCGATCCGGATGATCATCTGGGTAAATTCGACAACACTGCTACCCTTCACCAATATACGGATGGGGTGAAGTGTCGAGTCTTTCTAACCACCCTCTCTGGATCGGCTCAACGATGGTTTCGGAGATTGCCGGATGGGTCCATCACAAACTTAAAGGACTTCCGAACGACCTTCCTCCAACATTTTGCAAGCAGTCGGCGTTATCAGAAGATGAGTGTCAGCTTGTTTGCAATCAAGCAAGAGCCAAGAGAGCCGCTTAGAGCCTATATCCAGCGGTTCAACCGAGTGGCCATGGATATTCCAACGACCACCTCGGAGACAATGATGAATGCCTTCACGCAAGGCCTAGTGGATGGGGATTTCTTCCGATCGCTCATTCGCAAGCCGCCCCAAGACTACGACCACATGCTACACCGGGCCAACGAATACATCAACGTAGAGGAAGCCCAAGCAGCCCGGAAAAAAGAAACACCAACTGAGCGGGCTCCTATTGCCGAGCGGAAGCCGCACGCTGCCCATCCACCCAGAGGACCGAGGGCCGAAGTAATCCGCTCCCCCCATGCAAGGTCCCACGTGCAAGAGGTAGCTGCCGCCCGGCCCAAGCCAAAGAAGAAATGGACCCCGATGTTCTGCTCCTTCCACCGGACGGATACGCACAACACAAGGGATTGTCGAAGTCTTCCCTTGATTGCTCATCCCGTTCCTCGGAATGATGGTCGACGATCTCCCTCATCCGATAGGCGACAGAGAACTCATGAAGCCGATCGGACGCAACCTGACAGGCGACAACAACAGAATCCCGATCGGCATCGCTCTCCGAGGCGGGAGAGTCGGCGAATGTCTAGAGAACGGTCTCGACCGTCCGCTCGGGAAGAAGAAAATAGAAGTAATACTTCCCGAGGTGAGATCAGCATCATAGCTGGTGGTCCGACCGGAGGAGATTCCAACCGAGCAAGGAAAGCGAGTGTCCGGCAGCTACAGATCCACGCGGTCGGCTGCAGCCAGGAACGAGCGAGCGGAACAGAAATTAGTTTCGGACCCCGGGACTTGGAAGGAGTGGAAGCCCCCCATGACGATGCCCTTCTCATCAAAGCGGTAATAGCTAACTACACTATTCATCGTGTTTTTATTGACACAAGGAGCTCGGTCAATATCATATTCAAGAAGGCATTCGATCAACTGCAAATTGATCGAGCCGAGCTGCTACCCATGACAACCCCACTTTACGGGTTTACGGGCAATGAAGTTCAGCAAGTCGGACAGATCCGTCTGGCCATATCTCTGGGAGAGGAGCCGCTCAGAAGGACGCGCACAACAAACTTCGTCGTGGTGGACTCTCCGTCGGCATACAACGTCATATTGGGGCGACCAGCTCTCAGCGAATTCCGAGCGACCATTTCCACCTTCCACCAGAAGATCAAGTTCCCCGTGGATGACAAAGTGGGAGAAGTAAGGGGAGATCAACTGGCAGCTCGGCGATGCTACATCGAGATGGTCCGAGCAGAAGCCCATTCCGCTCGGAAGGCACCAAGGATCGAGGTGAACGCTATAACAGAAAAACCTCCCTCTTTAGTTTATGAAGAAAAAGAGGAAGTGCAGATTCATCCGACCTGATCGGAGACCACAACGTTCATCGCGGCCGACCTGGAGGAAAGCCGAAAACAGGAAGTGGTCAAATGCCTCCAGAGAAACTGTGATGTCTTCGTCTGGTCGACGCACGAGCTGCCTGGAATTTCGCCGAGCATAGTGCAGCACGAGCTACATGTCCGACCGGACGCTCGGCCAGTGAAGCAGAGAAAAAGGGATTTCAGCGCCGAGCAGAATGTCATCATCCGGTCGGAGGTTGAGAAACTTCTGGAGGCCGGCCACATACGCGAGGTCCAATTCCCAAGCTGGTTGGTTAATGTGGTGCTTGTCTCCAAGCCCGGCAATAAGTGGAGAGTGTGCATAGATTTTCGGGATCTCAACAAAGCTTGCCCGAAAGACTTTTATCCTCTGCCTCGAATCGATCAATTGGTGGACTCCACAGCTGGCTGCGAGCTGATATGTATACTCGACGCTTACCAAGGCTATCATCAAGTGCCGCTCGCCCGTGAAGACCAAGAAAAAGTTAGCTTCGTCACCGCTGACGGCACATATTGCTATAATGTGATGCCGTTCGGATTGAAGAACGCGGGAGCCACTTACCAACGCATGATGAACAAAGTATTCAAGGAGCAGATCGGGCGAAATCTAGAAGTATATGTGGACGACATTCTCATCAAGTCCGTCCGAGCGGCCGATCTCTTGGAAGACATGCAGGAGACTTTCCGAACGCTAAGAAGGTATGGAGTTAAACTAAATCCCCTGAAATGTCTGTTCGGAGCAAAAGGAGGGCGTTTCCTGGGTTACATAGTGACCGAGTGGGGTATCGAAGCAAATCCCAGCAAAGTGAAAGCCTTACAAGATATGCCGCCCCCAAGAAATTTGAGGGAAGTGCAGCGCTTGACCGGTCGGATAACTGCTCTGTCCAGATTCATCTCAAAGACCGCCGACCGGAGTCTTCCTTTTTTCAAAATCTTGCGCAAAGCCACCAAGTTTCACTGGGACGGAGAATACGATTGGGCGTTTGAAGATTTGAAGACGTATTTAAACTCCCTCCCGGTACTAGCCAAGCCTGTTGCGGGTGAGCCGCTCTGCATCTACTTATCTTCTACTGAACAAGCCGTCGGGTCAGCATTAGTAAGGCCGAGCGGAGAAGAGCCAGTGTATTTTCTGAGCCATATTTTAAAAGATGCTGAATCTCGCTACACCGGGCTCGAGAAACTTGCTTTCGCTTTGGTCCTCGCCGCTCGGCACCTCCGTCCTTATTTCTTGGCGCATACTATCATTGTCCGGACGAATAGCCCATTGGGAAGAGTGTTGTTGAATCCCGAAGCGTCCAGACGGCTCATCAAATGGACAATGGAGTTGAGCGAGTTCGACATTCAATACCAGCCCCGGTCGGCAATAAAGGCGCAGTCCTTGGCGGATTTCGTCACCGAGGTACAGAGACCAGAGCCCGAAGCCGTGTGGAAGGTATTTGTAGACGGATCGTCCACTCGGCTCGGGAGCGGTATTGGTGTATTATTGTTGTCTCCCCTAGAAGAGAAGATGCACTTATCCGTCCGGCTGGATTATAGAGCTACGAATAATGAGGCAGAGTATGAAGCCCTTATAGCTGGCTTACAGGCCGCCCGGCATGTAGGGGCTGGACGGGTAACGCTCTATTCAGACTCCCAATTGGCCGCTCAGCAGCTGACAGGTACTTTTGAAATCAACAACGCTCGGCTCAAGCTTTACGCTCAAGCCTTCGAGAAACTCAAAGCCGACTTCAGAGAAGTTATTATCCAGAAGATACCCCGAGCGGAGAACCAAGCGGCTGATGAGTTAGCCAAACTTGCAAGCTCAATAATGCCGATCGCCATCCAGCAGCCAATTGAACAAGTATCTTTGGTGGCGCACGTCGATCGGATTGAGGGTCTCAAATCTCCGAGCGACTGGCGGACACCCATCATGGAGTTCCTCCGCTCAGATGCTACATCGTCCGATCGGGATAAGGCCCAGCTACTAAGGAGGAGAGCCGGTCGGTTCACACTTATTGGAGATCAACTCTACAAGAAGGCTTTCTCCCGCCCGTTACTGAAATGCGTGAGCTCGGAAGACGCGACGTACATCCTCCAAGAAGTGCATCAAGGATCCTGCGGTGGGCATCCGGGCGGACGATCGCTGGCCAAGAAAATCCTGCTGGCCGGATATTTCTGGCCAACTTTACAAACAGACGCCGCTCGGTCCGTCACGACGTGCCTTTCTTGCCAACGGTATCATAATTTCTCTCACCGACCAGCAGAAGAAATGAAGGCCGCCACTGTCTCTTGTCCATTCGACCAATGGGGAATGGATATTGTGGGTCCGTTTCCTTTGGCAACTGGACAGCGGAAATTTTTATTGGTGGCGGTTGATTACTTCTCCAAGTGGGTGGAGGTCGAGCCACTAGCCAAGATCACCGAGCAGATGGTCAAGAAATTTATTTGGCAGAGCATCATCTGTCGGTTCGGCATCCCTCGTCGACTTATTTCCGACAACGGGCGGCAGTTCACAGGAAAATTGCTCAAAGATTGGTGCAAAAGCTTCGGCATTGAACAACACTTCACCTCCGTGGCGTACCCTCAAAGCAATGGTCAAGTCGAAGTAGCTAATCGGGAAATTCTTCGTATTCTGCGCGCTCGGCTCGACCATTCGGGTGGAAGTTGGGTGGATGAAGTGCCGGGCGTCTTATGGGCCATCCGAACGACTCCAAAGGAAGGAACGGGCGTCACGCCTTTCCATCTGGTGTACGGCGGTGAAGCAGTGATTCCTGTTGAAGTCGGCGTCGAGTCCGCCCGGATCTAGAATTATGATGAAGGCAACGCCGAGCGGAGGAACATGGAGCTAGATTTGGTTGAAGAGGAGCGAGCCAAGACGTCCGTCCGGCTGATGGCATACCGGCAACGGATGAAGCAAAACTACAACAGGCGCGTGATCCCCAGATCGTTCCAGGTTGGCGACCTTGTCTGGAAGAAAGTCAAGCCGGCCGGCGACGTCGGCAAGCTAGAAGCTCCCTGGGCGGGCCCCTTCAAGGTTATCGAAAAGCTCCGCTCGGGCGCTTACTATTTGGAGGATGAAGACGGACGGCAGCTGGATCGGCCATGGAGTGCAAATCATCTCCAGCCTTATCGTACCGGATGAAAGGTGCACTGGTGTAACTTATTTTTGTGTATATTCTAGTCGCACATGTCCTTGTAATGCAGGAAGCAGAAATGAAGCAGACATGAAATTAAAGGATGGCTAGTGTGTTTGCTGAGCGGCTGTGTTAAAGATTAGCCCAAGACCGTCGAGCTCCGACGTTAAATATCGAGAGACGAGCCGGCGTCTATAAATCATCTGAGCGGAAGACCGTCGAGCTCCGACGTTAAATATCGAGAGACGAGCCGGCGTCTATAAATCATCCGAGCGGAAGACCGTCGAGCTCCGACGTTAAATATCGAGAGACGATCCGGCGTCTATAAATCATCCGAGCGAAAGACCGTCGAGCTCCGACGTTAAATATCGAGAGACGAGCCAGCGTCTATAAATCATCCGAGCTGAATATGCCAATTAAAAGAAGGTAACTGCCCCAGAAATTCGCCTCCAATAGTGTTGGATCATCTCTAAGTTCCGCTCGGCCCAGCACCTAAAGGTACTCGACCGATGTCAAAGCGGAATATTTAAAAATATTACGTATTAAGCCGAGCGGAAGGGCAACGCCAAATACTTGGTAACTTTTCGAATACCCGAGAGGTGATAATAGGCGAGCGGGCAACATACATATTCACTAGCAAAAAGACAGTACGTGAAAGAAAAGCATTGCATTAAGATTAAAACTTTAGGCCGAGCGGCCTAAGTACAAAAAAGGATTCATTTTGGCCGAGCGGCCTAATTACATATAGAGACAGTCTACTCAATGTAGTCATAAAGGTCCTTGGGAATACTTTCCAGGAGCATCACTTGATCGCCGGCCGGAATAGTAGTGGACTCCGGAAGAAGACCCTTAGACTTCAGATAAGTGGTGGTGGCGGTCATGGCCAAGTCGAAGGCTGTGTACATCCGCTCGCAGATTTTCTCCGAGAATTCAGGCGAGCGGATGTAGCTCTACCTTAAGGCAGCGATTCGACTCGGCTCGGCATCTTGATATTCTTTGAAAGCCGCCTGGGAGCTAGTATGGGCCTCATTCAGATTCTGAAGCTTGTCCGCGTCGGCCGAGTGGCCCGCCTTCTCCCTGTCGAGCTGCTCCATCAACTCCTTTACCTTCAGCTCCAGGCCCCGAGCCTCCACGTTCTTTTTCTCCAGATCGGAGATGGCCGTATTTTTTCGAGTGGTGGCCAGGGTTAATTTTGTGTCAAGCGACTTGACTTGTCGCTCGGACTCGGCCAGGGCATGAGCCTGATCGGCCGCCTTCCTCTGCTCGGCCGCCAGCAGATCCTGAGCCTTCTTCAGCTCCTTCTGCAGTTCGGAGTAAGACGGGCCTTGAGAGCTGGACGGACCGCACGCCGCCTTCAGTTGCCTTAACTCCTCGTCCACCATGGCTAGGCGATTGGAGACTGAGATCTCCTCCACCCATCTCTGGCAAAAGAAAATTGTTAGTAACCGATCGGAAAAATACAGGCAAAACTTCAGAGAAAATGAACTTACCCCCGTGGCCTCCTGCATGTGGCTATTGGCCAAGTTGCGGAGGGGGATCAGTGCGACGCGCTCTCGAGCATCGACCCACATCTCGGCCAGGGGCCCCTTCAAAGTGATGGTGTGCTCGGGCACAGTCGGGCGCTCGGCCTCGGGCAGCAGCTCTTCAGTCGTGAGATGAAGAGAGACTCGTATAGTGCGGCCGTGGCCGGGGATCGTCCGACCGACGGTCGAAAGGGGATCAGAAGCCGGCGCAGAAAACTGGGAATGAATGGTTGAGCGTTGGACTGAATGACGAGCGGGCGGAAGGGTGCTCACCGGAGTAGCCTCAATTGGAACAGCCGGCTCGTCCCATTCGGAAGGCGTCCGGTCGGACGAAATGGCTTCGACCTCTGGCGCCTTACCCCGAGCAGTCGCAGTGACCCGCTCGGATGGTTGGACCGCGGAGGTAGCCGACCGCAGGGGAGTCTCCACACGGCGTCTCTTTGGTAGAGGTTGCTCCTCCTCCCGAGCGGAACCTTCCTCGGGGACAGTTGGTTCCCCAGTGGGGGTGGCTCCGCTGGCCACGTTTTGTTGAGAAGCTGGAGCGGCCGACTCAGCCTGAGTCCCGCTTTCCCCTTCATGAGATCCGACCGGCTGGATACCCAGCATTTCCATTTCTTTGGCCGCAGCGGCTTCGAGCGCCGCCGCCTTTCTCTTCAAAACGCCGGCCATTACCGAATCCATGACGATGTCCGCTGCAAAGGAAAGAAGAGAAATCAGTTAGCAATCAAAACAAAGGACCAAGTAAAATGCCTACCAAAGCCGCTCGGAAGGGGAGTCCGCATTGGACTCAGGCCGAAGATGTACATCACCCCTTCATGAAGAAGCTTGTTGATGTCAAGCCGCAGACCGGCTAGCATATTTGCCGCATAGAGGTAGTCCGGTCGAGTCTTGAACTTCTTCAGCTCGGGAGTGGGGGGCAAGTTGACCTGCCACTTGGTCGGGAAGTTGGCCTGATCGGGCATACGGATGTAGAAAAAATAATCCTTCCAATGTTTATTGGAAGTGGGTAGTTTGTTGAAGAAGACTAAGCCGGGCCGAGCTTGGAACATGAAGGTGCCCGGCTCGGCTTGCTTGGGGTAATAGAAATAAAAGAAGACCTCCGGTCGGAGGGGGATATTGTGAATCTTGAACAAAACAACAACACCGCAGAGGAGACGAAAGGTGTTGGGTACTAGACTGCCGAGCGGCACACCGAAAAAATTACAAACATCTATGATGAAAGAATGTACGGGGAAACGCAGACCGGCGGTAAACTGGTCACGGAAGACACAGAAAGATCCGCGCGGCGGCCTGTGCGGCCGAGCGGAGGGACCGGCTAAAAGAAGTTCAAAATCTTCGGGGATTGCGAAATTGTCTGTCAGAATATCAAAATCACGCCGGTTGAATCGGGACTGCATGGTGGTGTACCATGGGTCGATCGGAAGGAGTCAAAAAGGCGAAAAGGCAGGAGAAAAATAACAGCCAATGAAAAGAGGTTTCAAGGATTGGAACTAGGGAAAGAAATGCGGATGTTACACCGGAAATGAGGAAGAAAAATTATAAAGCCTTACAGAGAGGAAAGGGATCAAGGAAGAGGCGCCGGAGAACAGAAACGGTATCGCCGGAGCTCCAAGCGCTAGGGGCAGGGGTTGAAATCGCGGAGGCAAATGAGAGAAAGAAGGAAAGGAAGGATTTATAGGGTGGAGGCCGGGCGGCCTCCACCGTTGGATCCAGGTCACGGGAATCAAAGCGCACATCGCGCCGTCCATTTCGAACCACCTCGATCCCATCAAAGCACCACACCGCCGCCGCCGTACGATGACGATAGTTCGCCACGTGGTGTTTGGTCATTCGATGCATTTAATGAGCGCATGCTCAGCCTTAATGTCGAAGATTGGCACGAGTTACGAGGAGATCCGAGGAAGGTTGCTGTTGACAAACCTAAGCCATCCCTGCGGGAAGCCGAGTGGAGGAGGAGTGCCTGAAGATGCCGCCCGGCTAGGCTAGTAGTCCAGTCAGTCGGACTAATCGCCTCCTTCGACTAGACTTGAAGGGGAGGCAAGTGATCCGGTTGTAAGAACAGGGGACCCCCGTCTGGTGGGTTCAACGCCACGTGGAAGTCAAAGTGGCAGGTGGCCGGTCGGAGAGGTGTGGGCCGACCGGCCGGATGGTTGGCCGATATTTAGTGGATGGTCCAAGGCACCCTGACGAAAGTCAGGGTTCCGGCGCTCAATGGACAATATCACATAGCCGAGCGGATCGCTTGGTCGAACACATGAGGTAGCATACTGCTAAGTCTCCATAAAGCACACCATCGAGAATCTTCTTGGACCGTTATATGTATGTGCCTGATCGGACGTAAGGCGGAGGCGAGCCGACCGGACTCTCGGAGGCGGGCCGGCCGGAAGCTAGTTCGGTAGCCGAGGGGAAAAGGACAAAGGACATCTTTTCCTGACAGCGGGCATGTTCCACATATAGGCCATACTCCAAAGCTTATGACAGGGGGTTCTGCTGTCCCATCGAGGACATGCTTGGGCTGTAGCAGTATGGGTCAGGGAAGCTCACTGACAATCCCTTACTAGGGTATGGGCCGCGGATACGTGTACACCTCGGTATGTGTACACTCGCTTCTCCGCTGCCCTATATAAAGGCCCTCATCCTTCGCCGGAGGTACGCGTTCAACACCTTTGGAGCCACTCTTTTTGCTGCTTGCTTGCCTGACTTGAGCGTCAGAGGGTCGCCGCTGGGAACCCCTTCCCGGCCCGACTTCTGTGCAGGTTCGCCGGAGGTTTGTGCAACCAATCGAAGACCCACGTCAGCAGCCGGGGAGCGCCACGTGCCCAGCGTCCGTTGATTCAGCATTCGGACAGAATCAGGTGTGAATGTGAATTTTTAAGAAAAAAAATCAAGTATATTAAAATTTATTACTTTTTATTGTGGAAAGTCTAAGTAGATCATATATCACTGAACACTTAGTAAGGTTAAAGTCTAAGTGGATCAAGATTGATTGAACACTTGACAATAATAAAAGTTTTGACAAGTCATGGAGAACTGACTATTAGACGTGAGAAGAGAAGTCTAAATACGTTAAGGAGGATCAGATGTTTGGCGATGACGAAGCATCGAAGTCTTGGCATGTTAAGGTTAAATGAATATTAGCCATGAGACGAAAAATCTTAACAGGTTAAGGTTGATCGAATACTAGATAGGTAAAGTTCTAGTAGGTTGAAACCAATTAGATACTAGGCAAGGACGAGACTCTAGTAGGTCGGGGTTAACTAGTACTAATTGTATTAGGAAGTTTCAGAGACATGAGAGTCCTTTGACATAAGCGAATTCAGGTCTGAATAGTATTTTCATCATTGTGAATATACACATTAGTCACTTGATGAATTATAACAGTCGACTGTTCATGTTCAATTCAGAGACTGTAAGAGTTGTTTTGCAGGTTGAATGATCAAATTTAGTGGAACAATCAACTGATGGTGAATAGTTGATTGATAACCGAAAATCAACCCTGACTTGAAGACAATAAAAGAAGGGTGTTCCTGTCGGGAATCTGGGAAGACGGAATTGCCGGAACGATGTGTCTGGAATGTTGACCGCATCTCCATGACTTGAATGGTGGGTTGTCTCTTGTGTTGACCAAATTTTCCGAAGTCTCCAATGCTCGAGGCGAATCCCACGAATATATAAGCAGCCGAATAATGATAGCACAACTAAATAAATACAAGACGAGTACAGTGACGTACCCTGACCCGGGGGGGGCGCCCTCGGATGGGTCGGTGAGCTGATCGTGGTGCTGATCGAGTCATAGCGGCCCGGACAAGAAGATGAGTGTGAGTCAGCTGAGGAGCCGGATTTGAGGGTGACGACATGGAATCCGGTGCAGCATGGATCCAAGAGACGGCATGTCGGCCGAAATATAATGGTGGCTCCTGAGCCGGAATACTACAACGGCTCACAGGTCGGGATATGATGACGGCTCGCAGGCCGGCACACGACACACATGCCGGATATGATAGTGACTCACAAGACAGATGATACAAGTAACTCACAAACGTAATAACAATACGAATTGTGAAACACATCGGCTCGATGGCCTGAATCACATCGGCTCGCAGGCCGCACATCATCTCGGTTCGAAGACCGGAGTAGACAAACTTGAGCACTCAAATGGTGGCTGCCCGGAGGGTGACGGTGACCACAAGAGGGGGTAGCGACTGTCGCTGGAGGCGACGCCCGCTGGAGGCGGTGTCGGCGTCTACTGGAGGCATCGACGACAGTGGCGGGAGGCGCCGGAAGCGGCAACGACGCTGTTGGAGGCGGAGGTGATGCTATTGGAGGTGGAGGTGGCGCTCTTCGACGGTGTCGGGGTCGGAGAAAGGAGGAGGTAGCGGAGAGGGGAGCAGGGGAGGGGATCAAGGGCTCACGGCGACGATGGAGGAGGTGTGCGACCGGCAGCAGCGACGTTGCTAGTCTCTCCCTGGTGGTGGCTCCGAATCCATCCGATGGCGGCTTCGTGAAGAGGAGAAGAAGGGGGCGATGACTAGAGGCACTTGCCCGCGAGAGGAGGATAGTGCGGCGACTGAACCCTAAATACCTCCTCCCTTTTCTCCCCTGTCGGCGGTGGAGAAGCCCCATACGAAGAAGAACCCTGCTGCTCCCTGTGCTCAGCGGCGAGGGAAAAACCCTGCACGAAGACCCCCCGGTTGCTACAGTGCCCCCTTTCTTTAAAACCTAAGAGTCCTTTTACCAAATTTCCCCTCTTCTTCCTCTTAACTTCTCCTATACCCCTCATACCATATCCGTATCACAAGCCTTCCGAGAAAATTACATTTTCAGTCCTGTAACTTGCATCTTTTTTAATTTTAATCCTGTTATGAGTTAATTTATGTTTTTAGTCCTGTAACTTATAATATTTTTCAATTTCAGTCTTTTTTCCTCCAAAATTAAAATTTTTCAAAGGAAAATGTCTAGTTTGTGGTTGGAATATAAAAAGCACATGGGTCATAAAAAATCAAAACCCCCAAATTCAATTTATAACTCATCATTTTTTGTTGAAAAATTTCAATTTTAGAGGAAAAAGGATTGAAATTGGAAAATATTACAAGTTACAGGACTAAAAATGTAAATTGACTCATAACAGGACTAAAATTGAAAAAAAGTATAAGTTACAGGACTAAAAACGTAATTTTCTCCATGCCTTCCCCACAAGTCTAGTCAAAGGAGGCACGAGTCCGACTGACTAGACAGTCTATCACAAAGGCTGACTCAGTCTCAATACTCGAATCAAATCGCTGAACCCATCGTATAATGCCCCGCGAGCGGTCGCTATAGTAATGGTGTCACGTGAGATGGTGATGGTGCCGAGCAGATTACAAAAAATAGTATCAAGTCAATACCCGGATAGATGCTGAGCGGGCTGTAAAACATTAAGCGAGCGACACACGGGATGTCGAGCAGACCGAGCGAACGAGCCACTACAACAAATTTGTTAAAAGACAACACTATAAAGACAACGGTTTTTGAGAGAACTGTTGTTAATTTGACAAAAGACAACGGTTTTTGACAAAGCTGTTGTCTTTTAGCTCTAAAGAAAAACAAAAGACAACGGTTTTTGTAAAAACCGTTGTCGTTGAGCGAATTGTTTTATAATCAACAACACATTTTACAACGGTTTCCTAAAACCGTTGTTTTTAAGAGAATTTTTTTAGAGGATTACACATTTTACAACGGTTTTTAAACCGTTGTAAACCTAATTCTTTTGTTCCATTGCCCTGGTTTAATGTCTTCCCCTCTCCGAAATATATTTTGGCGCGTGTTTTCCCTCCCCTTAGTCTTCAGGAACCCTAGGCAACTGTGTCTTTCTCCTCTCCTCATCCCGCGATCTCTTCACGTTCCCTCTCCTCACACAATCTCCTCTTCCCGATCTCCTCACACAATCTTCTCCACTCCTCACACGTTTTTGCCTTCCACCCCTTTGCACGAACCCCTCTCCTCAAAACTCCTCTCTGGCTAAACCTCTCTCGCTGAACATCTCCGACGAACCCCTCTCCTTGAACCTCTCCTTCGAACTCCTCTCAGACTAACCCTCTTCCGCTGAACATCTGAACAAGCCGCCTTCGTTCCCTTTTCAAATGGGGTGAATCCACAGTTACACTGATATAACTCAGGTATGGCTGGAAAAACTCTTTCATCTTTTTAGAAGGGTTTATAGTATTTTTTTCATCTTCTTAGAAGGGTTTAGAAAAAGACCATTGTGATTCATTGTTATATGGAGTTTGTAAACAACATACCAAAAAGGTTTTTTTTTTCCCCTACTTTGGTAAAGTATATCATAGTGGTTGTTTCACTTATGTGAATTGAACAAATTATCTTGATACCAATCAATGGAGATGGACCTTGTAAAGTCTCCATGAATGTCTTCAGAATTTTATAGGCAAGTCTGCATTTTTAGTTTCAGGGGCAGATCAGGAACTCATGTGAGTCCCTTGATTTGGTTAGCTGTGGACCATGTGCAACAACTAAAACAGGGAGACATCTGGTACCTGTAGTGATAATGGAAATTAAAAGCTAAAAGACACAATTTGGAAATCAAAATATATCAGAAACATCATGCTACCAGGAGCAATATTTGAACACAAGTTATTTTTTTTAAAACAAGAGAAGCTCAACTAAAAAGGAGATGAGGAAAACGAATATACTAGCGATGCATTTAAACACGCTACTTCTGGTTTTAAATTTCCCAATTTAAAACAAGAGCTTGCACTACTTCTTGTTCAAGTTTTCCTTAGGTAAGAAGTTGTCCGACAATTAATAAAAAATCACAATACGTTTGATATGATGCCAATAAAGAAGGAAAACATGGTTCCATATAACTTGTCAATCCATACAAGCATGATCTGCAACTAGAAGTTTTTTTTGCTAAATCATGTTATCCTGGTCTCTTCTTTACAATTCTTCTAGCTTGTCTCTCTTCAAAGTATACTTCTCTTATCTCTACTACATGCTTAATGTTTAAAATAATTGATTCATAGTTGTCACATTTAATATTAATTTAGCTATATTTACCTTAATAATTAAATGAAATTTAATATATATATTCCAGCATAATTCACTAGATTAAATTTGTGTTGTTTGTAGCATTGCTAATTTAATGTTATTCTTACAATTGTTTTGAAGGATTTGACTCATTATTAGCTGCTTAGTTGTATGAGTAATGGATAAAGATTGGATGTCAAAGAATAGGCTATCACATGAATATGAGGTTGGGGTAGAGTCTTTCTTGCACTTTGCAACACAAAACGCTATAGATCCAAATGCAATACCTTGCCCATGTGCAAGATGTGGTAATCTAAAGACGAAAGATGTTGACACTATAAGAGCACATTTGTGTTGTAATGGTATGTATTTAACATATCATACATGGATTTGGCATGGGGAAAAAATCTAAGATCGGGAACTCAATGAATGATCGAGTAGGCCAAGATGAACACAAATCTTTTGCCGAGGAACCTATTGATATGGTACATGCTGCATATGATAGTTATGCTGAGAATCCAAAACAATTCCATAAGCTACTTGAAGATGCTGAGAAACCTTTATATCTAGGATGTACTAAATTTACAAAGTTATCTTCACTTGTCAAATTATATAACTTGAAGGCAAAATATAGTTGGAGTGATAAAAGTTTCATTGACATACTTAGTTTGATCAGGGAAATGCTTCCAGATAACAATGAATTACCTTTATCTTTGTATGATGCAAAGAAGAGCTTATCTGCATTAGGGATGAATTACGTGAAAATTCATGCTTGTCCTAATGATTGTATCTTATACCGAAAGGAGTATGAGGATTTTACCAGTTGCCCTATTTGCGGGATGTCACGGTGGAAGTTGGGAAAAAACATACAATAAATGAAGGAGTTCCAGCAAAAGTCCTTAGGTACTTCCCACCTATTCCAAGATTTCAAAGATGGTTTAAGAACAAGGAGATATCTAAGGAGTTAACTTGGCATGCTGATAAAAGAATTCGTGATGGATACTTGCGTCATCCGGCTGATTCACCCTCTTGGAAATTGGTGGATCACAACTGGCCTGATTTTGCTTCTGAGCCAAGAAATCTAAGATTGGCCATATCAGCAGATGAGATTAATCCCCATAGTACGATGAATTCTGCATATAGTTGTTGGCCAATTGTTATGATCACTTACAACTTTCCTCCAATGTTATGTATGAAGAGAAAATTTATGATGCTCACTATGATGATTTCTGGTCCCAAACAACCGGGGAATGATATTGATGTCTACTTAGCACCTTTAATTGATGACCTAAAATGCTTATGGGATATAGGTGTTGATACATATGATGCATATCGAGAGGAAAATTTCTTGCTTAGAGCTGTTTTACTATGGACAATCAATGATTTTCCTGCATATGGGAACATGTCAGGTTGTGTTGTGAAAGGATATCATGCATGTCCAATATGCAGTGAAGAAACATATTCAATAAGGTTAAAGCATAGTAAAAAAATGTCATATACTGGCCATAGAAGGTTTCTTCCTAGAAGTCATCCTTATCGAAGACAAAAGAAAGCATTTAACGGGAATCAAGAGTTTAACCTTGCACCAAAATCATTAACTGGCCATGAAGTATTAAAAAGAGTTGAAAGTATTAATTATTGTTTGGGAAAAATGAGTGGGAAGCTTCAGTTAAAGGATGTTGATGAAAAATCATGCTGGAAAAAGAAATCTATATTCTTTGAACTTGAGTATTGGAAACATCTACATGTTCGACATGTTCTTGATGTGATGCACATTGAAAAAAATGTTTGTGAAAGTCTCATTGGTACGTTACTTGACATTCCAGGAAAAACAAAGGATGGAGTAGCAGCAAGACTAGACCTTATGGAGATGAATGTGAGAACTGATTTGGCACCAAAGATGGGGGAGAATAAAACATATTTGCCAGCAGCGTGTTTTACACTAAGTAAGGCTGAGAAATTTTTTTTTTGCAATTCTTTGTTAGGAATAAAGGTCCCAACAGGTTACTCATCCAATGTTAAAAACCTTGTGTCGATGAAGGACTTGAAACTTGTTGGCCTTAAGTCACATGACTATCACACTTTGATGCAACAATTGCTTCCAATGGCTATCCGTGGTGTCTTGCCAAAACATGTTAAAGATACTATCATTCGGTTGTGTGGATTTTTTAATGTGGTATATAATAAAGTGATAGATGTCTCAAAGTTGGATGATTTGCAAAGAGAGATTGTGATGCTATTGTGTTTACTTGAAAAATATTTTCCCCCATCTTTTTTTGATATAATGATTCATTTAACTGTCCATCTTATGCGGGAGGTGAAATTATGTGGACCGGTATGGTATAGGCATATGTACCCATTTGAAAGATTCATGAAGATCTTGAAAGGCTATGTGCGAAATCGCAATCGACCTGAAGGATGTATAGCCGAAAGTTATATTGCTGAAGAGGCTGTGGAATTTTGCTCAGACTACTTGTCTAGTGTGCATACAATTGGGATCCCATCAAGGCATCGAAGAGTACAACTCATAAAGCCTCTATCTGGTTCAGTAATTCACTCCCCTAGTCATGATGAGTTGCATCAAGCACATCGTTATGTATTAGAAAATGATGATGATGTTGATCCTTATATCGAGTAATTTCTCTAACTTATTAATACTTTCTTGAACTTTTCTTATATTCAAATGGTTAACTTATCCCTAATCATTTCATCAGGGAGCACATGACATTTTTGAATGCAAAATTTCCTCATAAGGCTAAGTCCAAAAGGTGGCTACAAGATGAGCATAACCGATCATTTATTAACTGGTTACGTGATCGTGTAAGTTTCATAAGTTTTGAAATATAGGTTTTTTCAAAGCTAAGTTCAAATTTTATCACATTGTGAAATATAGGTTGCAAATGCAGTTTGCCATTCCACTAGTCAAATATCAGAAAGATTGAAGTGGATAGCGCACGGACCTAGCAATCAAGTGTTAAAGTATTCTAGTTATTTGATTGATGGGGTTACTTATCATACAAAAGAGCGTGATGATATACGAGTTGTTCAAAACTCCGGAGTAAGCTTAATCGCAAAGACAATGCAAGTTGCTAGTTCAAAGGACAAAAATCCAATTGTGTCAGACATGATTTTTTATGGAGTCATTCAAGAAATATGGGAACTTGATTATCAAAAGTTTCAAGTTCCAATGTTTAAATGTAATTGGGTTGAGAATAATAATGGTATTAAATTTGATGATCTTGGTTTCACGCTGGTAAATCTCAAGAGAATTGGATTCAAATCTGACCCTTTTATATTGGCCAGTCAAGCAAAGCAAGTATTTTACATTGAAGATCCTCAAGAGCCTACATGGCATGTTGTACTTGCAACACCTACTAGGGAGAACATTGAATATATAAATGATGATGAGTTGGAAAATGATGTAATCCACTACCAATGTTTTACAAGAGGGTTTCTATCAATGGATGTTGATGGAATATATGAGAAAGAACCACCATGTAGCCGTGAAGATTGTGATGAGACTTGGGTTATCAATAAATAAGTGATGGAACATGTTCCTTTTTTTTATTATGGTTCTTGTATGAGTAGCATTTTGAATGACATTGATATATGATGCAAATGGAAAACTACTGTACTTTATTTACCAATGCATTGCATAGTGTAATTTTATGAATGACTAACAAGTTGTCAATGCATAATGCAGGAATTGCATCATTGAAGAACTTAACAAGATTCTGGAATTGTATCTCTTCATTGCTTTGTGGAAACTATGACATCTCGTGGAAAAAAGAGTACAAGAAAGGGAATTCAGGTAGACGGAAATATTGTAGGAACCAAAGAAGGTAATATGGCAAATTCTAGAAATTCTGGAAATTCTGGTACAGTAATGGAATCTCAAGAGACCGAAACGACAAGAACTTCAAGAGGTCGCACTTGTTTGGATAAGCTGGTTAGGCAAAGGGCCCACGGAATTAGAAAGGATATAAAATTCAATAAATTTGGACAGCCAATAGGAGACTTTGCTAGTGAAATGCAAAGTAATATCGGCATTCTCGCTCGGGAAAAGGTTAGGATAAGTTACAAGTCATGGAAGCAAGTTCCAAGTGGCGTTAAGGATTTAATATGGGAATCAGTTAATGTAAGTTAAATTTCTTTTGAAAATTTTAATTACCTTATATATGTTTATGATCTATTTAATGTAATGGGTTAATATTTTTTATAGTTGAGTTACAATGTTGACCCCAGATGGAAAAAGGGGTGTTTGAATTCGGCAAATAGTAAGTGGCGGCAATATAAAGCTCTCCTCGCTCATAAGTTTATTTTTAGCAAGCTTCCTAAACCGGAAGAGTTGAAAGAACCACCAATTGGATATGGTATTACACGAGATGATTGGAGTGCGTTTGTAATCAGTCGCATGTCGGATGACTTCAAGGTAAGGATTATAATTTGCTATTTTCAATTGGGTTGATCACAGCTGGTATATATGAGGAATGTTCAATTAACTAGAAAGTAAGTGATGAGTAAAATAAGAGAAGAAAGCAGAATGTATACCCACATCGGCTTGCCCGTAAAGGTTATGCTCATTTTGCTGATGAAATAATAAGTATTTCTGCTTAATTCGGTAAATATGATCTAGAATCTGCCTATATTTTATTCTTACTAAATCTATTAATGTGATTTATAAAGTTGTATATATTATACATTTTGATTGTAGGGAGATGAATTATGTGATGATGAAGAGATTAATCGAGCGATTATTTGGAAGAAAGGACGAATGAATAAGAAGGGGCAATTTGAAGGCGATGATTTGAAAATGGCAATAGAAAAGATTGTAAGCAAGGTCATTATGCGTCTTTCCTACTAAATCTATTATGCCTTTATGGTTTTTGATCCTGTCCGAATGCTGAATCAACGGATGCTGGGCACGTGGCGCTTCCCGGCTGCTGACGTGGGTCTTCGATTGGTTGCACGAACCTCCGGCGAACCTGCACAGAAGTCGAGCCGGGAAGGGGTTCCCGGCGGCGACCCTCCGACGCTCAAGTCAGGCAAGCAAGCAGCAAAAAGAGTGGCTCCAAAGGTGTTGAACGCGTACCTCCGGCGAAGGATGAGGGCCTTTATATAGGGCAGTGGAGAAGCGAGTGTACACATACCGAGGTGTACACGTGTCCGCGGCCTATACCCCAGTAAGGGCTTGTCAGTGAGCTTACCTGACCCATACTGCTACAGTCCAAGCATGTCCTCGATGGTACAGCAGAACCCCTGTCATAAGCTTTGGAGTATGGCCTACATGTGGAACATGCCCGCTGTCAGGAAAAGATGTCCTTTGTCCTTTTCCCCTCGGCTACCGAACTAGCTTCTGGCCGGCCCGCCTCCGAGCGTCCGGCCGGCTCGCCTTCGCCTTACGTCCGATCAGGCACATACATATAACGGTCCAGGAAGATTCTCGATGGTGTGCTTTGTGGAGACTTAGCAGTATGCTACCTCATGTGTTCGACCAAGCGATCCGCTCGGCTATGTGATATTGTCCATTGAGCGCCGGAACCCTGACTTTCGTCAGGGTGCCTTGGACCATCCACTAAATATTGGCCAGCCATCCAGCCGGTCGGCCCACACCTCTCCGACCGGCCACCTGCCACATTGGCTTCCACGTGGCGTTGACCCCACCAGACGGGGGCCCCCTGTTCTTACAACCGGATCACTTACCTCCCCTTCAAGTCTAGTCGAAGGAGGCGATTAGTCCGACTGACTAGACTACTAGCCTAGCCGGGCGACATCTTCAAGCACTCCTCCGCTCGGCTTCCCGCAGGGATGGCTTAGGTTGGTCAACAGCAACCTTCCTCGGATCTCCTCGTAACCCGTGCCAATCTTCGACATTAAGGCTGAGCATGTGCTCATTAAATGCATCGAATGACCAAACGCCACGTGGCAAACTGTCGTCATCGTACGGCGGCGGCGGTGTGGTGCTTTGATGGGATCGAGGCGGTTCGAAATGGACGGCGCGATGTGCGCTTGATTCCCGTGACCTGGATCCAACGGTGGAGGCCGCCCGGCCTCCACCCTATAAATCCTTCCTTTCCTTCTTTCTCTCATTTTCCTCCGCGATTTCAACCCCTGCCCCCAGCGCTTGGAGCTCCAGCGATACCGTTTTTGTTCTCCGACGCTCTCCGGCGCCTCTTCCTTGATCCCTTTCCTCTCTGTAAGGCTTTATAACTTTTCTTCCTCATTTCCGGTGTATCATCCACATTTCTTTCCCTAGTTCCAATCTTTGAAACCTCTTTTCGTTGGCTGTTGTTTTTCTCCTGCCTTTTCGCCTTTTTGACTCCTTCCGATCGACTCATGGCTAGCTCTTCCCATCCCGAAGAACAGTCCCTCGGCCCATGGTACACCACCATGCAGTCCCGATTCGACCGGCGTGATTTTGATATTCTGACAGACAATTTCGCAATCCCCGAAGATTTTGAACTTCTTTTAGCCGGTCCCTCCGCTCGGCCGCACAGGCCGCCGCGCGGATCTTTCTAAGTCTTCCGTGACCAGTTTACCGCCGGTCTGCGTTTCCCCGTACATCCTTTCATCATAGATGTTTGTAATTTTTTCGGTGTGCCGCTCGGCAGTCTAGTACCCAACACCTTTCGTCTCCTCTGCGGTGTTGTTGTTTTGTTCAAGATTCATAATATCCCCCTCCGACCGGAGGTCTTCTTTTATTTCTATTACCCCAACAAAGCCGAGCCGGGCACCTTCATGTTCCAAGCTCGACCCGGCTTAGTCTTCTTCAACAAACTACCCACTTCCAATAAACATTGGAAGGATTATTTTTTCTACATCCGTATGCCCGATCAGGCCAACTTCCCGACCAAGTGGCAGGTCAACTTGCCCCCCACTCCCGAGCTGAAGAAGTTCAAGACTCGACCAGACTACCTCTATGCGGCAAATATGCTAGCCGGTCTGCGGCTTGACATCAACAAGCTTCTTCACGAAGGGGTGATGTACATCTTCGGCCTGAGTCCAATGCGGACTCCCCTTCCGAGCGGCTTTGGTAGGCATTTTACTTGGTCCTTTGTTTTGATTGCTAACTGATTTCTCTTCTTTCCTTTGCAGCGGACATCGTCATGGATTCGGTAATGGCCGGCGTTTTGAAGAGAAAGGCGGCGGCGCTCGAAGCCGCGGCGGCCAAAGAAATGGAAATGCTGGGTATCCAACCGGTCGGATCTCATGAAGGGGAAAGCGGGACTCAGGCTGAGTCGGCCACTCCAGCTTCTCAACAAAACGTGGCCAGCGGAGCCACCCCCACTGGGGAACCAACTGTCCCCGAGGAAGGTTCCGCTCGGGAGGAGGAGCAACCTCTACCAAAGAGACGCCGAGTGGAGACTCCCCTGCGGTCGGCTACCTCCGCGGTCCAACCATCCGAGCGGGTCACTGCGACTGCTCGGGGCAAGGCGCCAGAGGTTGAAGCCATTTCGTTCGACCGGACGCCTTCCGAATGGGACGAGCCGGCTGTTCCAATTGAGGCTACTCCGGTGAGCACCCTTCCGCCCGCTCGTCATTCAGTCCAATGCTCAACCATTCATTCCCAGTTTTCTGCGCCGACTTCTAATCCCCTTTCGACCACCGGTCGGACGATCCCCGGCCACGGCCGCACTATACGAGTCTCTCTTCATCTCCCGACTGAAGAGCTGCTGCCCGAGGCCGAGCGCCCGACTGTGCCCGAGCACACCATCACTTTGAAGGGGCCCCTGGCCGAGATGTGGGCCGACGCTCGGGAGCGCGTCGCGCTGATCCCCCTCCGCAACTTGGCCAATAGCCACATGTAGGAGGCCACGGGGGTAAGTTCGTTTTCTCTGAAGTTTTGCCTGCATTTTTCCGATCGGCTACTAACAATTTTCTTTTGCCAGAGATGGGTGGAGGAGATCGCAGTCTCCAACCGCCTAGCCATGGTGGACGAGGAGTTAAGGCAACTGAAGGTGGCGTGCGGTCCGTCCGGCTCTCAAGGCCCATCTTACTCCGAGCTGCAGAAGGAGCTGAAGAAGGCTCAGGATCTGCTGGCGGCCAAGCAGAGGAAGGCGGCCGATCAGGCTCATGCCCTGGCCGAGTCTGAGCGACAAGTCAAGTCGCTTGACACAAAATTAACCCTGGCCACCACTCGGAAAAATACGGTCATCTCCGATCTGGAGAAAAAGAACGTGGAGGCTCGGGGCCTGGAGCTGAAGGTAAAGGAGCTGATGGAGCAGCTCGACAGGGAGAAGGCGGGCCGCTCAGCCGACGCGGACAAGCTTCAGAATCTGAATGAGGCCCTTACTAGCTCCCAGGCGACTTTCAAAGAATATCAAGATGCCGAGCCGAGTCGAATCGCTGCCTTAAGGCAGAGCTACATCCGCTCGCCTGAATTCTCGGAGAAAATCTGCGAGCGGATGTACACAGCCTTCGACTTGGCCATGACCGCCACCACCACTTATCTGAAGTCTAAGGGTCTTCTTCCGGAGTCCACTACTATTCCGGCCGGCGATCAAGTGGTGCTCCTGGAAAGTATTCCCAAGGACTTTTATGACTACATTGAGTAGACTGTCTCTATATGTAATTAGGTCGCTCGGCCAAAATGGATCCTTTTTTGTACTTAGGCCGCTCGGCCTAAAGTTTTAATCTTAATGCAATGCTTTTCTTTCACGTACTGTCTTTTTGCTAGTGAATATGTATGTTGCCTGCTCGCCTATTATCACCTCTCGGGTATTCGAAAAGTTACCAAGTATTTGACGTTGCCCTTCCGCTCGGCTTAATACATAATATTTCTAAATATTCCGCTTTGACATCGGTCGAGTACCTTTAGGTGCTGGGCCGAGCGGAACGTAGAGATGATCCAACACTATTGGAGGCGAATTTCTGGGGCAGTTACCTTCTTTTAATTGGCATATTCAGCTCGGATGATTTATAGACGCCGGCTCGTCTCTCGATATTTAACGTCGGAGCTCGACGGTCTTCCACTCAGATGATTTATAGACGCCGGCTCGTCTCTCGATATTTAACGTCGGAGCTCGACGGTCTTCCGCTCGGATGATTTATAGACGCCGGCTCGTCTCTCGATATTTAACGTCGGATCTCGACGGTCTTCCGCTCGGATGATTTATAGACGTCGGCTCGTCTCTCGATATTTAACGTCGGAGCTCGACGGTCTTGGGCTAATCTTTAACACAGCCGCTCGGCAAACACACTAGCCATCCTTTAATTTCATGTCTGCTTCATTTCTGCTTCCTGCATTACAAGGACATGTGCGACTAGAATATACACAAAAATAAGTTACACCAGTGCACCTTTCATCCGGCACGATAAGGATGGAGATGATTTGCACTCCATGGCCGATCCAGCTGCCGTCCGTCTTCATCCTCCAAATAGTAAGCGCCCGAGCGGAGCTTTTTGATAACCTTGAAGGGGCCCGCCCAGGGAGCTTCCAGCTTGCCGACGTCGCTGGCCGGCTTGACTTTCTTCCAGACAAGGTCGCCGACCTGGAACGATCTGGGGATCACGCGCCTGTTGTAGTTTTGCTTCATCCGTTGCCGGTATGCCATCAGCCGGACGGACGCCTTGGCTCGCTCCTCTTCAACCAAATCTAGCTCCATGTTCCCCCGCTCGGCGCTACCTTCATCATAATTCTGGATCCGGGTGGACTCGACGCCAACTTCAACAGGAATCACTGCTTTGCCTCCGTACACCAGATGGAAAGGCGTGACGCCCGTTCCTTCCTTTGGAGTCGTTTGGATGGCCCATAAGACGCCCGGCACTTCATCCACCCAACTTCCACCCGAATGGTCGAGCCGAACGCGCAGAATACGAAGAATTTCCCGATTGGCTACTTCAGCTTGACCATTGTTTTGGGGGTACGCCACGGAGGTGAAGTGTTGTTCAATGCCGAAGCTTTTGCACCAATCTTCGAGCAATTTTCCTGTGAACTGCCGCCCGTTGTCGAAAATAAGTCGACGAGGGATGCCAAACCGACAGATGATGCTCTGCCGAATAAATTTCTTGACCATCTGCTTGGTGATCTTAGCTTGTGGCTCGGCCTCCACCCACTTGGAGAAGTAATCAACCGCCACCAATAATAATTTCCGCTGTCCGGTTGCCATAGGAAACGGACTCACAATATCCATTTCCCATTGGTCGAACGGACAAGAGACAGTGGCGGCCTTCATTTCTTCCGCCGGTCGGTGAGAGAAATTATGATACCGTTGGCAAGAAAGGCACGTCGTGACGGTCCGAGCGGCGTCTGTTTGTAAAGTTGGCCAGAAATATCCGGCCAGCAGGATTTTCTTGGCCAGCGATCGTCCGCCCGGATGCCCACCGCAGGATCCTTGATGCACTTCTTGGAGGATGTACGCCGCGTCTTCCGAGCTCACGCATTTCAGTAACGGGCGGGAGAAAGCCTTCTTGTAGAGTTGATCTCCAATAAGTGTGAACCGACCGGCTCTCCTCCTCAGTAGCTGGGCCTTATCCCGATCAGACGATGTAGCACCTGAGCGGAGGAACTCCATGATGGGTGTCCGCTAGTCGCTCGGAGATTTGAGACCCTCCATCCGATCGACGTGCGCCACCAAAGATACTTGTTCAATTGGCTGCTGGATGGCGATCGGCGTTATTGAGCTTGCAAGTTTGGCTAACTCATCAGCCGCTTGGTTCTCCGCTCGGGGTATCTTCTGGATAATAACTTCTCTGAAGTCGGCTTTGAGTTTCTCGAAGGCTTGAGCGTAAAGCTTGAGCCGAGCGTTGTTGATTTCAAAAGTACCTGTCAACTGCTGAGCGGCCAATTGGGAGTCTGAATGGAAGCGTTACCCGTCCATCCCCTACATGCCGGGCGGCCTGTAAGCCAGCTATAAGGCCTTCATACTCTGCCTCATTATTCGTAGCTCTATACTCCAGCCGGACGGATAAGTGCATCTTCTCTTCTAGGGGAGACAACAATAATACACCAATACCGCTCCCGAGCCGAGTGGACGATCCGTCTACAAATACCTTCCTGCTTCAGGATTCAACAGCACTCTTCCCAATGGGCTATTCGTCCGGACGATGATAGTATGCGCCAAGAAATAAGGACGGAGGCGCCGAGCGACGAGGACCAAAGCGAAAGCAAGTTTCTCGAGCCCGGTTTAGCGAGATTCAGCATCTTTTAAAATATGGTTTAGAAAATACACTGGCTCTTCTCCGCTCGGCCTTACTAATGCTGAGCCAACGACTTGTTCAGTAGAAGATAAGTAGATGCAGAGCGGCTCACCTGCAACAGGCTTGGCTAGTACCGGGAGGGAGTTTAAATACGTCTTCAAATCTTCAAACGCCCGATCGCATTCTCCGTCCCAGTGAAACTTGGTGGCTTTGCGCAAGATTTTGAAAAAAGGAAGACTCCGGTCGACGGTCTTTGAGATGAATCTGGACAGAGCAGTTATCCGACCGGTCAAGCGCTGCACTTCCCTCAAATTTCTTGGGGGCGACATATCTTGTAAGGCTTTCACTTTGTTGGGATTTGCTTCGATACCCCGCTCGGTCACTATGTAACCTAGGAAACGCCCTCCTTTTGCTCCGAACAGACATTTCAGGGGATTTAGTTTAACTCCATACCTTCTTAGCGTTCGGAAAGTCTCCTGCATGTCTTCCAAGAGATTGGCCGCTCGGACGAACTTGATGAGAATGTCGTCAACGTATACTTCTAGATTTCGCCCGATCTGCTCCTTGAATACTTTGTTCATTAGGAGTTGGTAAGTGGCTCTCACGTTCTTCAATCCGAACGGCATCACATTATAGCAATATGTGCCGTCGGCAGTGACGAAGCTAACTTTTTCTTGGTCTTCACGGGCGAGCGGCACTTGATGATAGCCTTGGTAAGCGTCGAGCATACATATCAGCTCGCAGCCAGCTGTGGAGTCCACCAATTGATCGATTCGAGGCAGAGGATAAAAGTCTTTCGGGCAAGCTTTGTTGAGATCCCGAAAATCTATGCACACTCTCCACTTATTGCCGGGCTTGGAGACAAGCACCACGTTAGCCAACCAGCTTGGGAATTGGACCTCGCGTATGTGGCCGGCCTCCAGAAGTTTCTCAACCTCTGATCGGATGATGACATTCTGCTCGGCGCTGAAATCCCTTTTTCTCTGCTTCACTGGCCGAGCGTCCGGTCGGACAGGTAGCTCGTGCTGCACTATGCTCGACGAAATTCCAGGCAGCTCATGCGTCGACCAGACGAAGACATCACAGTTTCTCTGGAGGCATTTGACCACTTCCTGTTTTCGGCTTTCCTCCAGGTCGGCCGCGATGAACGTTGTGGCCTCCGATCGGGTCGGATGAATCTGCACTTCCTCTTTTTCTTCATAAACTAAAGAGGGAGGTTTTTCTGTTATAGCGTTCACCTCGATCCTTGGTGCCTTCCGAGCGGAATGGGCTTCTGCTCGGACCATCTCGATGTAGCATCACCGAGCTGCCAGTTGATCTCCCCTTACTTCTCCCACTTTGTCATCCACGGGGAACTTGATCTTCTGGTGGAAGGTGGAAACGGCCGCTCGGAATTCGCTGAGAGCTGGTCGCCCCAATATGACGTTGTATGCCGACGGAGAGTCCACCACGACGAAGTTTGCTGTGCACGTCCTTCTGAGCGGCTCCTCTCCCAGAGATATGGCCAGACGGATCTATCCGACCGGCTGAACTTCATTGCCCGTAAACCCGTAAAGTGGGGTTGTCATGGGTAGCAGCTCGGCTCGATCAATTTGCAGTTGATCGAATGCCTTCTTGAATATGATATTGACCGAGCTCCCTGTGTCAATAAAAACGCGGTGAACAGTGTAGTTGGCTATTACCGCTTTGATGAGAAGGGCGTCGTCATGGGGGACTTCCACTCCTTCCAAGTCCCGGGGTCCGAAACTAATTTCTGGTCCGCTCGCCCGTTCCTGGCTGCAGCCGACCGCGTGGATCTTTAGCTGCCGGACACTTGCTTTCCTTGCTCAGTTGGAATCTCCTCCGGTTGGACCACCAGCTATGATGCTGATCTCACCTCGGGAAGTATTACTTCTATTTTCTTCTTCCCGAGCGGACGGTCGAGACCGTTCTCTAGACATTCGCCGACTCTCCCGCCTCGGAGAGCGATGCCGATCGGGATTCTGTTGTTGTCGCCTGTCAGGTTGCGTCCGATCGGCTTCATGAGTTCTCTGTCGCCTATCGGATGAGGGAGATCGTCGACCATCATTCCGAGGAACGGGATGAGCAATCAAGGGAAGACTTCGACAATCCCTTGTGTTGTGCGTATCCGTCCAGTGGAAGGAGCAGAACATCGGGGTCCATTTCTTCTTTGGCTTGGGCCGGGCGGCAGCTACCTCTTGCACGTGGGACCTTGCATGGGGGGAGCGGATTACTTCGGCCCTCGGTCCTCTGGGTGGATGGGCAGCGTGCGGCTTCCGCTCGGCAATAGGAGCCCGCTCGGTTGGTGTTTCTTTTTTCCGAGCTGCTTGGGCTTCCTCTACGTTGATGTATTCGTTGGCCCGGTGTAGCATGTGGTCGTAGTCTCGGGGCGGCTTGCGAATGAGCGATCGGAAGAAATCCCCATCCACTAGGCCTTGCGTAAAGGCATTCATCATTGTCTCCGAGGTGGCCGTTGGAATATCCATGGCCACTCGGTTGAACCGCTGGATATAGGCTCTAAGCGGCTCTCTTGGCTCTTGCTTGATTGCGAACAAGCTGACACTCGTCTTCTGATAACGCCGACTGCTTGCAAAATGATGGAGGAAGGTCGTTCGGAAGTCCTTTAAGTTTGTGATGGACCCATCCGGCAACCTCCGAAACCATCGTTGAGCCGATCCAGAGAGGGTAGTTAGAAAGACTCGACACTTCACCCCATCCGTATATTGGTGAAGGGTAGCAGTGTTGTCAAATTTACCCAGATGATCATCCGGATCGGTGGTCCCATTGTATTCGCTGATCGTCGGGGGCACGTAGTGCTTTGGCAGAGGATCCTTCAAGATGGCTTCTGAGAATTGGCAATTAATCGGCTCGGGCGATGCGTCCGCTCGGGGGGCTTTCCCTTTTCTGTCTTCTCGTCTCGGCCTTTCATCAGAAGAAGATCCCCGATCTCTATGAGTTGCTGCAGCTTCGGGGGTGCGGAATAGGGCCCGATGAAATGCAACGGTGGCCTGCGGTGCTTCCGCTCTGCCACCAGACGCAGACGTTGCTTGCTGCTCCGGCCGCTCGGCTGCTGCTTTCTGTTTTTGCTCCACAAGCTTGGCGGCCCTCAACTCGACCAGAGCGTCGAGTTCCTCCGTGGAGAGCGTCACCGTGTGTTGTCGTCCAGTCTCGTCCATTGCTTCCGCTCGGATACAGGAGCGTTCCCACAGACGACGCCAAATTGATCCAGTCCGAATGCTGAATCAACGGACGCTGGGCACGTGGCGCTCCCCGGCTGCTGACGTGGGTCTTCGATTGGTTGCACGAACCTCCGGCGAACCTGCATAGAAGTCGGGCCGGGAAGGGGTTCCCGGCGGCAACCCTCCGACGCTCAAGTCAGGCAAGCAAGCAGCAAAAAGAGTGGCTCCAAAGGTGTTGAACGCGTACCTCTGGCGAAGGATGAGGGCCTTTATATAGGGCAGCGAAGAAGCGAGTGTACACATACCGAGGTGTACACGTGTCCGCGGCCCATACCCCAGTAAGGGCTTGTCAGTGAGCTTACCTGACCCATACTGCTACATGTGGAACATGCCCGCTGTCAGGAAAAGATGTCCTTTGTCCTTTTCCCCTCGGCTACCGAACTAGCTTCTGGCCGGCCCGCCTCCGAGCGTCCGGCCGGCTCGCCTCCGCCTTACGTCCGATCAGGCACATACATATAACGGTCCAGGAAGATTCTCGATGGTGTGCTTTGTGGAGACTTAGCAGTATGCTACCTCATGTGTTCGACCAAGCGATCCGCTCGGCTATGTGATATTGTCCATTGAGCGCCGGAACCCTGACTTTCGTCAGGGTGCCTTGGACCATCCACTAAATATCGGCCAGCCGTCCGGTCGGTCGGCCCACACCTCTCCGACCGGCCACCTGCCACTTTGGCTTCCACGTGGCGTTGACCCCACCAGACGGGGGTCCCCTGTTCTTACAACCGGATCAGTTTTTATTATGCCTCTGTCCTTTATTATCGCAACAATAATATATTGTTACATTTATGTACACTACAGCATTGCAGAAAAAAAAATCAAATTCTGCATCCAAATCTGCATCTGCTTCTGCATCAAAATCTGCATTTGCATTAAAATCTGCATCTTCTTCTGCATCTGCATCTGCATCAAAATCATTTCATCAAAATCTGCATCTGTGATCCAGAATAAGGTGTGGCAGTAGTGTTCTCATGTTGATCATCTGTGCTTTCCCCTTTTCTTTTTCAGAAAACTCTACACAAACAGTAAAATTATATTTGTATGCATACACAACCAGTTAAATAATTAGCAAATCATCATTGGCAATTTTAAAACAAATGTATATCCATATTAGTGTTAGTACTTAATAGGGAGTTATTTACCAGTAATTAATTTTGTACCAGTAATTATTTTATTTTCTTTTGCATGACAGGATGATTATGTGCAACAAAAACGGGAGGGTAAGTTGCACTTAGAAGAGGCAAACACGGATATCCTTTCAAAAGCACTTTCATCTGAGGAGCATTCTGGGCGTGTGAGGGGTGTTGGAGGCCATGTCACTCCAACATTCTATTTTAATGTTGGCAGCATAGTGCAGAAATACCTTGTTGATGAGCAGTTTATCCTTCAACAAAAAGAGTTGATGGAGGCAAAGATATTAATCTCACAACAAAATGCACGCATATCAAATCAAGATGAACGCATACAGAAACTTGAAGCAATGTTCAGAAAGGGTGCATGCGACTTAGATACGGATGAAAAAGGTAGTTGCTCAGTAAAGTTGCATCCCATGAGTGATGAAAATATCAAAATTGAAAAGTGTATCCCAAATATTGAAACTTTGGATGATGATGACATGCAAATTTTGAACAATGATGATTTCTTCCAGGTATATATTTAGTTGTCATTATATTACTTAGTATTATTGAAACTATGAGTTGCATCAATTTATAACATGATTACTTATCTTCTAGGGTAAACCGGTTGCATTGACATTGGGTTCTAAGAGCAATATTGTTGCCTATGGTACAATTATTCATGTCAATGCGGTTGGTAAATTACTTCATGGTGTTCCATTACCCATTAATTGTATGCGTGTCTCCATTGATAAGGCTGTGGATGAATTAGCACAATTGCCATGTCCAATTCCAAATCAATGTGATACAATTGGTGATGCTATTAGAACACATGTGGGATGGCCAGCTAACTTGGTAGTTATGCAAGATGAGGTAAATGTCATATTATTTATAGTTAAATTGTCCAACAAAGATTAGTGTTGCACCTAACATGTGTACATTTGTAATTTTTAGAATCCTCAAAGGAAAAGAAGTGTTGTCCAAAAAAATAACCCAATTATTTCATCAAGTGTGCCAAGGTCATTGCATCTACTGTATTGTTATTGTAACCGTGCTCTAAATGATGAAACAAATATATCAATGATTTTTGAGGAGGGTTTCTTTGACGATCAATATGAAATCCTTGTGCACCTTGAAGATATTATTCCTTTTTATCATTTGGATCCCATAACTGCAAATTGTATAGTAATTTACATGTGGTAAGTCTTCTTATTCTATTTGTTTACCGTATAAATTGTATAAACTTTATTAATTTAGCATTGTAACATTCTTCATTTTGAAATGGTAGGCATCTTTATAAAAAGCTGAAAACATATAACAATGTCCACAAAATCAGATTTGTGAATCCACACATTATCCTATATGTGCCATGTGTGACTCGACTGGACAAAACCAGCAAATTCGAGCAGTTGAATGAAAGAGCTAGTGTTTTGGCAGATAAGCTGAGTCAAGCATCAAGAAATCAACTTGTTTTGGTGCCACATAATGTTGGGTAAGTAAGACTTATAATATCAGTTTTAATTTATTGTTTCGAGAAATATGCATGCAATAATTATGTGATTTGTGCATAGTTATCATTGGATTCTCACTGTCATTGATCCATATAAGGAGACAGTTTATTTGTTGGATTCGCTTAGTCATCGCATTCGTGACGAGGATTGGAAATACGTAGTAGATATGTGAGTACATTTTTTAATTTTATTAAGCATTTTTTTAATCAGTAAAACTCTCATATGCCCATTCTTATTGATGTATAAAGGAGCATAAGATTGTTTAATTCAAACAAGGCAAAAAAAGGGAAAAAACATGTTACATGGGAAGTAGTAAAGGTATGCATGTCTACTTATGATTAAATTATAAACAATTAACCTTGTATATTAGACATTTACAATTTGTTTTTAACATAGGATCCTCGCCAACCAGATACGAAACAGTGTGATTTTTATATGATGAGATATATGAGAGATATTATTGAAGAATTGAAAACTATCGAGAGAGATTCACTTCGATCAATAGTAATATTTGACATTCAATTCTCAATCTTCTCAAATATTTGTGTGTTTATCATTTCGCACTTATCATCTTTTGATTGTTTTTTACTAATCTAATCTATGTCTTTGTTCACAGTTCATCAAACCCCAGTACTCTAGAGAAGAAATTGATGAAGTGCGTTCCGAGTCGGCAGAATGCATACAAGACTATATTTATGACTAGGTATTTAAAATCATACAATGACTTGATCTATTAGGAAAGTATTTGCATATAATGCAAATTACATAATATGATCCTAACAGATATGCCCCTGGAAACATCATGATTATTAAAACTTTAGTGTGTAGGACATCCAGGTAGAACATCTCTATTTTATTATTATTCTTATACTAGAATGCATGAAATGTTTTTCAACATCTTAAGATTTTGAGATGTTCAAACATATATATCATTTGCTGGTAAACACATTTCTGTAGGACTGACACACTTGTCAGATTATGATGAACTGATTAACTTTGAGCATCATGAATTGTTTCCTTTCTTAATGGACAATTTTCTGCAGACTAGGATTTACATGTAAAGGAGGTGAGCTAGATAAATATTTTGAGCAGTTACTTGATTTATGAACATGATAATACATGGGGAAAATGCAGGAGCAAGACCAATTTAATTAATAGTATTTAGATTCTTGTTTTCTTTGGGAATGAAAATGGTTTCTCAATCAAACAAAATTGAAAATATTTGGAATTTGTAATTTGTTGGACATGATGAATGGTCGGAATGGGTTAAAGTTGGATGGAAATAACTTACACTTTGTTGAGAATCACAATGACCAAGTTCATTCACATAGTTGTTTTGACTTACTTATGGCAAACCAAACCAAACCAATTTAGCAATCACTATATGCAAGATACACAAACTATCTAGACTTACCTAGAGTTGCTCTGATCTGACTGCTTTTTTCTTCCCAATGTATTCTGCCCTCCATTATTTGTTGTTACTAGCTACAAGGATTGTTGGTTTATTCCGTGTAAGGCTTCACCTTGACTTAAGCAGGGTGGTGTTATCATATTAGATTATGTATAGCTCATGTGTACTTGGTATGTGTTGGATTCAACTTCATCTGCTTGCTAAGACGTTTTTGCCAATCCTGGTTTCAGTCCTGCACACTTTTGCTCTATTTCATGCACAAGCCGATTTAATTCAATTACCTTATTTCTTTAACTTATCTGCTGTACTATTTGTCCAACTTTGTACAATTAGCCTTGAACTAACAAAAGAAATGAATTTGAAGGGTTGGAACAGCCATATGAACCAGTTTCATAAACTTTTTTCGTGCTCACTTGCTTCACTACTCATGAAATTGTGAAGCGGCAACGTTTCTCGTGCATATTTGGCCATTCTTTTTTTCTATGGCTTTAACTATATTTTATTTTCATAACAGGGAGAAATTGCTGGGTTTGCAAGCTGGGTATGCAGAAAAAGAACCAGGGAGAAATTGCTGGGTTTGCAAGCTGGGTTTGCATGGTTGTGGTCTTATAAACTTAATTTTGTGGTTTTATCTTTTGTGGTTGTCATGATTGGATACTACTTATGGTCATGTTTGGATAGCTTGTAGTAATTGTATAGAATTGTTTATAAACTTAAGTGAATGTACACATGTACGGGTTTTTGTTTGAGACAAGATGTATATATAAATTAAAGACAACTAATCGAATGTATATATGTTGAAAACTATTTTTGTGAATGTATAAATGTTACGTTGTACCAGTTTGTGTGCAATGACCATGGTTTTAACCGTTGTGAAAAGTACATATATAGACATGCAACTGAATGTACAAAGACAACGATTTTTAACCGTTGTGAAAAGTATTCTAAGACAATGGTTTTAAACTAAATTTTGAAGAAAGACAACAGTGTATATGTTGTTAAAAGTATATCTGCGATCAAATTTTTGCAAAACTGGCAATTATAACGGTTTTATACTGTTGCAGAACTGTTGTCTTTGGTATTAAAAGACAACACTTTAAATCTGTTGCATGACTGTTGTCTAATGTGGTCAAAGACAACGGTTTTTAACCGTTGTCTTTTACCGCACATTTAATAACAGTGTCAGTTACAACGGGTTTAAAGGGCCTATGACAACGGTTTTTAACCGTTGTCTTTTAACAAATTTGTTGTAGTGAGCGGGCGATGCCGAGCGGGTGATCGAGAAAGTATCGGCCAGTCGACCGTAAGATGCTGACCAGACCACCGAGAGAGTATCGAGAGTTCGACCAAGTAGTTTAAGTGTGTGGCCAAATGGACGGTTGGGCGATACCGGACAGACGACTTTGCAAGTGCTGACAGAATGACGCGCGCTTGTCAAAGTAGCGAGAAAAACGTGTCGACCGAGCAACGAAAAATAGTGTCGAGCGGATGCCACGCAAGCTATCGGGCAAACGTCGAGTGAGTGCTCGGGCGAATACCGAACGAGCGATGAGGCAATGTCGAGCGGAAGTGGAGTTCTCAAACGGAGCGGAAGCATAGCCCGCAAAATCACATGAGCACGGAAACGTGAGTCGTGAGCCGAGCGGGCGCATCGCCTGTGAACTGAACTGGAGTGTATCCCGTGAGTTGACGGCGCATAGGCGCTAAAGTCGTGAGCCGAACGGGCGCAGAGCCTATGAGATATCCTGGTCCAAAACTAGTGGAGATACTCTTGTTCGTGACCATCGACGATAGCTCAACCTTGAACGGGGGAGATAAGATGCTCTGTGACCAATGAAAACTGTTCGACCCCGCACGGGGGGGGGGTGGATGTGAGATCCGATATGCTGGTCTGAGCCCAGTGATGACCGCTCGACCCAGAACGGGGGAGATAGAATATCTGATAAAACTGGTCCGAGACCAGTGAAGCGCGCTCGACCCCGAATGGGGGAGATAGGAGATCCGATGGTGACGATCGCTTGACCCTGAATGGGGGAGATAGAAGATCTGCTAAGCCGGTCTGAGACCAGTGATGACTGCTCGATCCCGAACGGGGGAGATAGAATATCCGATAAGACTGGTCTGAGACCAGTGAAGCCCACTCGACCCCGAATGGGGGAGATAGGAGATCCGATGGTGATGATCGCTCGACCCCGAACGGGGGAGATAGAAGATCCGCTAAGCCGGTTTGAGACCAGTGATGACCGCTCGACCCCGAACGGGAGAGATAGAATATTCGATAAGACTGGTATGAGACCAGTGAAACCCGCTCGGTCCCGAACGGGGGAGATAAAGAAATATGATATGTTGGTCCGAGACCAGTGAAGACCACTCGACCCCGAGTGGGGGAGATAGATACTCGTGAAGACTGCTCGACCCCAATCGGGGGAGATAGATGCTCTGATAAGCTGGTCGGTGTAGACACCGATTTAAGGTCACCGCTCGACCGCCGGTGGAGACCTGGGTTTAACGTCGCCGCTCGACGGTCTTCTAAGACAAGGTTTAAGGTCACCGCTCGACCGTCGATGGCGACCTAGGTTTAACGTCGCCGCTCGACGGTCTTCTAAGGCAGGGTTTAAGGTCGCTGCTCGACCGTCAATGGAGACCTGGGTTTAACATCGCCGCTCACCGGTCTTATATGGCAGGGTTTAAGGTCGTCGTTCGACCGTCGGTGGAGACCTGGGTTTAACGTCGCCGCTCGACGATCTTCACATGGGTTTATAGTCGCCGCTCGACTCTGGGGTTTATAGTCGTCGCTCGACTTCTAGAGCCTGTGGCTCTAATATAACTCAAACCCGGCCGATCGACACGGGAGTTTTCGACAACAAGCTCGTGGCTCTAATAAAATATAAGCCTGGCCGATCGGCCCGGGGTCTTCGACAATGAGCCTGTGGCTCTAATATGATATAAACTCGGCCGATCAACATGGGGTCTTCAACAGTGAGCCTGTGGCTCTGATATAATATAATCCCAGCCGATCGGCCCGGGGTCTTCGACAATGAGCCTGTGGCTCTAATATGATATAAACCCAGCTGATCGGCACGGGGTCTTCGACAGTGAGCCTGTGGCTCTGATATAATATAATCCCAACTGATCGGCTTGGGAGTCTTCGTAAATGTAATCCCGGCCGATCGGCTCGAGAGTTTTCGGAAAAATAATCCCGACCGATCGGCGCGGGAGTCCTCGCAAATATAATCCCGACCGATCGGCTCGGGAGTCTTCGCAAATGTAATCCCGACCGATCAGCGTGAGAGTCTTCGAAAATATAATCCTGACTGATCGGCTCGGGAGTCTTCTCAAATGTAATCTCGGTCGATTGGCGCGGGAGTCTTCGCAAATATAATCCCGACCGATCGGCTCGGGAGTCTTCACAAATGTAATCCCGGCTGATCGGCGTGGGAGTCTTCAAAAATATAATCCCGACCGATCGGCTCGGGAGTCTTCGCAAATGTAATCCTAGCTGATCGGCATGAGAGTCTGTAACGCCCCGGCTCGGGCGGGCCCCACCCGAACCGAACCGGGAATGCTACCTGAATTGCCCATCGGGTTGAACGACTAGCTCCACAGACCACCGGAGGTCCTTTCAGCGTGCTTTGTCCTCACTCGCACGCACCCTGAAAAACTTCCCAGGAGGTCACCCATCCTCAGATTTCTCCAAGCCAAGCACGCTTAACTTTGGAGTTCTTAAGTTTGGGCTTCCGAAAAGGAAGGTGCACCTTGGTGATATGGATAGTACCATCTAACCTTTTAAGCCATACTTAACTAGAATCTCATAACCAGGGTATTACAATCACCCCCCACTTAAAGACACAACGTCCTCGTTGTGTAACCACGAATCACACCACAAACAAATCCCAGAATCTTCCTCGCTAGGTGGTGCCCTGGGTGCTTCTGCCATAGGCGCACTCACGGTCGCAAGGTCGCTCTGATACCAATAAATTGTCATGCCCCTAGAGGAGACCGTACCGAAAAATTTCGGCAACATCTCCCCTGTACGGGTGACAATCTGAGGCATACATACATACAATATACATCAGCCACATACGGCTGGAATATATCAACACAACCACGCAGTTATATAAGCAGCCCACTCGGCTGGAACAGAAAATCAACACAGCGGAAATCACAAATAATGATCACAAAACATAAAACAACTAACTGCGAGCCGGCTCGGCTTGACACAATAATATCAAACCCAATACAAAACAATACAAATACATAAACAAGTACAAAATCCAAAATACAAATAACGTAAGAAATACCAAAATCGTAAGATCGTCCTCGAATGTGACGTGGAACTGGCGGACAGGATCTCCAGGCGACTCCATAAATCCTTTAACTGCTACCTGGTGAAATTACCAATATACGGGGTGGTGAGTATAATAGACTGATAGTGCATGAGTATAGTAAATCAAACTAGAGATGCAAAGGTATACAGTCTCGTATGGAAATAGCAGATACTACAGTGATATCATAATAAGTGTCCATACCTGAAACCATATCCTAGGCTAGTAAGGGAAGGTAGATGTAGCAAAGTCCTGCTACAGTACTGCTCATAACTACATGGTATCATGTGAGGTATATACTGGTCAACAGAAGCTAGTGTCTAAACACCTAACACATGTATAAATCTCAACCTAAGTAAGCATAACAAGATAAATAAACAACGAGTATAATCTAGCAACAAAGAAGATAGATAGCAACAACAAGATAAGTAAACAACCAGATATATAATAACAACAGATGTACGGATGGTCACCCCGCCCACCTCTATGCACCATGACCCCTTGTATGGTCGAGAGGCGGATCGATGACAACTATACACTCACACCGCCACTACTCTCGAGTGACCGGATGGATAGCATAGTAGATGAATAGCTACGTCTGCGACGGGTCCCCGCCGTCAGAACTCCACCGCCACTACCCACGGGTGGGCGAGGCACGACAGACAAGCGCACGCCCACTACCCACGAGTGGCCGGCGTGCCCCGCCAATGACCCTCTCAACCACAAGGGAGACATGGTCACCGACATGCATGCATGCGAACAATGCAACAATCATCATATATATATAAACGAAACAGGTATGCTACATGCCAGCATGCTCAGTAAGGTGTGTAAATAAACACAGAGACAGGTATGCTACATGAAACCAGCATGCTCAGTAAGGTGTGTAAATAAACAGCAATCAAAGCAGGTAAACATGGTATCAGGTGTCCATATATCCAATACCTACTATCTAATGTCTGGTATCTGGTACCCAAGACTTAGTACTATAGTATCTGCTAAATATCATGAATAGCAACGAGAGACTGTATAGATACAGAAACGAGTAGCTCAAAGCTTGAGTGGAAGTATCAAACGCAGGACAAATAAGAGTGGAGTCAAGATAAACATAGTAGCCAACTAAACATATAGCTCATGCACTAAGATCAATGTGCTAAAGAGATAGAGCAAGAAATACCCGCCTTTATACGTAGTGCGTGTCAACCGTCTTCAACAACTCCAGAAGATCACATCCAACTCGGATCCTACAAATACAGGATACGAGAAAAAACTAAGGATCTATAATCCATGTATCAACTATCAACAAACCTAAACCGATTCAACCCCTTTATTCACATACTTCCATTTAATCCAAGAAAGCATAATCTACCCATTCAACTTATCTAGTCAAATTTAATTCCATCAACAACTAAACATCATGAATCGAACATGCATAATTCTTCCACATAATCCATTTCTAACTACCACAGCTGACAATCCAACCAACACAACTAATTATTCGTTAATCAAGATACCATAGATTAAAATCTAAATCAGAAATGGATACATAACTATATCCACCCCACACCATCAACCAAAATCAACCAATCCATCACAAGACTACGAACCGATCTCCAAACATAACTCACCTCATTCGAAGTGCTCCTTGTGAACGAAACAACCCACTGTTGAAAATCACGGGTGTGATGCTTACTGCTGCCCACATCCCCATCACCTTCTAACCTAACAACCAAATCAAAGAAATCCATCAATTACCCTATAATAAAATACAAGATCAGTTCATAGCCTTACCTTAATCTGATCCACAGCAATTTAGTGAAAAATCCACAGGTTGCAGCAATGCACATTGGATCCATACCCAAATCTACAACCACCCGATGAAGATCCCGGATGCTATTGCGAGAAAATCAAGATCTCCTCTTACGGGTTGCCCTCTTCTCTCAATCACGATCGGCAATGGTGTCACCAAGCAAAGCAAAGATTGGCTGGAAATCAGGAACAAGAAGAGCTCTCGGTGATCAGGAGAAAGAAAGGGAAGCAGCGGTGGATCAGCATCTCTTGCCCTTGTGGCCAGAGGTGGAAGAGGATCGGGTTGCCGGCGATGGATCAGCTCTCCCCCGGTCATTTGGTGCCCTTCCTAGCCTTGATATCCTACTGCCGGCTACATGATGGGAACGGAAATCCGGAGCTAGGGCACGACCAAATAGGGCGGCGACATCAGGCAAAATCGAGAGGAATCCAAAGGCTCACCCTCGCGACAGAGACAACAACAGCATCACCGATCCGGCATCGTGTGGGGGAGCAGTGGTGTCGGCGGCTGTGGCTCGTCGGAAGAGAGGACTGACACTAGCCTGGTCGGGCGACGGCGCACAGAGGAGGACGAAGGTGTGCGGCGAATGAAGAGGGGAAGTTAGGGCATGGGCGGCGATGAGGAGAAGAACGACTGGCGATCACCTCCCTTGTGGCATCGGCGTCGGGGAAAGGAGGTCGTGCGAGAGAGCTCGGGAGAGGAGATCGGGGAAAGGGGCAGAGTTCGAGCGAATTCGGGGAGGAGAATAGGAAAAGAAATAAAAATAAAATAAAACCTAGGTTAGATTAATTAAAGCCTAAGTTCATTCCCAAATCAACTCCCACTTAAATGGGTATTCCAAAGAGGCTTTCTCGTTGTCCAATAATTAATCCCCTTAAAGTATGTCATACGGGCTCCAATTAAATCCCAGAAAATTTCTGAAAATTCTTGAAAAATCCAATAAGATTATTTATCCAATAACCTTATTATTTAGATATTATTTGGGCACCGTATTTTACAGAGTCTTCGAAAATATAATCCCGACCGATCGACGCGGGAGTCCTCGCAAATATAATCCTGACCGATTGGCTCGGGAGTCTTCGCAAATGTAATCCTGGCTGATCGGCGCGAGATTCTTCGAGATCGAGCCTGTGGCTCTAATATAGGACAGGCCCAGCCGATTGACACGGGAGGATTCGACTGGAGAACTATGGTAGATCCTATGATCGAAAGAGAAAATACAACGGAAAAACTGACCTTTCATCCAACAGAGGATCTGACTCAATTCCTCGACTCCCGAATACCTATGGAGTGAGGAGAATATGATATACTCGTCAAAATCCATCAAGGTCATGAGTATGGCAAAATTTTTCGGCGTTGTCCATCTTCACGTTCCAGATCAGGTGTGTTCCCACAAACGACGCCAATTATGTTCCCGTCGGGAATCTGGGAAGACGGAATTGCCGGAACGACGTGTCTGGAATGTTGATCGCATCTCCATGATCTGAATGGTGGGTTGTCTCCTGTGTTGACCAAGTCATCCAGTGTCCTCCGGTCAACACTACCTGCAGCCAGCAATCGGGTCACCCTGGTCTCTGGCACCCCGATGCTCAAGGTGGATCTGACGAATATATAAGTAGCCGAATAATGATAGCAAAACTAAATAAATACAAGACGAGTACAGTGACGTACCCTGGCTCCGGGAGGGGGGGGGGGGGGCGCCCTCGGATGGGTCGGTGAGCTGGTCGTGGTGCTGATCGAGTCGTAGCGGCCCGGACGAGTAGATGGGTGCGAGTCAGCTGAGGAGTCGGATCTAAGGGCGACGACATGGAATCTGGTGCAACATGGATCCAAGAGGCGGCATGTCGGCCGAAATATAATGGCGGCTCCTGAACCGGAATACAACAACGGCTCACAGGCCGGGATATGATGACGACTCGCAGGCTAGATATGATAGTGGCTCACAGGCCGGATGATACAAGTAACTCACAAGCGTAATAACAATACGAATAGCGAAACACATTGGCTCGATGGTCAAAATCACATCGGCTCGCAGGCCGCACATCATCTCGGCTTGAAGGCCGGAGTAGACAAACCTGAGCACTCAAACGGTGGCTGCCCGGAGGGTGATGGTGATCGCTAGAGGGGGCAGCGGCTGTCGCTGGAGGCGGTGTCGGCGTCTACTGGAGGCGTCGGCCGCAGCGGCGGGAGGTGTTGGCGGCCGCCAGAAGCAGCGACGACGCTGTTGGAGGCGACGCTCTTCGACGGTGTCGGCGCCGGTGAAAGGAGGAGGTAGCGGAGAGGGGAGCAGGGGAGGGGATCAAGGGATCACGGCGACGATGGAGGAGGTGTGCGACCGATAGCGGCGACGTGTGCTGTAGGTGCAGCGAAGGCCGGCAAGAGGGCGGTGAATTGCTGAAAACAAAAATAAAACTACCCTCTTCGTTTTTTCAACTCAATTAATGCAATACTAAATAAAATAAAGCCAAAAATAAAAATAGAAACTGAATTTAACCTGGTTACAACTAAGAGGGTTGTTAATCCAGGCCAGTAAGAAAGCGCACTAAGAAAATTCTCCTTTGCTGAAGGCAGAGAAGCCTTTTACACTCTAATGGCTCAGAACTACTGCTAGGAAGTGCTTACAGAGTTGAATGTAGAAGTTCTTGTGAATTCCTAGCTCCAGGGGCCTTTAAATAGCCTCTGGAAATCTGATCTAGAAGGTCCAAGGCGCCTCCAATAGGGGTCCAAGGCGCCTCCAAGGGTTCAATGGATAAAACTTTATCAGCTGCGCGAATGGTCTGTTTGACCAGGGTTAAGGTGCCTTCATCAGCCTTGAAGGCGCCTTCAAGCTGAAGGCGCCTTCAAGCTGAAGGCGCCTTCAAGGCAGCTTGAAGGCGCCTTCAAGATGAAGGCGCTTTCAAGGCAGCTTGAAGGCGCCTTGAGCTGTTTTATCCAACTCAACTTCTTTTCTTTGGCTTTCTTCAGCTTCTTTTCTTTGGCTTTCTTCAGCTTCCGACGCTCCGTTCTTTTGGGTGATTTCGGCCAACCGAAATAGGGCTCACCCGAACCCAATTTTCGGCCTTCTCCTCAAGCAGCCTTCCGTCCTGGCTTAACGTCCCTCGAACGCTGCGCACGCTCTTCACGCCCATCGGAGTACTCTTCCGCAGCTCTCTCGTCTTTCGGACGCACCAAGCCTGTCGGTTCCCTTCCCGTGCCGTCCTTCTCACTAGCTGCGTCTTCCGCTCGACTTCCTGCGCTCCTAAGCTCCTGCACACTCAGACACAGGGATCAAATACAAAGCAGGACCTAACCAACTTGGTTTATCACATCAAAACTACCACGGGGTCTAACAATCTCCCCCTTTTTGATGTGCATCAACCCAAGTTCAAGTTAGGGTTAGAATAGACATAAATAGTAATTTTATAGGAAATTACTAAACTAACATATTTAAGCATAAATTTACAATAAATAAAATTGCAACACAGTTTAGAAAAAATATTAAAATCTTTATTTTTTTTTAATTTTCCGTACTCCCCCTAAACTTTTACCTTTCCCCCCCCCCCCCCCCCCCCTTGATCATAGCAAAAATGGGATTCCAACAAGAGAAAATTAAGGTAGAAAAATTCTGAGCAAAAATGAATTTTTAGAAAAAAAAATTCTAAGTTAAATTGTATTTTTTTAAAAAAATTTCTAAGCAAAAAATGAATTTTTAGAATTTTACAAAAAAATTTCTAAGTTAAACTGAATTTTTCCAAAAAAATTTTTAAGTCAGAATTTTCAAAAAAAAGTTTCTAAGAAAAAAAATGGTTGATAACCTTCCAAAGCATTATTTAATTCTTATTTTTTTAATACTTTTTCAGAAAGTTAATTAAACATTTTCTTTCAATATTTTAGCTTCCAGGTCGTGGCAAGGCACTAGGTCTTCTTGGTTATTGGAGCAACAACCACTTCCTTAGACAAACCTTCCATAAAGGATTTCAATGTTTAATTTTCTCACTGTAAGCTTTTAACTAAAAGAGAAATTTAAACTAGCAGTGACTTTGGAACCCAATAAAGGTTCCTTCTTACAGGGTTGGTTAAAAACTTAGGGGGTACATGATTTTTGGGCACATTTCTAAGTTGACCTGGTGTTTTCTAATGTATCAATTTAATTTTCCATAAGTTCTTAATTTTGATTTCGGAAATTTATTTAATCATGCATCATATTTCAATATTTCAAATTCTAATTTTAATTTATCATTTTCTGATTTTATACTATCGTACATCTCAAGTGGACATGCTTTTGCTAATTTCATTTTCAATTCTTTATTTTCTTTTTCTAATTCGAATAAGTCTTTAGAAAGCGATTTAATAAATCAAAAAGACTGAGACGGGGTTAGATTGCGTACCTTACTTACCTGATTTGGTGACGCTCCCCCTTCACTGTTGCTTTCTTCATCTGATGTTCCTCCCCCTTCATCGATGCTCATTTCTGAGCTAGACGTTTCTTCTAGCTGATGGTTAGCTAGTAGAGCTAATCCTGAGAATTCTTCGATTTCTGACTCGGAGGATGAAGAGTCGTTCCATGTCGCCTTCAGGTTTTTGTGCTTGGGTCGAGCTGGCTTCTTGCTTCTTTCCTTATCTTTTTGCTTGCTCTTCAATTTTGGGCAATCATCCTTGATGTGCCCTTCTTCGTTGCAATTGTAGCACCGAACTGTCCTTCCTTTTTGATGACGTTTACTTGACTGCGATCTAAACTTGTTAGATTTAAAAAACTTATTAAAACGTCTTACCATTAACGCAGCTTCGTTTTCGTCGATTGACGCTTCGGAGTCGGGATCGTCCTTTTCAGCTCGTAGGGCAACGTTGAGGTTCGACTTCTCTACTGGTTTTTCTGCAAGTTGAGACTCGTGAAGTTCGAAAGTTGAAAACAAGTTTTCTAAACTACTTACCTTAAAGTCCTTAGAGATGTAGTAAGCATCTACTAAGGACGCCCATTCTGAAGTCCTCGGGAAGGCATTGAGCGCGTATCGGATGGAATACCGGTTGGTTACTTCTTCTCCAAGGTTCGTTAGTTGCGTTATCAGCTCCTTGATTCTTGCTTGGAGTTGCGGTACCTTCTCGCCATTGTTCATCAGGAGGTTTGTTAGTTGTGTCCGGAGGATGTCGCGTCACGCCTGCTTCGCTTCAGAGGTACCTTCGTGAAACTCCAGGAATTTCTCCTAGAGATCTTTCGCTGAGTCGTAGCTTCCGATCCGACTTACCTCCTGAGGTGGCAGAACGCTGAGGAGATGGAATTCAGCTTTTCTGTTGGTGACGAAATCGGCTTGCTCCTTCTTGCTCCACGTGTTTTCTTCTTTGTCTTTAGGAGCTGCAAAACCATATTTCATAGTAATTAAAATATCAAAGTCTGTTTTAAAGAATACCTCCATTTTTCGCTTCCATGTAGCGAAATCTCCGTCGAACTTCGGGGGATGGATGTTCACTCCGGTCATCGTCTTGATCGTAGTGCTTCAGTTGGCGGTTAGTCCTTCTGAGGCGATCAGGTTCTGATACCAATTGTAGGTGCAGCGAAGGCCGGCAAGAGGGGGGTGAATTGCTGAAAACAAAAATAAAACTACCCTCCTCATTTTTTCAACTCAATTAATGCAATAGTAAATAAAATAAAGGCAGAAATAAAAACAGAAACCGAATTTAACCTGGTTATAACCAAGTGGATTGTTAATCCAGGGTAGTAAGAAAGCGCACTAAGAAAATTCTCCTTTGCTGAAGGCGGAGAAGCCTTTTACACTCTAATGGTTCAGAACTACTGCTAGGAAGTGCTTACAGAGTTGAATGTAGAAGTTCTTGTGAATTCCTAGCTCCAGGGGCCTTTAAATAGCCTCTGGAAATTTGATCTCGAAGGTCCAAGGCGCCTCCAATAGAGGTCCAAGGCGCCTCCAAGGGTTCAACGGATAAAACTTTATCCGCTGCGCAAATGGTCTGTTTGACCAGGCTTAAGGCGCCTTCATCAGCCTTGAAGGCGCCTTGAGCTGTTTTATCCAGCTCAGCTTCTTTTCTTTGGCTTTCTTCAGCTTCCGACGCTCCGTTCTTTTGGGTGATTTCGGCCAACCGAAATAGGGCTCACCCGAACCCAATTTCCGGCCTTCTCCTCGAGTAGCCTTCCGTCCCGGCTTAACGTTCCTCGAACACCACGCACGCTCTTAACGCCCACTGGAGTACTCTTCCGCAGCTCTCTCGTCCTTTGGACGCACCGAGCCCGTCGGCTCCCTTCCCGTGCCGTCCTTCTCGCTAGCTGCGTCTTCCGCTCGACTTCCTGCGCTCCTAAGCTCCTACACACTCAAACACAGGGATCAAACACAAAACAGGACCTAACCAACTTGGTTGATCACATCAAAACTACCACGGGGTCTAACATGTGCGACCGGCGACGTTGCTGGTCTCTCCCTGGCGGCGGCTCTGAATCCGTCCGGTGGCGGCTTCGTGAGGAGGAGAAGAAGGGGGCGATGGCTAGAGGCACTTGCCCGCGAGAGGAGGATAATGCGGCGGCTGAACCTTTAAAACCTCGTCCCTTTTCTCCCCTGCCAGCGGTGGAGAAGCCCCATACGAAGAAGAACCCTGCTGCTCCCTGTGCTCAGCGGCGGCGGAAAAACCCTGCACGAAGCCCCCCCCCCCTCCCTGTTGCTACAGTGCCCCCTTTCTTTAAAACCCTAAGAGTCCTTTTACCAAATTGCCCCTCTTCTTCCTCTTAACTTCTCCTATACCCCTCATACCATATCCGTATCAAAGGGATTTATCCGTATCCGTAGCTAAGGTTTTGAGATAGAGGGTTTGAAGACAAGTGTTGCTGTATTTTTAAAGCTTAGGAGATAATCTAAAAGAATTCAACAACAATGAAAAGCGAGATTCATTTGTATAAATTTTTATTTACATTATATTTCATTTTTATTCTTGTTTTCTTTATTTGTGTTGTTGGTAAAGAATTAAAAATTATAAGAAGTTTCTCCACCTTGATCCTGAAGATATCTGATAAGGAGAAAGATGGTGGAGCTATCATTAGGACGATAAATCATGGAGTAGAAATTAAGGCTTCTGAACCATGTAAAAATTATTTCTCTCTTCTACTTGTGCTGCTGTGTATTTGATTTGTATAGAGTCAGCCTAGGGGCTGTCAAGGTGGGGCCAACACACAGGGCCCCACCTTTGGCAAGGTCCTTTTTTTATTTTTTTTAAAAATTTTTTTAAGTAAAAACTAATAAAATATATTCATTAGAAAAAAAAGTAAAAGATGTAATTATAAATTTTAAAATATTATAGATTTTTTTATAAAGGTGCTCCAAAAAATGAGAAGAATCCGCACATAGTAGACGAGTCTTTTTCTATTTCTATTTCCTTAAATCTTAATCTTTTGGAATTCACTTTTGTTCACCCTCAAACTCTTCTCCTACACCAATAGCCATTGTCTAGCGTCGCCATTGTCGCATCGTCGCGTTGCCGTCCTCGCCCACCGATACTACACAGTAATACACACATGTAAATCCTTCGATTTAAATGAAATTTTCTTACTTAAATTAAAGAGGTCTTTTTTCACTGGGTCCTTTAAAGTCTAGGACCGCCCTAGATTTATATTTTTCGCTAAGTATAACTCTTTGTAAACCAACACAATAAATAAATTATCGGACAAGATCAAAATCGTTATTCACTCCCCTTTAGCCACATCATTAGTCCCAACATTACTAACGTAGACAAGCTCTCATATGTGCTCCTTGGATGGTAAGAAGTCATTATATTCCCTTTTTTTAAGTTCATATCATAATTTTAATTAAGCTTATATACATATTTAAATTAATCTAAATTTATAAATAAATATTCTTATTCATTCTTTGGACTTCTATAAATGTATGATTCATTCCTTTTAAATTTAGATAAATATACATCCATAAAATATAAAAATAATAGTGAGAATAAGAATCTATTTATTTGGAGATTTATAAAGCAGAAAAGTGCCTCTGTTTTTTTAAAATATATGCGTAAAAAGGGGGGGGGGGGGGTGTGGGGTTAAAAAATAAAAATATTTGGAGAGTATTTTAGAGGGGAAAAAAGGAGAAAAATTTGCCCCTACCCAAGAGAAAGCAACAATTCGAGAGAGAACAAATGACATTTGTAGGGAGATGGAACAGAGCATTGGTTGAATGAAATTAAAGAATTATAATAATATAAGCATCTTTGCATGGATTGAATAAGACATATGGTTTTAGGTGCCTAAGACATGGTACAATGGTAAGAGGTCAGGACGGATCTACCATAGGACTATAAATATTTCGAGTTAATTTTGATATGATTAACTGAGTTAAATTAGACGTAGTATATTTGATGTCTTGTATCTAAGTATATAGGGATTTAGGAATACAAGAAGTCGAGTAGAAGACGCAGCGGAGAGAAGAATGACACGAGAAGCGAGTCGACGTGCTCGGTGTATCTGAGGGATGAGAAGGTGTGAAAGAGTATACTAGTGGAGCGAGAAAGACATGTGCGATGCTTCTGAGGGGCGAGAAGCTAGAACGGAAGACTGCTCGAGGAGAAAATCGGAGTTGGATGATCGAAAAATCACTCAAGTGACCAGAGCAGAAGTCGGACAAGTTAACATGAAGTTGACTTGTCTAGGTGCTTGGACCAAGTTTAGGCACTCAAACTCTAGCCACCCGGACCATGTCCGGGCACTAGGACCATCCTGGTACAGAACAGGCACATCATCGAGAAATTGTTGTAGATAATGTTCGGAGTCCACGTCAGCAAGACTCTAGGTGTTCGGACGAAGATAAAACTTTTGTTGGATCGTGAAAACGCAAGAGGGGTATACACATAGATATGGACTATTAACCTATTCCCTTTTACAAATCTGAATAAATTATCATAGAATATAACTCCAATAGAACTCCGCGGATCATGCTTTCAGTTAATGGATCAAGCAATAGCTTCTTGTGGTGAGAAATCTAAAAGAAGAAAAAGATTCTTTGGTTTCGTTTTCTTTTTTCTTCTTTTTTTTATTTATTTTTAAATTTCTATTAGATTAGTATACGCCTATATTATTCTTGCTTCATTGATTCTTTTGATAGATCTCAGGATCTATCCTATATAAATAAATTCTAAAATAGGTTAAGAATTAGAACAGTTGGCCTTCGATTATTTTGGATCGATCGAAATACACACAAGTAAATGTAGCAAAAAAAAATTGGGCTGCTATTTTGATGTACTATTTAGATATACATCTAATCCATGTACATACATATTATATATTGATCTAGATATGAGCTTTTTTTATAGGAAAAAGTCTATATCCGTATACAATACAATTTTCTATGAAAATAATGAATATGATAATAGGGGTGAATAGCGTTCGTTGAAAATCATTATCGAGTAAGCAGCGGAAAATAAATACGAAAGCAACAATAGAAAAACACGAGCGGTTTTTTACTTGGTTTGGAGCCTTCGACGACCCCTACTCTAAGACCTAGGTCCCGCGGACCTATCGATGGGCAATCCACTAAAAATCTCTTTTGGTACCCCTAGAAGAGAGAGTCGAGTTCACAAGAATTAGGTTAAGTGCAACAAACTGCACTTACCCTTTTATAGAAATTAAGTACAAAAAAATAACTGTGACCAACACTATTATAGGAATGAAAATGATGCGCTTCATGTTGATGTCTGTCTATCGGGCACGATCAAAACTTTTCGGATAAGTCATCGGGCTCAGCAGCTTCTTGGTAGTGTGGTAGCAGCAATAGGAAGCAGTCGGAGGCTTAGAGGTGCACGCAATAGCTCGTATGTGGTTGATTTCTCAAAGCCTCCTCGAAACAGCTTTATAAAAGGCTTGGAAGGCACCTTCCAAAGGTCTTGAAGGCGCCTCCAATTGGATGAAAATTTATCCTGACTTCGCTGCACCTTATCTGCGAACCGATCAAAATTTATCTTGTGGAAGGCTCCTTCCATAGCCATGGAAGGCGCCTTCTATGAACAGTACCAAGGCACCTTCCATAGCCAAGGAAGGCGCCTTCGAGCACTGTTCACCTGAAGGTCATTTCTTCCTTTTGTCCTGCAAAATAATATTAGTCTACTAACCCTGCAAGACATGTGTCAGGACAAATAAACAAATAATAAAAAGGAATGAAAATGATGCGCTTCATGTTGATGTCTGTCTGCCGGGCGCGATTGAAACTTTTTAGATAAGTCATCGGGGTCAGCAGCTTCTTGGTAGTGTGGTAGCAGCAATAGGAAGCAGCCGGAGGCTCAGAGGTGCACGCAATAGCTCTTATGTGGTTGATTTCTCAAAGCCTCCTCGAAACAACTTTATAAAAGGCTTGGAAGGCGCCTTCCAAAGGTCTTGAAGGCGCCTCCAATTGGATGAAAATTTATCCCGACTTCGCTGCACCTTATCTGCGAACCGATCAAAATTTATCCTGTGGAAGGCTCCTTCCATAGTCATGGAAGGCGCCTTCTATGAACAGTACCAAGGCACCTTCCATAGCCAAGGAAGATGCCTTCGAGCACTGTTCACCTGAAGGTCATTTCTTCCTTTTGTCCTACAAAATAATATTAGTCTACTAACCCTGCAAGACATGTGTTGTAATGACCACCCTTTTTACTACTACTCTCTAAGGGTGACCGTTACTTAACTACTAACTCTACTTAACTGGTATGATCGAAACCACGAGGAGTCTCTACCGAAAAATTTCGGCAGCATCTCCCCTGTACCGGTGACCATAAACTGAGATACATATATAATATACATCAGCCACAAGTGGCTGGAACATATATCAAACACCCACGCAGTTAAATAAGTGTCAAACACCAAAATATCTACTTATTAAACATAACTCATCTCATCATATAATCTAAAACTAGAATAATCTTCAATGACATGAAATGTAAGACACAATCTCAAATATTTATTAACCACTAAAACACGGAAACTCAATAACATCCCAAGTCTCTCCCATAGTCCTGGCATCACACACCATCCGCACCACCTTGTCGCCTTCCTTTGCTATATATTTTCCTTTCCTTTATTTGCAGTAAGAGGAAACGCAAACTATAAGCAAAATTACTTAGTAAGCGCTATCTAACTCACAAAAACTCGAATATGCATGTATACAAGAAGATACTAGAAACTGAATGCTCTAAAAGAAAAGCATAAATATAGCTGCTCATGTTAATCTAATAGCAAAGCACTAAAATTTGCATAGTCATGATATACAAGGATAAAACTGCATGCTGGAAGATAAGTCTAATCATGCTCAATAACTAATCAGGAACAAATAAAACTGATACTGCATGATTCGAATTAAAAGAAACTAACTTGCTGGAATAAACTGAAATAGCTAACTTGCTGAAATTGAAACTGATATAAAGTTTATTTTGTTTGTTCCAAAACTTATACTCTTATACTTCAAAATAATAATGAAGCTTCTCTTGGGCCCAGGCTTAGTACCAATGTGCGCTCCCTAATAGGGACTGTGGTAGCTAGTCATCAGTCCTACGAGGGTAAAGACCTTGGTCTTACCAGGGCCAAGACCTTGGAATTGGTCACCTGGATTTATTTAACGACAACCTTTGAAGTCGGGTACTAGCCTTTTTAAAATAAAATACTTGTTATCTTTTAATATTCTTATAATAAAATGCCTTTGCGTTTCTTTGAGCACATGGTGTGCTACTGATCCCAATTCTTAAACTTAGGGATCCTATTAAGACCTTGGTCTCTCTTTCTTATAGCTACTTATAAACCTCTAAAGAATTTAATAGAACTCTTATTTTTCCACTAAAATACATGGCTGCTCATGCTTGTTAAAATAGCAAATGAAAAGTAAAGAAACTACTCATGTGTATCTAGTAGTAAAGAAAACTGATCATGCTCAACTCATGGCAAATAAAAGCTGCACGTGCTCAATAATAGCAAATGAAAACTAGAAAATTTGTATATATGACTAATAAGAATCTGCACTACATTATCTTAAATCTTGCTACAACAGAACTAAAAAAAGAACAGTCAAATCCCCTTAGTAAGGACAAGTCAATTAGCTCAAGCAAAAGAAATGCCATCTACTAAAATAATGTTGTTGCTATCAAAAGTTGATACGTGAACATGATAATATACTAGAACATACAAAGAACCAAAACATAATGCAATGCAGAATAATTCCTTAAACTACTCTTTAATTCCAAGCTATCCTAATACTGTACAGGAAGGAAATCCGGAAGCAAGACAACAAGGAACACTTACTACTCTTACATTTCAAACCATCCTAATGCTGTACAAAAACCGAAGCAAGAAAACAAGCCATTAAAATCCAACAGAACTCCCAAATTAAGGTTATCCACACCCAATGCATGGCACAAACCCAAATCCGTACAACAAGCTTTAAGGAATTGTTCATGCCCCTTTTTCCTAACACCAATCTGATTTGCACAGCAAAGTCACAAACCCGAATTACTCAACAATGAGGTGATTTCATATTCATAGCAGCAATCATCTAAAACAATACAATGTGGAGCAACCTCAATATGAATTACTTTAAACCAGTAATTAAAAGCCCAACTATATGCCAAATCCATTAAAACCACTTCTCATCTTCCTATAAAAGCTCACGGCAGCAAGAACAACAAACAATCTTCATAGAAAATTCGAAAACACAAGGAATAAGATTCCGGAACTACTCTACTGCAGGTGAGTAGCAACTTACCTTGCTTCTTGGACTCACAGCTGAACTAGGAGGGCTTCTAGGGTTCGGATAACTCGAGTTTTCCGACCTCTTCTTGCGCCTACTCTTCTCCTTGCCGAGAGGATTGTGAGGATGAAGAAATCTCTTGGAAAACCCCCTCGACCGACCGCCGGAGTGAAGCCCTAGCCTCCTTTGTGTTTCCGCCCGAGCAGAGAACGACGCCGCGCGAGAGAAAGAGAGAAAAGGGTTTTAGGTTTCGGTCACGGCAACACTTAAGTTCTCTTCTTATAACTTCAATATTCAATTAACTATCTACCATATAAATATATTTCGCTACCTATCTGATCAGCATCATCCGCTTGGACACTTGGTCAGAAGGACTCGCTTAAGGTTTTGCTGGGGTCCGAGGTCTCCGGTTCGAATCTCGGCTTGGACATTATTTTTGTCGAAACTTCTTTCGTTTAGTAAAAATACCAAACGACCTCCAAAAATTACATAAAAATACTCTAAAAATTTCTAAAAATCTCTAGAATATTTCTATAGCATTTCTAAATATTTTTAAATACTATTAAAACTTGAAATGAGGAAATTTGGGTTGTTACAATTCCCCATACCTTATAAAAAGTTCGTCCTCGAACTTAGAATAATTCTGGATACTTCTGTCTCATACTGTCCTCACGCTCCCAAGTGACTTCCTCATGCTTCTGGTTCTGCCAAATGACCTTCACTAGTGACACCTCTTTGTTTCTTAGTCTCTTGATTGCTCTGTCCACTATCTGCGTAGGTCTGCTCTCATAGCTAAGATTTTCTTGGATCTGCACTGACTGAGGCTGAATCACTTGGCTAGGGTCGTGGAGACACTTCTTTAGCAAACAGACATGAAATACATTGTGTATTGCTGACATGTCTTGTGGTAAGTCCAGCTTGTAAGCTACTTTCCCAATTCTTTCAGCCAGCCTTTTCACAAAAGCAATAAGATTGGTTGTTATCTATATCAATCTTGCCTTTTCACAAGGGCTTACCTTTAGGCAAGCCTTTTCACAAGGGTAACTTTGTGTTAGATTTAGGTTTAGTTTTGGGTTCAACAAATAGACATTCTTTGGATAAACTTCTAGACTATATTGATTCACCTAGACATCATTAGAGTAACCATTCCTTCAAAGTTTTTCAAATAGTCTCACCCACTGAACTTAGTACAAAACCTTGGTCTAACTAGTTAGGATTCGTAAGGGGTAGCTTCAGTTAGTTCCACTAAGTCAAATACATCAAGTCGAAGTCATATCTTCCTAGACATGCATAGACAGAATTTTCCTAACCTACTATAATCCAAAACTTTACCGGTACCATTGATCAAGTTAAAATATTATCCCTATTTTATCTAGTCCTAATTATCCAATCGGGTAAGTTATTATTTTGGAGGTGCCAACTAATTTGGAGCCCGCCCTTGAATTGTTGAATTTGATTTTTAAGTTTTGGGTTTGTGTCAATAACTTTTATAATTATAGGGGACTTGATAGTAATTTGATTTATTTGATATTATTTTATTTTTAATTTTAGAATTTTGTTTTGAAGATTTGTTTTGGTTTAAATTTAAGGTTTTAGTTGTCTTTGATTTTATATAATGGATATCATTTTTAGATACATAATATTGGTTGATTCCTACTTGTGTTATTAGGCACATTTTTGAAACCCAAGCTTTAGTTTAGGTCTTATTTTGATTAACTAATGATATGAAAGATTTGCTGGTTGAGCTGGACTTGTATTCGAGTCCGAACTTATTGTACATAACTCTTTGTGACCCAAGTATCATGTCGAGATACTTGAATCTAGTTGTGAATTTTTATAGTAATTCTTTTAGTTCAATTATTTCATTTTTCAGTCTGAGATTCCCACTTGGCCAAGAGCTGGCCACTGACTTGATCTTGCAATCCTTGCCAGAAAGCTACAGTCAATTTGTCATGAATTACAATATGAGCAAAATTGACAAGCCACTGCCTGAGCTTCTAAGTATGTTGAGAACTGCTGAGCTCAACCTTAAGAAGGTTAAGCCCAACTCCATTTTGATGGTGCAAAGGCACAAAGGCAAGGGCAAGCCTAAAGGTTAAGCCCAACTCCATTTTGATTGGTTGTTATCTACGTAAAGCAATAAGATTGGTCGTGGAGACACTACTCTTTCAGTCAGTCCTTGAGTAGAGGGTTCTTATCTATATCAATCGATTGGTTGAATCGATAGTGAGATGATATAGAGAACACTACTCTTAATCATTCCTAGTCAAGTATTAACATTCAGGGACAATGTTAATGCGATGAGACTAGCATGTAGGTCAACTCAATGACTTGATCTCACAAGTCATGGATATAGAGATATCAAGTTGACACATGTGTATGCATTGGAGAATGTATACTGAATGACCCGTCATGAGAAAGTATCATGGATCATTATATGAGTGTCATATACTTTCTCATGTGGCTATTAGTATGACTATTAGTCCTTGGACCTGAAGTCACCATGGTTCCCTACATAAGGAGTTGCATACTTTGGCTTCGTTAAACGTCACCCATAACTGGGTGGACCATAAAGGCGATTACTGGGTAACAAATTATGCGGAGGGATGTGAGTGATGTAGATGGGATCTATCCCTCCTATATGATGGGAGTGATATCATCATTCTTGATAGAGTCCATACAACAATTATCATATGATTGGCTCTAGGGCTCTAACAACAGTCTCATATCATATCTCCAGAGAATGAGACAAAACTATAATAGAAGGGTTATACCAAGATTCTTTTAGGTCGGAGATCTAGTCTAGCAACGCGTTAAGCCCGTCGGGGATGTTAATAAACTGGAACCACAATGGGGCGGACCTTATAGGGTGATACAAAAGCTTGCTTCAGGCTCCTACAATTTCCAGGACGTAGAAGGGAGGAATCTCGAGCAACCTTGGAGTGCTAATCACTTATAGCCTTATAGAACCTAACAAGTACACTTGTAATCTATTCATGTGTTTTGTCCAATTTTCATATACATAATGAGAAATACAGGCAACATTACTCAAAAGTGTTCCCAAGCAAATGAATTAACTCTCTCTCATTCAGTCGACCAGGGACCTTAAGGGGTGACCAAACAGACTCCCTTAAGGGAAATTGGAGACTTTAAACCTTCATTCAGTCGATTGGGGACCTTAAGGGGTTACCAGACATGATCCCTTAAGGGGAACCAGAGACTTTAAACCTTCATTCAGTCGATCGGGGACCTTAAGGGGTGACCGGATAGGCTCTCTTAAGGGGAACTGGAGACTTTAAACCTTTATTTAGTCGATTGAGGACCTTAAAGGGTGACTAGACAGACTCCTTTAAGGGGAACCGGAGACTTGAAACCTTCATTCAGTCGATCAGGGACCTTAAGGGGTGATCGAACAGGCTCTTTAAGGGGAACCAGAGACTTTAAACCTTCATTCAGTCGATCGGGGACCTTAAGGAGTGACCTGACAGGCTCCCTTAAGGGGAACTGGAGGCTTTAAACCTTCATTCAATCGATCGGGGACCTTAAGGGGTGACCAGACATGCTCTCTTAAGGGGAACCAGAGACTTTAAACTTTCAGTCAGTCTATCGGGGACCTTAAGGGGTGACCGGATAGGCTCCCTTAAGGGGAACTGGAGACTTTAAACCCTCCACGAGTTAATCAAAGTATATGGATTGTGAGTATTATATTTAGCTCATTTCATTCGGTGGCATAAGGCCGATCGACTCATCATGTATAGTTATTTCGTCAGAGAATATATGCTCAACCAGCTTATTAAACAGTTTGAGAATCCTTTATATGAGCAGGGCGTTCAGCCCATCATAGAAACCCAGAGGTCACTAGAAAGAATTCATCCTACATTATATATCACTCAGGAGATAATTATGAGGTCTACTTCTTTTCATTATAATTTCTTTGTATGATCTTTCTACAAGATGACAAATATATTGAAGGAGTTAATTTATATGGATACTTAGGTGGTTCCAAAGATATGGGAAGCTACACAAGGAAAGAAAGGTAAGTGCAAATTTTCATAAATATTTGATATATCATGAGTAGTATACAATAATGATAAAATGATAAGAAAGTATAAATACATGATTTTAAAGTTCATTTAAACCTACTTAGGAAGTCTTTTGGGAGCTCTTTGTTTAGTCGTCGGTTGTTTACAAATAAGGGAGGAGGTTCTCCCGATAGGTAACCCCCCTCTCTTAATTATTGAACTACCCCTTCAACAGAATGGGTAAGGGTTCCTACGATGTGCCGAGCATATTCCTTACCAAACTCAGGGGAATCTAAATAGGAACTACGCCTTCTTTGCCAATGCTCCTCCTCACATGCCTTATATGTATAGAGTTTAGATTGTAGGTTATCTTTCTCTCCTTGTAAGATAGTTTTCTTTGCCTTAACATCCTCTAGCTCTTTCAAAAGTGAACTTATCTATGAATCTTGGGCTCATAGTCTTTCTTGTTGTTGAAACAAGGTAAAATATTTAGAGGTTAATTCTTGAGCTAACTCAGGAGATCTAGAGCTATGGGATAATTGTAATTGTTCAAGAGAGTAGTTTTGTGGGATAAATCTGAGAGGGCTTTGTCTTTCAGAGATTTTTCTATCCTGAGTTGAGATGTATTCCAGTGTAATTGAAGTTCCAACTCTTTACTTTCTTTTTCTCGAGATTGTAGTAATTGACGACAATCTTGTAAGGCTTTTTCTAGGTCGGCGTTGAGTTCAATCTGTGAGTTTACTTTGTCTCATAGCTGAATGAGTTCATCATTAGGAAGGTTGGAGGCAGTTTGTAATTCCTCTACTTTGTCTTTTAGAACTCGATTAGTCCTTTCTAAATTCGCAACTAGCTGACCCAAATGTAAGCTCGAGGCATAGAACTAAAATAAGACAACAACATAGTTACACTTTACAACCAAGGATGTTACACTTTATAACCATAGACCAAAGAAATTTAATCATAGACTTGTTGGATCGAGAAGCGCTAGAGGGGAGGGGAGGGGGTGAATAGCGCTCGTGGCTTTCACTTATCGAAGTTGAAAACGTATCGAGTTAAGTAGCAGAAATTAAATAAAAACATACACACACAGAGAACTCCAAGATTTACTTGGTTCGGAGCCTAGGGCGACTCCTACTCCAAGGCCCACGCTCGTTGAGCATTTACTTTGGGCAACAACTATAATCACACAAATTTAGAGATGTGTAATACAAATAGAGCAGTTATTAATCTTATACCGACAACAGAAACAAAAATTGAATTTGAAGCTCCGGGTCGTCGGGGTGTTGCTACAACACTTCTAGAACGTTTCTGGAGCAGCACACGGAAGAAGGATTGCTTTGGAATTGATTAATTCAATGTGCTGGTCGAGTGCTCCTTATAACACTTGTTGAGGGTACCCTCAATCCCCTTGAGGGCGGCCTCATCCGCGCAGAATCCGCTGCGCAGATGAGCTTTGAAGAAGTCCTCGCTGATCCTCTTGAAGGCGCCTCCATACTCCTTGAGGGCGCCTTCAAGGTTGTCTGAGGCACCTCAAGCCTCCATGAGGGCGCCTCCAACCTTGCTGTCGAACTTCTCAGCCTTGCACCCGAGGCACCTCCAAGCTCCATGGAGGGCACCTCGGGTACTATTCACCCGAGGTAAACTTTGCTCTTTAGTCCCTACAAAGTATGTTAGTCCATAAAATAACAACATACCCTGCAAAACAAAGTTAGCACATAATAATAACATAAAATAAATGTATGATAGTCACCGGACTGTCCGATTCTGACTTCAGATTTTCGATTGAAAACCCTAGGTTGAACCGACGCCTATTGTTCCCTCCGCAGGGAACGCGTCCTCACCTATTCCACTCAAGAGAGCATACCTGATGCTAGTTCGGTCCTCCAGACCAGATGGATTTTCTTCTTAGGGTTACCACCCCCTATGACCTAAAGTTACCACCCCCTAGGGGTTTTCGCCACCTAGGGTTACCTCCCCCTAGGACCTAAGGTTACCCCCCTTAGGATTTCCACCACCTAGGGTTACCACCCCCTAGAGTTATCACCCCCTAGGACCTAAGGTTGCCGCCCCTTAGGATTTTCCTCCACCTAGGGTTACCACCCCCTAGGACCTAAGGTTACCGCCCCTTAGGATTTTCTACCTACCTAACCGTAGTTAGGATTTTCCTGCAATCTCATTCACACATGTTAGATAACGATTAACCTTAAGTTTGAATCCCTTTGCCATTAACAAAACTTAGGTTCGATCGTCGGATGCTTCCCGCACCAACAATCTCCCCCTTTTTGATTATGGCAAAAAAAATTCAAAGTTAAGAAAAAATAATGCCATAAAAAGATTTTACATAAGCATGATAGTACAGACATAAAATTAAGTGCAGAGCCCCCCTTAGTCAGAGTAACTGTAGAGCTCCCCCTTAGTCAGAGCTCCTGTAGCGACCACCCTTCTCACTACTCTCTAAAGGTTGTTGGGGTTGCAAGGTTGCAAACATAGTCCCATATTGGAAACACATGGGAAAGATCATGGGTTTATAAGAGAAAAGATATCTCCATTGGCATGAGGCCTTTTGGGGAGAGCCCAAGAGCAAAACCATGAGGGATTAGGCCCAAAGTGGACAATATCATGCTATTGTGGAGATATCTAAATTCTTTTCGATCCAACAATTGGTATCAGAGCCCGGACTGCCGGAAGGTTTAACCGCCGACTGTGCACAAGAGCTATGGTCTGATTGAGTCATGTGGGTACAATATTGACCTCGAACAAAGAAAGTGGGGGCTCCTATGTTCGGATCAAGAGGACCAGACACCAGGCAGGAAGTCCTAGTTGCGACTAGGCAAGGAAGTCCTAGTAGGTCGGGTGGACCGAGGGGCAGGAAGACCTGGTGGGTCGAGGATCGGACATGGGAAGCCTATGGTCCTTTGTTTGAGAGGGGGGATTATTGGGGTTGCAAACATAGTCGCATATTGGAAACACATGGGAAAGATCATGAGTTTATAAGAGAAAAGATATCTCCATTGGCATGAGGCCGTTTAGGGAGAGCTCAAGAGCAAAATCATGAGGGATTATGCCCAAAGTGGACAATATCATGCTATTGTGGAGATATCTAAATTCTTTTCGATCCAACAAAGGTGTCCGTTACATAACTACTATAAACTCTTACTTAACTAGTGTAACAAACTGTACTTAAATTTTTCCAGGAAACTTAAAATTTCGGCAGAATATATACTGTTCGGTAGGACTAAAATACAATACAATACTGACATGCACATATAACTCATAATAGCAGAAACATATGAATCTATATCTCAATGCAAACACAAAAGTATCTACTTACTATACAGAACTCATCTTAACATGCGATCTAAAACAAGAATAATCTCAAATGTCATGAAACATAAAGTAAAATCTCAAATGTTTCTTAACCACTAAAACACGGAAACTTAATAATGCCCCAAGTCTCTCCCATAGTCCTGGCATCACACATCATCGAACACCTCCTTGTCGCCTTCCTTTGCTATAGCTTTTCCTTTCCTTTATCTGCAGTAAGAGGAAATGCAAACTATAAGCGAATGCTTAGTAAGCGCTGCCTAACTCACAAAAACTCGAATGTGCATATAAATACAGCAAATGCTAAAAACTGAATCTGTAAGAAGAAAACTACTCATGCTCATCTAATAGCAAAGCACTAAAATTTGCATACTCATGATATACAAGAATAAAACTGCATGCTGGAAGACAGGGCTAATCATGCTCAATAAACTAATCAGGAAACAAATAAAACTAATACTGCATGCTTCGAATTAAAAGAACTAAAATTGCTGACTCTAAACATAAGTGAAGCTCTACAAAATGCAAAAATCTACACTGCTACAAAATGCAAAAATCTGCACTACTACAAAATGCAAAAATCTGCACTGCTACAAAATGTAAAAATCTGCACTACTACAAAATGCAAAAATCTACACTACTACAAAATGCAAAAATCTGCACTGTTATAAAATGTAAAAATCTGCACTACTACAAAATGCAAAAATTCTGCAATTCTTCATTTGTGGTGCACGCCTACTGCTACCCAAGAACCCCAAGAGCTAAATGCAAACTAAAAATCTGCAATGCTTCATGAAAGTAGCAATCAAACTAAGGTTTGCAGTGCTAAAAGAAAACATCAGTTCTAACTTGCTGTGCTTGGGAATAAAGAAGCTAACTTGCTGAATTAAACTTTTATGACATTTGCTTTGCTAGTTCAAATACATATAGTTTAATACTTCAAAATAATAATAAAGCTTCTCTTGGGCCCAGGCTTAGTACCAATGCGCGCTCCCTAATAGAGACTATGGTAGCTAGTCACCAGTCCTACGAGGGTAAAGACCTTGGTCTTACCAGAGCCAAGACCTTGGAATTGGTCACCTGGATTTGTTTAACGACAATCTTAGAAGTCGGGTACTACCCTTTCAAAAATAAAATACTTGTTATCTTTAATATTCTTATAATAAAATGACTTGGCATTTCTTTGAGCACTTGGTGTGCTGCTGATCCCAATTCTTAAAATTTAGGAATCCTATCAAGACCTTGGTCTTTTCTTACTTATAGCTACTCATAATCCTCAAAAAGGGTTTAATGGAACACATAAACACTCCACCAAAATTCATGGCTATTCATGCTTATTAAATGGCACAAAAAAATCTAGGACTACATGCACAAAATGAGAAGTTGTTCAGGTTCATGATGGTAGCATAAATTCTGTAATTGCATGCTCTAAAATAAAACTGCTCATACTCATTAGATAGCATGGAATTAATTAAATCTGCACGTTCATGGTAGGGTTGTTCATGCTCACTAAAGTCACAAAGGAACCATAAACAAAAAACTGCGCTAAAATTCTGCATCTGAAATACTAAAGAAACTGTACTGAAATGCTAAACTACGCTAGAAAGGAATTTTAAAGATGCATGTCAAAGAATTATTAACACAAAGTTGCAACATGTTAAGGATTAATAACACAACCGAAACTGCACAGCAAGCTCCAACTCAAGCTAAAAACCTGCTGGGATCTTCAAACTTATGTAAACCTTAAAGAAAAGTTGCTGCTGCTATCACAAATTGAAACGTGAAGTTACTAGAATAGAACTTGAGAGATCTACACATTCTAAATTAATCCCTACCAAGCAAAACATAAAGGAGAGTTGCTGCAACAGAATTCCTTGAGCATGCTACAACTGGAATAGAAAGGAGAAAGCAAATATTGGAACTAATCTTAACCTCTAGCAACCCCATTAATCTGTACAGCATGTTTCGAAAGCAAGGAAAGAACTAAAATCCCTAGCTATTCCAGTTCTGTACAACCTATTCCGAAAACAAGGAAAAAACTAAAAATCGAAGCTCGAAACTACTCTTACTGCAGGTGAGTAGCAACTTACAATGGTTTCTTGGACTCACATCCGGAAAATAACTTCTAGGGTTTGCGGATAGCTCGAATTTCCGGCTCCTCTTCGTGCCCACAAGCTCTCCTCGACGAGAGGATCGTGATGGTGGTGAAATCACTCGGAAATCTCCCTTGGCCGATCGCCGGAGAGATGTCTAGCCTCCAGCTTCGTTTCCGCCCGAGAGGAGCCGCCGCGAACGCGAGAGGAAGAAGGGAACGGATTTAGGTCTCGGGAAAATTAAGTCCTCTTTTTATAACTAGGGCATTCTGTTATCTAATTACTGCTTAAATATAATTCCGACCTCTATTTGATCAGCAACGCCCGCTTGGGCATTTGGTCAGCCGGATCCGCTTAAGGTTTGGGTCGGGTCGGAGGTCGCGGGTTCGAACCTCGGCCGAACCTATTTATTTTTTTGAAACTTCCTCCTTTTGGTAAAAATACCAAACGACCTCTAAAAATTGCATAAAAATACTTTAAAAATTTCTAAAAATCTCTAGAATTTTTCGAAAGCATTTCTAATTATTTTTAAGCACTATTAAGACTCGAAATGAGAAAATTTGGGATGTTACAATTCCCCATACCTTATAAAAAGTTCGTCCTTGAACTTAGAATAATTCTGGATATTTCTGTCTCATACTGTCCTCACGCTCCCAAGTGACTTCCTCATGCTTCTGGTTCTGCCAGATGACATTCACTAGTGGCACCTCTTTGTTTCTTAGTCTCTTGACTGCTCTGTCCACTATCTGTGTAGGTCTGCTCTCATAGCTAAGATCCTCCTAGATCTGCACCGACTGAGGCTGAATCACTTGGCTTGGGTCGTGGATGCACTTCTTTAGCATGGAGACATGAAATACATTGTGTATTGCTGACATGCCTTGTGGTAAGTCCAGCTTGTAAGATACCTTCACAATCCTCTCTATGATCAGGTAAGGTCCTACGTAGCGAGGACTTAACTTGCCCTTCTTGCCAAATCTCATCACTCCCTTCATCGGAGTAACCTTAAGAAAAACTGAATCCCCTACTTAGAATTCAAGTGGCCTACGGTGTGTGTCAGCATAACTTTTCTGTCTACTCTGGGCAGTCTCAATCCTCTATCTGATCTTCTGGATAGCCTGAGTGGTCTCATCTATCATCTCAGTCTGAATGCCCAGCTCTACTTCTATTCCTTTTCTTTCACCTGCTTCTTGCCAGCAAATGGGTGATCTGCACTTCCTGTCATACAACGCATCATAAGGTGCCATCTTGATGGTGGCCTGATAGCTATTGTTGTAGGCAAACTCAGCTAAGAACAGATACTTGCACCAACTTCCCTTGAAATCTAGCGCACAAGCTCTGAGCATATCTTCTAAAATCTGATTTACTCGCTCTGTCTGTCCATCGGTCTGAGGATGGAAGGCTGTGCTGAACTTGAGTTTGGTGCCTAGTGCATTCTGAACACACTCCCAAAAATGAGAGGTGAAGCGCCCATCTCTATCAGACACAATAGATTTTGGAATTCCATGAAGTCTGATCACTTCCTTAACATACAGTTGTGCCAACTGCTCTATAGAATGGGACACCTGGATGGCTAGAAAATGGGCAGACTTGGTCAATTTGTCCACTATTACCCATATTGCATCATATCCGTTTGTGGTTCTTGGAAAACTTGTTATAAAGTCCATGGATATGTCTTCCCACTTCCATTCTGGTATTGGGAGAGGTTGTAACATTCCTCCTGGTCTCTGGTGTTCTGCTTTGACTCTCTGATATGTCAGGCAGGTACTGACATACTTTGCAATATCTCTTTTGAGTCCAGGCCACCAGAATCTCTGTTTCACATCCTGATACATCTTGGTGGAACCAGGATGCATGGAGTAAGGTGTACTATGAGCTTCTTCTAAAATTTTATTTCTCAGTTCTTCATTATTGGGGACACAAAGTCGGTTCCCCTGATAGAGGATCCCACTGTCTAATACTCTAAACTCTGAATTGTCTTCTTCTTGTATCCCTTGCTTGATCCTTTGGATATTTGGATCTTCCCTTTACTTTCTCTGTATATCCTCCAGCAGGGTTGACTCTAAGGTCAATGTAGAGAGTTGCTCATAAATAACTTCAAGTCTGAAATCTGACAACTCCTTCTGCAGTGGTAGGGCTAATGATGACAAAGACATCAGGAGTGCAATGGACTTTCTGTTTAGTGGATCTGCCACTTTGTTAGCTTTGCCTAGGTGGTAGAGGATTTCACAGTCATAGTCTTTGACCAACTCTAGCCACCTATGATATCTCATGTTTAAGTCCTTCTGGGTGAAGAAATACTTTAAATTCTGATGGTCTGTGAAGATTCTGCACTGGACTCCATACAAGTAGTGTCGCCAGAGTTTCAGTTCAAAGACCACAGCTGCCAGCTCAAGATCATGAGTGGGGTAGTTCTTCTCATAGTCTTTGAGTTATCTGGAAGC